>NC_134534.1:110716562-111350395 GCF_050624435.1 Tenrec ecaudatus
AGCGGGCTCTTAGATTATCTAGGTTAACTAGCGGGCACTTGGACTATCTAGATTAACTAGCGGGCCCTTGGACTATGTAGGTTTACTAGCGGGCACTTGGACTATCTAGGTTAACTAACGGGCACTTGGACTATGCAGGTTGCCAAGCGAGCACTTGGACTATGTAGGTTCCCTAGCGGGCACTTGGACTATGTAGTTTCCCTAGCGGGCATTTGGATTATTTAGGTTACCTAGTGGGCACTTGGACTATGTAGGTTACCAGCGGGCACTTGTACTATCTAGGTTAACGAACGTGCACTTTGACTATGTAGGTAACCTAGCGGGCACTTGGACTGTCTAGGTTACCTAGCGGGCACTTGGCCTATCTAGGTTAACGAACGGACACTTGGACTATGTAGGTTAACTAGCGGACACTTCGACTATCTAGGTTAGCTAACCGGCAATTGGACTATCTAGGTTACCTGGCAGAACTTGGACTATGTAGGTTCCCTAGCGGGCACTTGGACTATTTAGGTTACCTAGCATGCACTTTGACTATCTAGGTTAACTAACGGGCACTTGTACTATGTAGGTTCCCTAGCGGGCACTTGGACTATGTAGGTTCCCTATAGTGTACTTGGACTGTCTAGGTTAACTAGCGGGCAATTGGACTGTCTAGGTTACCTAGTGGGCACTTGGACTATGTAGTTTACCTAGCAGGCACTTGAAATATGTAGGTTAACTAGCAGACACTTGGACTCTCTAGGTTACCTAGAGGGCACTTGGACTATGTACGTTCCCTATGGGGCACTTGGGCTATCTACGTTACCTAGCGGGCACTTGGACTATGTAGGTTAAAGAACGGGCACTTGGAATATGTAGGTAACCTAATGGTCACTTGGTCTGTCTAGGTTACCTAGCGGGGACTTGGACTATGTAGGTTAACTAGCGGGCACTTGGACTATATAGGATCCCTATCGGACATTTTTACTACTTAGGTTAACTAGCGGGCACTTTGACTATCTAGGTTAACTAGCGGGCACTGGGACTATCTAGGTCAACTAGTGGGCCCTTGTACTATGTAGGTTAACTAGCGGGCACTTGGACTATCTAGGTTAACTAACGGACCTTGGACTATGTAGGTTAACTAGCGGGCACTTGGACTATGTACGTGCCTTAGTGCGCACTTGGACTATCTAGGTTAACTAACGGGCACTAGGACTATCTAGGTTAACTAGCGGGCACTTGGACTCTCTAGGTTACCTAGCAGGCACTTGGATTATGAAGGATGCCTAGCGGGCACTTGGACTATCTAGGTTACCTAGCAGGAACGTGGACTATGTAGGTTAACTAGCAGACACTTGTACGATCTAGGATAACTAGCGGGCCCTTACACTATGTAGGTTAACTAGCGGGAACTTGGATTATGTAGGTTCCCTATCGGGCACTTGGATTATGTAGGTTCCCTATCGGGCACTTGGACTATGTAGGTTAACTAGCGGGCACTTGGACTGTCTAGGTAACCTAGCGGGCACTTGGACTATCTAGGTTAACGAACGGGCACATGGACTATGTAGGTAACCTAGCGGGCACTTGACTGTCTAGGTTACCTAGCGGGCACATTGACTATCTAGGTTAACGAATGGGCACTTGGACTATGTAGGTTACCTAGCGGATACTTGGACTATGTAGGATCCCTATCGGACATTTGGACTACTTAGGTTAACTAGCGGGCACTTGGACTATCTAGGTTAACTAGCGGGCACTTGGACTATATAGGATCCCTATCGGACATTTGGACTACTTAGGTTAACTAGCGGGCTCTTTGACTATCTAGGTTAACTAGCGGGCACTTGGACTATCTAGGTCAACTAGTGGGCCCTTGTACTATGTAGGTTAACTAGCGGGCACTTTGACTATCTATGTTAACTAACGGACCTTGGACTATGTAGGTTAACTAGCGGGCACTTGGACTATGTATGTGCCCTAGTGCGCACTTGGACTATCTAGGTTAACTAACGGGCACTAGGACTATCTAGGTTAACTAGCGGGCACTTGGACTCCCTAGGTTACCTAGCAGGCACTTGGATTATGAAGGATGCCTAGCGGGCACTTGGACTATCTAGGTTACCTAGCAGGAACGTGGACTATGTAAGTTAACTAGCAGACACTTGTACGATCTAGGTTAACTAACGGGCCCTTACACTATGTAGGTTAACTAGCGGGAACTTGGATTATGTAGGTTAACTATCGGGCACTTGGATTATGTAGGTTCCCTCGGGCACTTGGACTATGTAGGTTCCCTAGCGGGCACTTGGACTATTTAGGCTACCTAGCAGGCACTTTGACTATCTAGGTTAACTAACGGGCACTTGTACTATGTAGGATCCCTAGCGGGCACTTGGACTATGTAGGTTCCCTATCGGGTACTTGGACTGTCTAGGTTAACTAGCGGGCAATTGGACTGTCTAGGTTACCTAGTGGGCACTTGGAGTATGTAGTTTACCTAGCAGGCACTTGGACTATGTAGGTTAACTAGTGGGCACTTGGACTATCTAGGTTACCTAGAGGGCACTTGGACTATGTAGGTTAACTAGCGGATACTTGCATGATCTAGGTTAACTAGCGGGCCATTGCACTATGTAGGTTAACTAGCGGGCCCATGGATTATGTAGGTTTACTAGCAGGCACTTGGACTATCTAGGGTAACTAGCAGGCACTTGGACTATGTAGTTTCCCTAGCGGCCATTTGGACTATTTAGGTTACCAACGGGAACTTGAACTATGTAGGTTACCTAGCGGGCACATGGACTATGGTCGTCCCCTACTGGGCACTTGGACTATCTAGGTTGACTAACGGGCACTTGGACTATGTAGGTTGCCTAGCGGGCACTTGGACTATGTAGGTTCCCTAGCGGGCACTTGGATTATGTAGGTTCCCTATCGGGCACTTGGATTATGTAGGTTCCCTAACGGGCACTTGGACTATGTAGGTTAACTAGCGGGCACTTGGACTGTCTAGGTAACCTAGCGGGCACTTGGACTATCTAGGTTAACGAACGGGCACTTGGACTATGTAGGTAACCTATCGGGCACTTGGACTGTCTAGGTTACCTAGCGGGAACTTTGACTATCTAGGTTAACGAAAGGGCACTTGGACTATCTAGGTCAACTAGTGGGCCCTTGTACTATGTAGGTTAACTAGCAGGCACTTTGACTATCTAGGTTAACTAACGGACCTTGGACTATGTAGGTTAACTAGCGGGCACTTGGACTATGTATGTGCCCTAGTGCGCACTTGGACTATCTAGGTTAACTAACGGGCACTAGGACTATCTAGGTTAACTAGCGGGCACTTGGACTCCCTAGGTTACCTAGCAGGCACTTGGATTATGAAGGATGCCTAGCGGGCACTTGGACTATCTAGGTTACCTAGCAGGAACGTGGACTATGTAAGTTAACTAGCAGACACTTGTACGATCTAGGTTAACTAACGGGCCCTTACACTATGTAGGTTAACTAGCGGGAACTTGGATTATGTAGGTTAACTATCGGGCACTTGGATTATGTAGGTTCCCTCGGGCACTTGGACTATGTAGGTTCCCTAGCGGGCACTTGGACTATTTAGGCTACCTAGCAGGCACTTTGACTATCTAGGTTAACTAACGGGCACTTGTACTATGTAGGATCCCTAGCGGGCACTTGGACTATGTAGGTTCCCTATCGGGTACTTGGACTGTCTAGGTTAACTAGCGGGCAATTGGACTGTCTAGGTTACCTAGTGGGCACTTGGAGTATGTAGTTTACCTAGCAGGCACTTGGACTATGTAGGTTAACTAGTGGGCACTTGGACTATCTAGGTTACCTAGAGGGCACTTGGACTATGTAGGTTAACTAGCGGATACTTGCATGATCTAGGTTAACTAGCGGGCCATTGCACTATGTAGGTTAACTAGCGGGCCCATGGATTATGTAGGTTTACTAGCAGGCACTTGGACTATCTAGGGTAACTAGCAGGCACTTGGACTATGTAGTTTCCCTAGCGGCCATTTGGACTATTTA
This sequence comes from Tenrec ecaudatus, assembly GCF_050624435.1. NCBI lineage: Eukaryota > Metazoa > Chordata > Mammalia > Afrosoricida > Tenrecidae > Tenrec > Tenrec ecaudatus. Next base: position 110,720,604 of record NC_134534.1, read on the forward strand.
GGTTACCAACGGGAACTTGAACTATGTAGGTTACCTAGCGGGCACATGGACTATGGTCGTCCCCTACTGGGCACTTGGACTATCTAGGTTGACTAACGGGCACTTGGACTATGTAGGTTGCCTAGCGGGCACTTGGACTATGTAGGTTCCCTAGCGGGCACTTGGATTATGTAGGTTCCCTATCGGGCACTTGGATTATGTAGGTTCCCTAACGGGCACTTGGACTATGTAGGTTAACTAGCGGGCACTTGGACTGTCTAGGTAACCTAGCGGGCACTTGGACTATCTAGGTTAACGAACGGGCACTTGGACTATGTAGGTAACCTATCGGGCACTTGGACTGTCTAGGTTACCTAGCGGGAACTTTGACTATCTAGGTTAACGAAAGGGCACTTGGACTATCTAGGTCAACTAGTGGGCCCTTGTACTATGTAGGTTAACTAGCAGGCACTTTGACTATCTAGGTTAACTAACGGACCTTGGACTATGTAGGTTAACTAGCGGGCACTTGGACTATGTACGTGCCCTAGTGCGCACTTGGACTATCTAGGTTAACTAACGGGCACTAGGACTATCTAGGTTAACTAGCGGGCACTTGGACTCTCTAGGTTACCTAGCAGGCACTTGGATTATGAAGGATGCCTAGCGGGCACTTGGACTATCTAGGTTACCTAGCAGGAACGTGGACTATGTATGTTAACTAGCAGACACTTGTACGATCTAGGTTAACTAGCGGGCCCTTACACTATGTAGGTTAACTAGCGGGAACTTGGATTATGTAGGTTCCCTATCGGGCACTTGGATTATGTAGGTTCCCTATCGGGCACTTGGACTATGTAGGTTAACTAGCGGGCACTTGGACTGTCTAGGTAACCTAGCGGGCACTTGGACTATCTAGGTTAACGAACGGGCACATGGACTATGTAGGTAACCTAGCGGGCACTTGACTGTCTAGGTTACCTAGCGGGCACTTGGACTATGTAGGATCCCTATCGGACATTTGGACTACTTAGGTTAACTAGCGGGCACTTAGACTATCTAGGTTAACTAGTGGGCACTTGGACTATCTAGGTCAACTAGTGGGCCCTTGTACTATGTAGGTTAACTAGCGGGCACTTGGACTATCTAGGTTAACTAACGGACCTTGGACTATGTAGGTTAACTAGCGGGCACTTGGACTATGTACGTGCCCTAGTGCGCACTTGGACTATCTAGGTTAACTAACGGGCACTAGGACTATCTAGGTTAACTAGCGGGCACTTGGACTCTCTAGGTTACCTAGCAGGCACTTGGATTATGAAGGATGCCTAGCGGGCACTTGGACTATCTAGGTTACCTAGCAGGAACGTGGACTATGTAGGTTAACTAGCAGACACTTGTACGATCTAGGTTAACTAGCGGGCCCTTACACTATGTAGGTTAACTAGCGGGAACTTGGATTATGTAGGTTCCCTATCGGGCACTTGGATTATGTAGGTTCCCTATCGGGCACTTGGACTATGTAGGTTAACTAGCGGGCACTTGGACAGTCTAGGTAACCTAGCGGGCACTTGGACTATCTAGGTTAACTAGCGGGCACTTGCACAATGCAGGTTCCCTAGCGGGCACTTTGACTATGTAGGTTCCCTAGGGGGCACTTGGACTATATAGGTTCCCTATGGGCACTTGGACTATCTAGGTTCCCTAACGGGCACTTGGAATATATAAGTTCCCTATCGGGCACTTGGATTATGTAGGTTCCTCAGCGGGCACTTGGACTATGTAAGTTCCCTATCGGCATTGGACTATGTAGGTTAACTAGCAGGACCTTGGACTATCTAGGTTACCTAGCGGGCACTTGGATTATGTAGGTTAGCTAGCGGGCACTTGGACTATGTAGGTTAACTAGCGGACACTTGGACAATCTAGGTTACCTAGCGGGCACTTGATCTATGTACATATCCTAGCGGGCACTTGGACTATGTAGGTTCCCTATCGGGCATTGGACTATGTAGGTTAACTAGCAGGACCTTGGACTATCTAGGTTACCTAGCGGGCACTTGGACTATGTAGGTTAACTAGCGGACACTTGGACAATCTAGGTTACCTAGCGGGCACTTGAACTATGTACATATCCTAGCGGGCACTTGAACTATCTAGGTTAACTAGCGGGCACTTGGACTATCTAGGTTAACTAGCGGGCACTTGGACTATCTATATTAACTAGCGGGTCCTTGGACTATATAGGTTTACTAGCGGGCACTTGGACTATCTAGGTTAACTAGCGGGCACTTGGACTATGTAGTTTCCCTAGCGGGCATTTGGATTACTTAGGTTACCTAGTGGGCACTTGGACTATGTAGGTTACCAGTGGGCACTTGGACTATCTAGGTTAACGAACGTGCACTTTGACTATGTAGGTAACCTAGCGGGCACTTGGACTGTCTAGGTTACCTAGCGGGCACTTGGCCTATCTAGGTTAACAAACGGACACTTGGACTATGTAGGTTAACTAGCGGACACTTCGACTATCTAGGTTAGCTAACAGGCAATTGGACTGTCTAGGTTACCTAGCAGGCACTTGGACTATGTAGGTTCCCTAACGGGCACTTGGACTATTTAGGTTACCTAGCAGGCACTTTGACTATCTAGGTTAACTAACGGGCACTTGTACTATGTAGGTTCCCTAGCGGGCACTTGGACTATGTAGGTTCCCTATCGGGTACTTGGACTGTCTAGGTTAACTAGCGGGCAATTGGACTGTCTAGGTTACCTAGTGGGCACTTGGAGTATGTAGTTTACCTAGCAGGCAATTGGACTATGTAGGTTAACTAGTGGGCACTTGGACTATCTAGGTTACCTAGAGGGCACTTGGACTATGTAGGTTAACTAGTGTACACTTGCATGATCTAGGTTAACTAGCGGGCCATTGCACTATGTAGGTTAACTAGCGGGCCCATGGATTATGTAGGTTTACTAGCAGGCACTTGGACTATCTAGGGTAACTAGCAGGCACTTGGACTATGTAGTTTCCCTAGCGGCCATTTGGACTATTTAGGTTACCAACAGGAACTTGAACTATGTAGGTTACCTAGCGGGCACATGGACTATGGTCGTCCCCTACTGGGCACTTGGACTATCTAGGTTGACTAACGGGCACTTGGACTATGTAGGTTGCCTAGCGGGCACTTGGACTATGTAGGTTCCCTAGCGGGCACTTGGATTATGTAGGTTCCCTATCGGGCACTTGGATTATGTAGGTTCCCTAACGGGCACTTGGACTATGTAGGTTAACTAGCGGGCACTTGGACTGTCTAGGTAACCTAGCGGGCACTTGGACTATCTAGGTTAACGAACGGGCACTTGGACTATGTAGGTAACCTATCGGGCACTTGGACTGTCTAGGTTACCTAGCGGGAACTTTGACTATCTAGGTTAACGAAAGGGCACTTGGACTATCTAGGTCAACTAGTGGGCCCTTGTACTATGTAGGTTAACTAGCAGGCACTTTGACTATCTAGGTTAACTTACAGACCTTGGACTATGTAGGTTAACTAGCGGGCACTTGGACTATGTACGTGCCCTAGTGCGCACTTGGACTATCTAGGTTAACTAACGGGCACTAGGACTATCTAGGTTAACTAGCGGGCACTTGGACTCTCTAGGTTACCTAGCAGGCACTTGGATTATGAAGGATGCCTAGCGGGCACTTGGACTATCTAGGTTACCTAGCAGGAACGTGGACTATGTAGGTTAACTAGCAGACACTGGTACGATCTAGGTTAACTAGCGGGCCCTTACACTATGTAGGTTAACTAGCGGGAACTTGGATTATGTAGGTTCCCTATCGGGCACTTGGATTATGTAGGTTCCCTATCGGGCACTTGGACTATGTAGGTTAACTAGCGGGCACTTGGACTGTCTAGGTAACCTAGCGGGCACTTGGACTATCTAGGTTAACGAACGGGCACATGGACTATGTAGGTAACCTAGCGGGCACTTGACTGTCTAGGTTACCTAGCGGGCACTTTGACTATCTAGGTTAACGAAAGGGCACTTGGACTATGTAGGTTACCTAGCGGGCACTTGGACTATGTAGGATCCCTATCGGACATTTGGACTACTTAGGTTAACTAGCGGGCACTTAGACTATCTAGGTTAACTAGCGGGCACTTGGACTATCTAGGTCAACTAGTGGGCCCTTGTACTATGTAGGTTAACTAGCGGGCACTTTGACTATCTAGGTTAACTAACGGACCTTGGACTATGTAGGTTAACTAGCGGGCACTTGGACTATGTACGTGCCCTAGTGCGCACTTGGACTATCTAGGTTAACTAACGGGCACTAGGACTATCTAGGTTAACTAGCGGGCACTTGGACTCTCTAGGTTACCTAGCAGGCACTTGGATTATGAAGGATGCCTAGCGGGCACTTGGACTATCTAGGTTACCTAGCAGGAACGTGGACTATGTAGGTTAACTAGCAGACACTTTTACGATCTAGGTTAACTAGCGGGCCCTTACACTATGTAGGTTAACTAGCGGGAACTTGGATTATGTAGGTTCCCTATCGGGCACTTGGATTATGTAGGTTCCCTATCGGGCACTTGGACTATGTAGGTTAACTAGCGGGCACTTGGACAGTCTAGGTAACCTAGCGGGCACTTGGACTATCTAGGTTAACTAGCGGGCACTTGCACAATGCAGGTTCCCTAGCGGGCACTTTGACTATGTAGGTTCCCTAGGGGGCACTTGGACTATATAGGTTCCCTATGGGCACTTGGACTATCTAGGTTCCCTAACGGGCACTTGGAATATATAGGTTCCCTATCGGGCACTTGGACTATGTAGGTTCCTCAGCGGGCACTTGGACTATGTAAGTTCCCTATCGGCATTGGACTATGTAGGTTAACTAGCAGGACCTTGGACTATCTAGGTTACCTAGCGGGCACTTGGATTATGTAGGTTACCTAGCGGGCACTTGGACTATGTAGGTTAACTAGCGGACACTTGGACAATCTAGGTTACCTAGCGGGCACTTGATCTATGTAAATATCCTAGCGGGCACTTGGACTATGTAGGTTCCCTATCGGGCATTGGACTATGTAGGTTAACTAGCAGGACCTTGGACTATCTAGGTTACCTAGCGGGCACTTGGACTATGTAGGTTAACTAGCGGACACTTGGACAATCTAGGTTACCTAGCGGGCACTTGAACTATGTACATATCCTAGCGGGCACTTGGACTATCTAGGTTATCTAGCGGGCACTTGGACTATGTACGTACCCTAGCGGGCACTTGGACTGTCTATATTAGCTAGCGGGCCCTTGAACTATCTAGGTTAACTAGCGGGCACTTGGACTATCTAGGTTAACTAGGGGGCACTTGGACTATCTATATTAACTAGCGGGCCCTTGGACTATATAGGTTTACTAGCGGGCACTTGGACTATCTAGGTTAACTAGCGGGCACTTGGACTATTTAATTTCCCTAGCGGGCATTTGGATTACTTAGGTTACCTAGTGGGCACTTGGACTATGTAGGTTACCAGTGGGCACTTGGACTATCTAGGTTAACGAACGTGCACTTTGACTATGTAGGTAACCTAGCGGGCACTTGGACTGTCTAGGTTACCTAGCGGGCACTTGGCCTATCTAGGTTAACAAACGGACACTTGGACTATGTAGGTTAACTAGCGGACACTTCGACTATCTAGGTTAGCTAACAGGCAATTGGACTATCTAGGTTACCTAGCAGGCACTTGGACTATGTAGGTTCCCTAACGGGCACTTGGACTATTTAGGTTACCTAGCAGGCACTTTGACTATCTAGGTTAACTAACGGGCACTTGTACTATGTAGGTTCCCTAGCGGGCACTTGGACTATGTAGGTTCCCTATCGGGTACTTGGACTGTCTAGGTTAACTAGCGGGCAATTGGACTGTCTAGGTTACCTAGTGGGCACTTGGAGTATGTAGTTTACCTAGCAGGCAATTGGACTATGTAGGTTAACTAGTGGGCACTTGGACTATCTAGGTTACCTAGAGGGCACTTGGACTATGTAGGTTAACTAGTGTACACTTGCATGATCTAGCTTAACTAGCGGGCCATTGCACTATGTAGGTTAACTAGCGGGCCCATGGATTATGTAGGTTTACTAGCAGGCACTTGGACTCTCTAGGGTAACTAGCAGGCACTTGGACTATGTAGTTTCCCTAGCGGCCATTTGGACTATTTAGGTTACCATCGGGAACTTGAACTATGTAGGTTACCTAGTGGGCACTTGGACTATGGACGTCCCCTACTGGGGACTTGGACTATCTAGGTTAACTAACGGGCACTTGGACTATGTAGGTTGCCTAGCGGGCACTTGGACTATGTAGGTTCCCTAGCGGGCACTTGGATTATGTAGGTTCCCTATCGGGCACTTGGATTATGTAGGTTCCCTATCGGGCACTTGGACTATGTAGGTTAACTAGCGGGCACTTGGACTGTCTAGGTAACCTAGCGGGCACTTGGACTATCTAGGTTAATGAACGGGCACTTGGACTATGTAGGTATCCTAGCGGGCACTTGGACTGTCTAGGTTACCTAGCGGGAACTTTGACTATCTAGGTTAACGAAAGGGCACTTGGACTATCTAGGTTAACTAGCGGGCACTTGCACAATGCAGGTTCCCTAGCGGGCACTTTGACTATGTAGGTTCCCTAGTGGGCACTTGGACGATATAGGTTCCCTATGGGCACTAGGACTATCTAGGTTCCCTAACGGGCACTTGGAATATATAGGTTCCCTATCGGGCACTTGGACTATGTAGGTTCCTCAGCGGGCACTTGGACTATGTAGGTTCCCTATCGGGCATTGGACTATGTAGGTTAACTAGCAGGACCTTGGACTATCTAGGTTACCTAGCGGGCACTTGAACTATGTACATACCCTAGCGGGCACTTGGACTATCTAGGTTACCTAGCGGGCACTTGGACTATGTACGTACCCTAGAGGGCACTTGGACTATCTAGGTTAACTAGAGGGACCTTGGACTATGTAGGTTAACTAGCGGGCACTTGGATTATCTAGGTTAACTAGCGGGCACTTGGACGATCTAGGTTAACTAGCGGGCACTTGGACTATCTAGGTTATCTAGCGGGCACTTGGACTATCTAGATTAACCAGCGAGCCCTTGGACTATCTAGGTTAACTAGCGGGCTCTTGGACTATCTAGGTTAACTAGCAGGAACTTGGACTATCTAGATTAACCAGAGGGCCCTAGGACTGTCTAGGTTTACTAGCGGGCACTTGGACTATCTAGGTTAACTAACGGGCACTTGGACTATGTAGGTTGCCAAGCGAGCACTTGGACTATGTAGGTTCCCTAGCGTGCACTTGGACTATGTAGGTTCCCTATCGGGTACTTGGACTGTCCAGGTTAACTAGCGGGCACTTGCACAATGCAGGTTCCCTAGCGGGCACTTTGACTATGTAGGTTCCCTAGAGGGCACTTGGACTATATAGGTTCCCTATGGGCACTTGGACTATCTAGGTTCCCTAACGGGCACTTGGAATATATAGGTTCCCCATCGGGCACTTGGACTATGTAGGTTCCTCAGCGAGCACTTGGACTATGTAGGTTCCCTATCGGGCATTGGACTATGTAGGTTAACTAGCAGGACCTTGGACTATCTAGGTTACCTGGCGGGCACTTGGACTATGTAGGTTAACTAGCGGACACTTGGACAATCAAGGTTACCTAGCGGGCACTTGAACTATGTACATATCCTAGCGGGCACTTGGACTATCTAGGTTATCTAGCGGGCACTTGGACTATGTACGTACCCTAGCGGGCACTTGGACTATCTATATTAGCTAGCGGGCCCTTGAACTATCTAGGTTAACTAGCGGGCACTTGGACTATCTAGGTTAACTAGCGGGCACTTGGACTATCTAGATTAACTAGCGGGCCCTTGGACTATATAGGTTTACTAGCGGGCACTTGGACTATCTAGGTTAACTAGCGGGCACTTGGACTATGTAGTTTCCCTAGCGGGCATTTGGATTACTTAGGTTACCTAGTGGGCACTTGGACTATGTAGGTTACCAGTGGGCACTTGGACTATCTAGGTTAACGAACGTGCACTTTGACTATGTAGGTAACCTAGCGGGCACTTGGACTGTCTAGGTTACCTAGCGGGCACTTGGCCTATCTAGGTTAACGAACGGACACTTGGAATATGTAGGTTAACTAGATGACACTTCGACTATCTAGGTTAGCTAACCGGCAATTGGACTATCTAGGTTACCTAGCAGGCACTTGGACTATGTAGGTTCCCTAGCGGGCACTTGGACTATTTTGGTTACCTAGCAGGCACTTTGACTATCTAGGTTAACTAACGGGCACTTGGACTATGTAGGTTTCCTAGCGGGCACTTGGACTATGTAGGTTCCCTATCGGGTACTTGGACTGTCTAGGTTAACTAGCGGGCAATTGGACTGTCTAGGTTACCTAGTGGGCACTTGGAGTATGTAGTTTACCTAGCAGGCAATTGGACTATGTAGGTTAACTAGTGGGCACTTGGACTATCTAGGTTACCTAGAGGGCACTTGGACTATGTAGGTTAACTAGTGTACACTTGCATGATCTATCTTAACTAGCGGGCCATTGCACTATGTAGGTTAACTAGCGGGCCCATGGATTATGTAGGTTTACTAGCAGGCACTTGGACTCTCTAGGGTAACTAGCAGGCACTTGGACTATGTAGTTTCCCTAGCGGCCATTTGGACTATTTAGGTTACCATCGGGAACTTGAACTATGTAGGTTACCTAGTGGGCACTTGGACTATGGACGTCCCCTACTGGGGACTTGGACTATCTAGGTTAACTAACGGGCACTTGGACTATGTAGGTTGCCTAGCGGGCACTTGGACTATGTAGGTTCCCTAGCGGGCACTTGGATTATGTAGGTTCCCTATCGGGCACTTGGATTATGTAGGTTCCCTATCGGGCACTTGGACTATGTAGGTTAACTAGCGGGCACTTGGACTGTCTAGGTAACCTAGCGGGCACTTGGACTATCTAGGTTAATGAACGGGCACTTGGACTATGTAGGTAACCTAGCGGGCACTTGGACTGTCTAGGTTACCTAGCGGGAACTTTGACTATCTAGGTTAACGAAAGGGCACTTGGACTATCTAGGTTAACTAGCGGGCACTTGCACAATGCAGGTTCCCTAGCGGGCACTTTGACTATGTAGGTTCCCTAGTGGGCACTTGGACGTTATAGGTTCCCTATGGGCACTAGGACTATCTAGGTTCCCTAACGGGCACTTGGAATATATAGGTTCCCTATCGGGCACTTGGACTATGTAGGTTCCTCAGCGGGCACTTGGACTATGTAGGTTCCCTATCGGGCATTGGACTATGTAGGTTAACTAGCAGGACCTTGGACTATCTAGGTTACCTAGCGGGCACTTGAACTATGTACATACCCTAGCGGGCACTTGGACTATCTAGGTTACCTAGCGGGCACTTGGACTATGTACGTACCCTAGAGGGCACTTGGACTATCTAGGTTAACTAGAGGGCCCTTGGACTATGTAGGTTAACTAGCGGGCACTTGGATTATCTAGGTTAACTAGCGGGCACTTGGACGATCTAGGTTAACTAGCGGGCACTTGGACTATCTAGGTTATCTAGCGGGCACTTGGACTATCTAGATTAACCAGCGAGCCCTTGGACTATCTAGGTTAACTAGCGGGCTCTTGGACTATCTAGGTTAACTAGCAGGAACTTGGACTATCTAGATTAACCAGAGGGCCCTAGGACTGTCTAGGTTTACTAGCGGGCACTTGGACTATCTAGGTTAACTAACGGGCACTTGGACTATGTAGGTTGCCAAGCGAGCACTTGGACTATGTAGGTTCCCTAGCGTGCACTTGGACTATGTAGGTTCCCTATCGGGTACTTGGACTGTCCAGGTTAACTAGCGGGCACTTGCACAATGCAGGTTCCCTAGCGGGCACTTTGACTATGTAGGTTCCCTAGAGGGCACTTGGACTATATAGGTTCCCTATGGGCACTTGGACTATCTAGGTTCCCTAACGGGCACTTGGAATATATAGGTTCCCCATCGGGCACTTGGACTATGTAGGTTCCTCAGCGAGCACTTGGACTATGTAGGTTCCCTATCGGGCATTGGACTATGTAGGTTAACTAGCAGGACCTTGGACTATCTAGGTTACCTGGCGGGCACTTGGACTATGTAGGTTAACTAGCGGACACTTGGACAATCAAGGTTACCTAGCGGGCACTTGAACTATGTACATATCCTAGCGGGCACTTGGACTATCTAGGTTATCTAGCGGGCACTTGGACTATGTACGTACCCTAGCGGGCACTTGGACTATCTATATTAGCTAGCGGGCCCTTGAACTATCTAGGTTAACTAGCGGGCACTTGGACTATCTAGGTTAACTAGCGGGCACTTGGACTATCTAGATTAACTAGCGGGCCCTTGGACTATATAGGTTTACTAGCGGGCACTTGGACTATCTAGGTTAACTAGCGGGCACTTGGACTATGTAGTTTCCCTAGCGGGCATTTGGATTACTTAGGTTACCTAGTGGGCACTTGGACTATGTAGGTTACCAGTGGGCACTTGGACTATCTAGGTTAACGAACGTGCACTTTGACTATGTAGGTAACCTAGCGGGCACTTGGACTGTCTAGGTTACCTAGCGGGCACTTGGCCTATCTAGGTTAACGAACGGACACTTGGAATATGTAGGTTAACTAGCGGACACTTCGACTATCTAGGTTAGCTAACCGGCAATTGGACTATCTAGGTTACCTAGCAGGCACTTGGACTATGTAGGTTCCCTAGCGGGCACTTGGACTATTTTGGTTACCTAGCAGGCACTTTGACTATCTAGGTTAACTAACGGGCACTTGGACTATGTAGGTTTCCTAGCGGGCACTTGGACTATGTAGGTTCCCTATCGGGTACTTGGACTGTCTAGGTTAACTAGCGGGCAATTGGACTGTCTAGGTTACCTAGTGGGCACTTGGACTATGTAGTTTACCTAGCAGGCACTTGAACTATGTAGGTTAACTAGCAGACACTTGGACTCTCTAGGTTACCTAGAGGGCACTTGGACTATGTACGTTCCCTATGGGGCACTTGGGCTATCTACGTTACCTAGCGGGCACTTGGACTATGTAGGTTAACGAACGGGCACTTGGAATATGTAGGTAACCTAATGGTCACTTGGACTGTCTAGGTAACCTAGCGGGGACTTGGACTATGTAGGTTAACTAGCGGGCACTTGGACTATCTAGGATCCCTATTGGATATTTGTACTACTTAGGTTAACTAGCGGGCACTTTGACTATCTAGGTTAACTAGCGGGCACTTGGACTATCTAGGTCAACTAGTGGGCCCTTGTACTATGTAGGTTAACTAGCGGGCACTTGGACTATCTAGGTTAACTAACGGGCACTTGGACTATGTAGGTTAACTAGCGGGCCCATTGACTATGTAGGTTAACTAGCGGGCACTTGGACTATCTAGGTTAACTAGCGGGCACTTGGACGATATAGGTTAACTAGCATGCACTTGGATTATCTAGGTTACCTAGCGGGCACTTGGACTATGTAGGTTCCCTAGCGGGCATGGGGACTATATAGATAACCTAGCGGGCACTTAGACTTTGTAGGTTACCTAGCGGGCACTTTGACTATCTAGGTTAACTAACGGACCTTGGACTATGTAGGTTAACTTGCGGGCACTTGGACTATGTACGTGCCCTAGTGCGCACTTGGACTATCTAGGTTAACTAACGGGCACTAGGACTATCTAGGTTAACTAGCGGGCACTTGGACTCTCTAGGTTATCTAGCAGGCACTTGGATTATGAAGGATGCCTAGCGGGCACTTGGACTATCTAGGTTACCTAGCAGGAACGTGGACTATGTAGGTTAACTAGCAGACACTTGTACGATCTAGGTTAACTAGCGGGCCCTTACACTATGTAGGTTAACTAGCGGGAACTTGGATTATGTAGGTTCCCTATCGGGCACTTGGATTATGTAGGTTCCCTATCGGGCACTTGGACTATGTAGGTTAACTAGCGGATACTTGGACAATCTAGGTTACCTAGTGGGCACTTGAACTATGTACATATCCTAAAGGGCACTTGGACTATCTAGGTTATCTAGCGGGCACTTGGACTATGTACGTACCCTAGCGGGCACTTGGACTATCTATATTAGCTAGCGGGCCCTTGAACTATCTAGGTTAACTAGCGGGCACTTGGACTATCTAGGTTAACTAGCGGGCCCTTGGACTATCTAGATTAATAGCGGGCCCTTGGACTACATAGGTTTAGTAGCGGGCACTTGGACTATCTAGGTTAACTAGCGGGCACTTGGACTATGTAGTTTCCCTAGCGGGCATTTGGATTACTTAGGTTACCTAGTGGGCACTTGGACTATGTAGGTTACCAGCGGGCACTTGGCCTATCTAGGTTAACGAACGGACACTTGGACTATGTAGGTTAACTAGCGGACACTTCGACTATCTAGGTTAGCTAACCGGCAATAGGACTATCTAGGTTACCTAGCAGGCACTTGGACTATTTAGGTTCCCTAGCGGGCACTTGGACTATTTAGGTTACCTAGCAGGCACTTTGACTATCTAGGTTAACTAACGGGCACTTGTACTATGTAGGTTCCCTAGCAGGCACTTGGACTATGTAGGTTCCCTATCGGGTACTTGGACTGTCTAGGTTAACTAGCGGGCAATTGGACTCTCTAGGTTACCTAGTGGGCACTTGGCGTATGTAGTTTACCTAGCAGGCACTTGGACTATGTAGGTTAACTAGTTGGCACTTGGACTATCTAGGTTACCTAGAGGGCACTTGGACTATGTAGGTTAACTAGCGGACACTTGCATGATCAAGGTTAACTAGCGGGCCATTACACTATGTAGGTTAACTAGCGGGCCCATGGATTATGTAGGTTTACTAGCAGGCACTTGGACTATCTAGGGTAACTAGCAGGCAGTTGGACTATGTAGTTTCCCTTGTGGCCATTTGGACTATTTAGGTTACCATCGGGAACTTGAACTATGTAGGTTACCTAGCGGGCACTTGGACTATGGACGTCCCCTACTGGGCACTTGGACTATCTAGGTTAACTAACGGGCACTTGGACTATGTAGGTTGCCTAGCGGGCACTTGGACTATGTAGGTTCCCTAGCGGGCACTTGGATTATATAGGTTCCCTATTGGGCACTTGGATTATGTAGGTTCCCTGTCGGTCACATGGACTATGTAGGTTAACTAGCGGGCACTTGGACTGTCTAGGTAACCTAGCGGGCACTTGGACTATCTAGGTTAACGAACGGGCACATGGACTATGTAGGTAACCTAGCGGGCACTTGACTGTCTAGGTTACCTAGCGGGCACTTTGACTATCTAGGTTAACGAAAGGGCACTTGGACTATGTAGGTTACCTAGTGGGCACTTGGACTATGTAGGATCCCTATGGGACATTTGGACTACTTAGGTTAACTAGCGGGCACTTGGACTATCTAGGTTAACTAGCGGGCACTTGGACTATCTAGGTCAACTAGCGGGCGCTTGTACTATGTAAGTTAACTAGCGGGCACTTGGACTATATAGGTTAACTAGCGGAACTTGGACTATGTAGGTTAACTAGCGGGCCCTTGGACTATGTAAGTTAACTAGCGGACAATTGGACTATGTAGGTTTCCTAGCGGGCACTTGGACTATCTAGGTTAACGAACGGGCACTTGGACTATGTAGGTAACCTAGCGGGCACTTGGACAGTCTAGGTTACCTAGCGGGCACTTGGACTATCTAGGTTAACGAATGGGCGCTTGGACAATGTAGGTTACCTAGCGGGCACTTGGACTATGTAGGATCCCTATCGGATATTTGGACTACTTAGGTTACCTAGCTGGCACTTGGACTATCTAGATTAACTAGTGGGCCATTCTACTATGTAGGTTAACTAGCGAGCACTTGGACTATCTAGGTTAACTAGCGGACTTTGGACTATGTAAGTTAACTAGTGGGCCTTTGGGATATGTAGGTTAACTAGCGGGCACGTGGACGATCTAGGTTAACTAGCGGGCACTTGGACTATCTAGGTTAACTAGCGGGCACTTGGACTATCTAGGTTAACTAGCGGGCCCTTGGATGATCAATATTAACTAGCGGCCACTTGGACTATCTAGGTTAGCTAATGGGCACATGGACTAAGTACGTCCCCTAGTGGGCACTTGGACTATCTAGCTTAACTAATGGGCACTTGGACTATCTAAGTTACCTAGCAGGCACTTGGACTATGAAGGTTCCCTAGGGGGCACTTGGATTATCTAGGTTACCCAGTGGACACTTGGACTATGTAGGTCAACTAGCGGGCCCTTGGACTATTTAGGTTAGCTAACTGGCACGTGGACTATGTAGGTTAACTAGCGGACACTTGCATGATCAGGGTTAACTAGCGGGCTCTTGCACTATGTAGGTTAACTAGCGGTCCCATTGACTATTTAGGTTAACTAGCGGGCACTTGGACGATCTAGTTTAACTAGCGGGCACTTGGACGATATAGGTTAACTAGCGGGCCCTTGGATTATCTAAGTTAGCTAGCGGGCTCTTGCACTATGTAGGTTAACTAGAGGGCCCATTGACTATGTAGGTTAACTAGCGGGCACTTGGACGATTTAGGTTAACTAGAGGGCACTTGGACGATATAGGTTAACTAGCGGGCACTTGGATTATCTAGGTTACCTAGCGGGCACTTGGACTATGTAGGTTCCCTAGCGGGCATGTGGACTATATAGATAACCTAGCGGGCACTTAGACTTTGTAGGTTACCTAGCGGGCACTTGGACTATCTAGGTTACCTAGCTGGCACTTGAACTATCTATTTTGCCTAGCGGGTTCTTGGAGTATGTAGGTTACCTAGCGGGCTGTTGGACTATCTAGGTTACCTAGCAGGCATTGGACTATCTAGGTTAACTAACGGGCACATGGACTATGTAGGTTCCGTAGCGGGCCCTTGGACTATGTAAGTTCCCTATCAGGCACTTGGACTAGGTAGGTTCCCTAGCGGGCACTTGGTCTATCTATGTTAACTAGCGGGCACATGGACTATCTAGGTTAGCAAGCGAGCACTTGGACTATCTAGGATAACTAGTGGCCACTTGGACTATTGGGGTCCCTAGCGGGCATTTGGACTATATAGGTAACCTAGCGGGCACTTGGACTATGTAGGTTAACGAACAGGCACTTGAACTATGTAGGTAACCTAGTGGTCACTTGAACTGTCTAGGTTACCTAGCGGGCACTTGGACTATGTAGGATAACTAGCGGGCACTTGGACAATCTAGGTTAACTAGCGGGTCCTTGGACGATGTAGGTTAACTAGCGGGCCCTTGGACTATGTAGGTTAACTAGCGGGCCCTTGGACTATGTAGGTTAACAAGCGTGCACTTGGAAGATCTAGGTAAACTAGGGGTACTTGGAATATGTAGGTTAACTAGCGGGCCATTGGACTATGTAGATTAACTAGCGGCACTTGGACTATCTACATTAACTAGCGGGCTCTTGGACTATGTAGATTCTCTAGCGGGCAATTGGACTATGTATGTTCCAGAGCGGGCACTTCGACTATGTAGGTTCCCTAGCACGCACTTGGACTATGTAGGTTCCAGAGCGGGCATTTCGACTATCTAGGTTCCCTAGCGGGCACTTGGACTATGTAGGTTAATTAGCAGACACTTGGACGATCTAGGTTAACTAGCAGGTACTTGAATTATGTAGGTTAACTAGCGGGCCCTTGGACTATGTAGATTAACTAGCAGCACTTGGACTATCTAGGTTACCTAGCGGGCACTTGGACTATGTAGGCTAACTAGGGGGCCCTTGGACGATCTAGGTTACCTAGCGGGTACTTGAACTATCTAGGTTAACTAGCCGGCACTTGCACTATCTAGGATAACTAGCGTGCACGTGGACTATGTAGGTTCCTTAGCGGGCACTTGGACTATATAGTTTGCCTAGCGGGCACTTGGACGATATAGGTTAACTAGCGTGCCCTTGGAATATCTAGGTTACGTAGCGGGCACTTGGTGTATATGTAAACTAGCGGGCCCTTGGGCTATGTAGGTTAACTAGATGACACTTGGACTATCTAGGTGAACTAGTGGGCCTCGGACTATGTAGGTTAACTAGCGGGCACTTGGACAATCTAGGTTAACTAGCGGGCACTTGGACTATCAAAGTGAACAAGTGAGCCCTTGGTCTATCAAAGTGAACAAGGGAGCCCTTGGACTATGTAGGTTAACTAGAGGGCCCTTGGACTATCTAGGTTACCTAGAAGGCACTCGAACTATATAGGTTACCTAGCGGGCACTTGGACTATGTAGGTTACCTAGTGTGCACTTGGACTATCTAGGTTAACGAACGGGCACTTGGAATATGCAGGTAACCTAGCGGGCACTTGGACTGTCTAGGTTACCTAGCGGGCACTTGGACTATCTAGGTTAACGAATGGGCACTTGGACTATGTAGGTTAACTAGTGGACACTTGAACGATCTAGGTTAACTAGCAGGTACTTGAATTATGTAGGTTAACTAGCGGGCCCTTGGACTATATAGATTAATTAGCAGCACTTGGACTATCTAGGTTACCTAGCGGGCACTTGGACTATGTAGGCTAAGTAGGGGGCCCTTGGACGATCTAGGTTACCTAGCGGGTACTTGAACTATCTAGGTTAACTAGCGGGCACTTGCACTATCTAGGATAACTAGCGTGCACTTGGACTATGTAGGTCCCTTAGCGGGCACTTGGACTATCTAGGTTGCCTAGCGGGCACTTGGACGATATAGGTTAACTAGCGTGCCCTTGGAATATCTAGGTTACGTAGCGGGCACTTGGTATATAGGTTAACTAGCGGGCACTTGGACTATGAAAGGTTAACTAGAGGACACTTGGACTATCTAGGTTACCTAGTGGGCCCTTGGACTATGTAGGTTAACTAGCGGGCACTTGGACAATCTAGGTTAACTAGCGGGCACTTGGACTGTCTGGTTACCTAGCGGGCACTTGGACTTCTAGGTTAACGAACGGGCTCTTGGATTATGTAGGTTTCCTAGCGGGCACTTGGACTATCTAGGTTAGGTAACGGGCACTTGGACTAATTAGGTTACCTAGCGGGAACTTGGACAATGTAAGTTACCTAGCAGGCACTTGGACTATCTAGGTTACCTACTGGGCACATTGACTATCTAGGTTACATAGCGGGCACTTGGACTCTCTAGGTTAACGTGCGGGCACTTGGACAATGTAGGTTACCTAGCGGGCACTTGGACTATGTAGGATCCCTATCGGACATTTGGACTACTTAGGTTACCTAGCGGGCACTTGGACTATCTAGGTCAACTAGTGGGCACTTGGACTATCTAGGTTAACGAACGGGCACTTGGACTATGTAGGTAACCTAGCGGGCACTTGGACTATGTAGGATCCCTATCGGACATTTGGACTACTTAGGTTACCTAGCGGGTACTTGGACTATCTAGGTTACCTAGCTGGCACTTGGACTATGTGGGATCCCTATCGGATATTTGGACTATTTAGGTTACCTAGCGGGCACTTGGACTATCTAGGTTAACTAGTGGGCCCTTATACTATGTAGGTTAACTACCGAGCACTTGGACTATCTAGGTTAACTAGCGGACCTTGGACTATGTAGGTTAACTAGCGGGCCTTTGGACTATGTAGGTTAACTAGCGGGCACGTGGACGATCTAGGTTAACTAGAGGGCCCTTTGACTATGTAGGTTAACTGGCGGGCACTTGGATGATCTAGGTTAACTAGCGGGCACTTGGACGATATAGGTTAACTAGCGGGCACTTGGCCTATCTAGGTTAATTAGCGGGCACTTGGCCTATCTAGGTTAACTAGCGGGCACTTGGATGATGAATGTTAACTAGCGGGCACTTGGACTATCTAGGTTAGCTAATGGGCACATGGACTAAGTATGTCCCCTAGTGGACACTTGGACTATCTAGGTAAACTAACGGGCACAAGGACTATCTAGGTTAACTAGCGGGCACTTGGACTATCTAGGTTTCCTAGCTGGCACTTGGACAATGAAGGTTCCCTAGCGGGCACTTGGATTATCTAGATTACCCAGCGGGCACTTGGACTATGTAGGTCAACTATCGGGCCCTTGGACTATCTAGGTTTGCTAACTGGCATGTGGACTATGTAGATTAACTAGCGGACACTTGCACGATCTAGGTTAACTAGCGGGCTCTTGCACTATGTAGGTTAACTAGCGGGCCCATCGACTATGTAGGTTAACTAGCGGGCACTTGGACGATCTAGGTTAACTAGCGGGCACTTGGATTCTCTAGGTTACCTAGCGGGCACTTGGACTATGTAGGTTCCCTAGCGGGCATTTGGACTATATAGATAACCTAGGGGGCACTTAGACTTTGTAGGTTACCTAGCGGGCACTTGGACTATCTAGGTTACCTAGCTGGCACTTAAACTATCTACGTTGTCTAGCGGGTTCGTGGAGTATGTAGGTTACCTAGCGGGCTGTTGGACTCTCTAGGTTACCTAGCAGGCACTGGACAATCTAGGTTAACTAACGGGCACTTGGACTATGTAGTTTCCCTATCGGGCACTTGGACTAGGTATGTTCACTAGCGGGCACTTGGTCTATCTAGGTTAAGTAGCGGGCACTTGGACTATCTAGGTTAACTAGGGAGCACTTGGACTATCTAGGATAACTAGCGGCCACTTGGACTATTAGGGTCCCTAGCGGGCATTTGGCCTATATAGGTTACCTAGCGGGCACTTGGACTATGTAGGTTAACGAACAGGCACTTGGACTATGTAGGTAACCTAGTGGTCACTTGAACTGTCTAGGTTACCTAGCGGGCACTTGGACTATGTAGGTTAACTAGCGGGCCCTTGGACTATATAGGTTAACTAGCGTGCACTTGGAAGATCTAGATAAACTAGCGGGTACTTGGACTATGTAGGTAAGTAGCGGGCCTTTGTACTATGTAGGTTAAATACCTGGCACGTGGCCGATCTAGGTTAACTAGAGGGCACTTGGACTATCTAGGTTAACTAGCGTGCACTTGGACTATCTAGGTTAACTAGAGGGCACTTGGATGATCAATGTTAACTAGCGGCCACTTGGACTATCTAGGTTAGCTAATGGGCACATGGACTAAGTACGTCCCCTAGTGGGCACTTGGACTATCTAGATTAACTAGCGGGCACTTGGACTATCTAGGTTACCTAGCTGGCACTTGAACTATCTACGTTGCCTAGCGGGTTCTTGGAGTATGTAGGTTACATAGCGGGCTGTTGGACTATCTAGGTTACCTAGCAGGCACTTGGACTATGTAGGTTCCCTAGCGGGCACTTGGACTATTTTGGTTACCTAGCAGGCACTTTGACTATCTAGGTTAACTAACGGGCACTTGGACTATGTAGGTTTCCTAGCGGGCACTTGGACTATGTAGGTTCCCTATCGGGTACTTGGACTGTCTAGGTTAACTAGCGGGCAATTGGACTGTCTAGGTTACCTAGTGGGCACTTGGACTATGTAGTTTACCTAGCAGGCACTTGAACTATGTAGGTTAACTAGCAGACACTTGGACTCTCTAGGTTACCTAGAGGGCACTTGGACTATGTACGTTCCCTATGGGGCACTTGGGCTATCTACGTTACCTAGCGGGCACTTGGACTATGTAGGTTAACGAACGGGCACTTGGAATATGTAGGTAACCTAATGGTCACTTGGACTGTCTAGGTAACCTAGCGGGGACTTGGACTATGTAGGTTAACTAGCGGGCACTTGGACTATCTAGGATCCCTATTGGATATTTGTACTACTTAGGTTAACTAGCGGGCACTTTGACTATCTAGGTTAACTAGCGGGCACTTGGACTATCTAGGTCAACTAGTGGGCCCTTGTACTATGTAGGTTAACTAGCGGGCACTTGGACTATCTAGGTTAACTAACGGGCACTTGGACTATGTAGGTTAACTAGCGGGCCCATTGACTATGTAGGTTAACTAGCGGGCACTTGGACTATCTAGGTTAACTAGCGGGCACTTGGATGATATAGGTTAACTAGCATGCACTTGGATTATCTAGGTTACCTAGCGGGCACTTGGACTATGTAGGTTCCCTAGCGGGCATGGGGACTATATAGATAACCTAGCGGGCACTTAGACTTTGTAGGTTACCTAGCGGGCACTTGGACTATCTAGGTTACCTAGCTGGCACTTGAACTATCTACGTTGCCTAGCGGGTTCTTGGAGTATGTAGGTTACATAGCGGGCTGTTGGACTATCTAGGTTACCTAGCAGGCATTGGACTATCTAGGTTAACTAACGGGCACTTGGACTATGTAGGTTCCCTAGCGGGCCCTTGGACTATATAAGTTCCCTATCGGGCACTTGGACTAGGTAGGTTCCCTAGCGGGCACTTGGACTATGTAGGTTGACTAGAGGACACTTGGACTATCTAGGTTAACTAGTGGCCCCTTGGACTATGTAGGTTAACTAGCGGGCACTTGGAAAATCTAGGTTAAGTAGCGGGCACTTGGAAGATCTAGGTTAACTAGCGGGCACTTGGACTATCAAAGTGAACAAGTGAGCCCTTGGACAATGAAGGTTAACCAGCGGGCCCTTGGACTATCTAGGTTACCTAGCGGGCACTTGGACTATATAGGTTACCTAACGGGCACTTGGACTATGTAGGTTATCTATTGGGTACTTGGACTATCTAGGTTAACGAATGGGCACTTGGAAATGCAGGTAACCTAGCGGGCACTTAGACTATCTAGGTTACCTAGCGGGCACTTGGACTATCTAGGTTACCTAGCGGGAACATGGACAATGTAAGTTACCTAGCAGGCACTTGGACTATCTAGGTTACCTAACGGGCACTTTGACTATCTAGGTTACATAGCGGGCACTTGGAATATGTAGGATAACTAGCGAGCACTTGGACTCTAGGTTATCTAGCGGACACTTGGACTATCTAGGTTACCTAGCGGGCCCTTGGACTATGTAGGTTTCCTAGCGGGCACTTGGACTCCCTAGGTTAACGAACGGGCACTTGGACTATGTAGGTAACCTAGCTGGCACTTGGACAGTCTAGGTTACCTATCGGGCACTTGGACTATATATGTTGACGAACGGGCACTTGGACAATGTAGGTTACCTAGTGGGCACTTGGACTATGTAGGATCCCTATCGGATATTTGGACTACTTAGGTTACCTAGCGGGCACTTGGACTATCTAGTTTAACTAGTGGGCCCTTGTACTATGTAGGTTAACTAGCGAGCAATTGGACTATCTAGGTTAACTAGCGGACCTTGGACTATGTAGGTTAAGTAGCGGGCCTTTGGACTATGTAGGTTAACTAGCGGGCACATGGACGATCTAGTTTAACTAGAGGGCACTTGGACTATCTAGGTTAACTAGCGTGCACTTGGACTATCTAGGTTAACTAGCGGGCACTTGGATGATCAATGTTAACTAGCGGCCACTTGGACTATCTAGGTTAGGTAACGGGAACATGGACTAAGTACGTCCCCTAGGGGGCACTTGGACTATCTAGCTTAACTAACGGGCACTTGGACTATCTAGGTTACCTAGCAGGCACTTGGACTATGTAGGTCAACTAGCGGGCTCTTTGACTATTTAGGTTAGCTAACTGGCACGTGGACTATGTAGGTTAACTAGCGGACACTTGCATGATCTAGGTTAACTAGCGGGCTCTTGCACTATGTAGGTTAACTAGCGGGCCCAATGACTATGTAGGTTAACTAGCGGGCAGTTGGACGATCTAGGTTAACTAGCGGGCACTTGGACGATATAGGTTAACTAGCGGGCACTTGGATTATCTAGGTTAGCTAGCGGACTCTTGCACTATGTAGGTTAACTAGCGGGCCCATTGACTATGTAGGTTAACAAGCGGGCACTTAGACTCTGTAGATTACCTAGCGGGCACTTGGACTATCTAGGTTACCTAGCTGGCACTTGGATTATCTAGGTTACCTAGCGGGCATGTGGACTATATAGATAACCTAGCGGGCACTTAGATTCTGTAGATTACCTAGCGGGCACTTGGACTATCTAGGTTACCTAGCTGGCATTTGAAATATCTACGTTGCCTAGCCTGTTCTTGGAGTATGTAAGTTACCTAGCGGGCTGTTGGACTATCTAGGTTACCTAGCAGGCTTTGGATTATCTAGGTTAACTAACGGGCACTTGGACTATGTACGTTCCCTAGTGGGCCCTCGGACTATGTAAGTTCCCTATCGGGCACTTGGACTAGGTAGTTTCCCTAGCGGGCACTTGGACTATCTAGGTTAACTAGCGAGCACTTAGACTATCTAGGATAACTAGCGGGCACTTGGACTATTAGGGTCCCTAGAGGGCATTTGGACTATATATGTTACCTAGCGGGCACTTGGACTATGAAGGTTCCCTAGCAGACACTTGGATTATCTAGGTTACCCAGCGGGCATTTGGACTATGTAGGTCAACTAGTGGGCCCTTGTACAATTTAGGTTAGCTAACTGGCACGTGGACTATGTAGGTTAACTAGTGGACACTTGCATGATCTAGGTTAACTAGCGGGCTCTTGCACTATGTAGGTTAACTAGCGGGCACTTGGACGATCTAGGTTAACTAGCTGGCACTTGGACGATATAGGTTAACTAATGGGCACTTGGATTATCTAGGTTAGCTAGCGGGCTCTTGCACTATATAGGTTAACTAGCGGGCCCATTGACTATGTAGGTTAACTAGAGGACACTTGGACGATTTGGTTAACTAGCGGGCACTTGGATTATCTAGGTTACCTTGCGGGCACTTGGACTATGTAGGTTCCCAGTGGGCATTTGGACTATATAGATAACCTAGCGGGCACTTGGACTATCTAGGTTACCTAGCTGGAACTTGAACTATCTACGTTGCCTAGCGGGTTCTTGGAGTATGTAGGTTACCTAGCGGGCTGTTGGACTATCTAGGTTACCTAGCAGGCATAGGACTATCTAGGTTAACTAACGGGCACTTGGACTATGTAGGTTCCCTAGCGGGCCCTTGGACTATGTAAGTTCCCTATCGGGCACTTGGACTAGGTAGGTTCCCTAGCGGGCACTTGGTCTATCTAGGTTAACTAGCGGGCACTTGGACTATCTAGGTTAACTAGCGAGCACTTGGACTATCTAGGATAACTAGCGGGCACTTGAACTATTAGGGTCCCTAGCGGGCATTTGGACTATATAGGTTACCTAGCGGGCACTTGGACTATGTAGGTTAACGAACAGGCACTTGGACTCTATAGGTTACCTAGTGGTCACTTGAACTGTCTAGGTTACCTAGCGGGCACTTGGACTATGTAGGTTGACTAGCGGGAACTTGGACTATGTAGGTTAACTAGAGGGCATTTGGACTATCTAGGTTAACTAGCAGGCACTTGGACTATGTAGGTTCCCTCTCGGGCACTTGGAAAATGCAGGTTAACTAGGGGGCACTAGGACTATGTAGGTTACCTAGCGGGCCCTTAGACTATCTAGGTTACCTAGCGGGCATTTGGACTATGTAGGCTCCCTAGCGGTTATTTGGACTATATAGTTTACTTAGCGGGCACTTAGACTTTGTAGGTTACCTAGCGGGCACTTGGACTGTCTAGGTTACCTGGCAGGCACTTGAACTATCTACGTTACCTAGCGGGTACTTGGAGTATGTAGGTTAACTACAGGGCTGTTGGACTATCTAGGTTACCTAGCGGGCACTTGGACTATCTAGGTTACCTAGGGGGAACCTGGACTATGTAGGTTAACTAGTGGGCACTTGGACTATCTAGGTTACCTAGCAGGCATTTGGACTATATACGTTCCCTAGCAGGCCCTTGGACTATCTAGGTTACCTAGCGGGCACTAAGACTATGTATGTTACCTAGCGGGCACTTGGACTATGTACGTTTCCTAGCGGGTACTTGGACTAGATAGGTTCCCTAGCGGGCACTTGGTCTATCTAGGTTAACTAGCGGGCACTTGGACTATCTAGGTTAACTAGCGAGCACTTGGAGTATCTAGGTTAACTAGCGGGCTGTTGGACTATTAGGGCCCCTAGCGGGCATTTGGATTATATTGGATACCTAGCGGGCACTGGGACTATGTAGGTTAACGAACGGGCACTTGTACTATGTAGGTAACCTAGTGGTCACTTGAAATGTCTAGGTTACCTCGCGGGCACTTGGACTATGTAGGTTAACTAGCGGGCACTTGGACTATCTAGGTTAACTAGCGGGCCCTTGGACTATGTAGGTTAACTGGCGGGCCCTTGTACTATGTAGGTTACCTAGTGGGCACTTGACGATCTAGGTTAACTAGCGGGTTCTTGGACTATGTAGATTAACTAGCGGCACTTGGACTATCTACATTAACTAGCGGACCCTTGGACTATGTAGATTCCCTAGCGGGCACTTGGACTATGTATGTTCCAGAGCTGGCACTTGGACTATGTAGGTTCCCTAGCAGGCACTTGGACTATGTAGGTTCCAGAGCGGGCACTTGTACTATGTAGGGTTCCCTAGCGGGCACTTGTACTATGTAGGTTAATTAGCGGACACTTGGACGATCTAGGTTAACTAGCGGGCACTTGAACTATGTAGATTAACTAGCGGCACTTGGACTATCTACATTAACTAGCGGGCCCTTGGACTATGTAGATTGCCTAGTGGGCACTTGGACTCTGTATGTTCCCTACGGACACTTGAACTATGTAAGTTAACTACCGGGCACTTGGACTATGTAGGTTAATTAGCGGGCCCTTGGACTATCTAGGTTCCCTAGAGGGCACTTGGACTCTGTATGTTCCCTACGTACACTTGAATATGTAAGTTAACTACCGGGCACTTGGACTATGTAGGTTAATTAGCGGGCCCTTGGACTATATAGGTTACCTAGCGGGCACTTGGACTATGTAGGTTAACTACCGGGCACTTGCACTATCTAGGTTACCGAATGGGCATTTGGACTATGTAGGTAACCTAGCGGGCACTTGGAGAGTCTACGTTACCTAGCGGGCACTTGGACTTCTAGGTTAACGAACGGGCACTTGGAATATGTATGTTGCATCGCGGGCAATTGGACTATCTAGGTTAGGTTACGGGCACTTGGACTATCTAGGTTTCTTAGCGGGCACTTGGACGATCTAGGTTAACTAGAGGGCACTTGGACTATCTAGGTTTTTAGCGGGTACTTGGACTATGTAGGTTAAATAGCGGGCCCTTGGACTATGTAGATTAACTAGCGGCACTTGGACTATCTACGTTAACTAGCGGGCCCTTAGACTATGTAGATTCCCTAGCGGGCATTTGGACTATATAGATAACGTAGCGGGTACTTAGACTTTGTAGGTTACCTACCGGCACAAGAACTATCTAGGTTACCTAGCTGGCATTTGAACTATCTGCGTTATAGCGGGTTCTTGGAGTATGTAGGTCACCTAGCAGGCTGTTGGACTATCTAAGTTACGAACCGGGCACTGGGACTATCTAGGTTAACTAACAGGCACTTGGATTATGTAGGTTCCCTAGAGGGCCCTTGGACTATCTAGGTTACCTAACGGGCACTTGGACTATGTAGGTTCCCTAGCTGGCACTTGGACTATCTAGGTTACCTAGCGGCCATTTGGACTATGTAGGTTAACTCGCGGGCACTTGGACTATGTACGTTCCGTACCGGGCACTTGGACTATGTACGTTACCTAGCAGGCACTTGGACTATGTACGTTACCTAGCGGGCACTTGGACTATGTACGTTTCCTAACGGGTAATTGGACTATCTAGGTTAACTAGCGGGCATTTGGACTATTAGGGCTATATTGGTTACTTAGCGGGCACTTGGACTATGTAGGTTAACGAACGGGCACTTGGACCAAGTAGGTAACCTAGTGGTCACTTGAACTGTCTAGGTTACCTAGCGGGCACTTAGACTGTGTAGGTTAACTAGCGGGCACTTGAACTATCTAGGTTAACTAGCGGGCCCTTGGACGATGTAGGTTAACTATCGGGCCCTTGCACTATGTAGGCTAACTAGCGGGCCCATGGATTATGTAGGTTTACTAGCAGGCAATTGGACTATCTAGGTTAACTAGCGTGCACTTGGACTATGTAGTCTCCCTAGCGGGCATTTTGACTATTTAGGTTACCTAGCGGGCACTTGGACTATGTAGGTTACCTAGCGGGCACTTGGACTATCTAGGTTACCTAGCAGGCACTTTGACTATCTAGATTAACTAACGGGCACTTTGACTATGTAGGTTGCCTAGCGGGCACTTGGATTATGTAGGTTCCCTATCGGGCACATGGACTATGTAGTTTAACTAACGGGCACTTGGACTGTCTAGGTTACCTAGTGGGCACTTGGATTATCTCGGTTAACGCACGGGCACTTGGACTATGTAGGTTACCTAGCCGCCACTTGGACTATCTAGGTTAGCTAACAGGCACTTGGACTATCTAGGTTCCCTAGCGGGCACTTGTACTATCTAGGTTACCTAGCTGGCACTTTGACTATGTAGGTCAACCAGCGGGCCCTTGGACTATATAGGTTAACTAACTGGCACGTGGACTATGTAGGTTAACTAGCGGACACTTTACGATCTAGGTTAACTAGCGGGCTCTTGCACTATGTAGGTTAACTAGCGGGCCCATTTACTATGTAGGTTAACTAGTGGGCACTTGGACGATCTAGGTTAACTAGCGGGCACTTGGATTATCTAGGTTACCTAGCGGGCACTTGGACTATGTAGGTTCCCTAGCAGGCATTTGGACTATATTGATAACCTAGCGGGCACTTAGACTTTGTAGGTTACCTAGCGGGCACTTGGACTATCTATGTTGCCTACCGGGTTCTTGGAGTATGTTGGTTACCTAGCGGGCTCTTGGACTATCTAGGTTACCTAGCAGGCATTGGACTATCTAGGTTAACTAACGGGCACTTGGAATATTTAGGTTCCCTAGCGGGCCCTTGGACTATGTAAGTTCCCTATCGGGCACTTGGACTAGGTAGGTTCCCTAGCGGGCACTTGGTCTATCTAGGTAAACTAGCGGGCACTTGGACTATCTAGGTTAACTAGCGAGCACTTGGACTATCTAGGATAACTAGCGGGCACTTGGACTATTAGGGTCCCTAGCGGGCATTTGGACTATATAGGTTACCTAGCGGGCACTTGGACTATGTAGGTTAACGAACAGGCACTTGGATTATGTAGGTAACCTAGTGGTCACTTGAGCTGTCTAGGTTACCTAGCGGGCACTTGTACTATCTAGGTTAACTAGCGGGCCCTTGGACGATGTAGGTTAACTAGCGGGCCCTTGGAGTATGTAGGTTAACTAGCGTGCACTTGGAAGATCTAGGTAAATTAGCGGGTACTTGGACTATGTATGTTAACTAGCGGGCCTTTGGACTATGTAGATTAACTAGCGGCACTTGGACTACCTACGTTAACTAGCGGGCCCTTGGACTATATAGATTTCCTAGCGGGCACTTGGACTATGTATGTTCCAGTGCGGGCACTTTAACTATGTAGGTTCTCTAGCAGGCACTTGGACTATGTAGGTTCCAGAGCGGGCACCTGGACTATCTAGGTTCCCTAGCGGGCACTTGGACTATGTAGGTTAACTAGCAGACACTTGGACGATCTAGGTTAACTAGCAGGTACTTGGATTATGTAGGTAAACTAGCGGGCCCTTGGACGATGTAGATTAACTAGCAGCACTTGGACTATCTACGTTAACTAGCGGGCCCTTGGACTATGTATATTCCCTAGCGGGCACTTGGACCACGTAGGTGCCCTAGCGGGCACTTGGACTATGTATGTTCCCTAGCGGTCACTTGGACTATGTATGTTCCCTACGGACACTTGGACTATGTAAGTTAACTACCAGGCACTTGGACTATGTATGTTAACTAGCGGGCCCTTGGACTACTTAGGTTAACTAGCGGACACTTGCACTATGTAGGTTACCTAGCGGGCACTTGGACAATCTAGATTAACTAGCGGGAGCTTGGACTATGTAGGTTAACTAGCGGACACTTGCACTATGTAGGTTACCTAGCGGGCACTTGGACTATGTAGGTTAACTAGCAGGCCCTTGGACTATCTAGGTTACCTAGCAGGCACTTGGAATATGTAGGTTAACTAGCGGGCACTAACACTCTCTAGGTTACCTAGCGGGCACTTGGACTATGTACCTTCCCTAGCGAGCACTTGGACTATCTATGTTAACTAGCGGGCACTTGGACTATGTAGTTTACCTAGCAGACACTTGCACTATGTAGGTTACCTAGCGGGCTCTTGGACTATGTAAGCTAACTAGAGGACACTTGGACGATCTAGGTTAACTAGTGGGCCCTTGGACTATGTAGGTTAACTAGCCAGTACTTGGACGATCTAGGTTAACTAGCGGGCACTTGGACGATCTAGGTTAATTAAGGGGCACTTGGACTATCAAAGTTAACAAGCGAGCCCTTGGATTATGTAGGTTTACTAGCGGGCCCTTGGACTATCTAGGTTACCTAGATAGCACTTGGAATATATAGGTTCCCTACCGGGCACTTGGACTATCTATGTTAACGAACGGGCACTTGGACTATAAAGGTATCTTAGCGGGCACTTGGACTGTCTAGGTTACATAGCGGGCACTTGGACTGTCTAGGTTACATAGCGGTCACTTGGACTATGTAGGTTAACTAGCGGGCACTTGGACTCTCTAGGTTAGGTAACGGGCACTTGGACTATCTAGGTTACCTAGCAGGCACTTGGATTATGTACGTCCCCTAGTGGGCACTTGGACTATCTAGGTTAACTAACGCACACTAGGACTATCTAAGTTAACTAGCGGGCACTTGGACTATCTAGGTTACCTAGCAGGCACTTGGATTACGAAGGATCCCTAGCGGGCACTTGGACTATCTAGATTACCTAGCGGCCACTTGGACTATGTAGGTTAACTAGCGGACACTTGCACAATCTAGGTTAACTAGTGGGCCCTTGCACTATGTAGGTTAACTAGCGGGCCCATGGATTATGTAGGTTTACTAGCGGGCACTTGGACTATGTATGTTCCCTACGGACACTTGAACTATGTAAGTTAACTCCCGGGCACTTGGACTATGTATGTTAACTAGCGGGCCCTTGGACTATCTAGGTTAACTAGTGGGCAATTGGACTATGTAGTTTCCCTAGCGGGCATTTGGACTCTTTAGGTTACCAAGCAGGCACTTGGACTATGTAGGTTACCTAGGGAGCACTTGGACTATCTAGGTTACCTAGCAGGCACTTTGACTATCTAGGTTAACTAACGGGCACTTGGACTATGTAGGTTACCTAGCGGGCACTTGGACTATGTAGGTTCCCTAGCGGCACTTGGACTATGTAGGTTAACTAGCGGGCACTTGGACTGTCTAGGTTACCTAGCGGGCACTTGGATTATCTAGGTTAACGAATGGGCACTTGGACTATGTAGGTTACCTAGCCGTCACATGGACTATCTAGGTTAGCTAACAGGCACTTGGACTATTTAGGTTCCCTAGCGTGCACTTGTACTATCTAGGATACCTAGCTGGCACTTGGACTATGTAGGTCAACAAGCGGGCCCTTGGACTATCTAGGTTAGCTAACGAGCACTTAGATTATGTAGGTTAACTAGCGGGCACTTGGAATATGTAGGTTAACTAGCGGGCCCATGGACTATGTAGGTTTACTAACGGGCCCTTGGACTATCTATGTTCCCTAAAGGGCACTTAGACTATCTAGGTTACCTAGCGGGCACTTGGACTATGTAGGCTAACTAGGGGGCCCTTGGAAGATCTAGGTTACCTAGCGGGTACTTGAACTATCTAGGTTAACTAGCCGGCACTTGGACTATGTACGTACCCTAGCGTGCACTTGGACTATCTATGTTAACTAGCGGGCACTTGGAATATGTAGGTTAACTAGCGGACACTTGCACTATGTAGGTTACCTAGCAGGCACTTGGACTATCTAGGTTAACTAGCGGGCACTTGGACTATGTAGGTTAACTAGCAGGCCCTTGGACTATGTAGATTAACTAGCGGCACTTGGACTATCTACATTAACTAGCGGTCCCTTGGTCTATGTAGAATCCCTAGTGGGCATTTGGACCATATAGATAACCTAGTGGGCACTTAGACTTTGTAGGTTACCTAGCGGCACTTGGACTATCTAGGTTACCAAGCTGGCACATGAACTAGCTACGTTACCTAGCGGGTTCTTGGAGTATGTAGGTTCCCTAGCGGTCTGTTGGACTATCTAGGTTACCAAGCGGGCACTTGGACTATTTAGGTTAACTAACGGGCACTGGGACTATGTAGGTTCCCTAGCAGGCCCTTGGACTATGTAAATTCCCTAACGGGCACTTGGACTATGTGGGTTTCCTGGCGGGATTTGGACTATCTAGGTTAACTAACGGGCACTTGGACTATGTAGGTTCCCTAGCGGGCACTTGGATTATGTAGGTTCCCTAGCGGGCACTTGGACTATATAGATTACCTAGCGGGCACTTAGACTTTGTAGGTTACCTAGCGGGCACTTGGACTATCTAGGTTACCTAGCTGGCACTTGAACTATCTACGTTACCTAGCGGGTACTTGGAGTATGTAGGTTACCTACCGGGCTGTTGGACTATCTAGGTTACCTAGCGGGCATTGGGACTATCTAGGTTAACTAACGGGCACTTGGACTATGTAGGTTCCCTAGCGGGCCCTTGGACTATGTAAGTTCCCTGGCGGGCACTTGGACTGTCTAGGTTAACTAGTGGGCCCTTGGACGAAGTAGGTTAACTAGCGGGCCCTAGGACTATGTAGGTTAACTAGCGGGCCCTTGGACTATGTAGGTTACCTAGCCGGCACTTGGACGATCTGGGTTAACAAGCGGGTACTTGGACTATGTAGGTTAACTAGCGGGCCCTTGAACTATGTAGATTGACTAGCGGCACTTGGACTATCTACATTAACTAGTGGGCCCTTGGACTATGTAGATTCCCTAGCGGGCACTTGGACTATGTAGGTTCCCTAGCGGGCACTTGGACTCTGTATGTTCCCTAGCGGCCACTTGGACTATGTATGTTCCCTACGGACACTTGAACTATGTAAGTTAACTACCGGGAACTTTGACTATGTAGGTTAACTAGCGGGCCCTTGGACTATCTAGGTTACCTAACGGGCACTAGGACTATGTAGGTTAACTACCGGACACTAGCACTATCTAGGTTACCGTACGAGCATTTGGACTATGTATAACCTAGCAGGCATTGGAGAGTCTAGGTTACCTAGCGGGCACTTGGACTTTTAGGTTAACGAACGGGCACTTGGACTATGTATGTTGCATTGCGGGCAATTGGACTATCTAGGTTAGGTAACGGGCACTTGGACTATCTAGGTTTCTTAGCGGGCACTTGGAAGATCTAGGTTAACTAGAGGGCACTTGGACTATCTAGGTTAACGAGCGTGCACTTGGACTATGTAGGCTAACTAGGGGGCCCTTGGACGATCTAGGTTACCTATCGGGTACTTGAACTATCTAGGTTAACTAGCGGGCACTTGCAGTATCTAGGATACCTAGCGGGCATTTGGACTATATAGATAACCTCGCGGGCACTTAGACTTTGTAGGTTACCTAGCAGCACTTGGACTATCTAGGTTACCTAGCTGGCATATGAACTATCTACGTTACCTAGCGGGTTCTTGGAGTATGTACGTTCCCTAGCGGTCTGTTGGACTATCTAGGTTACCAAGCGGGCACTTGGACTATCTAGGTTAACTAACGGGCACTAGGACTATGTAGGTTCCCTAGCGGGCCCTTGGACAATGTAAATTCCCTAGTGGGCACTTGGATTATGTGGGTTTCCTGGCGGGTATTTGGACTATCTAGGTTACCTAACGGGCACTTGGACTATGTAGGTTCCCTAGCTGGCACTTGGATTATGTAGGTTCCCTAGCGGGCACTTGGACTATCTAGGTTAACTAGCGGGCCCTTGGACTATGTAGGTTCCCTAGCGGGCCCTTGGACTATGTAAATTCCCTAGCGGGCACTTGGACTATGTAGGTTCCCTATCGGGCATTTGGACTATATTGGTTACCTAGCGGGCCCTTGGACTATGTAGGTTAACGAACGGGCACTTGGACTATGTAGGTAACCTGGTGGTCACTTGAACTGTCTAGGTTACCTAGCGGGCACTTGGACTATGTAGGTTACCTAGCGGGCCCTTGGACTATGTAGGTTAACTAGCGGGCCCTTGGACTATGTAGGTTACCTAGTGGGCACTTGGACTATGTAGATTAACTAGCGGCACTTGGACTATCTACGTTAACTAGCGGGCCCTTGGACTATGTAGATTCCCTAGCGGGCACTTGGACTATGTATGTTCCAGAGCGGGCAGTTGGACTATGTAGGTTCCCTAGCAGGCACTTGGACTATGTAGGTTCCAGAGCGGGCACTTGGACTATCTAGGTTCCCTAGCGGGCATTTGTACTATGTAGGTTAATTAGCGGACACTTGGACGATCTAGGTTAACTAGCGGGTACTTGGACTATGTAGGTTAACTAGCGGGCCCTTGAACTATGTAGATTAACTAGCGGCACTTGGACTATCTACATTAACTAGCGGGCCCTTGGACTATGTAGATTCCCTAGTGGGCATTTGGACTATGTAGGTTCCCTAGCGGGCACTTGGACTCTGTATGTTACCTAGCGGGCACTTGGACTATGTATGTTCCCTACGGACACTTGAACTATGTAAGTTAACTACCGGGCACTTTGACTATGTAGGTTAACTAGCGGGCCCTTGGACTATCTAAGTTACCTAAGGGGCACTTGGACTATGTAGGTTAACTACCGGACACTTGCACTATCAAGGTTACCGAATAGGCATTTGGACTATGTATAACCTAGCGGGCATTGGAGAGTCTAGGTTACCTAGCAGGCCCTTGGACTATGTAGATTCCCTAGCGGGCACTTGGACTATGTATGTTCCAGAGCGGGCACTTGGACTATGTAGGTTCCCTAGCAGGCACTTGGACTATGTAGGTTCCAGAGCGGGCACTTGGACTATCTAGGTTCCCTAGCGGGCAATTGTACTATGTAGGTTAATTAGCGGACACTTGGATGATCTAGGTTAACTAGCGGGGACTTGGACTATGTAGGTTAACTAGCGGGCCCTTGGACTATCTAGGTTACCTAACGGGCACTTGGACTATGTAGGTTAACTACCGGACACTTGCACTATCTAGGTTACCGAACAGGCATTTGGACTATGTATAACCTAGCGGGCATTGGAGAGTCTAGGTTACCTAGCGGGCACTTGGACTTCTAGGTTAACGAACGGGCACTTGGACTATGTATGTTGCATAGCGGGCAATTGAACTATCTAGGTTAGGTAACGGGCACATGGACTATCTAGGTTTCTTAGCGGGCACTTGGAAGATCTAGGTAAACTAGAGGGCACTTGGACTATCTAGGTTAACTAGCGGGTACTTGAACTATCTAGGTTAACTAGCGGGCACTTGCAGTATCTAGGATACCTAGCGGGCACTTGGAATATGTAGGTTAACTAGCAGACACTTGCACTATGTAGGTTACCTAGCAGGCACTTGGACTATCTAGGTTAACTAGCGGGCACTTGGACTATGTAGGTTCCTTAGCGGGCACTTGGACTATCTAGGTTGCCTAGCGGGCACATGGACGATATAGGTTAACTAGCGTGCCCTTGGAATATCTAGGTTACGTAACGGGCATTTGGACAATCTAGGTTAACTAGCGGGCACTTGGATGATCTAGGTTAACTAGCGCACACTTGAACTATCAAAGTGAACAAGTGAGCCCTTGGACTATGTAGGTTAACTAGCAGGCCCTTGGACTATCTGGGTTACCTAGCGGACACTTGGGCTATGTAGGTTACCTAGTGGGCACTTGGACTATCTAGGTTAACGAACGGGTACTTGGAATATGCAGGTAACCCAGCGGGCACTTGGACTGTCTAGGTTACCTAGTGGGCACTTGGACTTCTAGGTTAACGAACGGGCTCTTGGGCTATGTAGGTTGCCTAGCGGGCACTTGGACTATCTAGGTTAGGTAACGGGCACTTGGACTATGTAGGTTACCTAACGGGCACTTTGACTATCTAGGTTACATAGCGGGTACTTGGAGTATGTAGGTTAATTAGCGAGCACTTGGACTCTAGGTTACCTAGCGGACACTTGAACTATCTAGGTTACCTAGCGGGCCCTTGGACTATGTAGGTTCCCTAGCGGGCCCTTGGACTATGTAAGTTCCCTGGTGGGCACTTGGACTATCTAGGTTAACTAGCGGGCCCTTGGACGAAGTAGGTTAACTAGCGGGCCCTAGGACTATGTAGGTTAACTAGCGGGCCCTTGGACTATGTAGGTTACCTAGCCGGCACTTGGACGATCTGGGTTAACAAGCGGGTACTTGGACTATGTAGGTTAACTAGCGGGCCCTTGAACTATGTAGATTGACTAGCGGCACTTGGACTATCTACATTAACTAGTGGGCCCTTGGACTATGTAGATTCCCTAGCGGGCACTTGGACTATGTAGGTTCCCTAGCGGGCACTTGGACTCTGTATGTTCCCTAGCGGCCACTTGGACTATGTATGTTCCCTACGGACACTTGAACTATGTAAGTTAACTACCGGGAACTTTGACTATGTAGGTTAACTAGCGGGCCCTTGGACTATCTAGGTTACCTAACGGGCACTAGGACTATGTAGGTTAACTACCGGACACTAGCACTATCTAGGTTACCGTACGAGCATTTGGACTATGTATAACCTAGCAGGCATTGGAGAGTCTAGGTTACCTAGCGGGCACTTGGACTTTTAGGTTAACGAACGGGCACTTGGACTATGTATGTTGCATTGCGGGCAATTGGACTATCTAGGTTAGGTAACGGGCACTTGGACTATCTAGGTTTCTTAGCGGGCACTTGGAAGATCTAGGTTAACTAGAGGGCACTTGGACTATCTAGGTTAACGAGCGTGCACTTGGACTATGTAGGCTAACTAGGGGGCCCTTGGACGATCTAGGTTACCTATCGGGTACTTGAACTATCTAGGTTAACTAGCGGGCACTTGCAGTATCTAGGATACCTAGCGGGCATTTGGACTATATAGATAACCTCGCGGGCACTTAGACTTTGTAGGTTACCTAGCAGCACTTGGACTATCTAGGTTACCTAGCTGGCATATGAACTATCTACGTTACCTAGCGGGTTCTTGGAGTATGTACGTTCCCTAGCGGTCTGTTGGACTATCTAGGTTACCAAGCGGGCACTTGGACTATCTAGGTTAACTAACGGGCACTAGGACTATGTAGGTTCCCTAGCGGGCCCTTGGACAATGTAAATTCCCTAGTGAGCACTTGGATTATGTGGGTTTCCTGGCGGGTATTTGGACTATCTAGGTTACCTAACGGGCACTTGGACTATGTAGGTTCCCTAGCTGGCACTTGGATTATGTAGGTTCCCTAGCGGGCACTTGGACTATCTAGGTTAACTAGCGGGCCCTTGGACTATGTAGGTTCCCTAGCGGGCCCTTGGACTATGTAAATTCCCTAGCGGGCACTTGGACTATGTAGGTTCCCTATCGGGCATTTGGACTATATTGGTTACCTAGCGGGCCCTTGGACTATGTAGGTTAACGAACGGGCACTTGGACTATGTAGGTAACCTGGTGGTCACTTGAACTGTCTAGGTTACCTAGCGGGCACTTGGACTATGTAGGTTACCTAGCGGGCCCTTGGACTATGTAGGTTAACTAGCGGGCCCTTGGACTATGTAGGTTACCTAGTGGGCACTTGGACTATGTAGATTAACTAGCGGCACTTGGACTATCTACGTTAACTAGCGGGCCCTTGGACTATGTAGATTCCCTAGCGGGCACTTGGACTATGTATGTTCCAGAGCGGGCAGTTGGACTATGTAGGTTCCCTAGCAGGCACTTGGACTATGTAGGTTCCAGAGCGGGCACTTGGACTATCTAGGTTCCCTAGCGGGCATTTGTACTATGTAGGTTAATTAGCGGACACTTGGACGATCTAGGTTAACTAGCGGGTACTTGGACTATGTAGGTTAACTAGCGGGCCCTTGAACTATGTAGATTAACTAGCGGCACTTGGACTATCTACATTAACTAGCGGGCCCTTGGACTATGTAGATTCCCTAGTGGGCATTTGGACTATGTAGGTTCCCTAGCGGGCACTTGGACTCTGTATGTTACCTAGCGGGCACTTGGACTATGTATGTTCCCTACGGACAC
Organism: Tenrec ecaudatus; assembly: GCF_050624435.1. NCBI lineage: Eukaryota > Metazoa > Chordata > Mammalia > Afrosoricida > Tenrecidae > Tenrec > Tenrec ecaudatus. Next base: position 110,757,024 of record NC_134534.1, read on the forward strand.
TTGAACTATGTAAGTTAACTACCGGGCACTTTGACTATGTAGGTTAACTAGCGGGCCCTTGGACTATCTAAGTTACCTAAGGGGCACTTGGACTATGTAGGTTAACTACCAGACACTTGCACTATCAAGGTTACCGAATAGGCATTTGGACTATGTATAACCTAGCGGGCATTGGAGAGTCTAGGTTACCTAGCAGGCCCTTGGACTATGTAGATTCCCTAGCGGGCACTTGGACTATGTATGTTCCAGAGCGGGCACTTGGACTATGTAGGTTCCCTAGCAGGCACTTGGACTATGTAGGTTCCAGAGCGGGCACTTGGACTATCTAGGTTCCCTAGCGGGCAATTGTACTATGTAGGTTAATTAGCGGACACTTGGATGATCTAGGTTAACTAGCGGGGACTTGGACTATGTAGGTTAACTAGCGGGCCCTTGGACTATCTAGGTTACCTAACGGGCACTTGGACTATGTAGGTTAACTACCGGACACTTGCACTATCTAGGTTACCGAACAGGCATTTGGACTATGTATAACCTAGCGGGCATTGGAGAGTCTAGGTTACCTAGCGGGCACTTGGACTTCTAGGTTAACGAACGGGCACTTGGACTATGTATGTTGCATAGCGGGCAATTGGACTATCTAGGTTAGGTAACGGGCACATGGACTATCTAGGTTTCTTAGCGGGCACTTGGAAGATCTAGGTAAACTAGAGGGCACTTGGACTATCTAGGTTAACTAGCGGGTACTTGAACTATCTAGGTTAACTAGCGGGCACTTGCAGTATCTAGGATACCTAGCGGGCACTTGGAATATGTAGGTTAACTAGCAGACACTTGCACTATGTAGGTTACCTAGCAGGCACTTGGACTATCTAGGTTAACTAGCGGGCACTTGGACTATGTAGGTTCCTTAGCGGGCACTTGGACTATCTAGGTTGCCTAGCGGGCACATGGACGATATAGGTTAACTAGCGTGCCCTTGGAATATCTAGGTTACGTAACGGGCATTTGGACAATCTAGGTTAACTAGCGGGCACTTGGATGATCTAGGTTAACTAGCGCGCACTTGAACTATCAAAGTGAACAAGTGAGCCCTTGGACTATGTAGGTTAACTAGCAGGCCCTTGGACTATCTGGGTTACCTAGCGGACACTTGGGCTATGTAGGTTACCTAGTGGGCACTTGGACTATCTAGGTTAACGAACGGGTACTTGGAATATGCAGGTATCCCAGCGGGCACTTGGACTGTCTAGGTTACCTAGTGGGCACTTGGACTTCTAGGTTAACGAACGGGCTCTTGGGCTATGTAGGTTGCCTAGCGGGCACTTGGACTATCTAGGTTAGGTAACGGGCACTTGGACTATGTAGGTTACCTAATGGGCACTTTGACTATCTAGGTTACATAGCGGGTACTTGGAGTATGTAGGTTAATTAGCGAGCACTTGGACTCTAGTTTACCTAGCGGACACTTGATCTATCTAGGTTACCTAGCGGGCCCTTGGACTATGTAGGTTCCCTAGCGGGCCCTTGGACTATGTAAGTTCCCTGGTGGGCACTTGGACTATCTAGGTTAACTAGCGGGCCCTTGGACGAAGTAGGTTAACTAGCGGGCCCTAGGACTATGTAGGTTAACTAGCGGGCCCTTGGACTATGTAGGTTACCTAGCCGGCACTTGGACGATCTGGGTTAACAAGCGGGTACTTGGACTATGTAGGTTAACTAGCGGGCCCTTGAACTATGTAGATTGACTAGCGGCACTTGGACTATCTACATTAACTAGTGGGCCCTTGGACTATGTAGATTCCCTAGCGGGCACTTGGACTATGTAGGTTCCCTAGCGGGCACTTGGACTCTGTATGTTCCCTAGCGGCCACTTGGACTATGTATGTTCCCTACGGACACTTGAACTATGTAAGTTAACTACCGGGAACTTTGACTATGTAGGTTAACTAGCGGGCCCTTGGACTATCTAGGTTACCTAACGGGCACTAGGACTATGTAGGTTAACTACCGGACACTAGCACTATCTAGGTTACCGTACGAGCATTTGGACTATGTATAACCTAGCAGGCATTGGAGAGTCTAGGTTACCTAGCGGGCACTTGGAATTTTAGGTTAACGAACGGGCACTTGGACTATGTATGTTGCATTGCGGGCAATTGGACTATCTAGGTTAGGTAACGGGCACTTGGACTATCTAGGTTTCTTAGCGGTCACTTGGAAGATCTAGGTTAACTAGAGGGCACTTGGACTATCTAGGTTAACGAGCGTGCACTTGGACTATGTAGGCTAACTAGGGGGCCCTTGGACGATCTAGGTTACCTATCGGGTACTTGAACTATCTAGGTTAACTAGCGGGCACTTGCAGTATCTAGGATACCTAGCGGGCATTTGGACTATATAGATAACCTCGCGGGCACTTAGACTTTGTAGGTTACCTAGCAGCACTTGGACTATCTAGGTTACCTAGCTGGCATATGAACTATCTACGTTACCTAGCGGTTTCTTGGAGTATGTACGTTCCCTAGCGGTCTGTTGGACTATCTAGGTTACCAAGCGGGCACTTGGACTATCTAGGTTAACTAACGGGCACTAGGACTATGTAGGTTCCCTAGCGGGCCCTTGGACAATGTAAATTCCCTAGTGAGCACTTGGATTATGTGGGTTTCCTGGCGGGTATTTGGACTATCTAGGTTACCTAACGGGCACTTGGACTATGTAGGTTCCCTAGCTGGCACTTGGATTATGTAGGTTCCCTAGCGGGCACTTGGACTATCTAGGTTAACTAGCGGGCCCTTGGACTATGTAGGTTCCCTAGCGGGCCCTTGGACTATGTAAATTCCCTAGCGGGCACTTGGACTATGTAGGTTCCCTATCGGGCATTTGGACTATATTGGTTACCTAGCGGGCCCTTGGACTATGTAGGTTAACGAACGGGCACTTGGACTATGTAGGTAACCTGGTGGTCACTTGAACTGTCTAGGTTACCTAGCGGGCACTTGGACTATGTAGGTTACCTAGCGGGCCCTTGGACTATGTAGGTTAACTAGCGGGCCCTTGGACTATGTAGGTTACCTAGTGGGCACTTGGACTATGTAGATTAACTAGCGGCACTTGGACTATCTACGTTAACTAGCGGGCCCTTGGACTATGTAGATTCCCTAGCGGGCACTTGGACTATGTATGTTCCAGAGCGGGCAGTTGGACTATGTAGGTTCCCTAGCAGGCACTTGGACTATGTAGGTTCCAGAGCGGGCACTTGGACTATCTAGGTTCCCTAGCGGGCATTTGTACTATGTAGGTTAATTAGCGGACACTTGGACGATCTAGGTTAACTAGCGGGTACTTGGACTATGTAGGTTAACTAGCGGGCCCTTGAACTATGTAGATTAACTAGTGGCACTTGGACTATCTACATTAACTAGCGGGCCCTTGGACTATGTAGATTCCCTAGTGGGCATTTGGACTATGTAGGTTCCCTAGCGGGCACTTGGACTCTGTATGTTACCTAGCGGGCATTTGGACTATGTATGTTCCCTACGGACACTTGAACTATGTAAGTTAACTACCGGGCACTTTGACTATGTAGGTTAACTAGCGGGCCCTTGGACTATCTAAGTTACCTAACGGGCACTTGGACTATGTAGGTTAACTACCGGACACTTGCACTATCAAGGTTACCGAACAGGCATTTGGACTATGTATAACCTAGCGGGCATTGGAGAGTCTAGGTTACCTAGCAGGCCCTTGGACTATGTAGATTCCCTAGCGGGCACTTGGACTATGTATGTTCCAGAGCGGGCACTTGGACTATGTAGGTTCCCTAGCAGGCACTTGGACTATGTAGGTTCCAGAGCGGGTACTTGGACTATCTAGGTTCCCTAGCGGGCAATTGTACTATGTAGGTTAATTAGCAGACACTTGGATGATCTAGGTTAACTAGCGGGGACTTGGACTATGTAGGTTAACTAGCGGGCCCTTGGACTATCTAGGTTACCTAACGGGCACTTGGACTATGTAGGTTAACTACCGGACACTTGCACTATCTAGGTTACCGAACAGGCATTTGGACTATGTATAACCTAGCGGGCATTGGAGAGTCTAGGTTACCTAGCAGGCCCTTGGACTATGTAGATTCCCTAGCGGGCACTTGGACTATGTATGTTCCAGAGCGGGCACTTGGACTATGTAGGTTCCCTAGCAGGCACTTGGACTATGTAGGTTCCAGAGCGGGCACTTGGACTATCTAGGTTCCCTAGCGGGCAATTGTACTATGTAGGTTAATTAGCGGACACTTGGATGATCTAGGTTAACTAGCGTGGACTTGGACTATGTAGGTTAACTAGCGGGCCCTTGGACTATCTAGGTTACCTAACGGGCACTTGGACTATGTAGGTTAACTACCGGACACTTGCACTATCTAGGTTACCGAACAGGCCTTTTGGACTATATATAACCTAGCGGGCATTGGAGAGTCTAGGTTACCTAGCGGGCACTTGGACTTCTAGGTTAACGAACGGGCACTTGGACTATGTATGTTGCATAGCGGGCAATTGGACTATCTAGGTTAGGTAACGGGCACATGGACTATCTAGGTTTCTTAGCGGGCACTTGGAAGATCTAGGTAAACTAGAGGGCACTTGGACTATCTAGGTTAACTAGCGGGTACTTGAACTATCTAGGATAACTAGCGGGCACTTGCAGTATCTAGGATACCTAGCGGGCACTTGGAATATGTAGGTTAACTAGCAGACACTTGCACTATGTAGGTTACCTAGCAGGCACTTGGACTATCTAGGTTAACTAGCGGGCACTTGGACTATGTAGGTTCCTTAGCGGGCACTTGGACTATCTAGGTTGCCTAGCGGGCACATGGACGATATAGGTTAACTAGCGTGCCCTTGGAATATCTAGGTTACGTAACGGGCACTTGATATATAGGTTAACTAGCGGGCACTTGGACTATGTAGGTTAACTTGCGGGCATTTGGACAATCTAGGTTAACTAGCGGGCGCTTGGACGATCTAGGTTAACTAGCGCGCACTTGAACTATCAAAGTGAACAAGTGAGCCCTTGGACTATGTAGGTTAACAAGCGGGCCCTAGGACTATCTGGGTTACCTAGCGGACACTTGCGCTATATAGGTTACCTAGCGGGCACTTGGACTATGTAGGTTACCTAGTGGGCACTTGGACTATCTAGGTTAACGAACGGGCACTTGGACTATGCAGGTAACCTAGCGGGCAATTGGACTGTCTAGGTTACCTAGCGGGCACTTGGACTTCTAGGTTAATGAACGGGCTCTTGGGCTATGTAGGTTGCCTAGCAGGCACTTGGACTATCTAGGTTAGTTAACGGGCACTTGGACTATCTAGGTTACCTAACGGGCACTTTGACTATCTAGGTTACATAGCGGGCACTTGGACTATGTAGGTTAACTAGCGAGCACTTGGACTCTAGGTTACCTAACGGGCACTTGAACTATCTAGGTTACCCAGCGGGCCCTTGGACTATGTAGGTTTCCTAGCGGGCACGTGGACTATCTAGGTTAACGAACGGTCACTTGGACTATGTAGGTAACCTAGCGGGCACTTGGACAGTCTAGGTTACCTAGCGGGCACTTGGACTATCTAGGTTAACTAACGGGCACTTGGACGATGTAAGTTACCCAGCGGGCACTTGGACTATGTAGGATCCCAATCGGACATTTGGACTACTTAGGTTACCTAGCGGGCACTTGGACTATCTAGGTTCACTAGCGGGCACTTGGACTATCTAGGTCAACTAGTGGGCCCTTGTACTATGTAGGTTAACTAGCGAGCACATGGACTATCTAGGTTAACTAGCGGACCTTGGACTATGTAGGTTAACTAGTGGGCCCTTGGACTATGTAGTTTAACTAGCGGGCACTTGGACGATCTAGGTTAACTAAAGGGCACTTGGACTATCTAGGTTAACTAGCAGGCACTTGGACTATGTAGGCTAATTAGGGGCCCCATGGACGATCTAGTTTACCTAGCGGGTACTTGAACTATCTAGGTCCACTAGCGGGCACTTGCAGTATCTAGGTTATCTAGCGTGCCCTTGGAATATCTAGGTTACGTAACGGGCACTTGATATATAGGTTAACTAGCGGGCACTTGGACTATGTAGGTTAACTTGCGGGCATTTGGACAATCTAGGTTAACTAGCGGGCGCTTGGACGATCTAGGTTAACTAGCGCGCACTTGAACTATCAAAGTGAACAAGTGAGCCCTTGGACTATGTAGGTTAACAAGCGGGCCCTAGGACTATCTGGGTTACCTAGCGGACACTTGCGCTATATAGGTTACCTAGCGGGCACTTGGACTATGTAGGTTACCTAGTGGGCACTTGGACTATCTAGGTTAACGAACGGGCACTTGGACTATGCAGGTAACCTAGCGGGCAATTGGACTGTCTAGGTTACCTAGCGGGCACTTGGACTTCTAGGTTAATGAACGGGCTCTTGGGCTATGTAGGTTGCCTAGCAGGCACTTGGACTATCTAGGTTAGTTAAAGGGCACTTAGACTATCTAGGTTACCTAACGGGCACTTTGACTATCTAGGTTACATAGCGGGCACTTGGACTATGTAGGTTAACTAGCGAGCACTTGGACTCTAGGTTACCTAACGAGCACTTGAACTATCTAGGTTACCCAGCGGGCCCTTGGACTATGTAGGTTTCCTAGCGGGCACGTGGACTATCTAGGTTAACGAACGGTCACTTGGACTATGTAGGTAACCTAGCGGGCACTTGGACAGTCTAGGTTACCTAGCGGGCACTTGGACTATCTAGGTTAACTAACGGGCACTTGGACGATGTAAGTTACCCAGCGGGCACTTGGACTATGTAGGATCCCAATCGGACATTTGGACTACTTAGGTTACCTAGCGGGCACTTGGACTATCTAGGTTCACTAGCGGGCACTTGGACTATCTAGGTCAACTAGTGGGCCCTTGTACTATGTAGGTTAACTAGCGAGCACATGGACTATCTAGGTTAACTAGCGGACCTTGGACTATGTAGGTTAACTAGTGGGCCCTTGGACTATGTAGTTTAACTAGCGGGCACTTGGACGATCTAGGTTAACTAAAGGGCACTTGGACTATCTAGGTTAACTAGCAGGCACTTGGACTATGTAGGCTAATTAGGGGCCCCATGGACGATCTAGTTTACCTAGCGGGTACTTGAACTATCTAGGTCCACTAGCGGGCACTTGCAGTATCTAGGTTATCTAGCGTGCCCTTGGAATATCTAGGTTACGTAACGGGCACTTGATATATAGGTTAACTAGCGGGCACTTGGACTATGTAGGTTAACTTGCGGGCATTTGGACAATCTAGGTTAACTAGCGGGCGCTTGGACGATCTAGGTTAACTAGCGCGCACTTGAACTATCAAAGTGAACAAGTGAGCCCTTGGACTATGTAGGTTAACAAGCGGGCCCTAGGACTATCTGGGTTACCTAGCGGACACTTGCGCTATATAGGTTACCTAGCGGGCACTTGGACTATGTAGGTTACCTAGTGGGCACTTGGACTATCTAGGTTAACGAACGGGCACTTGGACTATGCAGGTAACCTAGCGGGCAATTGGACTGTCTAGGTTACCTAGCGGGCACTTGGACTTCTAGGTTAATGAACGGGCTCTTGGGCTATGTAGGTTGCCTAGCAGGCACTTGGACTATCTAGGTTAGTTAACGGGCACTTGGACTATCTAGGTTACCTAACGGGCACTTTGACTATCTAGGTTACATAGCGGGCACTTGGACTATGTAGGTTAACTAGCGAGCACTTGGACTCTAGGTTACCTAACGGGCACTTGAACTATCTAGGTTACCCAGCGGGCCCTTGGACTATGTAGGTTTCCTAGCGGGCACGTGGACTATCTAGGTTAACGAACGGTCACTTGGACTATGTAGGTAACCTAGCGGGCACTTGGACAGTCTAGGTTACCTAGCGGGCACTTGGACTATCTAGGTTAACTAACGGGCACTTGGACGATGTAAGTTACCCAGCGGGCACTTGGACTATGTAGGATCCCAATCGGACATTTGGACTACTTAGGTTACCTAGCGGGCACTTGGACTATCTAGGTTCACTAGCGGGCACTTGGACTATCTAGGTCAACTAGTGGGCCCTTGTACTATGTAGGTTAACTAGCGAGCACATGGACTATCTAGGTTAACTAGCGGACCTTGGACTATGTAGGTTAACTAGTGGGCCCTTGGACTATGTAGTTTAACTAGCGGGCACTTGGACGATCTAGGTTAACTAAAGGGCACTTGGACTATCTAGGTTAACTAGCAGGCACTTGGACTATGTAGGCTAATTAGGGGCCCCATGGACGATCTAGTTTACCTAGCGGGTACTTGAACTATCTAGGTCCACTAGCGGGCACTTGCAGTATCTAGGTTATCTAGCGGGCACTTGGAATATGTAGGTTAACGAACGGGCACTTGGACTATGTAGGTAACCTAGTGGTCACTTGAACTGTCTAGTTTACCTAGCTGGCACTTGGACTATCTAGGTTAACTAGCGGGCCATTGGATGATGTAGGTTAACTAGCGGGCCCTTGCACTATGTAGGTTAACTAGCGGGCCCATGCATTATGTAGGTTTACTAGCAGTCACTTGGACGATCTAGGTTAACTAGCGGGCACTTGAACTATCAAAGTGAACAAGTGAGCCCTTGGACTATGTAGGGTAACTAGCGGGCCATTGGACTCTCTGGGTTACCTAGCGGACACTTGGGCTATATAGGTTACCTAGCGGGCACTTGGACTATGTAGGTTCCCTAACGGGCCCTTGGATTATGTAAGTTCCCTAGCAGGCACTTGGACTATGTGGGTTTCCTAGCGGGCATTCCGACAATCTAGGTTACCTTACGGGCACTTGGACTATGTACGTTCCCTAGCGGGCACTTGGTCTATCTAGGTTCACTAGCGGGCACTTGGACTATCTAGGTTAACTAGCGGGCATTTGGATTATTAGGGCCCCTAGTGGGCATTTGGACTATATTGGTTACCTAGCGGGCAATTGGACTACGTAGGTTAACGAACGGGCACTTGGACTATGTAGGTAACCTAGTGGTCACTTGAACTCTCTAGGTTACCTAGCGGGGACTTGGACTATATAGGTTAACTAACGGGCACTTGGACTATCTAGGTTAACTAGTGGGCCCATGGACGATGTAGGTTAACTAGCGGGCCCTAGGACTATGTAGGTTAACTAGCGGGCCCTTGGACTATGTAGGTTACCTAGCGGGCCCTTGGACTATGTAGATTCCTTAGCGGGCACATGGATTATGTATGTTCCAGAGTAGGCACTTGGACTATGTAGGTTCCCTATCAGGCACTTGGACTATGTAGGTTCCAGAGCAGGCACTTGGACTATCTAGGTTCCCTAGCGGACACTTGAACTATGTAAGTTAACTACCGGGCACTTGGACTATGTAGGTTAACTAGCGGGCCCTTGGACTATCTAGGTTACCTAGCGGGTACTTGAACTATCTAGGTCCACTAGCGGGCACTTGCAGTATCTAGGTTACCTAGCGGGCACTTGGAATATGTAGGTTAACGAACGGGCACTTGGACTATGTAGGTAACCTAGTGGTCACTTGAACTGTCTAGGTTACCTAGCTGGCACTTGGACTATCTAGGTTAACTAGCGGGCCCTTGGACGATGTAGGTTAACTAGCCACCACTTGGATTATCTAGGTGAGCTAACAGGCACTTGGACTATCTAGGTTCTCTAGCGGGCACCTGTACTATCTAGGTTACCTAGCTGGCACTTGGACTATGTAGGTCAACTAGCGGTCCCTTGGACTATCTAGGTTAGCTAACGGGCACTTAGATTATGTAGGTTAACTAGCGAGCACTTGGAATATGTACGTTAAGTAGCGGACACTTGCACTATGAAGGTTAACTAGTGGGCTCATGGACTATGTAGGTTTACTAGCGGGCCCTTGGACTATATAGATTCCATAAAGGGCACTTGGAATATCTAGGATACCGAACGGGCACTTGGACTATCTAGGTTAACGAACGTGCACTTTGACTATGTAGGTAACCTAGCGGGCACTTGGACTGTCTAGGTTACCTAGCGGGCACTTGGCCTATCTAGGTTAACGAACGGACACTTGGACTATGTAGGTTAACTAGCGGACACTTCGACTATCTAGGTTAGCTAACCGGCAATTGGACTATCTAGGTTACCTAGCAGGCACTTGGACTATGTAGGTTCCCTAGCGGGCACTTGGACTATTTAGGTTACCTAGCAGGCACTTTGACTATCTAGGTTAACTAACGGGCACTTGTACTATGTAGGTTCCCTAGCGGGCACTTGGACTATGTAGGTTCCCTATCAGGTATTTGGACTGTATAGGTTAACTAGCGGGCAATTGGACTGTCTAGGTTACCTAGTGGGCACTTGGAGTATGTAGTTTACCTTGCAGGCACTTGGACTATGTAGGTTAACTAGTGGGCACTTGGACTATCTAGGTTACCTAGAGGGCACTTGGACTATGTAGGTTAACTAGCGGACACTTGCATGATATAGTTTAATTAGCGGGCCATTGCACTATGTAGGTTAACTAGCGGGCCCATGGATTATGTAGGTTTACTAGCAGGCACTTGGACTATCTAGGGTAACTAGCAGGCACTTGGACTATGTAGTTTCCCTAGCGGCCATTTGGACTATTTAGGTTACCATCGGGAACTTGAACTATGTAGGTTACCTAGCAGACACTTGCACTATGTAGGTTACCTCTGGGGAACTTGGACTATGTAGGCTAACTAGGGGCCCCATGGACGATCTAGGTTACCTAGCGGGTACTTGAACTATCTAGGTCCACTAGCGGGCACTTGCAGTATCTAGGTTACCTAGCGGGCACTTGGAATATGTAGGTTAACTAGCGGACACTTGCACTATGTAGGTTACCTAGAAGGCACTTGGACTATCTAGGTTAACTAGCGGGCACTTGGACTATCTAGGTTAACTAGCGTGCACTGGAGTATGTAGGTTCCTTAGCAGGCACTTGGACTATCTAGGTTAACTAGCGGGCCCTTGGACGATGTAGGTTAACTAGCGGGCCCTTACACTATGTAGGTTAACTAGCGGGCCCATGGATTATGTAGGTTTACTAGCAGGCACTTGGACTATCTAGGTTAACTAGCGGGCACTTGTACTATCTAGGTTACCTAGCTGGCACTTGGACTATGTAGGTCAACTAGCGGGCCCTTGGACTATCTAGGTTAGCTAACGGGCACTTAGATTATGTAGGTTAACTAGCGAGCACTTGGAATATGTACGTTAAGTAGCGGACACTTGCACTATGAAGGTTAACTAGTGGGCCCATGGACTATGTAGGTTTACTAGCGGGCCCCTGGACTATCTAGATTCCCTAAAGGGCACTTGGACTATCTAGGTTACCGAACGGGCACTTGGACGATCTACGTTACCTAGCGGGCACTGGACTATGTAGGGTAACTAGGGGGCCCTTGGACGATCTAGGTTACCTAGCGGGTACTTGAACTATCTAGGTTAACTAGCGGGCACTTGCAGTATCTAGGTTACCTAGCGGGCACTTGGAATATGTAGGTTAACTAGCGGACACTTGCACTATGTAGGTTACCTAGCAGGCACTTGGACTATCTAGGGTAACTGGGGGGCACTTAGACTATCTAGGTTAACTAGCGTGCACTTGGACTATGTAGGTTCCTCAGCGGGCACTTAGACTATCTAGGTTGCCTAGTGGGCACTTGGAAGATATAGGTTAACTAGCGTGCCGTTGGAATATCTAGGTTACGTAACGGGCACTTGGTATATAGGTTAACTAGCGGGCACTTGGACTATGTAGGTTAACTAGAGGACACTTGGACTATCTAGGTTAACTAGTGGGCCCTTGGACTATGTAGGTTAACTAGCGGGCACTTGGACGATCTAGGTTAACTAGCGGGCACTTGAACTATCAAAGTGAACAAGTGAGCCCTTGGACTATGTAGGGTAACTAGCGGGCCATGGACTCTCTGGGTTACCTAGCGGGCACTTGGGCTATATAGGTTACCTAGCGGGCACTTGGACTATGTAGGTTCCCTAACGGGCCCTTGGACTATGTAAGTTCCCTAGCGGGCACTTGGACTATGTGGGTTCCCTAGCGGGCATTCCAACAATCTAGGTTACCTTACGGGCACTTGGACTATGTACTTTCCCTAGCGGGCACTTGGTCTATCTAGGTTCACTAGCGGGCTTTAGGACTATCTAGGTTAACTAGCGAGCACTTGGACTATCTAGGTCAACTAGCGGGCATTTGGATTATTAGGGCCCCTAGCGGGCATTTGGACTATATTGGTTACCTAGCGGGCAATTGGACTACGTAGGTTAACGAACGGGCACTTGGACTATGTAGGTAACCTATTGGTCACGTGAACTCTCTAGGTTACCTAGCGGGGACTTGGACTATATAGGTTAACTAACGGGCAATTGGACTATCTAGGTTAACTAGCGAGCCCATGGACGATGTAGGTTAACTAGCGGGCCCTAGGACTATGTAGGTTAACTAGCGGGCCCTTGGACTATGTAGGTTACCTAGCGGGCCCTTGGACTATGTAGATTCCTTAGCGGGCACTTGGATTATGTATGTTCCAGAGTAGGCACTTGGACTATGTAGGTTCCCTATCAGGCACTTGGACTATGTAGGTTCCAGAGCGGGCACTTGGACTCTCTAGGTTCCCTAGCGGACACTTGAACTATGTAAGTTAACTACCGGGCACTTGGACTATGTAGGTTAACTAGCGGGCCCTTGGACTATCTAGGTTACCTAGTGGGTACTTGGACTATGTAGGTTAACTACCGGGCACTTGCACAATCTAGGTTACCGAACGGGAATTTGGACTATGTAGGTAACCTAGCGGGCACTTGGAGAGTCTAGGTTACATAGCGGCCACTTGGACTTCTAGGTTAACAAACGGGCACTTGGACTGTGTATGTAGCATAGCGGGCAATTGGACTATCTAGGTTAGGTAACGGGCACTTGGACTATCTAGGTTTCTTAGCAGGCACTTGGAAGATCTAGGTTACCTAGCGGGCACTTGGACTATCTAGGTTTCTTAGCGGGTAGTTGGAATATATAGGTTAACTAGCGGGCCCTTGGACTATGTAGATTAACTAGCGCCACTTGGACTATCTACGTTAACTAGGGAGCCCTTGGACTATCTAGATTAACTACCGGGCACTTGGACTATGTAGGCTAACTAGGGGGCCCTTGGACGATCTAGGTTACCTAGCGGGTACTTGAACTATCTAGGTTAACTAGCGGGCACTTGCAGTATCTAGGTTACCTAGCGGGCACTTGGAATATGTAGGTTAACTAGCGGACACTTGCACTATGTAGGTTACCTAGCAGGGACTTGGACTATCTAGGTTAACTAGAGGGCACTTGGACTATCTAGGTTACCTAGCAGGCACTTTGACTATCTAGGTTAACTAGCGGGCACTTGGGCTATGTAGGTTCCTTAGCGGGCACTTGGACTATCTAGGTTGCCTAGCGGGCACTTGGACGATATAGGTTAACTAGCGTACCCTTGGAATATCTAGGTTACGTAACGGGCACTTGCTATATAGGTTAACTAGCGGGCACTTGGACTATGTAGGTTAACTAGAGGACACTTGGACTATCTAGGTTAACTAGTGGGCCCTTGGACTATTTAGGTTAACTAGCGGGCACTTGGACAATCTAGGTTAACTAGTGGGCACTTGCACGATCTAGGTTAACTAGCGCGCACTTGAACTATCAAAGTGAAGAAGTGAACCCTTGGACTATGTAGGTTAACTAGCGGGCCCTTGGACTATCTGGGTTACCTAGCGGACACTTGGGCTATATAGGTTACCTAGCGGGCACTTGGACTATGTAGGTTACCTAGTGGGCACTTGGACTATCTGGGTTAAAGAACGGGCACTTGGAATATGCCGGTAACCTAGCGGGCACTTGGACTGTCTAGGTTACCTAGCGGGCACTTGGACATCTAGGTTAATGAATGGGCTCTTGGGCTATGTAGGTTGCCTAGCGGGCACTTGGACTATCTAGGTTAGGTAACGGGCACTTGGACTATCTAGGTTACCTAACGGGCACTTTGACTATCTAGGTTACTTAGCGGGCACTTGGACTATGTAGGTTAACTAGCGAGCACTTGGACTCTAGGTTACCTAGCGGGCACTTGAACTATCTAGGTTACCTAGCGGGCCCTTGGACTATGTAGGTTTCCTAGCGGGCACTTGGACTATCTAGGTTAATGAACGGGCACTTGGACTATGTAGGTAACCTAGCGGGCTCTTGCACAGTCTAGGTTACCTAGCGGGCACTTAGACTATCTAGGTTAACTAGCGAGCACTTGGACTATGTAGGTTACTTAGCGGGCCCTTGGACTATATAGATTAACTAGCGGGTACTTGGACTATGTAGGTTAACTAGCGGGCCCTTGGATTATGTAGATTAAGTAGCGGCACTTGGACTATGTAGGATCCCAATCGGACATTTGGACTACTTAGGTTACCTAGCGGGCACTTGGACAATGTAGGTTAACTAGCGGGCAATTGGACTATGTGGGTTCCCTAGTGGGCATTTGGATTATCAAGGTTACCTAACGGGCACTTGGACTATATATGTTCCCTAGCGGGCACTTGGTCTATCTAGGTTAACTAGCGGGCACTTGGACTATCTAGGTTAACTAGCGAGCATTTGGATTATTAGGGCCCCTAGCGGGCATTTGGACTATATTGGTTACCTAGCGGGCACTTGGACTATGTAGGTTAACGAAAGGGCACTTGGACGATATAGGTTAACTAGCGGGCCCTCGGACTATGTAGGTTAACTAGCGGGCCCTTGGACTATGTAGGTTACGTAGCGGGCCCTTGGACTATGTAGATTAACCAGCGGGTACTTGGACTATGTAGGTTAACTAGCGGGCCCTTGGATTATGTAGATTAAGTAGCAGCACTTGGACTATCTACGTTAACTAGCGGGCCCTTGGACTATGTAGATTCCCTAGTGGGCACTTGGTCTATCCAGGTTAACTAGCGGGCACTTGGTCTATCCAGGTTAACTAGCGGGCAGTTGGACTATCTAGGTTTACTAGCGAGCACTTGGACTATCTAGGTTAACTAGCGGGCATTTGGATTATTAGGGCCCCTAGCGGGCATTTGGACTATATTGGTTACCTAGCGAGCACTTGGACTATGTAGGTTAACGAATGGGCACTTGGACGATGTAGGTTAACTAGCGGGCCCTAGGACTATGAAAGTTAACTAGCGGC
The DNA here is from genome assembly GCF_050624435.1 of Tenrec ecaudatus. Lineage (NCBI taxonomy): Eukaryota > Metazoa > Chordata > Mammalia > Afrosoricida > Tenrecidae > Tenrec > Tenrec ecaudatus. Next base: position 110,772,354 of record NC_134534.1, read on the forward strand.
CCCTTGGACTATGTAGGTTACGTAGCGTGCCCTTGGACTATGTAGATTAACTAGCGGGTACTTGGACTATGTAGATTATCTAGCGGATTTGGACTATCTACGTTAACTAGCGGGCCCTTGGACTATGTAGATTCCCTAGTGGGCACTTGGACTATGTATGTTCCAGAGCGGGCACTTGGACTCTGTAGGTTCCCTAACAGGCACTTGGACTATGTAGGTTCCAGAGCGGGCACAAGGACTATCTAGGTTCCCTAGCGGACACTTGAATTATGTAAGTAAACTACCGGACACTTGGACTATGTAGGTTAACTAGCGGGCCCTTGGACTATAGGTTACCTAGCGGGCACTTGGACTATGTAGGTTAACTACTGGGCACTTGCACTATCTAGGTTACTGAACGGGCATTTGGACTATGTAGGTAACCTAGCGGGCACTTGGAGAGTCTAGGTTACATAGCGGGCACTTGGACTTCTAGGTTAACAAACGGGCACTTGGAATATGTATGTTGCATAGCGGGCACTTGGACTATCTAGGTTTCTTAGCGGGCACTTGGAAGATCTAGGTTAACTAGAGGGCACTTGGACTACCTAGGTTAACTAGCGTGCACTTGGACTATCTAGGTTTCTTAGCGGGGACTTGGACTATGTAGGTTAACTAGCGGGACCTTGGACTATGTAGATTAACTAGCGGCACTTGGACTATCTATGTTAACTAGGGGGCCCTTGGACTATCTAGATTAACTACCGGGCACTTGGACTATGTAGGCTAACTAGGGGGCCCTTGGATGATCTAGGTTACCTAGCGGGTACTTCAACTATCTAGGTTAACTAGCGGGCACTTGCAGTATCTAGGTTACCTAGCGGGCACTTGGAATATGTAGGTTAACTAGCGGACACTTGCACTATGTAGGTTACATAGCAGGGACTTGGACTATGTAGGTTGCCTAGCGGGCACTTGGATTATGTAGGTTCCCTATCGGGCACTTGGACTATGTAGGTTAACTAGCGGGCACTTGGACTGTCTAGGTTACCTAGTGGGCACTTGGATTATCTAGGTTAACGAACGGGCACTTGGATTATCTAGGTTAACGAAGGGGCACTTGGACTATGTATGTTACCTAGCCGCCACTTGTACTATCTAGGTTAGCTAACAGGCACTTGGACTATCTAGGTTCTCTAGCAGGCACTTGTACTATCTAGGTTACCTAGCTGGCACTTGGACTATGTAGCTCAACTAGCGGGCCCTTGGACTATCTAGATTCCCTAAAGGGCACTTGGAATATCAAGGTTAACAAACGGGCACTTGGACTATCTAGGTTACCTATCGGTCACTGGACTATGTAGGGTAACTAGGGGGCCCTTGGACGATCTAGGTTACCTAGCGGGTACTTGAACTATCTAGGTTAACTAGCGGGCACTTGCAGTATCTAGGTTACCTAACGGGCACTTGGAATATGTAGGTTAACTAGTGGACACTTGCACTGTGTAGGTTACCTAGCAGGCACTTGGACTATCTAGGTTAACTAGCGGGCACTTGGACTATCTAGGTTGCCTAGCGGGCACTTGGACGATATAGGTTAACTAGCGTGCCCTTAGAATATCTAGGTTACGTAACGGGCACTTGGTATATAGGTTAACTAGAGGGCACTTGGACTATGCAGGTTAACTAGAAGACACTTGTACTATCAAGGTTAACTAGTGGGCCCCTGGACTATGTAGGTTAACTAGCGGCCACTTGGACAATCTAGGTTAACTAGCGGGCACTTGGACTGTCTAGGTTACCTAGTGGGCACTTGGATTATCTAGGTTAACGAACGGGCACTTGGATTATCTAGGTTAACGAAGGGGCACTTGGACTATGTATGTTACCTAGCCGCCACTTGTACTATCTAGGTTAGCTAACAGGCACTTGGACTATCTAGGTTCTCTAGCAGGCACTTGTACTATCTAGGTTACCTAGCTGGCACTTGGACTATGTAGCTCAACTAGCGGGCCCTTGGACTATCTAGATTCCCTAAAGGGCACTTGGAATATCAAGGTTAACAAACGGGCACTTGGACAATCTAGGTTACCTATCGGTCACTGGACTATGTAGGGTAACTAGGGGACCCTTGGACAATCTAGGTTACCTAGCGGGTACTTGAACTATCTAGGTTAACTAGCGGGCACTTGCAGTATCTAGGTTACCTAACGGGCACTTGGAATATGTAGGTTAACTAGTGGACACTTGCACTGTGTAGGTTACCTAGCAGGCACTTGGACTATCTAGGTTAACTAGCGGGCACTTGGACTATCTAGGTTGCCTAGCGGGCACTTGGACGATATAGGTTAACTAGCGTGCCCTTAGAATATCTAGGTTACGTAACGGGCACTTGGTATATAGGTTAACTAGAGGGCACTTGGACTATGCAGGTTAACTAGAAGACACTTGTACTATCAAGGTTAACTAGTGGGCCCTTGGACTATGTAGGTTAACTAGCGGCCACTTGGACAATCTAGGTTAACTAGCGGGCACTTGGACGATCTAGGTTAACTTGCGGGCACTTGAACTATCAAAGTGAACAAGTGAGCCCTTGGACTATGTAGGTTAACTAGCGGGCCCTTGGACTATCTGGGTTACCTAGCGAGCACTTGGACTATCTAGGTTAACTAGTGGGCATTTGGATTATTAGGGCCCCTAGCGGGCATTTGGACTATATTGGTTACCTATCGGGCACTTGGACTATGTAGGTTAACGAATGGGCACTTGGACGATGTAGGTTAACTAGCGGGCCCTAGGACTATGTAATTTAACTAGCGGGCCCTTGGACTATGTAGGTTACGTAGCGGGCCCTTGGACTATGTAGATTAACTAGCGGGTACTTGGACTATGTAGATTAACTAGTGGCATTTGGACTATCTACGTTAACTAGCGGGCCCTTGGACAATGTACCTTCCCTAGCGTGCACTTGGACTATCTATGTTAACCAGCGGGTACTTGGACTATGTAGGTTACCTAGCAGACACTTGCACTATGTAGGTTACCTAGCGGGTACTTGGACTATGTAGGTTAACTAGAGGACACTTGGACGATCTAGGTTAACTAGTGGGTCCTTGGACGATGTAGGTTAACTAGCCAGTACTTGAACGATCTAGGTTAACTAGCGGACACTTGGACGATCTAGGTTAACTAAGGGGCACATGGACTATCAAAGTTAACAAGGGAGCCCTTGGACTATCTAGGTTACCTAGATAGCACTTGGACTATATAGGTTCCCTAGCGGGCACTTGCACTATCTAGGTTAACGAACGGGCACCTGGACTATGCAGGTAACCTAGCGGGCACTTGGACTGTCTATGTTACATAGCGGGCACTTAGACTTCTAGGTTAATGAACGGGCACTTGGACTATGTAGGTTGCCTAGCTGGCACTTGGATTATCTAGGTTAGTTAAGGGCACTAGAACAATCTAGGTTACCTAGCGGGCGCTTGGACTATGTACGTTCCCTAGCGGGAATTTGGACTATCTATGTTAACTAGCGGGCACTTGGAATATGTAGGTTAACTAGCGGACACTTGAACTATGTAGGTTACCTAGCAAGCACTTGGACTATCTAGGTTAACTAGCGGGCTCTTGGACTATCTAGGTTAACTAGCGTACACTTGGACTATGTAGTTTCCTTAGCGGTCACTTGAACTATCTAGGTTGCCTAGCGGGCACTTGGACTATGTAGGTTAACTAGCGTGCCCTTGGACTATCTAGGTTACGTAGCGGGCACTTGGTATATAGGTTAACTAGCGGGCACTTGGACTATGTAGGTTAACTAGAGGACACTTGGACTATCTAGGTTAACTAGTTGGCCCTTGGACTATGTAGGTTACCTAGCGGGCACTTGGACTATCTAGATTTACTAGCAGGCTCTTGGACTATGTAGGTTAACTAGCGGACACTTGCACTATGTAGGTTACCTATTGACACTTGGACTATGTAGGTTAACTAGCAGGCCCTTCGACTAGGTTACCTAGCAGGCACTTGGACTATGTAGGTTAACTAGCAGGCAGTTGCACTCTCTAGGTTACATAGCGGCCAATTGGAATATGTACCTTCCATATCGGGCACTTGGACTATCTATGTTAACTAGCGGTCACTTGGACTATATACGTTACCTAGCAGGCACTTGCACTATGTAGGTTACCTAGCGGGCAATTGGACTATGTAGGTTAACTAGAGGACACTTGGACGATCTAGATTAACTAGTGGGCCCTTGGACGATGTAGGTTAACTAGCCAGTACTTGAGCGATCTAGGTTAACTAGCGGGCACTTGGACGATCTAGGTTACCTAAGGGGCACTTGGACTATCAAAGTTAACAAGCGAGCCCTTGGACTATCTAGGTTACCTATATAGCACTTGGACTATATAGGTTCCCTAGCGGGCACTTGCACTATCTAGATTAACGAACGGGCACTTGGACTATGCAGGTAACTTAGCGGGCACTTGGACTGTCTAGGATACATAGCGGGCACTTGGACATCTAGGTTAATGAACGAGCACTTGTACTATGTAGGTTGCCTAGCGGGCACTTTGACTATCTAGGTTAGGTAACGGGCACTAGAACTATCTATGTTACCTAGCGGACACTTGGATTATGTACGTTCCCTAGCGGGCACTTGGACTATCTAGGTTGCCTAGCGGGCACTTGGACTATGTAGGTTACCTAGCAGGCACGTGGACTATCTAGGTTAACTAGCGGGCACTTGGACTATCTAGGCTGCCTAGCGGGCACATGGACTATGTTGGTTAACTAGCGTGTCCTTGGACTATCTAGGTTACGTAGCGGGCACTTGGTATATAGGTTAACTAGAGGGCACTTGGACTATGTAGGTTAACTAGAGGACACTTGGACTATCTAGGTTAACTAGTGGGTCCTTGGACTATGTAGGTTAACTAGCAGGCACTTGGACGATCTAGGTTAACTAGCGGGCACTTGGACTATAAAGTTTACCTAGCGGGCACTTGGACTATGTAGGTTACCTAGTGGGCACTTGGACTATCTAGGTTAACGAACGGGCACTTGGAATATGTAGGTAACCTTGCGGGCACTTGGACTGTCTAGGTTACCTATCGGGCACTTGGACTTCTAGGTTACCGAACGGGCACTTGGACTATGTAGGTTGCTTAGCGGGCACTTGGACTATCTAGGTTAGGTAACGGGCATTTTGATTATCTAGGTTACCTAGCGGGAACTTGGACAATGTAAGTTACCTAGCGGGCACTTGTACTATCTAGGTTACCTAATGGGCACTTTGACTATCTAGGTTACATAGCCGGCACTTGGACTATGTAGGTCAACTAGCGAACACTTGGACTCTAGGTTACCTAGCGGGCACTTGGACTATCTAGGTTACCTAGCAGGCACTTGGACTATCTAGGTTAACGAAAGGGCACATGGACTATAAAATTTACCAAGCGGGCACTTGGACTATGTAGGATCCCTATCAGACATTTGGACTACTTAGGTTACCTAGTGGGCACTTGGATTATCTAGGTTAACTAGCAGGCACTTGGACTATCTAGGTCAACTAGCGGGCCCTTGTACTTTGTAGGTTAACTAGCGAGCACTTGGACTATCTAGGTTAACTAGCGGACCTTGGACTACGTAGATTAACTAGCGGGCTCTTGGACTATCTAGGTTAACTAGCGGGCGCTTGGACTATGTAGGTTAACTAGCGGACACTTGCAAAATGTAGGTTACCTAGCGGGCATTTGGAATATGTAGGTTAACTAGCAGGCCCTTCGACTAGGTTACCTAGCAGGCACTTGCACTATGTAGGTTAACTAGCGGGCACTTGCACTCTCTAGGTTACATAGCAGCCAATTGGACTATGTACATTCCCTAGCGGGCACTTGGACTACTATCTATGTTAACTAGCGGGCACTTGGACTATGTAGGTTACCTAGCAGACACTTGCACTATGTAGGTTACCTAGCGGGCACTTGGACGATGTAGGTTAACTAGAGGACACTTAGACGATCTAGGTTAACTAGTGGGCCCTTGAACGATGTAGGTTAACTAGCCATTACTTGAATGATCTAGGTTAACTAGCGGACACTTGGACGATCTAGGTTAACTAAGGGGCACATGGACTATCAAAGTTAACAAGCGAGCCCTTGGACTATCTAGGTTACCTAGATAGCACTTGGACTATATAGGTTCCCTAGCGGGCACTTGCACTATCTAGGTTAACGAACGGGCACCTGGACTATGCAGGTAACCTAGCGGGCACGTGGACTGTCTATGTTACATAGCGGGCACTTAGACTTCTAGGTTAATGAACGGGCACTTGGACTATGTAGGTTGCCTAGCTGGCACTTGGATAATCTAGGTTAGGTAAGGGCACTAGAACTATCTAGGTTACCTAGCGGGCGCTTGGACTATGTACGTTCCCTAGCGGGCATTTGGACTATCTATGTTAACTAGCGGGCACTTGGAATATGTAGGGTAACTAGCGGACACTTGCACTATGTAGGTTACCTAGCAAGCACTTGGACTATCTAGGTTAACTAGCGGGCTCTTGGACTATCTAGGTTAACTAGCGTGCACTAGGACTATGTAGGTTCCTTAGCGGGCACTTGAACTATCTAGGTTGCCTAGCGGGCACTTGGACTATGTAGGTTAACTAGCTTGCCCTTGGACTATGTAGGTTACGTAGCGGGCACTTGGTATATAGGTTAACTAGCGGGCACTTGGACTATGTATGTTAACTAGAGGACACTTGGACTATCTAGGTTAACTAGTGGGCCCTTGGACTATGTAGGTTAACTAGCGGGCACTTGGACTATGTAGATTCCCTAGTGGGCACTTGGTCTATCCAGGTTAACTAGCGGGCACTTGGTCTATCCAGGTTAACTAGCGGGCAGTTGGACTATCTAGGTTTACTAGCGAGCACTTGGACTATCTAGGTTAACTAGCGGGCATTTGGATTATTAGGGCCCCTAGCGGGCATTTGGACTATATTGGTTACCTAGCGAGCACTTGGACTATGTAGGTTAACGAATGGGCACTTGGACGATGTAGGTTAACTAGCGGGCCCTAGGACTATGAAAGTTAACTAGCGGCCCCTTGGACTATGTAGGTTACGTAGCGTGCCCTTGGACTATGTAGATTAACTAGCGGGTACTTGGACTATGTAGATTATCTAGCGGATTTGGACTATCTACGTTAACTAGCGGGCCCTTGGACTATGTAGATTCCCTAGTGGGCACTTGGACTATGTATGTTCCAGAGCGGGCACTTGGACTCTGTAGGTTCCCTAACAGGCACTTGGACTATGTAGGTTCCAGAGCGGGCACAAGGACTATCTAGGTTCCCTAGCGGACACTTGAATTATGTAAGTAAACTACCGGACACTTGGACTATGTAGGTTAACTAGCGGGCCCTTGGACTATAGGTTACCTAGCGGGCACTTGGACTATGTAGGTTAACTACTGGGCACTTGCACTATCTAGGTTACTGAACGGGCATTTGGACTATGTAGGTAACCTAGCGGGCACTTGGAGAGTCTAGGTTACATAGCGGGCACTTGGACTTCTAGGTTAACAAACGGGCACTTGGAATATGTATGTTGCATAGCGGGCACTTGGACTATCTAGGTTTCTTAGCGGGCACTTGGAAGATCTAGGTTAACTAGAGGGCACTTGGACTACCTAGGTTAACTAGCGTGCACTTGGACTATCTAGGTTTCTTAGCGGGGACTTGGACTATGTAGGTTAACTAGCGGGACCTTGGACTATGTAGATTAACTAGCGGCACTTGGACTATCTATGTTAACTAGGGGGCCCTTGGACTATCTAGATTAACTACCGGGCACTTGGACTATGTAGGCTAACTAGGGGGCCCTTGGATGATCTAGGTTACCTAGCGGGTACTTCAACTATCTAGGTTAACTAGCGGGCACTTGCAGTATCTAGGTTACCTAGCGGGCACTTGGAATATGTAGGTTAACTAGCGGACACTTGCACTATGTAGGTTACATAGCAGGGACTTGGACTATGTAGGTTGCCTAGCGGGCACTTGGATTATGTAGGTTCCCTATCGGGCACTTGGACTATGTAGGTTAACTAGCGGGCACTTGGACTGTCTAGGTTACCTAGTGGGCACTTGGATTATCTAGGTTAACGAACGGGCACTTGGATTATCTAGGTTAACGAAGGGGCACTTGGACTATGTATGTTACCTAGCCGCCACTTGTACTATCTAGGTTAGCTAACAGGCACTTGGACTATCTAGGTTCTCTAGCAGGCACTTGTACTATCTAGGTTACCTAGCTGGCACTTGGACTATGTAGCTCAACTAGCGGGCCCTTGGACTATCTAGATTCCCTAAAGGGCACTTGGAATATCAAGGTTAACAAACGGGCACTTGGACTATCTAGGTTACCTATCGGTCACTGGACTATGTAGGGTAACTAGGGGGCCCTTGGACGATCTAGGTTACCTAGCGGGTACTTGAACTATCTAGGTTAACTAGCGGGCACTTGCAGTATCTAGGTTACCTAACGGGCACTTGGAATATGTAGGTTAACTAGTGGACACTTGCACTGTGTAGGTTACCTAGCAGGCACTTGGACTATCTAGGTTAACTAGCGGGCACTTGGACTATCTAGGTTGCCTAGCGGGCACTTGGACGATATAGGTTAACTAGCGTGCCCTTAGAATATCTAGGTTACGTAACGGGCACTTGGTATATAGGTTAACTAGAGGGCACTTGGACTATGCAGGTTAACTAGAAGACACTTGTACTATCAAGGTTAACTAGTGGGCCCCTGGACTATGTAGGTTAACTAGCGGCCACTTGGACAATCTAGGTTAACTAGCGGGCACTTGGACTGTCTAGGTTACCTAGTGGGCACTTGGATTATCTAGGTTAACGAACGGGCACTTGGATTATCTAGGTTAACGAAGGGGCACTTGGACTATGTATGTTACCTAGCCGCCACTTGTACTATCTAGGTTAGCTAACAGGCACTTGGACTATCTAGGTTCTCTAGCAGGCACTTGTACTATCTAGGTTACCTAGCTGGCACTTGGACTATGTAGCTCAACTAGCGGGCCCTTGGACTATCTAGATTCCCTAAAGGGCACTTGGAATATCAAGGTTAACAAACGGGCACTTGGACAATCTAGGTTACCTATCGGTCACTGGACTATGTAGGGTAACTAGGGGACCCTTGGACAATCTAGGTTACCTAGCGGGTACTTGAACTATCTAGGTTAACTAGCGGGCACTTGCAGTATCTAGGTTACCTAACGGGCACTTGGAATATGTAGGTTAACTAGTGGACACTTGCACTGTGTAGGTTACCTAGCAGGCACTTGGACTATCTAGGTTAACTAGCGGGCACTTGGACTATCTAGGTTGCCTAGCGGGCACTTGGACGATATAGGTTAACTAGCGTGCCCTTAGAATATCTAGGTTACGTAACGGGCACTTGGTATATAGGTTAACTAGAGGGCACTTGGACTATGCAGGTTAACTAGAAGACACTTGTACTATCAAGGTTAACTAGTGGGCCCTTGGACTATGTAGGTTAACTAGCGGCCACTTGGACAATCTAGGTTAACTAGCGGGCACTTGGACGATCTAGGTTAACTTGCGGGCACTTGAACTATCAAAGTGAACAAGTGAGCCCTTGGACTATGTAGGTTAACTAGCGGGCCCTTGGACTATCTGGGTTACCTAGCGAGCACTTGGACTATCTAGGTTAACTAGTGGGCATTTGGATTATTAGGGCCCCTAGCGGGCATTTGGACTATATTGGTTACCTATCGGGCACTTGGACTATGTAGGTTAACGAATGGGCACTTGGACGATGTAGGTTAACTAGCGGGCCCTAGGACTATGTAATTTAACTAGCGGGCCCTTGGACTATGTAGGTTACGTAGCGGGCCCTTGGACTATGTAGATTAACTAGCGGGTACTTGGACTATGTAGATTAACTAGTGGCATTTGGACTATCTACGTTAACTAGCGGGCCCTTGGACAATGTACCTTCCCTAGCGTGCACTTGGACTATCTATGTTAACCAGCGGGTACTTGGACTATGTAGGTTACCTAGCAGACACTTGCACTATGTAGGTTACCTAGCGGGTACTTGGACTATGTAGGTTAACTAGAGGACACTTGGACGATCTAGGTTAACTAGTGGGTCCTTGGACGATGTAGGTTAACTAGCCAGTACTTGAACGATCTAGGTTAACTAGCGGACACTTGGACGATCTAGGTTAACTAAGGGGCACATGGACTATCAAAGTTAACAAGGGAGCCCTTGGACTATCTAGGTTACCTAGATAGCACTTGGACTATATAGGTTCCCTAGCGGGCACTTGCACTATCTAGGTTAACGAACGGGCACCTGGACTATGCAGGTAACCTAGCGGGCACTTGGACTGTCTATGTTACATAGCGGGCACTTAGACTTCTAGGTTAATGAACGGGCACTTGGACTATGTAGGTTGCCTAGCTGGCACTTGGATTATCTAGGTTAGTTAAGGGCACTAGAACAATCTAGGTTACCTAGCGGGCGCTTGGACTATGTACGTTCCCTAGCGGGAATTTGGACTATCTATGTTAACTAGCGGGCACTTGGAATATGTAGGTTAACTAGCGGACACTTGAACTATGTAGGTTACCTAGCAAGCACTTGGACTATCTAGGTTAACTAGCGGGCTCTTGGACTATCTAGGTTAACTAGCGTACACTTGGACTATGTAGGTTCCTTAGCGGTCACTTGAACTATCTAGGTTGCCTAGCGGGCACTTGGACTATGTAGGTTAACTAGCGTGCCCTTGGACTATCTAGGTTACGTAGCGGGCACTTGGTATATAGGTTAACTAGCGGGCACTTGGACTATGTAGGTTAACTAGAGGACACTTGGACTATCTAGGTTAACTAGTTGGCCCTTGGACTATGTAGGTTACCTAGCGGGCACTTGGACTATCTAGATTTACTAGCAGGCTCTTGGACTATGTAGGTTAACTAGCGGACACTTGCACTATGTAGGTTACCTATTGACACTTGGACTATGTAGGTTAACTAGCAGGCCCTTCGACTAGGTTACCTAGCAGGCACTTGGACTATGTAGGTTAACTAGCAGGCAGTTGCACTCTCTAGGTTACATAGCGGCCAATTGGAATATGTACCTTCCATATCGGGCACTTGGACTATCTATGTTAACTAGCGGTCACTTGGACTATATACGTTACCTAGCAGGCACTTGCACTATGTAGGTTACCTAGCGGGCAATTGGACTATGTAGGTTAACTAGAGGACACTTGGACGATCTAGATTAACTAGTGGGCCCTTGGACGATGTAGGTTAACTAGCCAGTACTTGAGCGATCTAGGTTAACTAGCGGGCACTTGGACGATCTAGGTTACCTAAGGGGCACTTGGACTATCAAAGTTAACAAGCGAGCCCTTGGACTATCTAGGTTACCTATATAGCACTTGGACTATATAGGTTCCCTAGCGGGCACTTGCACTATCTAGATTAACGAACGGGCACTTGGACTATGCAGGTAACTTAGCGGGCACTTGGACTGTCTAGGATACATAGCGGGCACTTGGACATCTAGGTTAATGAACGAGCACTTGTACTATGTAGGTTGCCTAGCGGGCACTTTGACTATCTAGGTTAGGTAACGGGCACTAGAACTATCTATGTTACCTAGCGGACACTTGGATTATGTACGTTCCCTAGCGGGCACTTGGACTATCTAGGTTGCCTAGCGGGCACTTGGACTATGTAGGTTACCTAGCAGGCACGTGGACTATCTAGGTTAACTAGCGGGCACTTGGACTATCTAGGCTGCCTAGCGGGCACATGGACTATGTTGGTTAACTAGCGTGTCCTTGGACTATCTAGGTTACGTAGCGGGCACTTGGTATATAGGTTAACTAGAGGGCACTTGGACTATGTAGGTTAACTAGAGGACACTTGGACTATCTAGGTTAACTAGTGGGTCCTTGGACTATGTAGGTTAACTAGCAGGCACTTGGACGATCTAGGTTAACTAGCGGGCACTTGGACTATAAAGTTTACCTAGCGGGCACTTGGACTATGTAGGTTACCTAGTGGGCACTTGGACTATCTAGGTTAACGAACGGGCACTTGGAATATGTAGGTAACCTTGCGGGCACTTGGACTGTCTAGGTTACCTATCGGGCACTTGGACTTCTAGGTTACCGAACGGGCACTTGGACTATGTAGGTTGCTTAGCGGGCACTTGGACTATCTAGGTTAGGTAACGGGCATTTTGATTATCTAGGTTACCTAGCGGGAACTTGGACAATGTAAGTTACCTAGCGGGCACTTGTACTATCTAGGTTACCTAACGGGCACTTTGACCATCTAGGTTACATAGTGGGCACTTGGACTATGTAGGTCAACTAGCGAACACTTGGACTCTAGGTTACCTAGCGGGCACTTGGACTATCTAGGTTACCTAGCAGGCACTTGGACTATCTAGGTTAACGAAAGGGCACATGGACTATAAAATTTACCAAGCGGGCACTTGGACTATGTAGGATCCCTATCAGATATTTGGACTACTTAGGTTACCTAGTGGGCACTTGGATTATCTAGGTTAACTAGCAGGCACTTGGACTATCTAGGTCAACTAGCGGGCCCTTGTACTTTGTAGGTTAACTAGCGAGCACTTGGACTATCTAGGTTAACTAGCGGACCTTGGACTACGTAGATTAACTAGCGGGCTCTTGGACTATCTAGGTTAACTAGCGGGCGCTTGGACTATGTAGGTTAACTAGCGGACACTTGCAAAATGTAGGTTACCTAGCGGGCATTTGGAATATGTAGGTTAACTAGCAGGCCCTTCGACTAGGTTACCTAGCAGGCACTTGCACTATGTAGGTTAACTAGCGGGCACTTGCACTCTCTAGGTTACATAGCAGCCAATTGGACTATGTACATTCCCTAGCGGGCACTTGGACTACTATCTATGTTAACTAGCGGGCACTTGGACTATGTAGGTTACCTAGCAGACACTTGCACTATGTAGGTTACCTAGCGGGCACTTGGACGATGTAGGTTAACTAGAGGACACTTAGACGATCTAGGTTAACTAGTGGGCCCTTGAACGATGTAGGTTAACTAGCCATTACTTGAATGATCTAGGTTAACTAGCGGACACTTGGACGATCTAGGTTAACTAAGGGGCACATGGACTATCAAAGTTAACAAGCGAGCCCTTGGACTATCTAGGTTACCTAGATAGCACTTGGACTATATAGGTTCCCTAGCGGGCACTTGCACTATCTAGGTTAACGAACGGGCACCTGGACTATGCAGGTAACCTAGCGGGCACGTGGACTGTCTATGTTACATAGCGGGCACTTAGACTTCTAGGTTAATGAACGGGCACTTGGACTATGTAGGTTGCCTAGCTGGCACTTGGATAATCTAGGTTAGGTAAGGGCACTAGAACTATCTAGGTTACCTAGCGGGCGCTTGGACTATGTACGTTCCCTAGCGGGCATTTGGACTATCTATGTTAACTAGCGGGCACTTGGAATATGTAGGGTAACTAGCGGACACTTGCACTATGTAGGTTACCTAGCAAGCACTTGGACTATCTAGGTTAACTAGCGGGCTCTTGGACTATCTAGGTTAACTAGCGTGCACTAGGACTATGTAGGTTCCTTAGCGGGCACTTGAACTATCTAGGTTGCCTAGCGGGCACTTGGACTATGTAGGTTAACTAGCTTGCCCTTGGACTATGTAGGTTACGTAGCGGGCACTTGGTATATAGGTTAACTAGCGGGCACTTGGACTATGTATGTTAACTAGAGGACACTTGGACTATCTAGGTTAACTAGTGGGCCCTTGGACTATGTAGGTTAACTAGCGGGCACTTGGACAATGTAGGTTACCTAGTGGGCACTTGGACTATCTAGGTTAACGAACGGGCATTTGGAATATGCAGGTAACCTAGCGGGCACTTGGACTGTCTAGGTTACCTAGCGGGCACTTTGACTTCTAGGTTAACGAACGGGCACTTGGACTATGTAGGTTGCTTAGCGGGCACTTGGACTATCTAGGTTAACTAGCGGGCACTTGGACTATGTATGTTAACCTGTGGGCGCTTGGACTACTTAGGTTAACTAGCGGACACTTGCACTATGTAGGTTACCTAGCGGGCACTTGGACTATCTAGGTTAACTAGCGGGCGCTTGGACTATGTAGGTTAACTAGCGGACACTTGCACTATGTAGGTTACCAGGCGGGCACATGGACTATGTAGGTTAACTAGCAGGCCCTTCGACTAGGTTACCTAGCAGGCACTTGGACTATGTAGGTTAACTAGCGGGCACTTGCACTCTCTAGGTTACATAGCGGCCACTTGGACTATGTACCTTCCCTAGCGGGCCCTTGGACTACTTAGGTTAACTGGCGGACACTTGCACTATGTAGGTTACCTAGCGGGCACTTGGACTATCTAGGTTAACTAGCGGGCGCTAGGACTAGGTTACCTAGCAGGCACTTGGACTATGTAGGTTAACTAGCGGGCACTTGCACTCTCTAGGTTACATAGCGGCCACTTGGACTATGTACCTTCCCTAGCGGGCACTTGGACTATCTATGTTTACTAGCAGGCCCTTGGACTATGTAGATTACCTAGCGGGCACTTGGACTATGTATGTTCCAGAGAGCGCACTTGGACTATGTAGGTTCCCTAGCAGGCACTTGGACTATGTAGGTTCCAGAGCGGGGACATGGACAATCTAGGTTCCCTAGCGGGCACTTTGACTATGAAGGTTAACTAGCGGACACTTGGATGATCTAGGTTAACTAGCGGGTACTTGGACTATGTAGGTTAACTAGCGGGCCCTTGGACTATGTACATTAACTAGCAGCACTTGGACTATCTACGTTAACTAGCGGGCCCTTGGACTATGTAGATTCCCTAGCGGGCACTTGGACTATCTATGTTAACTAGCGGTCACTTGGACTATGTACATTACCTAGCAGACACTTGCACTATGTAGGTTACCTAGCGGGCACTTGGACTTTGTAGGTTAACTAGAGGACACTTGGACGATCTAGGTTAACTAGTGGGCCCTTGGACGATGTAGGTTAACTAGCCAGTACTTGAACGATCTAGGTTAACTAGCGGGCACTTGGACGATCTACGTTAATTAAGGGGCACTTGGACTATCAAAGTTAACAAGCGAGCCCTTGGACTATCTAGGTTACCTAGATAGCACTTGGACTATATAGGTTCCCTAGCGGGCACTTGCACTATCTAGATTAACGAACGGGCACCTGGACTATGCAGGTAACCTAGCGGGCACTTGGACTGTCTAGGTTACATAGCGGGCACTTGGATATCTAGGTTAACGAACGGGCACTTGGACTATGTAGGTTGTCTAGCGGGCACTTGGACTATCTAGGTTAGGTAACGGGCACTAGAACTATCTAGGTTACCTAGCGGGCACATGGATTATGTAAGTTCCCTAGCGGGCACTTGGACTATCTATGTTAACTAGCGGGAACTTGGTATATGTAGGTTAACTAGTGGACACTTGCACTATGTAGGTTACCTAGCAGGCACTTGGACTATCTAGGTTAACTAGCGGGCACTTGGACTATCTAGGTTGCCTAGCGTGCACTTGGACTATGTAGGTTCCTTAGCGGGCACTTGGACTATCTAGGGTGCCTAGCGGGCACTTGGACTATGTAGGTTAACTAGCGTGCCCTTGGACTATCTAGGTTACGTAGCGGGCACTTGGTATATAGGTTAACTAGCGGGCACTTGGACTATGTAGGTTAACTAGAGGACACTTGGACTATCTAGGTTAACTAGTGGGTCCTTGGACTATGTAGGTAAACTAGCAGGCACTTGGACAATCTAGGTTAACTAGCGGGCACTTGGACGATCTAGGTTAACTAGCGGGCACTTGGACTATCAAAGTTAACAAGTGAGCCCTTGGACTATGTATGTTAACTAGCGGGCCCTTGGACTATCTAGGTTACCTAGCGGGCACTTGGCCTATAAAGTTTACCTAGCGGGCACTTGGACTATGTAGGTTACCTAGTGGGCACTTGGACTATCTAGGTTAACGAAAGGGCATTTGGAATATGCAGGTAACCTAGCGGGCACTTGGACTGTCTAGGTTACCTAGCGGGCACTTTGACTTCTAGGTTAACGAACGGGCACTTGGACAATGTAGGTTGCTTAGCGGGCACTTGGACTATCTATGTTAACTAACGGGCACTTGGACTATGTAGGTTCCCTAGAAGGCACTTGGAGAATGTAGGTTAACTAGGGGACACTAGGACAATGTAGGTTACCTAGCGGGCCCTTGGACAATCTAGGTTACCTAGGGAGAACTTGGACTATCTAGGTTACCTAGCGGGCACTAGGACGATCTAGGTTAACTAGCGGGTACTTGGACTATGTAGGTTAACTAGCTGGCCCTTGGACTATGTAGATTAACTAGCGGCACTTGGACTATCTACGTTAACTAGCGGGACCTTGGAGTATGTAGATTCCCTAGCGGGCACTTGGACTATGTATGTTCCAGAGCGGGCACTTGGACTATGTAGGTTCCCTAGCGGGCACTTGGAGAATGTAGGTTAACTAGGGGACACTAGGACAATGTAGCTTACCTAGCGGGCCCTTGGACTATCTAGGTTACCTAGGGAGAACTTGGACTATGTAGGTTAACTAGTGGGCACTTGGAATATCTAGGTTACCTAGCAGGCACTTGGACTATGTAGGTTAACTAGCGGGCACTTGGACTGTGCACGTTCCCTAGCGGGCACTGGGCTATCTACGTTACCTAGCGGGCACTTGGACTATGTACGTTAACTAGTGGGCACTTGGACTATGTATGTTTCCTAGCGGGTACTTGGACTATCTATGTTAACTAGCGGGCACTTGGACTATGTAGGTTCCCTATCGGGCACTTGGACTATGTAGGTTCCCTATCGGGCACTTGGACTATCTAGGTTAACTAGCGAGCTCTTGGACTATCTAGGATAACTAGCGGGCACTTGGACTATTAGGGTCCCTAGCGGGCATTTGTACTATATAGTTTACCTAGCGGGCACTTGGACTATGTAGGTTAACGAACATGCACTTGGACTATGTACGTAACCTAGTGGTCACTTTAACTGTCTACGTTACCTAGCGGGCCCTTGGAATGTGTAGGTTAACTAGAGGGCCCTTGGACTATGTAGGTTAACTAGCGGGCACTAGGACGATCTAGGTTAACTAGCGGGTACTTGGACTATGTAGGTTAACTAGAGGGCCCTTGGACTATGTAGATTAACTAGCGGCACTTGGAGTATCTACGTTAACTAGCAGGCCCTTGGACTATGTAGATTCCCTAGCGGGCACTTGGACTATGTATGTTCCAGAGCGCGCACTTGGACTATGTAGGTTCCCTAGCAGGCACTTGGATTATGTAGGTTCCAGAGTGGGGACTTGGACTATCTAGGTTCCCTAGCGGGCACTTTGACTATGTAGGTTAACTAGCGGACACTTGGATGATCTAGGTTAACTAGCGGGTACTTGGACTATGTAGGGTAACTAGCTGGCCCTTGGACTATGTACATTAACTAGCAGCACTTGGACTATCTACGTTAACTAGCGTGCCCTTGGACTATGTAGATTCCCTAGCGGGCACTTGGATTATGTAGGTTCACTAGCAGGCACGTGGACTATGTATGTTCCCTAGCGGACACTTGGACTATGTATGTTCCCTACGGACATTTGAACTCTGTAAGTTAACTACCGGGCACTTGGACTATGTATGTTAACCTGTGGGCCCTTGGACTACTTAGGTTAACTGGCGGACACTTGCACTATGTAGGTTACCTAGCGGGCACTTGGACTATCTAGGTTAACTAGCGGGCGCTTGGACTAGGTTACCTAGCAGGCACTTGGACTATGTAGGTTAACTAGCGGGCACTTGCACTCTCTAGGTTACATAGCGGCCACTTGGACTATGTACCTTCCCTAGCGGGCACTTGGACTATCTATGTTAACTAGCGGGCACTTGGAATATGTAGGGTAACTAGCGGACACTTGCACTATGTAGGTTACCTAGCAAGCACTTGGACTATCTAGGTTAACTAGAGGGCTCTTGGACTATCTAGGTTAACTAGCGTGCACTAGGACTATGTAGGTTCCTTAGCAGGCACTTGAACTATCTAGGTTGCCTAGCGGGCACTTGGACTATGAAGGTTAACTAGCGTGCCCTTGGACTATGTAGGTTACGTAGCGGGCACTTGGTATATAGGTTAACTAGCGGGCACTTGGACTATGTACGTTAACTAGAGGACACTTGGACTATCTAGGTTAACTAGTGGGCCCTTGGACTATGTAGGTTAACTAGCGGGCACTTGGACGATCTAGGTTAACTAGCGGGCACTTGGACTATCAAAGTTAACAAGTGAGCCCTTGGATTATGTATGTTAACAAGCGGGCCCTTGGACTATCTAGGTTACCTAGCGGGCACTTGGACTATAAAGTTTACCTAGCGGGCACTTGGACAATGTAGGTTACCTAGTGGGCACTTGGACTATCTAGGTTAACGAACGGGCATTTGGAATATGCAGGTAACCTAGCGGGCACTTGGACTGTCTAGGTTACCTAGCGGGCACTTTGACTTCTAGGTTAACGAACGGGCACTTGGACTATGTAGGTTGCTTAGCGGGCACTTGGACTATCTAGGTTAACTAGCGGGCACTTGGACTATGTATGTTAACCTGTGGGCGCTTGGACTACTTAGGTTAACTAGCGGACACTTGCACTATGTAGGTTACCTAGCGGGCACTTGGACTATCTAGGTTAACTAGCGGGCGCTTGGACTATGTAGGTTAACTAGCGGACACTTGCACTATGTAGGTTACCTAGCGGGCACTTGGACTATGTAGGTTAACTAGCAGGCCCTTCGACTAGGTTACCTAGCAGGCACTTGGACTATGTAGGTTAACTAGCGGGCACTTGCACTCTCTAGGTTACATAGCGGCCACTTGGACTATGTACCTTCCCTAGCGGGCACTTGGACTATCTATGTTTACTAGCAGGCCCTTGGACTATGTAGATTCCCTAGCGGGCACTTGGACTATGTATGTTCCAGAGAGCGCACTTGGACTATGTAGGTTCCCTAGCAGGCACTTGGACTATGTAGGATCCCGAGCGGGTACATGGACTATCTAGGTTCCCTAGCGGGCACTTTGACTATGTAGGTTAACTAGTGGACACTTGGATGATCTAGGTTAACTAGCGGGTACTTGGACTATGTAGGTTAACTAGCGGGCCCTTGGACTATGTACATTAACTAGCAGCACTTGGACTATCTACGTTAACTAGCGGGCCCTTGGACTATGTAGATTCCCTAGCGGGCACTTGGATTATGTAGGTTCACTAGCAGGCACGTGGACTATGTATGTTCCCTAGCAGACACTTGGACTATGTATGTTTCCTAAGGACACTTGAACTCTGTAAGTTAACTACCGGGCACTTGGACTATGTATGTTAACCTGTGGGCCCTTGGACTACTTAGGTTAACTGGCGGACACTTGCACTATGTAGGTTACCTAGCAGGCACTTGGACTATGTAGGTTAACTAGCGGGCACGTGGACTGTGCACGTTCCCTAGCGGGCACTGGGCTATCTATGTTACCTAGCGGGCACTTGGACTATGTACGTTAACTAGGGGGCACTTGGACTATGTATGTTTCCTAGCGGGTACTTGGACTATCTATGTTAACTAGCGGGCACTTGGACTATGTAGGTTCCCTATCGGGCACTTGGACTATGTAGGTTCCCTATCGGGCACTTGGACTATCTATGTTAACTAGCGGTCACTTGGACTATGTACGTTACCTAGCAGACACTTGCACTATGTAGGTTACCTAGCGGGCACTTGGACTATGTAGGTTAACTAGAGGACACTTGGACGATCTAGGTTAACTAGTGGGCCCTTGGACGATGTAGGTTAACTAGCCAGTACTTGAAATATCTAGGTTAACTAGCGGGCACTTGGACGATCTACGTTAATTAAGGGGCACTTGGACTATCAAAGTTAACAAGCGAGCCCTTGGACTATCTAGGTTACCTAGATAGCACTTGGACTATATAGGTTCCCTAGCGGGCACTTGCACTATCTAGATTAACGAACGGGCACCTGGACTATGCAGGTAACCTAGCGGGCACTTGGAATGTCTAGGTTACATAGCGGGCACTTGGATATCTAGGTTAACGAACGGGAACTTGGACTATGTAGGTTGTCTAGCGGGCACTTGGACTATCTAGGTTAGGTAACGGGCACTAGAACTATCTAGGTTACCTAGCGGGCACATGGATTATGTACGTTCCCCAGCGGGCACTTGGACTATCTATGTTAACTAGCGGGCACTTGGAATATGTAGGTTAACTAGTCGACACTTGCACTATGTAGGTTACCTAGCAGGCACTTGGACTATCTAGGTTAACTAGCGGGCACTTGGACTATCTAGGTTAACTAGCGTGCACTTGGACTATGTAGGTTCCTTAGCGGGCACTTGGACTATCTAGGGTGCCTAGCGGGCACTTGGACTATGTAGGTTAACTAGCGTGCCCTTGGACTATCTAGGTTACGTAGCGGGCACTTGGTATATAGGTTAACTAGCAGGCACTTGGACTATGTAGGTTAACTAGAGGACACTTGGACTATCTAGGTTAACTAGTGGGTCCTTGGACTATGTAGGTTAACTAGCAGGCGCTTGGACAATCTAGGTTAACTAGCGGGCACTTGGACGATCTAGGTTAACTAGCGGGCACTTGGACTATCAAAGTTAACAAGTGAGCCCTTGGACTATGTATGTTAACTAGCGGGCCCTTGGACTATCTAGGTTACCTAGCGGGCACTTGGCCTATAAAGTTTACCTAGTGGGCACTTGGATTATGTAGGTTACCTAGTGGGCACTTGGACTATCTAGGTTAACGAACGGGCATTTGGAATATGCAGGTAACCTAGCGGGCACTTGGACTGTCTAGGTTACCTAGCGGGCACTTTGACTTCTAGGTTAACGAACGGGCACTTGGACTATGTAGGTTGCTTAGCGGGCACTTGGACTATCTAGGTTAACTAACGGGCACTTGGACTATGTAGGTTCCCTAGAAGGTACTTGGAGAATGTAGGTTAACTAGGGGACACTAGGACAATGTAGGTTACCTAGCAGGCCCTTGGACAATCTAGGTTACCTAGGGAGAACTTGGACTATCTAGGTTACCTAGAGGGCACTAGGACGATCTAGGTTAACTAGCGGGTACTTGGACTATGTAGGTTAACTAGCGGGCCCTTGGACTATGTAGATTAACTAGCGGCACTTGGACTATCTACGTTAACTAGTGGGCCCTTGGAGTATGTAGATTCCCTAGCGGGCACTTGGACTATGTATGTTCCAGAGCGGGCACTTGGACTATGTAGGTTCCCTAGCGGGCACTTGGAGAATGTAGGTTAACTAGGGGACACTAGGACAATGTAGCTTACCTAGCGGGCCCTTGGACTATCTAGGTTACCTAGGGAGAACTTGGACTATGTAGGTTAACTAGTGGGCACTTGGAATATCTAGGTTACCTAGCAGGCACTTGGACTATGTAGGTTAACTAGCGGGCACGTGGACTGTGCACGTTCCCTAGCGGGCACTGGGCTATCTATGTTACCTAGCGGGCACTTGGACTATGTACGTTAACTAGGGGGCACTTGGACTATGTATGTTTCCTAGCGGGTACTTGGACTATCTATGTTAACTAGCGGGCACTTGGACTATGTAGGTTCCCTATCGGGCACTTGGACTATGTAGGTTCCCTATCGGGCACTTGGACTATCTAGGTTAACTAGCGAGCTCTTGGACTATCTAGGATAACTAGCGGGCACTTGGACTATTTGGGTCCCTAGCGGGCATTTGTACTATATAGTTTACCTAGCGGGCACTTGGACTATGTAGGTTAACGAACATGCACTTGGACTATGTACGTAACCTAGTGGTCACTTTAACTGTCTACGTTACCTAGCGGGCCCTTGGAATGTGTAGGTTAACTAGAGGGCCCTTGGACTATGTAGGTAAACTAGCGGGCACTAGGACGATCTAGGTTAACTAGCGGGTACTTGGACTATGTAGGTTAACTAGCGGGCCCTTGGACTATGTAGATTAACTAGCGGCACTTGGACTATCTACGTTAACTAGCAGGCCCTTGGACTATGTAGATTCCCTAGCGGGCACTTGGACTATGTATGTTCCAGAGCGCGCACTTGGACTATGTAGGTTCCCTAGCAGGCACTTGGATTATGTAGGTTCCAGAGCGGGGACTTGGACTATCTAGGTTCCCTAGCGGGCACTTTGACTATGTAGGTTAACTAGCGGACACTTGGATGATCTAGGTTAACTAGCGGGTTCTTGGACTATGTAGGGTAACTAGCTGGCCCTTGGACTATGTACATTAACTAGCAGCACTTGGACTATCTACGTTAACTAGCGGGCCCTTGGACTATGTAGATTCCCTAGCGGGCACTTGGATTATGTAGGTTCACTAGCAGGCACGTGGACTATGTATGTTCCCTAGCGGACACTTGGACTATGTATGTTCCCTACGGACATTTGAACTCTGTAAGTTAACTACCGGGCACTTGGACTATGTATGTTAACCTGTGGGCCCTTGGACTACTTAGGTTAACTGGCGGACACCTGCACTATGTAGGTTACCTAGCGGGCACTTGGACTATCTAGGTTAACTAGCGGGCAATTGGTCTACTAGGTTAACTAGCGTGAACTTGGACTATGTAGGTTCCTTAGCGGACACTTGGACTATCTAGGTTGCCTAGCGGGCACTTGGACTATGTAGGTTAACTAGCGTGCCCTTGGACTATCTAGGTTACGTAGCGGGCACTTGGTATATAGGTTAACTAGCGGGCACTTGGACTATGTAGGTTAACTAGAGGACACTTGGACTATCTAGGTTAACTAGTGGGTCCTTGGACTATGTAGGTTAACTAGCAGGCACTTGGACAATCTAGGTTAACTAGCGGGCACTTGGACGATCTAGGTTAATTAGCGGGCACTTGGACTATCAAAGTTAACAAGTGAGCCCTTGGACTATGTATGTTAACTAGCGGGCCCTTGGACTATCTAGGTTACCTAGCGGGCACTTGGACTATAAAGTTTACCTAGCGGGCACTTGGACTATGTAGGTTACCTAGTGGGCACTTGGACTATCTAGGTTAACGAACGGGCATTTGGAATATGCAGGTAACCTAGCGGGCACTTGGACTGTCTAGGTTACCTAGCGGGCACTTGGACTTCTAGGTTAACGAACGGGCGCTTGGACTATGTAGGTTGCTTAGCGGGCACTTGGACTATCTAGGTTAACTAACGGGCACTTGGACTATGTAGGTTCGCTAGAAGGCACTTGGAGAATGTAGGTTAACTAGGGGACACTAGGACAATGTAGGTTACCTAGCGGGCCCTTGGACTATCTAGGTTACCTAGGGAGAACTTGGACTATCTAGGTTACCTAGCGGGCACTAGGACGATCTAGGTTAACTAGCGGGTACTTGGACTATGTAGGTTAACTAGCGGGCCCTTGGACTATGTAGATTAACTAGCGGCACTTGGACTATCTACGTTAACTAGCGGGCCCTTGGAGAATGTAGTTTCCCTAGCGGGCACTTGGACTATGTATGTTCCAGAGCGGGCACTTGGACTATGTAGGTTCCCTAGCGGGCACTTGGAGAATGTAGGTTAACTAGGGGACACTAGGACAATGTAGCTTACCTAGCGGGCCCTTGGACTATCTAGGTTACCTAGGGAGAACTTTGACTATGTAGGTTAACTAGTGGGCACTTGGAATATCTAGGTTACCTAGCAGGCACTTGGCCTATGTAGGTTAACTAGCGGGCACTTGGACTGTGCACGTCCCCTAGCGGGCACTGGGCTATCTACGTTACCTAGCGGGCACTTGGACTATGTACGTTAACTAGGGGGCACTTGGACTATGTATGTTTCCTAGCGGGTACTTGGACTATCTATGTTAACTAGCGGGCACTTGGACTATGTAGGTTCCCTATCGGGCACTTGGACTATGTAGGTTCCCTATCGGGCACTTGGACTATCTAGGTTAACTAGCGAGCTCTTGGACTATCTAGGATAACTAGCGGGCACTTGGACTATTAGGGTCCCTAGCGGGCATTTGTACTATATAGGTTACCTAGCGGGCACTTGGACTATGTAGGTTAACGAACATGCACTTGGACTATGTACGTAACCTGGTGGTCACTTTAACTGTCTACGTTACCTAGCGGGCCCTTGGACTGTGTAGGTTAACTAGAGGGCCCTTGGACTATGTAGGTAAACTAGCGGGCACTAGGACGATCTAGGTTAACTAGCGGGTACTTGGACTATGTAGGTTAACTAGCGGGCCCTTGGACTATGTAGATTAACTAGCGGCACTTGGACTATCTACATTAACTAGCAGGCCCTTGGACTATGTAGATTCCCTAGCGGGCACTTGGACTATGTATGTTCCAGAGCGCGCACTTGGACTATGTAGGTTCCCTAGCAGGCACTTGGACTATGTAGGTTCCAGAGCGGGGACTTGGACTATCTAGGTTCCCTAGCGGGCACTTTGACTATGTAGGTTAACTAGCGGACATTTGGACTATGTAGATTAACTAGCAGCACTTGGACTATCTACGTTAACTAGCGGGCCCTTGGACTATGTATGTTCCCTAGCGGACACTTGGACTATGTATGTTCCCTACGGACACTTGAACTCTGTAAGTTAACTACCGGGCACTTGGACTATGTATGTTAACCTGTGGGCCCTTGGACTACTTAGGTTAACTGGCGGACACCTGCACTATGTAGGTTACCTAGCGGGCACTTGGACTATCTAGGTTAACTAGCGGGCGCTTGGACTAGGTTACCTAGCAGGCACTTGGACTATGTAGGTTAACTAGCGGGCACTTGCACTCTCTAGGTTACATAGCGGCCACTTGGACTATGTACCTTCCCTAGCGGGCACTTGGACTATCTATGTTAACTAGCGGTCACTTGGACTATGTACGTTACCTAGCAGACACTTGCACTATGTAGGTTACCTAGCGGGCACTTGGACTATGTAGGTTAACTAGAGGACACTTGGACGATCTAGGTTAACTAGTGGGCCCTTGGACGATGTAGGTTAACTAGCCAGTACTTGAACGATCTAGGTTAACTAGCGGGCACTTGGACGATCTAGGTTAATTAAGGGGCACTTGGACTATCAAAGTTAACAAGCGAGCCCTTGGACTATCTAGGTTACCTAGATAGCACTTGGACTATATAGGTTCCCTAGCGGGCACTTGCACTATCTAGATTAACGAACGGGCACCTGGACTATGCAGGTAACCTAGCGGGCACTTGGACTGTCTAGGTTACATAGCGGGCACTTGGACATCTAGGTTAACGAACGGGCACTTGGACTATGTAGGTTGCCTAGCGGGCACTTGGATTATCTAGGTTAGGTAACGGACACTAGAACTATCTAGGTTACCTAGCGGGCACTTGGATTATGTAAGTTCCCTAGCGGGCACTTGGACTATCTATGTTAACTAGCGGTCACTTGGAATATGTAGGTTAACTAGTGGACACTTGCACTATGTAGGTTACCTAGCAGGCACTTGGACTATCTAGGTTAACTAGCGGGCAATTGGTCTACTAGGTTAACTAGCGTGAACTTGGACTATGTAGGTTCCTTAGCGGACACTTGGACTATCTAGGTTGCCTAGCGGGCACTTGGACTATGTAGGTTAACTAGCGTGCCCTTGGACTATCTAGGTTACGTAGCGGGCACTTGGTATATAGGTTAACTAGCGGGCACTTGGACTATGTAGGTTAACTAGAGGACACTTGGACTATCTAGGTTAACTAGTGGGTCCTTGGACTATGTAGGTTAACTAGCAGGCACTTGGACAATCTAGGTTAACTAGCGGGCACTTGGACGATCTAGGTTAATTAGCGGGCACTTGGACTATCAAAGTTAACAAGTGAGCCCTTGGACTATGTATGTTAACTAGCGGGCCCTTGGACTATCTAGGTTACCTAGCGGGCACTTGGACTATAAAGTTTACCTAGCGGGCACTTGGACTATGTAGGTTACCTAGTGGGCACTTGGACTATCTAGGTTAACGAACGGGCATTTGGAATATGCAGGTAACCTAGCGGGCACTTGGACTGTCTAGGTTACCTAGCGGGCACTTGGACTTCTAGGTTAACGAACGGGCTCTTGGACTATGTAGGTTGCTTAGCGGGCACTTGGACTATCTAGGTTAACTAACGGGCACTTGGACTATGTAGGTTCGCTAGAAGGCACTTGGAGAATGTAGGTTAACTAGGGGACACTAGGACAATGTAGGTTACCTAGCGGGCCCTTGGACTATCTAGGTTACCTAGGGAGAACTTGGACTATCTAGGTTACCTAGCGGGCACTAGGACGATCTAGGTTAACTAGCGGGTACTTGGACTATGTAGGTTAACTAGCGGGCCCTTGGACTATGTAGATTAACTAGCGGCACTTGGACTATCTATGTTAACTAGCGGGCCCTTGGAGTATGTAGATTCCCTAGCGGGCACTTGGACTATGTATGTTCCAGAGCGGGCACTTGGACTATGTAGGTTCCCTAGCGGGCACTTGGAGAATGTAGGTTAACTAGGGGACACTAGGACAATGTAGCTTACCTAGCGGGCCCTTGGACTATCTAGGTTACCTAGGGAGAACTTTGACTATGTAGGTTAACTAGTGGGCACTTGGAATATCTAGGTTACCTAGCAGGCACTTGGACTATGTAGGTTAACTAGCGGGCACTTGGACTATGTAGGTTAACTAGAGGACACTTGGACGATCTAGGTTAACTAGTGGGCCCTTGGACGATGTAGGTTAACTAGCCAGTACTTGAAATATCTAGGTTAACTAGCGGGCACTTGGACGATCTACGTTAATTAAGGGGCACTTGGACTATCAAAGTTAACAAGCGAGCCCTTGGACTATCTAGGTTACCTAGATAGCACTTGGACTATATAGGTTCCCTAGCGGGCACTTGCACTATCTAGATTAACGAACGGGCACCTGGACTATGCAGGTAACCTAGCGGGCACTTGGAATGTCTAGGTTACATAGCGGGCACTTGGATATCTAGGTTAACGAACGGGAACTTGGACTATGTAGGTTGTCTAGCGGGCACTTGGACTATCTAGGTTAGGTAACGGGCACTAGAACTATCTAGGTTACCTAGCGGGCACATGGATTATGTACGTTCCCCAGCGGGCACTTGGACTATCTATGTTAACTAGCGGGCACTTGGAATATGTAGGTTAACTAGTCGACACTTGCACTATGTAGGTTACCTAGCAGGCACTTGGACTATCTAGGTTAACTAGCGGGCACTTGGACTATCTAGGTTAACTAGCGTGCACTTGGACTATGTAGGTTCCTTAGCGGGCACTTGGACTATCTAGGGTGCCTAGCGGGCACTTGGACTATGTAG
This sequence comes from Tenrec ecaudatus, assembly GCF_050624435.1. Taxonomy (NCBI): domain Eukaryota; kingdom Metazoa; phylum Chordata; class Mammalia; order Afrosoricida; family Tenrecidae; genus Tenrec; species Tenrec ecaudatus. The sequence continues at coordinate 110,799,929 of NC_134534.1, forward strand.
GTTAACTAGCGTGCCCTTGGACTATCTAGGTTACGTAGCGGGCACTTGGTATATAGGTTAACTAGCAGGCACTTGGACTATGTAGGTTAACTAGAGGACACTTGGACTATCTAGGTTAACTAGTGGGTCCTTGGACTATGTAGGTTAACTAGCAGGCGCTTGGACAATCTAGGTTAACTAGCGGGCACTTGGACGATCTAGGTTAACTAGCGGGCACTTGGACTATCAAAGTTAACAAGTGAGCCCTTGGACTATGTATGTTAACTAGCGGGCCCTTGGACTATCTAGGTTACCTAGCGGGCACTTGGCCTATAAAGTTTACCTAGTGGGCACTTGGATTATGTAGGTTACCTAGTGGGCACTTGGACTATCTAGGTTAACGAACGGGCATTTGGAATATGCAGGTAACCTAGCGGGCACTTGGACTGTCTAGGTTACCTAGCGGGCACTTTGACTTCTAGGTTAACGAACGGGCACTTGGACTATGTAGGTTGCTTAGCGGGCACTTGGACTATCTAGGTTAACTAACGGGCACTTGGACTATGTAGGTTCCCTAGAAGGTACTTGGAGAATGTAGGTTAACTAGGGGACACTAGGACAATGTAGGTTACCTAGCAGGCCCTTGGACAATCTAGGTTACCTAGGGAGAACTTGGACTATCTAGGTTACCTAGAGGGCACTAGGACGATCTAGGTTAACTAGCGGGTACTTGGACTATGTAGGTTAACTAGCGGGCCCTTGGACTATGTAGATTAACTAGCGGCACTTGGACTATCTACGTTAACTAGTGGGCCCTTGGAGTATGTAGATTCCCTAGCGGGCACTTGGACTATGTATGTTCCAGAGCGGGCACTTGGACTATGTAGGTTCCCTAGCGGGCACTTGGAGAATGTAGGTTAACTAGGGGACACTAGGACAATGTAGCTTACCTAGCGGGCCCTTGGACTATCTAGGTTACCTAGGGAGAACTTGGACTATGTAGGTTAACTAGTGGGCACTTGGAATATCTAGGTTACCTAGCAGGCACTTGGACTATGTAGGTTAACTAGCGGGCACGTGGACTGTGCACGTTCCCTAGCGGGCACTGGGCTATCTATGTTACCTAGCGGGCACTTGGACTATGTACGTTAACTAGGGGGCACTTGGACTATGTATGTTTCCTAGCGGGTACTTGGACTATCTATGTTAACTAGCGGGCACTTGGACTATGTAGGTTCCCTATCGGGCACTTGGACTATGTAGGTTCCCTATCGGGCACTTGGACTATCTAGGTTAACTAGCGAGCTCTTGGACTATCTAGGATAACTAGCGGGCACTTGGACTATTTGGGTCCCTAGCGGGCATTTGTACTATATAGTTTACCTAGCGGGCACTTGGACTATGTAGGTTAACGAACATGCACTTGGACTATGTACGTAACCTAGTGGTCACTTTAACTGTCTACGTTACCTAGCGGGCCCTTGGAATGTGTAGGTTAACTAGAGGGCCCTTGGACTATGTAGGTAAACTAGCGGGCACTAGGACGATCTAGGTTAACTAGCGGGTACTTGGACTATGTAGGTTAACTAGCGGGCCCTTGGACTATGTAGATTAACTAGCGGCACTTGGACTATCTACGTTAACTAGCAGGCCCTTGGACTATGTAGATTCCCTAGCGGGCACTTGGACTATGTATGTTCCAGAGCGCGCACTTGGACTATGTAGGTTCCCTAGCAGGCACTTGGATTATGTAGGTTCCAGAGCGGGGACTTGGACTATCTAGGTTCCCTAGCGGGCACTTTGACTATGTAGGTTAACTAGCGGACACTTGGATGATCTAGGTTAACTAGCGGGTTCTTGGACTATGTAGGGTAACTAGCTGGCCCTTGGACTATGTACATTAACTAGCAGCACTTGGACTATCTACGTTAACTAGCGGGCCCTTGGACTATGTAGATTCCCTAGCGGGCACTTGGATTATGTAGGTTCACTAGCAGGCACGTGGACTATGTATGTTCCCTAGCGGACACTTGGACTATGTATGTTCCCTACGGACATTTGAACTCTGTAAGTTAACTACCGGGCACTTGGACTATGTATGTTAACCTGTGGGCCCTTGGACTACTTAGGTTAACTGGCGGACACCTGCACTATGTAGGTTACCTAGCGGGCACTTGGACTATCTAGGTTAACTAGCGGGCAATTGGTCTACTAGGTTAACTAGCGTGAACTTGGACTATGTAGGTTCCTTAGCGGACACTTGGACTATCTAGGTTGCCTAGCGGGCACTTGGACTATGTAGGTTAACTAGCGTGCCCTTGGACTATCTAGGTTACGTAGCGGGCACTTGGTATATAGGTTAACTAGCGGGCACTTGGACTATGTAGGTTAACTAGAGGACACTTGGACTATCTAGGTTAACTAGTGGGTCCTTGGACTATGTAGGTTAACTAGCAGGCACTTGGACAATCTAGGTTAACTAGCGGGCACTTGGACGATCTAGGTTAATTAGCGGGCACTTGGACTATCAAAGTTAACAAGTGAGCCCTTGGACTATGTATGTTAACTAGCGGGCCCTTGGACTATCTAGGTTACCTAGCGGGCACTTGGACTATAAAGTTTACCTAGCGGGCACTTGGACTATGTAGGTTACCTAGTGGGCACTTGGACTATCTAGGTTAACGAACGGGCATTTGGAATATGCAGGTAACCTAGCGGGCACTTGGACTGTCTAGGTTACCTAGCGGGCACTTGGACTTCTAGGTTAACGAACGGGCGCTTGGACTATGTAGGTTGCTTAGCGGGCACTTGGACTATCTAGGTTAACTAACGGGCACTTGGACTATGTAGGTTCGCTAGAAGGCACTTGGAGAATGTAGGTTAACTAGGGGACACTAGGACAATGTAGGTTACCTAGCGGGCCCTTGGACTATCTAGGTTACCTAGGGAGAACTTGGACTATCTAGGTTACCTAGCGGGCACTAGGACGATCTAGGTTAACTAGCGGGTACTTGGACTATGTAGGTTAACTAGCGGGCCCTTGGACTATGTAGATTAACTAGCGGCACTTGGACTATCTACGTTAACTAGCGGGCCCTTGGAGAATGTAGTTTCCCTAGCGGGCACTTGGACTATGTATGTTCCAGAGCGGGCACTTGGACTATGTAGGTTCCCTAGCGGGCACTTGGAGAATGTAGGTTAACTAGGGGACACTAGGACAATGTAGCTTACCTAGCGGGCCCTTGGACTATCTAGGTTACCTAGGGAGAACTTTGACTATGTAGGTTAACTAGTGGGCACTTGGAATATCTAGGTTACCTAGCAGGCACTTGGCCTATGTAGGTTAACTAGCGGGCACTTGGACTGTGCACGTCCCCTAGCGGGCACTGGGCTATCTACGTTACCTAGCGGGCACTTGGACTATGTACGTTAACTAGGGGGCACTTGGACTATGTATGTTTCCTAGCGGGTACTTGGACTATCTATGTTAACTAGCGGGCACTTGGACTATGTAGGTTCCCTATCGGGCACTTGGACTATGTAGGTTCCCTATCGGGCACTTGGACTATCTAGGTTAACTAGCGAGCTCTTGGACTATCTAGGATAACTAGCGGGCACTTGGACTATTAGGGTCCCTAGCGGGCATTTGTACTATATAGGTTACCTAGCGGGCACTTGGACTATGTAGGTTAACGAACATGCACTTGGACTATGTACGTAACCTGGTGGTCACTTTAACTGTCTACGTTACCTAGCGGGCCCTTGGACTGTGTAGGTTAACTAGAGGGCCCTTGGACTATGTAGGTAAACTAGCGGGCACTAGGACGATCTAGGTTAACTAGCGGGTACTTGGACTATGTAGGTTAACTAGCGGGCCCTTGGACTATGTAGATTAACTAGCGGCACTTGGACTATCTACATTAACTAGCAGGCCCTTGGACTATGTAGATTCCCTAGCGGGCACTTGGACTATGTATGTTCCAGAGCGCGCACTTGGACTATGTAGGTTCCCTAGCAGGCACTTGGACTATGTAGGTTCCAGAGCGGGGACTTGGACTATCTAGGTTCCCTAGCGGGCACTTTGACTATGTAGGTTAACTAGCGGACATTTGGACTATGTAGATTAACTAGCAGCACTTGGACTATCTACGTTAACTAGCGGGCCCTTGGACTATGTATGTTCCCTAGCGGACACTTGGACTATGTATGTTCCCTACGGACACTTGAACTCTGTAAGTTAACTACCGGGCACTTGGACTATGTATGTTAACCTGTGGGCCCTTGGACTACTTAGGTTAACTGGCGGACACCTGCACTATGTAGGTTACCTAGCGGGCACTTGGACTATCTAGGTTAACTAGCGGGCGCTTGGACTAGGTTACCTAGCAGGCACTTGGACTATGTAGGTTAACTAGCGGGCACTTGCACTCTCTAGGTTACATAGCGGCCACTTGGACTATGTACCTTCCCTAGCGGGCACTTGGACTATCTATGTTAACTAGCGGTCACTTGGACTATGTACGTTACCTAGCAGACACTTGCACTATGTAGGTTACCTAGCGGGCACTTGGACTATGTAGGTTAACTAGAGGACACTTGGACGATCTAGGTTAACTAGTGGGCCCTTGGACGATGTAGGTTAACTAGCCAGTACTTGAACGATCTAGGTTAACTAGCGGGCACTTGGACGATCTAGGTTAATTAAGGGGCACTTGGACTATCAAAGTTAACAAGCGAGCCCTTGGACTATCTAGGTTACCTAGATAGCACTTGGACTATATAGGTTCCCTAGCGGGCACTTGCACTATCTAGATTAACGAACGGGCACCTGGACTATGCAGGTAACCTAGCGGGCACTTGGACTGTCTAGGTTACATAGCGGGCACTTGGACATCTAGGTTAACGAACGGGCACTTGGACTATGTAGGTTGCCTAGCGGGCACTTGGATTATCTAGGTTAGGTAACGGACACTAGAACTATCTAGGTTACCTAGCGGGCACTTGGATTATGTAAGTTCCCTAGCGGGCACTTGGACTATCTATGTTAACTAGCGGTCACTTGGAATATGTAGGTTAACTAGTGGACACTTGCACTATGTAGGTTACCTAGCAGGCACTTGGACTATCTAGGTTAACTAGCGGGCAATTGGTCTACTAGGTTAACTAGCGTGAACTTGGACTATGTAGGTTCCTTAGCGGACACTTGGACTATCTAGGTTGCCTAGCGGGCACTTGGACTATGTAGGTTAACTAGCGTGCCCTTGGACTATCTAGGTTACGTAGCGGGCACTTGGTATATAGGTTAACTAGCGGGCACTTGGACTATGTAGGTTAACTAGAGGACACTTGGACTATCTAGGTTAACTAGTGGGTCCTTGGACTATGTAGGTTAACTAGCAGGCACTTGGACAATCTAGGTTAACTAGCGGGCACTTGGACGATCTAGGTTAATTAGCGGGCACTTGGACTATCAAAGTTAACAAGTGAGCCCTTGGACTATGTATGTTAACTAGCGGGCCCTTGGACTATCTAGGTTACCTAGCGGGCACTTGGACTATAAAGTTTACCTAGCGGGCACTTGGACTATGTAGGTTACCTAGTGGGCACTTGGACTATCTAGGTTAACGAACGGGCATTTGGAATATGCAGGTAACCTAGCGGGCACTTGGACTGTCTAGGTTACCTAGCGGGCACTTGGACTTCTAGGTTAACGAACGGGCTCTTGGACTATGTAGGTTGCTTAGCGGGCACTTGGACTATCTAGGTTAACTAACGGGCACTTGGACTATGTAGGTTCGCTAGAAGGCACTTGGAGAATGTAGGTTAACTAGGGGACACTAGGACAATGTAGGTTACCTAGCGGGCCCTTGGACTATCTAGGTTACCTAGGGAGAACTTGGACTATCTAGGTTACCTAGCGGGCACTAGGACGATCTAGGTTAACTAGCGGGTACTTGGACTATGTAGGTTAACTAGCGGGCCCTTGGACTATGTAGATTAACTAGCGGCACTTGGACTATCTATGTTAACTAGCGGGCCCTTGGAGTATGTAGATTCCCTAGCGGGCACTTGGACTATGTATGTTCCAGAGCGGGCACTTGGACTATGTAGGTTCCCTAGCGGGCACTTGGAGAATGTAGGTTAACTAGGGGACACTAGGACAATGTAGCTTACCTAGCGGGCCCTTGGACTATCTAGGTTACCTAGGGAGAACTTTGACTATGTAGGTTAACTAGTGGGCACTTGGAATATCTAGGTTACCTAGCAGGCACTTGGACTATGTAGGTTAACTAGCGGGCACTTGGACTGTGCACGTCCCCTAGCGGGCACTGGGCTATCTACATTACCTAGCGGGCACTTGGACTATGTACGTTAACTAGGGGGCACTTGGACTATGTATGTTTCCTAGCGGGTACTTGGACTATCTATGTTAACTAGCGGGCACTTGGACTATGTAGGTTCCCTATCGGGCACTTGGACTATGTAGGTTCCCTATCGGGCACTTGGAATATCTAGGTTAACTAGCGAGCTCTTGGACTATCTAGGATAACTAGCGGGCACTTGGACTATTAGGGTCCCTAGCGGGCATTTGTACTATATAGGTTACCTAGCGGGCACTTGGACTATGTAGGTTAACGAACATGCACTTGGACTATGTACGTAACCTAGTGGTCACTTTAACTGTCTACGTTACCTAGCGGGCCCTTGGACTGTGTAGGTTAACTAGAGGGTCCTTGGACTATGTAGGTTAACTAGCGGGCACTAGGACGATCTAGGTTAACTAGCGGGTACTTGGACTATGTAGGTTAACTAGCGGGCCCTTGGACTATGTAGATTAACTAGCGGCACTTGGACTATCTACATTAACTAGCAGGCCCTTGGACTATGTAGATTCCCTAGCGGGCACTTGGACTATGTATGTTCCAGAGCGCGCACTTGGACTATGTAGGTTCCCTAGCAGGCACTTGGACTATGTAGGTTCCAGAGCGGGGACTTGGACTATCTAGGTTCCCTAGCGGGCACTTTGACTATGTAGGTTAACTAGCGGACACTTGGACTATGTAGATTAACTAGCAGCACTTGGACTATCTACGTTAACTAGCGGGCCCTTGGACTATGTAGATTCCCTAGCGGGCACTTGGATTATGTAGGTTCACTAGCAGGCACGTGGACTATGTATGTTCCCTAGCGGACACTTGGACTATGTATGTTCCCTACGGACACTTGAACTTTGTAAGTTAACTACCGGGCACTTGGACTATGTATGTTAACCTGTGGGCCCTTGGACTACTTAGGTTAACTGGCGGACACTTGCACTATGTAGGTTACCTAGCGGGCACTTGGACTATCTAGGTTAACTAGCGGGCGCTTGGACTAGGTTACCTAGCAGGCACTTGGACTATGTAGGTTAACTAGCGGGCACTTGCACTCTCTAGGTTACATAGCGGCCACTTGGACTATGTACCTTCCCTAGCGGGCACTTGGACTATCTATGTTAACTAGCGGTCACTTGGACTATGTACGTTACCTAGCAGACACTTGCACTATGTAGGTTACCTAGCGGGCACTTGGACTATGTAGGTTAACTAGAGGACACTTGGACGATCTAGGTTAACTAGTGGGCCCTTGGACGATGTAGGTTAACTAGCCAGTACTTGAACGATCTAGGTTAACTAGCGGGCACTTGGACGATCTAGGTTAATTAAGGGGCACTTGGACTATCAAAGTTAACAAGCGAGCCCTTGGACTATCTAGGTTACCTAGATAGCACTTGGACTATATAGGTTCCCTAGCGGGCACTTGCACTATCTAGATTAACGAACGGGCACCTGGACTATGCAGGTAACCTAGCGGGCACTTGGACTGTCTAGGTTACATAGCGGGCACTTGGACATCTAGGTTAACGAACGGGCACTTGGACTATGTAGGTTGCCTAGCGGGCACTTGGATTATCTAGGTTAGGTAACGGGCACTAGAACTATCTAGGTTACCTAGCGGGCACTTGGATTATGTAAGTTCCCTAGCGGGCACTTGGACTATCTATGTTAACTAGCGGTCACTTGGAATATGTAGGTTAACTAGTGGACACTTGCACTATGTAGGTTACCTAGCAGGCACTTGGACTATCTAGGTTAACTAGCGGGCAATTGGTCTACTAGGTTAACTAGCGTGAACTTGGACTATGTAGGTTCCTTAGCGGACACTTGGACTATCTAGGTTGCCTAGCGGGCACTTGGACTATGTAGGTTAACTAGCGTGCCCTTGGACTATCTAGGTTACGTAGCGGGCACTTGGTATATAGGTTAACTAGCGGGCACTTGGACTATGTAGGTTAACTAGAGGACACTTGGACAATCTAGGTTAACTAGCGGGCACTTGGACGATCTAGGTTAATTAGCGGGCACTTGGACTATCAAAGTTAACAAGTGAGCCCTTGGACTATGTATGTTAACTAGCGGGCCCTTGGACTATCTAGGTTACCTAGCGGGCACTTGGACTATAAAGTTTACCTAGCGGGCACTTGGACTATGTAGGTTACCTAGTGGGCACTTGGACTATCTAGGTTAACGAACGGGCATTTGGAATATGCAGGTAACCTAGCGGGCACTTGGACTGTCTAGGTTACCTAGCGGGCACTTGGACTTCTAGGTTAACGAACGGGCTCTTGGACTATGTAGGTTGCTTAGCGGGCACTTGGACTATCTAGGTTAACTAACGGGCACTTGGACTATGTAGGTTCGCTAGAAGGCACTTGGAGAATGTAGGTTAACTAGGGGACACTAGGACAATGTAGGTTACCTAGCGGGCCCTTGGACTATCTAGGTTACCTAGGGAGAACTTGGACTATCTAGGTTACCTAGCGGGCACTAGGACGATCTAGGTTAACTAGCGGGTACTTGGACTATGTAGGTTAACTAGCGGGCCCTTGGACTATGTAGATTAACTAGCGGCACTTGGACTATCTATGTTAACTAGCGGGCCCTTGGAGTATGTAGATTCCCTAGCGGGCACTTGGACTATGTATGTTCCAGAGCGGGCACTTGGACTATGTAGGTTCCCTAGCGGGCACTTGGAGAATGTAGGTTAACTAGGGGACACTAGGACAATGTAGCTTACCTAGCGGGCCCTTGGACTATCTAGGTTACCTAGGGAGAACTTTGACTATGTAGGTTAACTAGTGGGCACTTGGAATATCTAGGTTACCTAGCAGGCACTTGGACTATGTAGGTTAACTAGCGGGCACTTGGACTGTGCACGTCCCCTAGCGGGCACTGGGCTATCTACGTTACCTAGCGGGCACTTGGACTATGTACGTTAACTAGGGGGCACTTGGACTATGTATGTTTCCTAGCGGGTACTTGGACTATCTATGTTAACTAGCGGGCACTTGGACTATGTAGGTTCCCTATCGGGCACTTGGACTATGTAGGTTCCCTATCGGGCACTTGGAATATCTAGGTTAACTAGCGAGCTCTTGGACTATCTAGGATAACTAGCGGGCACTTGGACTATAAGGGTCCCTAGCGGGCATTTGTACTATATAGGTTACCTAGCGGGCACTTGGACTATGTAGGTTAACGAACATGCACTTGGACTATGTACGTAACCTAGTGGTCACTTTAACTGTCTACGTTACCTAGCGGGCCCTTGGACTGTGTAGGTTAACTAGAGGGTCCTTGGACTATGTAGGTTAACTAGCGGGCACTAGGACGATCTAGGTTAACTAGCGGGTACTTGGACTATGTAGGTTAACTAGCGGGCCCTTGGACTATGTAGATTAACTAGCGGCACTTGGACTATCTACATTAACTAGCAGGCCCTTGGACTATGTAGATTCCCTAGCGGGCACTTGGACTATGTATGTTCCAGAGCGCGCACTTGGACTATGTAGGTTCCCTAGCAGGCACTTGGACTATGTAGGTTCCAGAGCGGGGACTTGGACTATCTAGGTTCCCTAGCGGGCACTTTGACTATGTAGGTTAACTAGCGGACACTTGGACTATGTAGATTAACTAGCAGCACTTGGACTATCTACGTTAACTAGCGGGCCCTTGGACTATGTAGATTCCCTAGCGGGCACTTGGATTATGTAGGTTCACTAGCAGGCACGTGGACTATGTATGTTCCCTAGCGGACACTTGGACTATGTATGTTCCCTACGGACACTTGAACTTTGTAAGTTAACTACCGGGCACTTGGACTATGTATGTTAACCTGTGGGCCCTTGGACTACTTAGGTTAACTGGCGGACACTTGCACTATGTAGGTTACCTAGCGGGCACTTGGACTATCTAGGTTAACTAGCGGGCGCTTGGACTAGGTTACCTAGCAGGCACTTGGACTATGTAGGTTAACTAGCGGGCACTTGCACTCTCTAGGTTACATAGCGGCCACTTGGACTATGTACCTTCCCTAGCGGGCACTTGGACTATCTATGTTAACTAGCGGTCACTTGGACTATGTACGTTACCTAGCAGACACTTGCACTATGTAGGTTACCTAGCGGGCACTTGGACTATGTAGGTTAACTAGAGGACACTTGGACGATCTAGGTTAACTAGTGGGCCCTTGGACGATGTAGGTTAACTAGCCAGTACTTGAACGATCTAGGTTAACTAGCGGGCACTTGGACGATCTAGGTTAATTAAGGGGCACTTGGACTATGTAGATTAACTAGCGGCACTTGGACTATCTACATTAACTAGCAGGCCCTTGGACTATGTAGATTCCCTAGCGGGCACTTGGACTATGTATGTTCCAGAGCGCGCACTTGGACTATGTAGGTTCCCTAGCAGGCACTTGGACTATGTAGGTTCCAGAGCGGGGACTTGGACTATCTAGGTTCCCTAGCGGGCACTTTGACTATGTAGGTTAACTAGCGGACATTTGGACTATGTAGATTAACTAGCAGCACTTGGACTATCTACGTTAACTAGCGGGCCCTTGGACTATGTAGATTCCCTAGCGGGCACTTGGATTATGTAGGTTCACTAGCAGGCACGTGGACTATGTATGTTCCCTAGCGGACACTTGGACTATGTATGTTCCCTACGGACACTTGAACTCTGTAAGTTAACTACCGGGCACTTGGACTATGTATGTTAACCTGTGGGCCCTTGGACTACTTAGGTTAACTGGCGGACACCTGCACTATGTAGGTTACCTAGCGGGCACTTGGACTATCTAGGTTAACTAGCGGGCGCTTGGACTAGGTTACCTAGCAGGCACTTGGACTATGTAGGTTAACTAGCGGGCACTTGCACTCTCTAGGTTACATAGCGGCCACTTGGACTATGTACCTTCCCTAGCGGGCACTTGGACTATCTATGTTAACTAGCGGTCACTTGGACTATGTACGTTACCTAGCAGACACTTGCACTATGTAGGTTACCTAGCGGGCACTTGGACTATGTAGGTTAACTAGAGGACACTTGGACGATCTAGGTTAACTAGTGGGCCCTTGGACGATGTAGGTTAACTAGCCAGTACTTGAACGATCTAGGTTAACTAGCGGGCACTTGGACGATCTAGGTTAATTAAGGGGCACTTGGACTATCAACGTTAACAAGCGAGCCCTTGGACTATCTAGGTTACCTAGATAGCACTTGGACTATATAGGTTCCCTAGCGGGCACTTGCACTATCTAGATTAACGAACGGGCACCTGGACTATGCAGGTAACCTAGCGGGCACTTGGACTGTCTAGGTTACATAGCGGGCACTTGGACATCTAGGTTAACGAACGGGCACTTGGACTATGTAGGTTGCCTAGCGGGCACTTGGATTATCTAGGTTAGGTAACGGACACTAGAACTATCTAGGTTACCTAGCGGGCACTTGGATTATGTAAGTTCCCTAGCGGGCACTTGGACTATCTATGTTAACTAGCGGTCACTTGGAATATGTAGGTTAACTAGTGGACACTTGCACTATGTAGGTTACCTAGCAGGCACTTGGACTATCTAGGTTAACTAGCGGGCAATTGGTCTACTAGGTTAACTAGCGTGAACTTGGACTATGTAGGTTCCTTAGCGGACACTTGGACTATCTAGGTTGCCTAGCGGGCACTTGGACTATGTAGGTTAACTAGCGTGCCCTTGGACTATCTAGGTTACGTAGCGGGCACTTGGTATATAGGTTAACTAGCGGGCACTTGGACTATGTAGGTTAACTAGAGGACACTTGGACTATCTAGGTTAACTAGTGGGTCCTTGGACTATGTAGGTTAACTAGCAGGCACTTGGACAATCTAGGTTAACTAGCGGGCACTTGGACGATCTAGGTTAATTAGCGGGCACTTGGACTATCAAAGTTAACAAGTGAGCCCTTGGACTATGTATGTTAACTAGCGGGCCCTTGGACTATCTAGGTTACCTAGCGGGCACTTGGACTATAAAGTTTACCTAGCGGGCACTTGGACTATGTAGGTTACCTAGTGGGCACTTGGACTATCTAGGTTAACGAACGGGCATTTGGAATATGCAGGTAACCTAGCGGGCACTTGGACTGTCTAGGTTACCTAGCGGGCACTTGGACTTCTAGGTTAACGAACGGGCTCTTGGACTATGTAGGTTGCTTAGCGGGCACTTGGACTATCTAGGTTAACTAACGGGCACTTGGACTATGTAGGTTCGCTAGAAGGCACTTGGAGAATGTAGGTTAACTAGGGGACACTAGGACAATGTAGGTTACCTAGCGGGCCCTTGGACTATCTAGGTTACCTAGGGAGAACTTGGACTATCTAGGTTACCTAGCGGGCACTAGGACGATCTAGGTTAACTAGCGGGTACTTGGACTATGTAGGTTAACTAGCGGGCCCTTGGACTATGTAGATTAACTAGCGGCACTTGGACTATCTATGTTAACTAGCGGGCCCTTGGAGTATGTAGATTCCCTAGCGGGCACTTGGACTATGTATGTTCCAGAGCGGGCACTTGGACTATGTAGGTTCCCTAGCGGGCACTTGGAGAATGTAGGTTAACTAGGGGACACTAGGACAATGTAGCTTACCTAGCGGGCCCTTGGACTATCTAGGTTACCTAGGGAGAACTTTGACTATGTAGGTTAACTAGTGGGCACTTGGAATATCTAGGTTACCTAGCAGGCACTTGGACTATGTAGGTTAACTAGCGGGCACTTGGACTGTGCACGTCCCCTAGCGGGCACTGGGCTATCTACATTACCTAGCGGGCACTTGGACTATGTACGTTAACTAGGGGGCACTTGGACTATGTATGTTTCCTAGCGGGTACTTGGACTATCTATGTTAACTAGCGGGCACTTGGACTATGTAGGTTCCCTATCGGGCACTTGGACTATGTAGGTTCCCTATCGGGCACTTGGAATATCTAGGTTAACTAGCGAGCTCTTGGACTATCTAGGATAACTAGCGGGCACTTGGACTATTAGGGTCCCTAGCGGGCATTTGTACTATATAGGTTACCTAGCGGGCACTTGGACTATGTAGGTTAACGAACATGCACTTGGACTATGTACGTAACCTAGTGGTCACTTTAACTGTCTACGTTACCTAGCGGGCCCTTGGACTGTGTAGGTTAACTAGAGGGTCCTTGGACTATGTAGGTTAACTAGCGGGCACTAGGACGATCTAGGTTAACTAGCGGGTACTTGGACTATGTAGGTTAACTAGCGGGCCCTTGGACTATGTAGATTAACTAGCGGCACTTGGACTATCTACATTAACTAGCAGGCCCTTGGACTATGTAGATTCCCTAGCGGGCACTTGGACTATGTATGTTCCAGAGCGCGCACTTGGACTATGTAGGTTCCCTAGCAGGCACTTGGACTATGTAGGTTCCAGAGCGGGGACTTGGACTATCTAGGTTCCCTAGCGGGCACTTTGACTATGTAGGTTAACTAGCGGACACTTGGACTATGTAGATTAACTAGCAGCACTTGGACTATCTACGTTAACTAGCGGGCCCTTGGACTATGTAGATTCCCTAGCGGGCACTTGGATTATGTAGGTTCACTAGCAGGCACGTGGACTATGTATGTTCCCTAGCGGACACTTGGACTATGTATGTTCCCTACGGACACTTGAACTTTGTAAGTTAACTACCGGGCACTTGGACTATGTATGTTAACCTGTGGGCCCTTGGACTACTTAGGTTAACTGGCGGACACTTGCACTATGTAGGTTACCTAGCGGGCACTTGGACTATCTAGGTTAACTAGCGGGCGCTTGGACTAGGTTACCTAGCAGGCACTTGGACTATGTAGGTTAACTAGCGGGCACTTGCACTCTCTAGGTTACATAGCGGCCACTTGGACTATGTACCTTCCCTAGCGGGCACTTGGACTATCTATGTTAACTAGCGGTCACTTGGACTATGTACGTTACCTAGCAGACACTTGCACTATGTAGGTTACCTAGCGGGCACTTGGACTATGTAGGTTAACTAGAGGACACTTGGACGATCTAGGTTAACTAGTGGGCCCTTGGACGATGTAGGTTAACTAGCCAGTACTTGAACGATCTAGGTTAACTAGCGGGCACTTGGACGATCTAGGTTAATTAAGGGGCACTTGGACTATCAAAGTTAACAAGCGAGCCCTTGGACTATCTAGGTTACCTAGATAGCACTTGGACTATATAGGTTCCCTAGCGGGCACTTGCACTATCTAGATTAACGAACGGGCACCTGGACTATGCAGGTAACCTAGCGGGCACTTGGACTGTCTAGGTTACATAGCGGGCACTTGGACATCTAGGTTAACGAACGGGCACTTGGACTATGTAGGTTGCCTAGCGGGCACTTGGATTATCTAGGTTAGGTAACGGGCACTAGAACTATCTAGGTTACCTAGCGGGCACTTGGATTATGTAAGTTCCCTAGCGGGCACTTGGACTATCTATGTTAACTAGCGGTCACTTGGAATATGTAGGTTAACTAGTGGACACTTGCACTATGTAGGTTACCTAGCAGGCACTTGGACTATCTAGGTTAACTAGCGGGCAATTGGTCTACTAGGTTAACTAGCGTGAACTTGGACTATGTAGGTTCCTTAGCGGACACTTGGACTATCTAGGTTGCCTAGCGGGCACTTGGACTATGTAGGTTAACTAGCGTGCCCTTGGACTATCTAGGTTACGTAGCGGGCACTTGGTATATAGGTTAACTAGCGGGCACTTGGACTATGTAGGTTAACTAGAGGACACTTGGACAATCTAGGTTAACTAGCGGGCACTTGGACGATCTAGGTTAATTAGCGGGCACTTGGACTATCAAAGTTAACAAGTGAGCCCTTGGACTATGTATGTTAACTAGCGGGCCCTTGGACTATCTAGGTTACCTAGCGGGCACTTGGACTATAAAGTTTACCTAGCGGGCACTTGGACTATGTAGGTTACCTAGTGGGCACTTGGACTATCTAGGTTAACGAACGGGCATTTGGAATATGCAGGTAACCTAGCGGGCACTTGGACTGTCTAGGTTACCTAGCGGGCACTTGGACTTCTAGGTTAACGAACGGGCTCTTGGACTATGTAGGTTGCTTAGCGGGCACTTGGACTATCTAGGTTAACTAACGGGCACTTGGACTATGTAGGTTCGCTAGAAGGCACTTGGAGAATGTAGGTTAACTAGGGGACACTAGGACAATGTAGGTTACCTAGCGGGCCCTTGGACTATCTAGGTTACCTAGGGAGAACTTGGACTATCTAGGTTACCTAGCGGGCACTAGGACGATCTAGGTTAACTAGCGGGTACTTGGACTATGTAGGTTAACTAGCGGGCCCTTGGACTATGTAGATTAACTAGCGGCACTTGGACTATCTATGTTAACTAGCGGGCCCTTGGAGTATGTAGATTCCCTAGCGGGCACTTGGACTATGTATGTTCCAGAGCGGGCACTTGGACTATGTAGGTTCCCTAGCGGGCACTTGGAGAATGTAGGTTAACTAGGGGACACTAGGACAATGTAGCTTACCTAGCGGGCCCTTGGACTATCTAGGTTACCTAGGGAGAACTTTGACTATGTAGGTTAACTAGTGGGCACTTGGAATATCTAGGTTACCTAGCAGGCACTTGGACTATGTAGGTTAACTAGCGGGCACTTGGACTGTGCACGTCCCCTAGCGGGCACTGGGCTATCTACGTTACCTAGCGGGCACTTGGACTATGTACGTTAACTAGGGGGCACTTGGACTATGTATGTTTCCTAGCGGGTACTTGGACTATCTATGTTAACTAGCGGGCACTTGGACTATGTAGGTTCCCTATCGGGCACTTGGACTATGTAGGTTCCCTATCGGGCACTTGGAATATCTAGGTTAACTAGCGAGCTCTTGGACTATCTAGGATAACTAGCGGGCACTTGGACTATAAGGGTCCCTAGCGGGCATTTGTACTATATAGGTTACCTAGCGGGCACTTGGACTATGTAGGTTAACGAACATGCACTTGGACTATGTACGTAACCTAGTGGTCACTTTAACTGTCTACGTTACCTAGCGGGCCCTTGGACTGTGTAGGTTAACTAGAGGGTCCTTGGACTATGTAGGTTAACTAGCGGGCACTAGGACGATCTAGGTTAACTAGCGGGTACTTGGACTATGTAGGTTAACTAGCGGGCCCTTGGACTATGTAGATTAACTAGCGGCACTTGGACTATCTACATTAACTAGCAGGCCCTTGGACTATGTAGATTCCCTAGCGGGCACTTGGACTATGTATGTTCCAGAGCGCGCACTTGGACTATGTAGGTTCCCTAGCAGGCACTTGGACTATGTAGGTTCCAGAGCGGGGACTTGGACTATCTAGGTTCCCTAGCGGGCACTTTGACTATGTAGGTTAACTAGCGGACACTTGGACTATGTAGATTAACTAGCAGCACTTGGACTATCTACGTTAACTAGCGGGCCCTTGGACTATGTAGATTCCCTAGCGGGCACTTGGATTATGTAGGTTCACTAGCAGGCACGTGGACTATGTATGTTCCCTAGCGGACACTTGGACTATGTATGTTCCCTACGGACACTTGAACTTTGTAAGTTAACTACCGGGCACTTGGACTATGTATGTTAACCTGTGGGCCCTTGGACTACTTAGGTTAACTGGCGGACACTTGCACTATGTAGGTTACCTAGCGGGCACTTGGACTATCTAGGTTAACTAGCGGGCGCTTGGACTAGGTTACCTAGCAGGCACTTGGACTATGTAGGTTAACTAGCGGGCACTTGCACTCTCTAGGTTACATAGCGGCCACTTGGACTATGTACCTTCCCTAGCGGGCACTTGGACTATCTATGTTAACTAGCGGTCACTTGGACTATGTACGTTACCTAGCAGACACTTGCACTATGTAGGTTACCTAGCGGGCACTTGGACTATGTAGGTTAACTAGAGGACACTTGGACGATCTAGGTTAACTAGTGGGCCCTTGGACGATGTAGGTTAACTAGCCAGTACTTGAACGATCTAGGTTAACTAGCGGGCACTTGGACGATCTAGGTTAATTAAGGGGCACTTGGACTATGTAGATTAACTAGCGGCACTTGGACTATCTACATTAACTAGCAGGCCCTTGGACTATGTAGATTCCCTAGCGGGCACTTGGACTATGTATGTTCCAGAGCGCGCACTTGGACTATGTAGGTTCCCTAGCAGGCACTTGGACTATGTAGGTTCCAGAGCGGGGACTTGGACTATCTAGGTTCCCTAGCGGGCACTTTGACTATGTAGGTTAACTAGCGGACATTTGGACTATGTAGATTAACTAGCAGCACTTGGACTATCTACGTTAACTAGCGGGCCCTTGGACTATGTAGATTCCCTAGCGGGCACTTGGATTATGTAGGTTCACTAGCAGGCACGTGGACTATGTATGTTCCCTAGCGGACACTTGGACTATGTATGTTCCCTACGGACACTTGAACTCTGTAAGTTAACTACCGGGCACTTGGACTATGTATGTTAACCTGTGGGCCCTTGGACTACTTAGGTTAACTGGCGGACACCTGCACTATGTAGGTTACCTAGCGGGCACTTGGACTATCTAGGTTAACTAGCGGGCGCTTGGACTAGGTTACCTAGCAGGCACTTGGACTATGTAGGTTAACTAGCGGGCACTTGCACTCTCTAGGTTACATAGCGGCCACTTGGACTATGTACCTTCCCTAGCGGGCACTTGGACTATCTATGTTAACTAGCGGTCACTTGGACTATGTACGTTACCTAGCAGACACTTGCACTATGTAGGTTACCTAGCGGGCACTTGGACTATGTAGGTTAACTAGAGGACACTTGGACGATCTAGGTTAACTAGTGGGCCCTTGGACGATGTAGGTTAACTAGCCAGTACTTGAACGATCTAGGTTAACTAGCGGGCACTTGGACGATCTAGGTTAATTAAGGGGCACTTGGACTATCAACGTTAACAAGCGAGCCCTTGGACTATCTAGGTTACCTAGATAGCACTTGGACTATATAGGTTCCCTAGCGGGCACTTGCACTATCTAGATTAACGAACGGGCACCTGGACTATGCAGGTAACCTAGCGGGCACTTGGACTGTCTAGGTTACATAGCGGGCACTTGGACATCTAGGTTAACGAACGGGCACTTGGACTATGTAGGTTGCCTAGCGGGCACTTGGATTATCTAGGTTAGGTAACGGACACTAGAACTATCTAGGTTACCTAGCGGGCACTTGGATTATGTAAGTTCCCTAGCGGGCACTTGGACTATCTATGTTAACTAGCGGTCACTTGGAATATGTAGGTTAACTAGTGGACACTTGCACTATGTAGGTTACCTAGCAGGCACTTGGACTATCTAGGTTAACTAGCGGGCAATTGGTCTACTAGGTTAACTAGCGTGAACTTGGACTATGTAGGTTCCTTAGCGGACACTTGGACTATCTAGGTTGCCTAGCGGGCACTTGGACTATGTAGGTTAACTAGCGTGCCCTTGGACTATCTAGGTTACGTAGCGGGCACTTGGTATATAGGTTAACTAGCGGGCACTTGGACTATGTAGGTTAACTAGAGGACACTTGGACTATCTAGGTTAACTAGTGGGTCCTTGGACTATGTAGGTTAACTAGCAGGCACTTGGACAATCTAGGTTAACTAGCGGGCACTTGGACGATCTAGGTTAATTAGCGGGCACTTGGACTATCAAAGTTAACAAGTGAGCCCTTGGACTATGTATGTTAACTAGCGGGCCCTTGGACTATCTAGGTTACCTAGCGGGCACTTGGATTATAAAGTTTACCTAGCGGGCACTTGGACTATGTAGGTTACCTAGTGGGCACTTGGACTATCTAGGTTAACGAACGGGCATTTGGAATATGCAGGTAACCTAGCGGGCACTTGGACTGTCTAGGTTACCTAGCGGGCACTTGGACTTCTAGGTTAACGAACGGGCTCTTGGACTATGTAGGTTGCTTAGCGGGCACTTGGACTATCTAGGTTAACTAACGGGCACTTGGACTATGTAGGTTCGCTAGAAGGCACTTGGAGAATGTAGGTTAACTAGGGGACACTAGGACAATGTAGGTTACCTAGCGGGCCCTTGGACTATCTAGGTTACCTAGGGAGAACTTGGACTATCTAGGTTACCTAGCGGGCACTAGGACGATCTAGGTTAACTAGCGGGTACTTGGACTATGTAGGTTAACTAGCGGGCCCTTGGACTATGTAGATTAACTAGCGGCACTTGGACTATCTATGTTAACTAGCGGGCCCTTGGAGTATGTAGATTCCCTAGCGGGCACTTGGACTATGTATGTTCCAGAGCGGGCACTTGGACTATGTAGGTTCCCTAGCGGGCACTTGGAGAATGTAGGTTAACTAGGGGACACTAGGACAATGTAGCTTACCTAGCGGGCCCTTGGACTATCTAGGTTACCTAGGGAGAACTTTGACTATGTAGGTTAACTAGTGGGCACTTGGAATATCTAGGTTACCTAGCAGGCACTTGGACTATGTAGGTTAACTAGCGGGCACTTGGACTGTGCACGTCCCCTAGCGGGCACTGGGCTATCTACATTACCTAGCGGGCACTTGGACTATGTACGTTAACTAGGGGGCACTTGGACTATGTATGTTTCCTAGCGGGTACTTGGACTATCTATGTTAACTAGCGGGCACTTGGACTATGTAGGTTCCCTATCGGGCACTTGGACTATGTAGGTTCCCTATCGGGCACTTGGAATATCTAGGTTAACTAGCGAGCTCTTGGACTATCTAGGATAACTAGCGGGCACTTGGACTATTAGGGTCCCTAGCGGGCATTTGTACTATATAGGTTACCTAGCGGGCACTTGGACTATGTAGGTTAACGAACATGCACTTGGACTATGTACGTAACCTAGTGGTCACTTTAACTGTCTACGTTACCTAGCGGGCCCTTGGACTGTGTAGGTTAACTAGAGGGTCCTTGGACTATGTAGGTTAACTAGCGGGCACTAGGACGATCTAGGTTAACTAGCGGGTACTTGGACTATGTAGGTTAACTAGCGGGCCCTTGGACTATGTAGATTAACTAGCGGCACTTGGACTATCTACATTAACTAGCAGGCCCTTGGACTATGTAGATTCCCTAGCGGGCACTTGGACTATGTATGTTCCAGAGCGCGCACTTGGACTATGTAGGTTCCCTAGCAGGCACTTGGACTATGTAGGTTCCAGAGCGGGGACTTGGACTATCTAGGTTCCCTAGCGGGCACTTTGACTATGTAGGTTAACTAGCGGACACTTGGACTATGTAGATTAACTAGCAGCACTTGGACTATCTACGTTAACTAGCGGGCCCTTGGACTATGTAGATTCCCTAGCGGGCACTTGGATTATGTAGGTTCACTAGCAGGCACGTGGACTATGTATGTTCCCTAGCGGACACTTGGACTATGTATGTTCCCTACGGACACTTGAACTTTGTAAGTTAACTACCGGGCACTTGGACTATGTATGTTAACCTGTGGGCCCTTGGACTACTTAGGTTAACTGGCGGACACTTGCACTATGTAGGTTACCTAGCGGGCACTTGGACTATCTAGGTTAACTAGCGGGCGCTTGGACTAGGTTACCTAGCAGGCACTTGGACTATGTAGGTTAACTAGCGGGCACTTGCACTCTCTAGGTTACATAGCGGCCACTTGGACTATGTACCTTCCCTAGCGGGCACTTGGACTATCTATGTTAACTAGCGGTCACTTGGACTATGTACGTTACCTAGCAGACACTTGCACTATGTAGGTTACCTAGCGGGCACTTGGACTATGTAGGTTAACTAGAGGACACTTGGACGATCTAGGTTAACTAGTGGGCCCTTGGACGATGTAGGTTAACTAGCCAGTACTTGAACGATCTAGGTTAACTAGCGGGCACTTGGACGATCTAGGTTAATTAAGGGGCACTTGGACTATCAAAGTTAACAAGCGAGCCCTTGGACTATCTAGGTTACCTAGATAGCACTTGGACTATATAGGTTCCCTAGCGGGCACTTGCACTATCTAGATTAACGAACGGGCACCTGGACTATGCAGGTAACCTAGCGGGCACTTGGACTGTCTAGGTTACATAGCGGGCACTTGGACATCTAGGTTAACGAACGGGCACTTGGACTATGTAGGTTGCCTAGCGGGCACTTGGATTATCTAGGTTAGGTAACGGGCACTAGAACTATCTAGGTTACCTAGCGGGCACTTGGATTATGTAAGTTCCCTAGCGGGCACTTGGACTATCTATGTTAACTAGCGGTCACTTGGAATATGTAGGTTAACTAGTGGACACTTGCACTATGTAGGTTACCTAGCAGGCACTTGGACTATCTAGGTTAACTAGCGGGCAATTGGTCTACTAGGTTAACTAGCGTGAACTTGGACTATGTAGGTTCCTTAGCGGACACTTGGACTATCTAGGTTGCCTAGCGGGCACTTGGACTATGTAGGTTAACTAGCGTGCCCTTGGACTATCTAGGTTACGTAGCGGGCACTTGGTATATAGGTTAACTAGCGGGCACTTGGACTATGTAGGTTAACTAGAGGACACTTGGACAATCTAGGTTAACTAGCGGGCACTTGGACGATCTAGGTTAATTAGCGGGCACTTGGACTATCAAAGTTAACAAGTGAGCCCTTGGACTATGTATGTTAACTAGCGGGCCCTTGGACTATCTAGGTTACCTAGCGGGCACTTGGACTATAAAGTTTACCTAGCGGGCACTTGGACTATGTAGGTTACCTAGTGGGCACTTGGACTATCTAGGTTAACGAACGGGCATTTGGAATATGCAGGTAACCTAGCGGGCACTTGGACTGTCTAGGTTACCTAGCGGGCACTTGGACTTCTAGGTTAACGAACGGGCTCTTGGACTATGTAGGTTGCTTAGCGGGCACTTGGACTATCTAGGTTAACTAACGGGCACTTGGACTATGTAGGTTCGCTAGAAGGCACTTGGAGAATGTAGGTTAACTAGGGGACACTAGGACAATGTAGGTTACCTAGCGGGCCCTTGGACTATCTAGGTTACCTAGGGAGAACTTGGACTATCTAGGTTACCTAGCGGGCACTAGGACGATCTAGGTTAACTAGCGGGTACTTGGACTATGTAGGTTAACTAGCGGGCCCTTGGACTATGTAGATTAACTAGCGGCACTTGGACTATCTATGTTAACTAGCGGGCCCTTGGAGTATGTAGATTCCCTAGCGGGCACTTGGACTATGTATGTTCCAGAGCGGGCACTTGGACTATGTAGGTTCCCTAGCGGGCACTTGGAGAATGTAGGTTAACTAGGGGACACTAGGACAATGTAGCTTACCTAGCGGGCCCTTGGACTATCTAGGTTACCTAGGGAGAACTTTGACTATGTAGGTTAACTAGTGGGCACTTGGAATATCTAGGTTACCTAGCAGGCACTTGGACTATGTAGGTTAACTAGCGGGCACTTGGACTGTGCACGTCCCCTAGCGGGCACTGGGCTATCTACGTTACCTAGCGGGCACTTGGACTATGTACGTTAACTAGGGGGCACTTGGACTATGTATGTTTCCTAGCGGGTACTTGGACTATCTATGTTAACTAGCGGGCACTTGGACTATGTAGGTTCCCTATCGGGCACTTGGACTATGTAGGTTCCCTATCGGGCACTTGGAATATCTAGGTTAACTAGCGAGCTCTTGGACTATCTAGGATAACTAGCGGGCACTTGGACTATAAGGGTCCCTAGCGGGCATTTGTACTATATAGGTTACCTAGCGGGCACTTGGACTATGTAGGTTAACGAACATGCACTTGGACTATGTACGTAACCTAGTGGTCACTTTAACTGTCTACGTTACCTAGCGGGCCCTTGGACTGTGTAGGTTAACTAGAGGGTCCTTGGACTATGTAGGTTAACTAGCGGGCACTAGGACGATCTAGGTTAACTAGCGGGTACTTGGACTATGTAGGTTAACTAGCGGGCCCTTGGACTATGTAGATTAACTAGCGGCACTTGGACTATCTACATTAACTAGCAGGCCCTTGGACTATGTAGATTCCCTAGCGGGCACTTGGACTATGTATGTTCCAGAGCGCGCACTTGGACTATGTAGGTTCCCTAGCAGGCACTTGGACTATGTAGGTTCCAGAGCGGGGACTTGGACTATCTAGGTTCCCTAGCGGGCACTTTGACTATGTAGGTTAACTAGCGGACACTTGGACTATGTAGATTAACTAGCAGCACTTGGACTATCTACGTTAACTAGCGGGCCCTTGGACTATGTAGATTCCCTAGCGGGCACTTGGATTATGTAGGTTCACTAGCAGGCACGTGGACTATGTATGTTCCCTAGCGGACACTTGGACTATGTATGTTCCCTACGGACACTTGAACTTTGTAAGTTAACTACCGGGCACTTGGACTATGTATGTTAACCTGTGGGCCCTTGGACTACTTAGGTTAACTGGCGGACACTTGCACTATGTAGGTTACCTAGCGGGCACTTGGACTATCTAGGTTAACTAGCGGGCGCTTGGACTAGGTTACCTAGCAGGCACTTGGACTATGTAGGTTAACTAGCGGGCACTTGCACTCTCTAGGTTACATAGCGGCCACTTGGACTATGTACCTTCCCTAGCGGGCACTTGGACTATCTATGTTAACTAGCGGTCACTTGGACTATGTACGTTACCTAGCAGACACTTGCACTATGTAGGTTACCTAGCGGGCACTTGGACTATGTAGGTTAACTAGAGGACACTTGGACGATCTAGGTTAACTAGTGGGCCCTTGGACGATGTAGGTTAACTAGCCAGTACTTGAACGATCTAGGTTAACTAGCGGGCACTTGGACGATCTAGGTTAATTAAGGGGCACTTGGACTATGTAGATTAACTAGCGGCACTTGGACTATCTACATTAACTAGCAGGCCCTTGGACTATGTAGATTCCCTAGCGGGCACTTGGACTATGTATGTTCCAGAGCGCGCACTTGGACTATGTAGGTTCCCTAGCAGGCACTTGGACTATGTAGGTTCCAGAGCGGGGACTTGGACTATCTAGGTTCCCTAGCGGGCACTTTTACTATGTAGGTTAACTAGCGGACATTTGGACTATGTAGATTAACTAGCAGCACTTGGACTATCTACGTTAACTAGCGGGCCCTTGGACTATGTAGATTCCCTAGCGGGCACTTGGATTATGTAGGTTCACTAGCAGGCACGTGGACTATGTATGTTCCCTAGCGGACACTTGGACTATGTATGTTCCCTACGGACACTTGAACTCTGTAAGTTAACTACCGGGCACTTGGACTATGTATGTTAACCTGTGGGCCCTTGGACTACTTAGGTTAACTGGCGGACACTTGCACTATGTAGGTTACCTAGCGGGCACTTGGACTATCTAGGTTAACTAGCGGGCGCTTGGACTAGGTTACCTAGCAGGCACTTGGACTATGTAGGTTAACTAGCGGGCACTTGCACTCTCTAGGTTACATAGCGGCCACTTGGACTATGTACCTTCCCTAGCGGACACTTGGATTATCTATGTTAACTAGCGGTCACTTGGACTATGTACGTTACCTAGCAGACACTTGCACTATGTAGGTTACCTAGCGGGCACTTGGACTATGTAGGTTAACTAGAGGACCCTTGGACGATCTAGGTTAACTAGTGGGACCTTGGACGATGTAGGTTAACTAGCCAGTACTTGAACGATCTAGGTTAACTAGCGGGCACTTGGACGATCTACGTTAATTAAGGGGCACTTGGACTATCAAAGTTAACAAGCGAGCCCTTGGACTATCTAGGTTACCTAGATAGCACTTGGACTATATAGGTTCCCTAGCAGGCACTTGCACTATCTAGATTAACGAACGGGCACCTGGACTATGCAGGTAACCTAGAGGGCACTTGGACTGTCTAGGTTACATAGCGGGCACTTGGACATCTAGGTTAACGAACGGGCACTTGGACTATATAGGTTGCCTAGCGGGCACTTGGACTATCTAGGTTAGGTAACGGGCACTAGAACTATCTAGGTTACCTAGCGGGCACTTGGATTATGTACGTTCCCTAGCGGGCACTTGGACTATCTATGTTAACTAGCGGGCACTTGGAATATGTAGGTTAACTAGAGGACACTTGCACTATGTAGGTTACCTAGCAGGCACTTGGACTATCTAGGTTAACTAGCGGGCAATTGGTCTACTAGGTTAACTAGCGTGAACTTGGACTATGTAGGTTCCTTAGCGGACACTTGGACTATCTAGGTTGCCTAGCGGGCACTTGGACTATGTAGGTTAACTAGCGTGCCCTTGGACTATCTAGGTTACGTAGCGGGCACTTGGTATATAGGTTAACTAGCGGGCACTTGGACTATGTAGGTTAACTAGAGGACACTTGGAATATCTAGGTTAACTAGTGGGTCCTTGGACTATGTAGGTTAACTAGCAGGCACTTGGACAATCTAGGTTAACTAGCGGGCACTTGGACGATCTAGGTTAACTAGCGGGCACTTGGACTATCAAAGTTAACAAGTGAGCCCTTGGACTATGTATGTTAACAAGCGGGCCCTTGGACTATCTAGGTTACCTAGCGGGCACTTGGACTATAAAGTTTACCTAGCGGGCACTTGGACTATGTAGGTTACCTAGTGGGCACTTGGACTATCTATATTAACGAACGGGCATTTGGAATATGCAGGTAACCTAGCGGGCACTTGGACTGTCTAGGTTACCTAGCGGGCACTTGGACATCTAGGTTAACGAACGGGCACTTGGACTATGTAGGTTGCTTATCGGGCACTTGGACTATCTAGGTTAACTAACGGGCACTTGGACTATGTAGGTTCCCTAGAAGGCACTTGGAGAATGTAGGTTAACTAGGGGACACTAGGACAATGTAGGTTACCTAGCGGGCCCTTGGACTATCTAGGTTACCTAGGGAGAACTTGGACTATCTAGGTTACCTAGCGGGCACTAGGACGATCTAGGTTAACTAGCGGGTACTTGAACTATGTAGGTTAACTAGCGGGCCCTTGGACTATGAAGATTAAGTAGCGGTACTTGGACTATCTACGTTAACTAGCGGGCCCTTGGACTATGTAGATTCCCTAGCGGGCACTTGGACTATGTATGTTCCAGAGCGGGCACTTGGACTATGTAGGTTCCCTAGCGGGCACTTGGAGAATGTAGGTTAACTAGGGGACACTAGGACAATGTAGGTTACCTAGCGGGCCCTTGGACTATCTAGGTTACCTAAAGAGAACTTGGACTATCTAGGTTACCTAGCGGGCACTAGGACGATCTAGGTTAACTAGCGGGTACTTGGACTATGTAGGTTAACTAGCGGGCCTTGGACTATGAAGATTAAGTAGCGGTACTTGGACTATCTACGTTAACTAGCGGGCCCTTGGACTATGTAGATTCCCTAGCGGGCACTTGGACTATGTATGTTCCAGAGCGGGCACTTGGACTATGTAGGTTCCCTAGCGGGCACTTGGAGAATGTAGGCTAACTAGGGGACACTAGGACAATGTAGGTTACCTAGCTGGCCCTTGGACTATCTAGGTTACCTAGGGAGAACTTGGAAGATGTAGGTTAACTATTGGGCACTTGGAATATCTAGGTTACCTAGCAGGCACTTGGACTATGTAGGTTAACTAGCGGGCACTTGGACGATGCACGTTCCCTAGCGGGCACTTGGGCTATCTATGATACCTAGCGGGCACTTGGACTATGTACGTTAACTAGGGGGCACTTGGACTATGTATGTTTCCTAGCGGGTACTTGGACTATCTATGTTAACTAGCGGGCACTTGGACTATGTAGGTTCCCTATCGGGCACTTGGACTATCTAGGTTTACTAGCGAGCTCTTGGACTATCTAGGATAACTAGCGGGCACTTGGACTATTAGGGTCCCTACGGGGCATTTGTACTATATAGGTTACCTAGCGGGCACTTGGACTATGTAGGTTAACGAACATGCACTTGGACTATGTATGTAACCTAGTGGTCACTTTAACTGTCTACGTTTCCTAGCGGGCCCTTGGACTATGTTGGTTAACTAGAGGGCCCTTGGACTATGTAGGTTAACTAGCGGGCACTAGGACGATCTAGGTTAACTAGCGGGTACTTGGACTATGTAGGTTAACTAGCGGGCCCTTGGACTATGTAGATTAATTTGTGGCACTTGGACCATCTACGTTAACTAGCAGGCCCTTGGACTATGTAGATTCCCTAGCGGGCACTTGGACTATGTATGTTCCAGAGCACGCACTTGGACTATGTAGGTTCCCTAGCAGGCACTTGGACTATGTAGGTTCCAGAGCGGGGACTTGGACTATCTAGGTTCCCTAGCGGGCACTTTCACTATGTAGGTTAACTAGCGGACACTTGGATGATCTAGGTTAACTAGCGGGTACTTGGACTATGTAGGTTAACTAGCGGGCCCTTGGACTATGTAGATTAACTAGCAGCACTTCGACTATCTACGTTAACTAGCGGGCCCTTGGACTATGTAGATTCCCTAGCGGGCACTTGGATTATGTAGGTTCCCTAGCAGGCACTTGGACTATGTATGTTCCCTATGGACACTTGAACTCTGTAAGTTAACTACCGGGCACTTGGACTATGTATGTTAACCTGTGGGCCCTTGGACTACTTAGGTTAACTAGCGGACACTTGCACTATGTAGGTTACCTATCGGGCACTTGGACTATCTAGGTTAACTAGCGGGCGCTTGGACTATGTAGGTTAACTAGCGGACACTTGCACTATGTAGGTTACCTAGCGGGCACTTGGACTATGTAGGTTAACTAGCAGGCCCTTCAACTAGGTTACCTAGCAGGCACTTGCACTATGTAGGTTAACTAGCAGGCACTTGCACTCTCTAGGTTACATAGCGGCCACTTGGACTATGTTCCTTCCCTAGCGGGCACTTGGATTATCTATGTTAACTAGCAGTCACTTGGATTATGTACGTTACCTAGCAGACACTTGCACTATGTAGGTTACCTAGCGGGCACTTGGACTATGTAGGTTAACTAGAGGACACTTGGACGATCTAGGTTAACTAGTGGGCCCTTGGACGATGTAGGTTAACTAGCCAGTACTTGAACGATCTAGGTTAACTAGCGGGCACTTGGACGATCTAGGTTAATTAAGGGGCACTTGGACTATCAAAGTTAACAAGCGAGCCCTTGGACTATCTAGGTTACCTAGATAGCACTTGGACTATATAGGTTCCCTAGCGGGCACTTGCACTATCTAAATTAACGAACGGGCACCTGGACTATGCAGGTAATCTAGCGGGCACTTGGACTGTCTAGGTTACATAGCGGGCACTTGGACATCTAGGTTAACGAACGGGAACTTGGACTATGTAGGTTGCCTAGCGGGCACTTGGACTACCTAGGTTAGGTAACGGGCACTAGAACTATCTAGGTTACCTAGCGGGCACTTGGATTATGTACGTTCCCTAGCGGGCACTTGGACTATCTATGTTAACTAGCGGGCACTTGGAATATGTAGGTTAACTAGTGGACACTTGCACTATATAGGTTACCTAGCAGGCACTTGGACTATCTAGGTTAACTAGCGGACAATTGGTCTATCTAGGTTAACTAGCGTGCACTTGGACTATATAGGTTCCTTAGCGGGCACTTGGACTATCTAGGTTGCCTAGCGGGCACTTGGACTATGTAGGTTAACTAGCGTGCCCTTGGACTATCTAGGTTACGTAGCGGGCACTTGGTATATAGGTTAACTAGCGGCACTTGGACTATGTAGGTTAACTAGAGGACACTTGGACTATCTAGGTTAACTAGTGGGTCCTTGGACTATGTAGGTTAACTAGCAGGCACTTGGACAATCTAGGTTAACTAGCGGGCACTTGGACAATCTAGGTTAGCTAGCGGGCACTTGGACTATCAAAGTTAACAAGTGAGCCCTTGGATTATATATGTTAACTAGCGGGCCCTTGGACTATCTAGGTTACCTAGCTGTCACTTGGACTATAAAGTTTACCTAGCGGGCACTTGGACTATGTAGGTTACCTAGTGGGCACGTGGACTATCTAGGTTAACGAACGGGCATTTGGAATATGCAGGTAACCTAGCGGGCACTTGGACTGTCTAGGTTACCTAGCGGGCACTTGGACTTCTAGGTTAACGAACGGGCACTTGGACTATGTAGGTTGCCCAGCGGGCACTTGGACTATCTAGGTTAGGTAACGGGCACTAGAACTATCTAGGTTACCTAGCGGGCACTTGGATTATGTACGTTCCCTAGCGGGCACTTGGACTATCTATGTTAACTAGCGGCACTTGGAATATGTAGGTTAACTAGTGGACACTTGCACTATGTAGGTTACCTAGCAGGCACTTGGACTATCTAGGTTAACTAGCGGGCAATTGGTCTACTAGGTTAACTAGCGTGAACTTGGACTATGTAGGTTCCTTAGCGGACACTTGGACTATCTAGGTTGCCTAGCGGGCACTTGGACTATGTAGGTTAACTAGCGTGCCCTTGGACTATCTAGGTTACGTAGCGGGCACTTGGTATATAGGTTAACTAGCGGGCACTTGGATTTTGTAGGTTAACTGGAGGACACTTGGACTATCTAGGTTAACTAGTGGGTCCTTGGACTATGTACGTTAACTAGCAGGCACTTGGACAATCTAGGTTAACTAGCGGGCACTTGGACGATCTAGGTTAACTAGCGGGCACTTGGACTATCAAAGTTAACAAGTGAGCCCTTGGACTATGTATGTTAACTAGTGGGCCCTTGGACTATCTAGGTTACCTAGCGGGCATTTGGACTATAAAATTTACCTAGCGGGCACTTGGACTATGTAGGTTACCTAGTGGGCACTTGGACTATCTATGTTAACGAACGGGCATTTGGAATATGCAGGTAACCTAGCGGGCACTTGGACTGTCTAGGTTACCTAGCGGGCACTTGGACATCTAGGTTAACGAACGGGCACTTGGACTATGTAGGTTGCTTATCGGGCACTTGGACTATCTAGGTTAACTAACGGGCACTTGGACTATGTAGGTTCCCTAGAAGGCACTTGGAGAATGTAGGTTAACTAGGGGACACTAGGACAATGTAGGTTACCTAGCGGGCCCTTGGACTATCTAGGTTACCTAGGGAGAACTTGGACTATCTAGGTTACCTAGCGGGCACTAGGACGATCTAGGTTAACTAGCGGGTACTTGGACTATGTAGGTTAACTAGCGGGCCCTTGGACTATGAAGATTAAGTAGCGGTACTTGGACTATCTACGTTAACTAGCGGGCCCTTGGACTATGTAGATTCCCTAGCGGGCACTTGGACTATGTATGTTCCAGAGCGGGCACTTGGACTATGTAGGTTCCCTAGCGGGCACTTGGAGAATGTAGGTTAACTAGGGGACACTAGGACAATGTAGGTTACCTAGCGGGCCCTTGGACTATCTAGGTTACCTAGGGAGAACTTGGACTATCTAGGTTACCTAGCGGGCACTAGGACGATCTAGGTTAACTAGCGGGTACTTGGACTATGTAGGTTAACTAGCGGGCCTTGGACTATGAAGATTAAGTAGCGGTACTTGGACTATCTACGTTAACTAGCGGGCCCTTGGACTATGTAGATTCCCTAGCGGGCACTTGGACTATGTATGTTCCAGAGCGGGCACTTGGACTATGTAGGTTCCCTAGCGGGCACTTGGAGAATGTAGGCTAACTAGGGGACACTAGGACAATGTAGGTTACCTAGCTGGCCCTTGGACTATCTAGGTTACCTAGGGAGAACTTGGAAGATGTAGGTTAACTATTGGGCACTTGGAATATCTAGGTTACCTAGCAGGCACTTGGACTATGTAGGTTAACTAGCGGGCACTTGGACGATGCACGTTCCCTAGCGGGCACTTGGGCTATCTATGATACCTAGCGGGCACTTGGACTATGTACGTTAACTAGGGGGCACTTGGACTATGTATATTTCCTAGCGGGTACTTGGACTATCTATGTTAACTAGCGGGCACTTGGACTATGTAGGTTCCCTATCGGGCACTTGGACTATCTAGGTTTACTAGCGAGCTCTTGGACTATCTAGGATAACTAGCGGGCACTTGGACTATTAGGGTCCCTACGGGGCATTTGTACTATATAGGTTACCTAGCGGGCACTTGGACTATGTAGGTTAACGAACATGCACTTGGACTATGTATGTAACCTAGTGGTCACTTTAACTGTCTACGTTTCCTAGCGGGCCCTTGGACTATGTTGGTTAACTAGAGGGCCCTTGGACTATGTAGGTTAACTAGCGGGCACTAGGACGATCTAGGTTAACTAGCGGGTACTTGGACTATGTAGGTTAACTAGCGGGCCCTTGGACTATGTAGATTAATTTGTGGCACTTGGACCATCTACGTTAACTAGCAGGCCCTTGGACTATGTAGATTCCCTAGCGGGCACTTGGACTATGTATGTTCCAGAGCACGCACTTGGACTATGTAGGTTCCCTAGCAGGCACTTGGACTATGTAGGTTCCAGAGCGGGGACTTGGACTATCTAGGTTCCCTAGCGGGCACTTTCACTATGTAGGTTAACTAGCGGACACTTGGATGATCTAGGTTAACTAGCGGGTACTTGGACTATGTAGGTTAACTAGCGGGCCCTTGGACTATGTAGATTAACTAGCAGCACTTCGACTATCTACGTTAACTAGCGGGCCCTTGGACTATGTAGATTCCCTAGCGGGCACTTGGATTATGTAGGTTCCCTAGCAGGCACTTGGACTATGTATGTTCCCTATGGACACTTGAACTCTGTAAGTTAACTACCGGGCACTTGGACTATGTATGTTAACCTGTGGGCCCTTGGACTACTTAGGTTAACTAGCGGACACTTGCACTATGTAGGTTACCTATCGGGCACTTGGACTATCTAGGTTAACTAGCGGGCGCTTGGACTATGTAGGTTAACTAGCGGACACTTGCACTATGTAGGTTACCTAGCGGGCACTTGGACTATGTAGGTTAACTAGCAGGCCCTTCAACTAGGTTACCTAGCAGGCACTTGCACTATGTAGGTTAACTAGCAGGCACTTGCACTCTCTAGGTTACATAGCGGCCACTTGGACTATGTTCCTTCCCTAGCGGGCACTTGGATTATCTATGTTAACTAGCAGTCACTTGGATTATGTACGTTACCTAGCAGACACTTGCACTATGTAGGTTACCTAGCGGGCACTTGGACTATGTAGGTTAACTAGAGGACACTTGGACGATCTAGGTTAACTAGTGGGCCCTTGGACGATGTAGGTTAACTAGCCAGTACTTGAACGATCTAGGTTAACTAGCGGGCACTTGGACGATCTAGGTTAATTAAGGGGCACTTGGACTATCAAAGTTAACAAGCGAGCCCTTGGACTATCTAGGTTACCTAGATAGCACTTGGACTATATAGGTTCCCTAGCGGGCACTTGCACTATCTAAATTAACGAACGGGCACCTGGACTATGCAGGTAATCTAGCGGGCACTTGGACTGTCTAGGTTACATAGCGGGCACTTGGACATCTAGGTTAACGAACGGGAACTTGGACTATGTAGGTTGCCTAGCGGGCACTTGGACTACCTAGGTTAGGTAACGGGCACTAGAACTATCTAGGTTACCTAGCGGGCACTTGGATTATGTACGTTCCCTAGCGGGCACTTGGACTATCTATGTTAACTAGCGGGCACTTGGAATATGTAGGTTAACTAGTGGACACTTGCACTATATAGGTTACCTAGCAGGCACTTGGACTATCTAGGTTAACTAGCGGACAATTGGTCTATCTAGGTTAACTAGCGTGCACTTGGACTATATAGGTTCCTTAGCGGGCACTTGGACTATCTAGGTTGCCTAGCGGGCACTTGGACTATGTAGGTTAACTAGCGTGCCCTTGGACTATCTAGGTTACGTAGCGGGCACTTGGTATATAGGTTAACTAGCGGCACTTGGACTATGTAGGTTAACTAGAGGACACTTGGACTATCTAGGTTAACTAGTGGGTCCTTGGACTATGTAGGTTAACTAGCAGGCACTTGGACAATCTAGGTTAACTAGCGGGCACTTGGACAATCTAGGTTAGCTAGCGGGCACTTGGACTATCAAAGTTAACAAGTGAGCCCTTGGATTATATATGTTAACTAGCGGGCCCTTGGACTATCTAGGTTACCTAGCTGTCACTTGGACTATAAAGTTTACCTAGCGGGCACTTGGACTATGTAGGTTACCTAGTGGGCACGTGGACTATCTAGGTTAACGAACGGGCATTTGGAATATGCAGGTAACCTAGCGGGCACTTGGACTGTCTAGGTTACCTAGCGGGCACTTGGACTTCTAGGTTAACGAACGGGCACTTGGACTATGTAGGTTGCCTAGCGGGCACTTGGACTATCTAGGTTAGGTAACGGGCACTAGAACTATCTAGGTTACCTAGCGGGCACTTGGATTATGTACGTTCCCTAGCGGGCACTTGGACTATCTATGTTAACTAGCGGCACTTGGAATATGTAGGTTAACTAGTGGACACTTGCACTATGTAGGTTACCTAGCAGGCACTTGGACTATCTAGGTTAACTAGCGGGCAATTGGTCTACTAGGTTAACTAGCGTGAACTTGGACTATGTAGGTTCCTTAGCGGACACTTGGACTATCTAGGTTGCCTAGCGGGCACTTGGACTATGTAGGTTAACTAGCGTGCCCTTGGACTATCTAGGTTACGTAGCGGGCACTTGGTATATAGGTTAACTAGCGGGCACTTGGATTTTGTAGGTTAACTGGAGGACACTTGGACTATCTAGGTTAACTAGTGGGTCCTTGGACTATGTACGTTAACTAGCAGGCACTTGGACAATCTAGGTTAACTAGCGGGCACTTGGACGATCTAGGTTAACTAGCGGGCACTTGGACTATCAAAGTTAACAAGTGAGCCCTTGGACTATGTATGTTAACTAGTGGGCCCTTGGACTATCTAGGTTACCTAGCGGGCATTTGGACTATAAAATTTACCTAGCGGGCACTTGGACTATGTAGGTTACCTAGTGGGCACTTGGACTATCTAGGTTAACGAACGGGCATTTGGAATATGCAGGTAACCTAGCGGGCACTTGGACGGTCTAGCTTACCTAGCGGGCACTTGGACTTCTAGGTTAACGAACGTGCACTTGGACTATGTAGGTTGCTTAGCGGGCACTTGGACTATCTAGGTTAACTAACGGGCACTTGGACTATGTAGGTTCCCTAGAAGGCACTTGGAGAATGTAGGTTAACTAGGGGACACTAGGACAATGTAGGTTACCTAGCAGGCCCTTGGACAATCTAGGTTACCTAGGGAGAACTTGGACTATCTAGGTTACCTAGCGGGCACTAGGACGATCTAGGTTAACTAGCGGGTACTTGGACTATGTAGGTTAACTAGCGGGCCCTTGGACTATGTAGATTAACTAGCGGCACTTGGACTATCTACGTTAACTAGCGGGCCCTTGGAGTATGTAGATTCCCTAGCGGGCACTTGGACTATGTATGTTCCAGAGCGGGCACTTGGACTATGTAGGTTCCCTAGCGGGCACTTGGAGAATGTAGGTTAACTAGGGGACACTAGGACAATGTAGCTTACCTAGCGGGCCCTTGGACTATCTAGGTTACCTAGGGAGAACTTTGACTATGTAGGTTAACTAGTGGGCACTTGGAATATCTAGGTTACCTAGCAGGCACTTGGACTATGTAGGTTAACTAGCGGGCACTTGGACTGTGCACGTCCCCTAGCGGGCACTGGGCTATCTACGTTACCTAGCGGGCACTTGGACTATGTACGTTAACTAGGGGGCACTTGGACTATGTATGTTTCCTAGCGGGTACGTGGACTATCTATGTTAACTAGCGGGCAATTGGACTATGTAGGTTCCCTGTCGGGCACTTGGACTATGTAGGTTCCCTATCGGGCACTTGGACTATCTAGGTTAACTAGCGAGCTCTTGGACTATCTAGGTTACCTAGGGAGAACTTTGACTATGTAGGTTAACTAGCGGGCACTAGGACGATCTAGGTTAACTAGCGGGTACTTGGACTATGTAGGTTAACTAGCGGGCCCTTGGACTATGTAGATTAACTAGCGGCACTTGGACTATCTACGTTAACTAGCAGGCCCTTGGACTATGTAGATTCCCTAGCGGGCACTTGGACTATGTATGTTCCAGAGCGCGCACTTGGACTATGTAGGTTCCCTAGCAGGCACTTGGACTATGTAGGTTCCAGAGCGGGGACTTGGACTATCTAGGTTCCCTAGCGGGCACTTTGACTATGTAGGTTAACTAGCGGACACTTGGATGATCTAGGTTAACTAGCGGGTACTTGGACTATGTAGGTTAACTAGCGGGCCCTTGGACTATGTAGATTAACTAGCAGCACTTGGACTATCTACGTTAACTAGCGGGCCCTTGGACTATGTAGATTCCCTAGCGGGCACTTGGATTATGTAGGTTCACTAGCAGGCACGTGGACTATGTATGTTCCCTAGAGGACACTTGGACTATGTATGTTCCCCACGGACACTTGAACTTTGTAAGTTAACTACCGGGCACTTGGACTATGTATGTTAACCTGTGGGCCCTTGGACTACTTAGGTTAACTGGCGGACACTTGCACTATGTAGGATACCTAGCGGGCACTTGGACTATCTAGGTTAACTAGCGGGCGCTTGGACTAGGTTACCTAGCAGGCACTTGGACTATGTAGGTTAACTAGCGGGCACTTGCACTCTCTAGGTTACATAGCGGCCACTTGGACTATGTACCTTCCCTAGCGGGCACTTGGACTATCTATGTTAACTAGCGGTCACTTGGACTATGTACGTTACCTAGCAGACACTTGCACTATGTAGGTTACCTAGCGGGCATTTGGACTATGTAGGTTAACTAGAGGACACTTGGACGATCTAGGTTAACTAGTGGGACCTTGGACGATGTAGGTTAACTAGCCAGTACTTGAACGAGCTAGGTTAACTAGCGGGCACTTAGACGATCTAGGTTAATTAAGGGACACTAGGACTATCAAAGTTAACAAGCGAGCCCTTGGACTATCTAGGTTACCTAGATAGCACTTGGACTATATAGGTTCCCTAGCGGGCACTTGCACTATCTAGATTAACGAACGGGCACCTGGACTATGCAGGTAACCTAGCGGGCACTTGGACTGTCTAGGTTACATAGCGGGCACTTGGACATCTAGGTTAACGAACGGGCACTTGGACTATGTAGGTTGCCTAGCGGGCACTTGGACTATCTAGATTAGGTAACGGGCACTAGAACTATCTAGGTTACCTAGCGGGCACTTGGATTATGTACGTTCCCTAGCGGGCACTTGGACTATCTATGTTAACTAGCGGGCACTTGGAATATGTAGGTTAACTAGTGGACACTTGCACTATGTAGGTTACCTAGCAGGCACTTGTACTATCTAGGTTAACTAGCGGACAATTGGTCTACTAGGTTAACTAGCGTGAACTTGGACTATGTAGGTTCCATAGCGGACACTTGGACTATCTAGGTTGCCTAGCGGGAACTTGGATTATGAAGGTTAACTAGCGTGCCCTTGGACTATCTAGGTTACGTAGCGGGCCCTTGGTATATAGGTTAACTAGCGGGCACTTGGACTATGTAGGTTAACTAGAGGACACTTGGACTATCTAGGTTAACTAGTGGGTCCTTGGACTATGTAGGTTAACTAGCAGGCACTTGCACAATCTAGGTTAACTAGCGGGCACTTGGACGATCTAGGTTAACTAGCGGGCACTTGGACTATCAAAGTTAACAAGTGAGCCCTTGGACTATGTATGTTAACAAGCGGGCCCTTGGACTATCTAGGTTACCTAGCGGGCACTTGGACTATAAAGTTTACCTAGCGGGCACTTGGACTATGTAGGTTACCTAGTGGGCACTTGGACTATCTATGTTAACGAACGGGCATTTGGAATATGCAGGTAACCTAGCGGGCACTTGGACTGTCTAGGTTACCTAGCGGGCACTTGGACATCTAGGTTAACGAACGGGCACTTGGACTATGTAGGTTGCTTATCGGGCACTTGGACTATCTAGGTTAACTAACGGGCACTTGGACTATGTAGGTTCCCTAGAAGGCACTTGGAGAATGTAGGTTAACTAGGGGACACTAGGACAATGTAGGTTACCTAGCGGGCCCTTGGACTATCTAGGTTACCTAGGGAGAACTTGGACTATCTAGGTTACCTAGCGGGCACTAGGACGATCTAGGTTAACTAGCGGGTACTTGAACTATGTAGGTTAACTAGCGGGCCCTTGGACTATGAAGATTAAGTAGCGGTACTTGGACTATCTACGTTAACTAGCGGGCCCTTGGACTATGTAGATTCCCTAGCGGGCACTTGGACTATGTATGTTCCAGAGCGGGCACTTGGACTATGTAGGTTCCCTAGCGGGCACTTGGAGAATGTAGGTTAACTAGGGGACACTAGGACAATGTAGGTTACCTAGCGGGCCCTTGGACTATCTAGGTTACCTAGGGAGAACTTGGACTATCTAGGTTACCTAGCGGGCACTAGGACGATCTAGGTTAACTAGCGGGTACTTGGACTATGTAGGTTAACTAGCGGGCCTTGGACTATGAAGATTAAGTAGCGGTACTTGGACTATCTACGTTAACTAGCGGGCCCTTGGACTATGTAGATTCCCTAGCGGGCACTTGGACTATGTATGTTCCAGAGCGGGCACTTGGACTATGTAGGTTCCCTAGCGGGCACTTGGAGAATGTAGGCTAACTAGGGGACACTAGGACAATGTAGGTTACCTAGCTGGCCCTTGGACTATCTAGGTTACCTAGGGAGAACTTGGAAGATGTAGGTTAACTATTGGGCACTTGGAATATCTAGGTTACCTAGCAGGCACTTGGACTATGTAGGTTAACTAGCGGGCACTTGGACGATGCACGTTCCCTAGCGGGCACTTGGGCTATCTATGATACCTAGCGGGCACTTGGACTATGTACGTTAACTAGGGGGCACTTGGACTATGTATGTTTCCTAGCGGGTACTTGGACTATCTATGTTAACTAGCGGGCACTTGGACTATGTAGGTTCCCTATCGGGCACTTGGACTATCTAGGTTTACTAGCGAGCTCTTGGACTATCTAGGATAACTAGCGGGCACTTGGACTATTAGGGTCCCTACGGGGCATTTGTACTATATAGGTTACCTAGCGGGCACTTGGACTATGTAGGTTAACGAACATGCACTTGGACTATGTATGTAACCTAGTGGTCACTTTAACTGTCTACGTTTCCTAGCGGGCCCTTGGACTATGTTGGTTAACTAGAGGGCCCTTGGACTATGTAGGTTAACTAGCGGGCACTAGGACGATCTAGGTTAACTAGCGGGTACTTGGACTATGTAGGTTAACTAGCGGGCCCTTGGACTATGTAGATTAATTTGTGGCACTTGGACCATCTACGTTAACTAGCAGGCCCTTGGACTATGTAGATTCCCTAGCGGGCACTTGGACTATGTATGTTCCAGAGCACGCACTTGGACTATGTAGGTTCCCTAGCAGGCACTTGGACTATGTAGGTTCCAGAGCGGGGACTTGGACTATCTAGGTTCCCTAGCGGGCACTTTCACTATGTAGGTTAACTAGCGGACACTTGGATGATCTAGGTTAACTAGCGGGTACTTGGACTA
Source organism: Tenrec ecaudatus (assembly GCF_050624435.1). Classification (NCBI taxonomy): domain Eukaryota; kingdom Metazoa; phylum Chordata; class Mammalia; order Afrosoricida; family Tenrecidae; genus Tenrec; species Tenrec ecaudatus. The sequence goes on from NC_134534.1 coordinate 110,839,106, forward strand.
TGTAGGTTAACTAGCGGGCCCTTGGACTATGTAGATTAACTAGCAGCACTTCGACTATCTACGTTAACTAGCGGGCCCTTGGACTATGTAGATTCCCTAGCGGGCACTTGGATTATGTAGGTTCCCTAGCAGGCACTTGGACTATGTATGTTCCCTATGGACACTTGAACTCTGTAAGTTAACTACCGGGCACTTGGACTATGTATGTTAACCTGTGGGCCCTTGGACTACTTAGGTTAACTAGCGGACACTTGCACTATGTAGGTTACCTATCGGGCACTTGGACTATCTAGGTTAACTAGCGGGCGCTTGGACTATGTAGGTTAACTAGCGGACACTTGCACTATGTAGGTTACCTAGCGGGCACTTGGACTATGTAGGTTAACTAGCAGGCCCTTCAACTAGGTTACCTAGCAGGCACTTGCACTATGTAGGTTAACTAGCAGGCACTTGCACTCTCTAGGTTACATAGCGGCCACTTGGACTATGTTCCTTCCCTAGCGGGCACTTGGATTATCTATGTTAACTAGCAGTCACTTGGATTATGTACGTTACCTAGCAGACACTTGCACTATGTAGGTTACCTAGCGGGCACTTGGACTATGTAGGTTAACTAGAGGACACTTGGACGATCTAGGTTAACTAGTGGGCCCTTGGACGATGTAGGTTAACTAGCCAGTACTTGAACGATCTAGGTTAACTAGCGGGCACTTGGACGATCTAGGTTAATTAAGGGGCACTTGGACTATCAAAGTTAACAAGCGAGCCCTTGGACTATCTAGGTTACCTAGATAGCACTTGGACTATATAGGTTCCCTAGCGGGCACTTGCACTATCTAAATTAACGAACGGGCACCTGGACTATGCAGGTAATCTAGCGGGCACTTGGACTGTCTAGGTTACATAGCGGGCACTTGGACATCTAGGTTAACGAACGGGAACTTGGACTATGTAGGTTGCCTAGCGGGCACTTGGACTACCTAGGTTAGGTAACGGGCACTAGAACTATCTAGGTTACCTAGCGGGCACTTGGATTATGTACGTTCCCTAGCGGGCACTTGGACTATCTATGTTAACTAGCGGGCACTTGGAATATGTAGGTTAACTAGTGGACACTTGCACTATATAGGTTACCTAGCAGGCACTTGGACTATCTAGGTTAACTAGCGGACAATTGGTCTATCTAGGTTAACTAGCGTGCACTTGGACTATATAGGTTCCTTAGCGGGCACTTGGACTATCTAGGTTGCCTAGCGGGCACTTGGACTATGTAGGTTAACTAGCGTGCCCTTGGACTATCTAGGTTACGTAGCGGGCACTTGGTATATAGGTTAACTAGCGGCACTTGGACTATGTAGGTTAACTAGAGGACACTTGGACTATCTAGGTTAACTAGTGGGTCCTTGGACTATGTAGGTTAACTAGCAGGCACTTGGACAATCTAGGTTAACTAGCGGGCACTTGGACAATCTAGGTTAGCTAGCGGGCACTTGGACTATCAAAGTTAACAAGTGAGCCCTTGGATTATATATGTTAACTAGCGGGCCCTTGGACTATCTAGGTTACCTAGCTGTCACTTGGACTATAAAGTTTACCTAGCGGGCACTTGGACTATGTAGGTTACCTAGTGGGCACGTGGACTATCTAGGTTAACGAACGGGCATTTGGAATATGCAGGTAACCTAGCGGGCACTTGGACTGTCTAGGTTACCTAGCGGGCACTTGGACTTCTAGGTTAACGAACGGGCACTTGGACTATGTAGGTTGCCTAGCGGGCACTTGGACTATCTAGGTTAGGTAACGGGCACTAGAACTATCTAGGTTACCTAGCGGGCACTTGGATTATGTACGTTCCCTAGCGGGCACTTGGACTATCTATGTTAACTAGCGGCACTTGGAATATGTAGGTTAACTAGTGGACACTTGCACTATGTAGGTTACCTAGCAGGCACTTGGACTATCTAGGTTAACTAGCGGGCAATTGGTCTACTAGGTTAACTAGCGTGAACTTGGACTATGTAGGTTCCTTAGCGGACACTTGGACTATCTAGGTTGCCTAGCGGGCACTTGGACTATGTAGGTTAACTAGCGTGCCCTTGGACTATCTAGGTTACGTAGCGGGCACTTGGTATATAGGTTAACTAGCGGGCACTTGGATTTTGTAGGTTAACTGGAGGACACTTGGACTATCTAGGTTAACTAGTGGGTCCTTGGACTATGTACGTTAACTAGCAGGCACTTGGACAATCTAGGTTAACTAGCGGGCACTTGGACGATCTAGGTTAACTAGCGGGCACTTGGACTATCAAAGTTAACAAGTGAGCCCTTGGACTATGTATGTTAACTAGTGGGCCCTTGGACTATCTAGGTTACCTAGCGGGCATTTGGACTATAAAATTTACCTAGCGGGCACTTGGACTATGTAGGTTACCTAGTGGGCACTTGGACTATCTATGTTAACGAACGGGCATTTGGAATATGCAGGTAACCTAGCGGGCACTTGGACTGTCTAGGTTACCTAGCGGGCACTTGGACATCTAGGTTAACGAACGGGCACTTGGACTATGTAGGTTGCTTATCGGGCACTTGGACTATCTAGGTTAACTAACGGGCACTTGGACTATGTAGGTTCCCTAGAAGGCACTTGGAGAATGTAGGTTAACTAGGGGACACTAGGACAATGTAGGTTACCTAGCGGGCCCTTGGACTATCTAGGTTACCTAGGGAGAACTTGGACTATCTAGGTTACCTAGCGGGCACTAGGACGATCTAGGTTAACTAGCGGGTACTTGGACTATGTAGGTTAACTAGCGGGCCCTTGGACTATGAAGATTAAGTAGCGGTACTTGGACTATCTACGTTAACTAGCGGGCCCTTGGACTATGTAGATTCCCTAGCGGGCACTTGGACTATGTATGTTCCAGAGCGGGCACTTGGACTATGTAGGTTCCCTAGCGGGCACTTGGAGAATGTAGGTTAACTAGGGGACACTAGGACAATGTAGGTTACCTAGCGGGCCCTTGGACTATCTAGGTTACCTAGGGAGAACTTGGACTATCTAGGTTACCTAGCGGGCACTAGGACGATCTAGGTTAACTAGCGGGTACTTGGACTATGTAGGTTAACTAGCGGGCCTTGGACTATGAAGATTAAGTAGCGGTACTTGGACTATCTACGTTAACTAGCGGGCCCTTGGACTATGTAGATTCCCTAGCGGGCACTTGGACTATGTATGTTCCAGAGCGGGCACTTGGACTATGTAGGTTCCCTAGCGGGCACTTGGAGAATGTAGGCTAACTAGGGGACACTAGGACAATGTAGGTTACCTAGCTGGCCCTTGGACTATCTAGGTTACCTAGGGAGAACTTGGAAGATGTAGGTTAACTATTGGGCACTTGGAATATCTAGGTTACCTAGCAGGCACTTGGACTATGTAGGTTAACTAGCGGGCACTTGGACGATGCACGTTCCCTAGCGGGCACTTGGGCTATCTATGATACCTAGCGGGCACTTGGACTATGTACGTTAACTAGGGGGCACTTGGACTATGTATATTTCCTAGCGGGTACTTGGACTATCTATGTTAACTAGCGGGCACTTGGACTATGTAGGTTCCCTATCGGGCACTTGGACTATCTAGGTTTACTAGCGAGCTCTTGGACTATCTAGGATAACTAGCGGGCACTTGGACTATTAGGGTCCCTACGGGGCATTTGTACTATATAGGTTACCTAGCGGGCACTTGGACTATGTAGGTTAACGAACATGCACTTGGACTATGTATGTAACCTAGTGGTCACTTTAACTGTCTACGTTTCCTAGCGGGCCCTTGGACTATGTTGGTTAACTAGAGGGCCCTTGGACTATGTAGGTTAACTAGCGGGCACTAGGACGATCTAGGTTAACTAGCGGGTACTTGGACTATGTAGGTTAACTAGCGGGCCCTTGGACTATGTAGATTAATTTGTGGCACTTGGACCATCTACGTTAACTAGCAGGCCCTTGGACTATGTAGATTCCCTAGCGGGCACTTGGACTATGTATGTTCCAGAGCACGCACTTGGACTATGTAGGTTCCCTAGCAGGCACTTGGACTATGTAGGTTCCAGAGCGGGGACTTGGACTATCTAGGTTCCCTAGCGGGCACTTTCACTATGTAGGTTAACTAGCGGACACTTGGATGATCTAGGTTAACTAGCGGGTACTTGGACTATGTAGGTTAACTAGCGGGCCCTTGGACTATGTAGATTAACTAGCAGCACTTCGACTATCTACGTTAACTAGCGGGCCCTTGGACTATGTAGATTCCCTAGCGGGCACTTGGATTATGTAGGTTCCCTAGCAGGCACTTGGACTATGTATGTTCCCTATGGACACTTGAACTCTGTAAGTTAACTACCGGGCACTTGGACTATGTATGTTAACCTGTGGGCCCTTGGACTACTTAGGTTAACTAGCGGACACTTGCACTATGTAGGTTACCTATCGGGCACTTGGACTATCTAGGTTAACTAGCGGGCGCTTGGACTATGTAGGTTAACTAGCGGACACTTGCACTATGTAGGTTACCTAGCGGGCACTTGGACTATGTAGGTTAACTAGCAGGCCCTTCAACTAGGTTACCTAGCAGGCACTTGCACTATGTAGGTTAACTAGCAGGCACTTGCACTCTCTAGGTTACATAGCGGCCACTTGGACTATGTTCCTTCCCTAGCGGGCACTTGGATTATCTATGTTAACTAGCAGTCACTTGGATTATGTACGTTACCTAGCAGACACTTGCACTATGTAGGTTACCTAGCGGGCACTTGGACTATGTAGGTTAACTAGAGGACACTTGGACGATCTAGGTTAACTAGTGGGCCCTTGGACGATGTAGGTTAACTAGCCAGTACTTGAACGATCTAGGTTAACTAGCGGGCACTTGGACGATCTAGGTTAATTAAGGGGCACTTGGACTATCAAAGTTAACAAGCGAGCCCTTGGACTATCTAGGTTACCTAGATAGCACTTGGACTATATAGGTTCCCTAGCGGGCACTTGCACTATCTAAATTAACGAACGGGCACCTGGACTATGCAGGTAATCTAGCGGGCACTTGGACTGTCTAGGTTACATAGCGGGCACTTGGACATCTAGGTTAACGAACGGGAACTTGGACTATGTAGGTTGCCTAGCGGGCACTTGGACTACCTAGGTTAGGTAACGGGCACTAGAACTATCTAGGTTACCTAGCGGGCACTTGGATTATGTACGTTCCCTAGCGGGCACTTGGACTATCTATGTTAACTAGCGGGCACTTGGAATATGTAGGTTAACTAGTGGACACTTGCACTATATAGGTTACCTAGCAGGCACTTGGACTATCTAGGTTAACTAGCGGACAATTGGTCTATCTAGGTTAACTAGCGTGCACTTGGACTATATAGGTTCCTTAGCGGGCACTTGGACTATCTAGGTTGCCTAGCGGGCACTTGGACTATGTAGGTTAACTAGCGTGCCCTTGGACTATCTAGGTTACGTAGCGGGCACTTGGTATATAGGTTAACTAGCGGCACTTGGACTATGTAGGTTAACTAGAGGACACTTGGACTATCTAGGTTAACTAGTGGGTCCTTGGACTATGTAGGTTAACTAGCAGGCACTTGGACAATCTAGGTTAACTAGCGGGCACTTGGACAATCTAGGTTAGCTAGCGGGCACTTGGACTATCAAAGTTAACAAGTGAGCCCTTGGATTATATATGTTAACTAGCGGGCCCTTGGACTATCTAGGTTACCTAGCTGTCACTTGGACTATAAAGTTTACCTAGCGGGCACTTGGACTATGTAGGTTACCTAGTGGGCACGTGGACTATCTAGGTTAACGAACGGGCATTTGGAATATGCAGGTAACCTAGCGGGCACTTGGACTGTCTAGGTTACCTAGCGGGCACTTGGACTTCTAGGTTAACGAACGGGCACTTGGACTATGTAGGTTGCCTAGCGGGCACTTGGACTATCTAGGTTAGGTAACGGGCACTAGAACTATCTAGGTTACCTAGCGGGCACTTGGATTATGTACGTTCCCTAGCGGGCACTTGGACTATCTATGTTAACTAGCGGCACTTGGAATATGTAGGTTAACTAGTGGACACTTGCACTATGTAGGTTACCTAGCAGGCACTTGGACTATCTAGGTTAACTAGCGGGCAATTGGTCTACTAGGTTAACTAGCGTGAACTTGGACTATGTAGGTTCCTTAGCGGACACTTGGACTATCTAGGTTGCCTAGCGGGCACTTGGACTATGTAGGTTAACTAGCGTGCCCTTGGACTATCTAGGTTACGTAGCGGGCACTTGGTATATAGGTTAACTAGCGGGCACTTGGATTTTGTAGGTTAACTGGAGGACACTTGGACTATCTAGGTTAACTAGTGGGTCCTTGGACTATGTACGTTAACTAGCAGGCACTTGGACAATCTAGGTTAACTAGCGGGCACTTGGACGATCTAGGTTAACTAGCGGGCACTTGGACTATCAAAGTTAACAAGTGAGCCCTTGGACTATGTATGTTAACTAGTGGGCCCTTGGACTATCTAGGTTACCTAGCGGGCATTTGGACTATAAAATTTACCTAGCGGGCACTTGGACTATGTAGGTTACCTAGTGGGCACTTGGACTATCTAGGTTAACGAACGGGCATTTGGAATATGCAGGTAACCTAGCGGGCATTTGGACGGTCTAGCTTACCTAGCGGGCACTTGGACTTCTAGGTTAACGAACGTGCACTTGGACTATGTAGGTTGCTTAGCGGGCACTTGGACTATCTAGGTTAACTAACGGGCACTTGGACTATGTAGGTTCCCTAGAAGGCACTTGGAGAATGTAGGTTAACTAGGGGACACTAGGACAATGTAGGTTACCTAGCAGGCCCTTGGACAATCTAGGTTACCTAGGGAGAACTTGGACTATCTAGGTTACCTAGCGGGCACTAGGACGATCTAGGTTAACTAGCGGGTACTTGGACTATGTAGGTTAACTAGCGGGCCCTTGGACTATGTAGATTAACTAGCGGCACTTGGACTATCTACGTTAACTAGCGGGCCCTTGGAGTATGTAGATTCCCTAGCGGGCACTTGGACTATGTATGTTCCAGAGCGGGCACTTGGACTATGTAGGTTCCCTAGCGGGCACTTGGAGAATGTAGGTTAACTAGGGGACACTAGGACAATGTAGCTTACCTAGCGGGCCCTTGGACTATCTAGGTTACCTAGGGAGAACTTTGACTATGTAGGTTAACTAGTGGGCACTTGGAATATCTAGGTTACCTAGCAGGCACTTGGACTATGTAGGTTAACTAGCGGGCACTTGGACTGTGCACGTCCCCTAGCGGGCACTGGGCTATCTACGTTACCTAGCGGGCACTTGGACTATGTACGTTAACTAGGGGGCACTTGGACTATGTATGTTTCCTAGCGGGTACGTGGACTATCTATGTTAACTAGCGGGCAATTGGACTATGTAGGTTCCCTGTCGGGCACTTGGACTATGTAGGTTCCCTATCGGGCACTTGGACTATCTAGGTTAACTAGCGAGCTCTTGGACTATCTAGGTTACCTAGGGAGAACTTTGACTATGTAGGTTAACTAGCGGGCACTAGGACGATCTAGGTTAACTAGCGGGTACTTGGACTATGTAGGTTAACTAGCGGGCCCTTGGACTATGTAGATTAACTAGCGGCACTTGGACTATCTACGTTAACTAGCGGGCCCTTGGACTATGTAGATTCCCTAGCGGGCACTTGGATTATGTAGGTTCACTAGCAGGCACGTGGACTATGTATGTTCCCTAGAGGACACTTGGACTATGTATGTTCCCCACGGACACTTGAACTTTGTAAGTTAACTACCGGGCACTTGGACTATGTATGTTAACCTGTGGGCCCTTGGACTACTTAGGTTAACTGGCGGACACTTGCACTATGTAGGATACCTAGCGGGCACTTGGACTATCTAGGTTAACTAGCGGGCGCTTGGACTAGGTTACCTAGCAGGCACTTGGACTATGTAGGTTAACTAGCGGGCACTTGCACTCTCTAGGTTACATAGCGGCCACTTGGACTATGTACCTTCCCTAGCGGGCACTTGGACTATCTATGTTAACTAGCGGTCACTTGGACTATGTACGTTACCTAGCAGACACTTGCACTATGTAGGTTACCTAGCGGGCACTTGGACTATGTAGGTTAACTAGAGGACACTTGGACGATCTAGGTTAACTAGTGGGACCTTGGACGATGTAGGTTAACTAGCCAGTACTTTAACGAGCTAGGTTAACTAGCGGGCACTTAGACGATCTAGGTTAATTAAGGGACACTTGGACTATCAAAGTTAACAAGCGAGCCCTTGGACTATCTAGGTTACCTAGATAGCACTTGGACTATATAGGTTCCCTAGCGGGCACTTGCACTATCTAGATTAACGAACGGGCACCTGGACTATGCAGGTAACCTAGCGGGCACTTGGACTGTCTAGGTTACATAGCGGGCACTTGGACATCTAGGTTAACGAACGGGCACTTGGACTATGTAGGTTGCCTAGCGGGCACTTGGACTATCTAGGTTAGGTAACGGGCACTAGAACTATCTAGGTTACCTAGCGGGCACTTGGATTATGTACGTTCCCTAGCGGGCACTTGGACTATCTATGTTAACTAGCGGGCACTTGGAATATGTAGGTTAACTAGTGGACACTTGCACTATGTAGGTTACCTAGCAGGCACTTGGACTATCTAGGTTAACTAGCGGACAATTGGTCTACTAGGTTAACTAGCGTGAACTTGGACTATGTAGGTTCCTTAGCGGACACTTGGACTATCTAGGTTGCCTAGCGGGCACTTGGACTATGTAGGTTAACTAGCGTGCCCTTGGACTATCTAGGTTACGTAGCGGGCACTTGGTATATAGGTTAACTAGCGGGCACTTGGACTATGTAGGTTAACTAGAGGACACTTGGACTATCTAGGTTAACTAGTGGGTCCTTGGACTATGTAGGTTAACTAGCAGGCACTTGGACAATCTAGGTTAACTAGCGGGCACTTGGACGATCTAGGTTAACTAGCGGGCACTTGGACTATCAAAGTTAACAAGTGAGCCCTTGGACTATGTATGTTAACTAGCGGGCACTTGGACTATGTAGGTTACCTAGTGGGCACGTGGACTATCTATGTTAACGAACGGGCATTTGGAATATGCAGGTAACCTAGCGGGCACTTGGACTGTCAAGGTTACCTAGCGGGCACTTGGACATCTAGGTTAACGAACGGGTACTTGGACTATGTAGGTTGCTTAGCAGGCACTTGGACTATCTAGGTTAACTAACGGGCACTTGGACTATGTAGGTTCGCTAGAAGGCACTTGGAGAATGTAGGTTAACTAGGGGACACTAGGACAATGTAGGTTACCTAGCGGGCCCTTGGACTATCTAGGTTACCTAGGGAGAACTTGGACTATCTAGGTTACCTAGCGGGCACTTGGACGATCTAGGTTAACTAGCGGGTACTTGGACTATGTAGGCTAACTAGCGGGCCCTTGGACTATGAAGATTAAGTAGCGGTACTTGGACTATCTACGTTAACTAGCGGGCCCTTGGACTATGTATATTCCCTAGCGGGCACTTGGACTATGTATGTTCCAGAGCGGGCACTTGGACTATGTAGGTTCCCTAGCGGGCACTTGGAGAATGTAGGTTAACTAGGGGACACTAGGACAATGTAGGTTACCTATCTGGCCCTTGGACTATCTAGGTTACCTAGGGAGAACTTGGAAGATGTAGGTTAACTATTGGGCACTTGGAATATCTAGGTTACCTAGCAGGCACTTGGACTATGTTGGTTAACTAGCGGGCACTTGGACTATGCACGTTCCCTAGCGGGCACTTGGGCTATCTACGATACCTAGCGGGCACTTGGACTATGTACGTTAACTAGGGGGCACTTGGACTATGTATGTTTCCTAGCGGGTACTTGGACTATCTATGTTAACTAGCGGGCACTTGGACTATGTAGGTTCCCTATCGGGCACTTGGACTATCTAGGTTTACTAGCGAGCTCTTGGACTATCTAGGATAACTAGCGGGCACTTGGACTATTAGGGTCCCTACGGGGCATTTGTACTATATAGGTTACCTAGCGGGCACTTGGACTATGTAGGTTAACGAAAATGCACTTGGACTATGTAAGTAACCTAGTGGTCACTTTAACTGTCTACGTTACCTAGCGGGCCCTTGGACTATGTTGGTTAACTAGAGGGCCCTTGGACTATGTAGGTTAACTAGCGGGCACTAGGACAATCTAGGTTAACTAGCGGGTACTTGGACTATGTAGGTTAACTAGCGGGCCCTTGGACTATGTAGATTAATTTGCGGCACTTGGACCATCTACGTTAACTAGCAGGCCCTTGGACTATGTAGATCCCCTAGCGGGCACTTGGACTATGTATGTTCCAGAGCGCACACTTGGACTATGTAGGTTCCCTAGCAGGCACTTGGACTATGTAGGTTCCAGAGCGGGGACTTGGACTATCTAGTTTCCCTAGCGGGCACTTTGACTATGTAGGTTAACTAGCGGACACTTGGATGATCTAGGTTAACTAGCGGGTACTTGGACTATGTAGGTTAACTAGCGGGCCCTTGGACTATGTAGATTAACTAGCAGCACTTGGACTATCTATGTTAACTAGCGGGCCCTTGGACTATGTAGATTCCCTAGCGGGCACTTGGATTATGTAGGTTCCCTAGCAGGCACTTGGACTATGTATGTTCCCTAGCGGACACTTGGACTATGTATGTTCCCTATGGACACTTGAACTCTGTAAGTTAACTACCGGGCACTTGGACTATGTATGTTAACCTGTGGGCCCTTGGACTACTTAGGTTAACTAGCGGACACTTGCACTATGTAGGTTACCTAGCGGGCACTTGGACTATCTAGGTTAACTAGCGGGCGCTTAGACTATGTAGGTTAACTAGCGGACACTTGCACTATGTAGGTTACCTAGCGGGCACTTGGACTATGTAGGTTAACTAGCAGGCCCTTCAACTAGGTTACCTAGCAGGCACTTGCACTATGTAGGTTAACTAGCGGGCACTTGCACTCTCTAGGTTACATAGCGGCCACTTGGACTATGTTCCTTCCCTAGCTGGCACTTGGATTATCTATGTTAACTAGCGGTCACTTGGATTATGTACGTTACCTAGCAGACACTTGCACTATGTAGGTTACCTAGCGGGCACTTGGACTATGTAGGTTAACTAGAGGACACTTGGACGATCTAGGTTAACTAGTGGGACCTTGGACGATGTAGGTTAACTAGCCAGTACTTGAACGATCTAGGTTAACTAGCGGGCACTTGGACGATCTAGGTTAATTAAGGGGCACTTGGACTATCAAAGTTAACAAGCGAGCCCTTGGACTATCTAGGTTACCTAGATAGCACTGGGACTATATAGGTTCCCTAGCGGGCACTTGCACTATCTAGATTAACGAACGGGCACCTGGACTATGCAGGTAACCTAGCGGGCACTTGGACTGTCTAGGTTACATAGCGGGCACTTGGACATCTAGGTTAACGAACGGGAACTTGGACTATGTAGGTTGCCTAGCGGGCACTTGGACTACCTAGGTTAGGTAACGAGCACTAGAACTATCTAGGTTACCTAGCGGGCACTTGGATTATGTACGTTCCCTAGCGGGCACTTGGACTATCTATGTTAACTAGCGGGCACTTGGAATATGTAGGTTAACTAGTGGACACTTGCACTATGTTGGTTACCTAGCAGGCACTTGGACTATCTAGGTTAACTAGCGGGCACTTGGTCTATCTAGGTTAACGAGCGTTCACTTGGACTATATAGGTTCCTTAGCGGGCACTTGGACTATCTAGGTTGCCTAGCGGGCACTTGGACTATGTAGGTTAACTAGCGTGCCCTTGGACTATCTAGGTTACGTAGCGGGCACTTGGTATATAGGTTAACTAGCGGGCACTTGGACTATGTAGGTTAACTAGAGGACACTTGGACTATCTAGGTTAACTAGTGGGTCCTTGGACTATGTAGGTTAACTAGCAGGCACTTGGACAATCTAGGGTAACTAGCGGGCACTTGGACGATCTAGGTTAGCTAGCGGACACTTGGACTATCAAAGTTAACAAGTGAGCCCTTGGACTATACATGTTAACTAGCGGGCCCTTGGACTATCTAGGTTACCTAGCTGTCACTTGGACTATAAAGTTTACCTAGCGGGCACTTGGACTATGTAGGTTACCTAGTGGGCACTTGGACTATCTAGGTTAACGAACGGGCATTTGGAATATGCAGGTAATCTAGCGGGCACTTGGACTTCTAGGTTAACGAACGGGCACTTGGACTATGTAGGTTGCTTAGCAGGCACTTGGACTATCTATCTAGGTTAACTAACGGGCACTTGGACTATGTAGGTTCCCTTGAAGGCACTTGGAGAATGTAGGTTAACTAGGGGACACTAGGACAATGTAGGTTACCTAGCGGGCCCTTGGACTATCTAGGTAACCTAGGGAGAACTTGGACTATCTAGGTTACCTAGCGGGCACTAGGACGATCTAGGTTAACTAGCGGGTACTTGGACTATGTAGGTTAACTAGCGGGCCCTTGGACTATGTAGATTAACTAGCGGCACTTGGACAATCTACGTTAACTAGCGGGCCCTTGGACTATGTAGGTTCCCTAGCGGGCACTTGGAGAATGTAGGTTAACTAGGGGACACTAGGACAATGTAGGTTACCTAGCTGGCCCTTGGACTATCTAGGTTACCTAGGGAGAACTTGGACTATGTAGGTTAACTAGTGGGCACTTGGAATATCTAGGTTACCTAGCAGGCACTTGGACTATGTAGGTTAACTAGCGGGCACTTGGACTATGCACGTTCCCTAGCGGTCACTGGGCTATCTACGTTACCTAGCGGTCACTTGGACTATGTACGTTAACTAGGGGGCACTTGGACTATGTATGTTTCCTAGCGGGTACTTGGACTATCTATGTTAACTAGCGGGCACTTGGACTATGTAGGTTCCCTATCGGGCACTTGGACTATCTAGGTTTACTAGCGAGCTCTTGGACTATCTAGGATAACTAGCCGGCACTTGGACTATTAGGGTCCATATGGGGCATTTGTACTATATAGGTTACCTAGCGGGCACTTGGACTATGTAGGTTAACGAACATGCACTTGGACTATGTAGGTAACCTAGTGGTCACTTTAACTGTCTACGTTACCTAGCGGGCCCTTGGACTATGTTGGTTAACTAGAGGGCCCTTGGACTATGTAGGTTAACTAGCGGGCACTAGGACGATCTAGGTTAACTAGCGGGTACTTGGACTATGTAGGTTAACTAGCGGGCCCTTGGACTATGTAGATTAATTAGCGGCACTTGGACCATCTACGTTAACTAGCAGGCCCTTGTACTATGTAGATTCCCTAGCGGGCACTTGGACTATGTAGGTTAACGAACATGCACTTGGACTATGTAGGTAACCTAGTGGTCACTTTAACTGTCTACGTTACCTAGCGGGCCCTTGGACTATGTTGGTTAACTAGAGGGCCCTTGGACTATGTAGGTTAACTAGCGGGCACTAGGACGATCTAGGTTAACTAGCGGGTACTTGGACTATGTAGGTTAACTAGCGGGCCCTTGGACTATGTAGATTAATTATCGGCACTTGGACCATCTACGTTAACTAGCAGGCCCTTGTACTATGTAGATTCCCTAGCGGGCACTTGGACTATGTATGTTCCAGAGCGCACACTTGGACTATGTAGGTTCCCTAGCAGGCACTTGGACTATGTATGTTCCAGAGCGGGGACTTGGACTATCTAGGTTCCCTAGCGGGCACTTTGACTATGTAGGTTAACTAGTGGACAATTGGATAATCTAGGTTAACTAGCGGGTACTTGGACTATGTAGGTTAACTAGCGGGCCCTTGGACTATGTAGATTCCCTAGCGGGCACTTGGATTATGTAGGTTCCCTAGCAGGCACTTGGACTATGTATGTTCCCTAGCGGACACTTGGACTATGTATGTTCCCTACGGACACTTGAACTCTGTAAGTTAACTACCGGGCACTTGGACTATGTAAGTTAACCTGTGGGCCCTTGGACTACTTAGGTTAACTAGCGGACACTTGCACTATGTAGGTTACCTAGCGGGCACTTGGAGTATCTAGGTTAACTAGCGGGCGCTTAGACTATGTAGGTTAACTAGCGGACACTTGCACTATGTAGGTTACCTAGCGGGCACTTGGACTATGTAGGTTAACTAGCAGGCCCTTCGACTAGGTTACCTAGCAGGCACTTGGACTATGTAGGTTAACTAGCGGGCACTTGCACTCTCTAGGTTACATAGCGGCCACTTGGACTATATTCCTTCCCTAGCGGGCACTTGGACTATCTATGTTAACTAGCGGTCACTTGGATTATGTACGTTACCTAGCAGACACTTGCACTATGTAGGTTACCTAGCGGGCACTTGGACTATGTAGGTTAACTAGAGGACACTTGGACGATCTAGGTTAACTAGTGGGCCCTTGGACGATGTAGGTTAACTAGCCAGTACTTGAACGATCTAGGTTAACTAGCGGGCACTTGGACGATCTATGTTAACTAGCGGGCACTTGCAATATGTAGGTTAACTAGTGGACACTTGCACTATGTAGGTTACCTAGCAGGCACTTGGACTATCTAGGTTAACTAGCGGGCACTTGGTCTATCTAGGTTAACGAGCGTGCACTTGGACTATGTAGGTTCCTTAGCGGGCACATGGACTATCTAGGTTGCCTAGCGGGCACTTGGACTATGTAGGTTAACTAGCGTGCCCTTGGACTATCTAGGTTACGTAGCGGGCACTTGGTATATAGGTTAACTAGCGGCACTTGGACTATGTAGGTTAACTAGAGGACACTTGGACTATCTAGGTTAACGAACGGGCATTTGGAATATGCAGGTAACCTAGCGGGCACTTGGACTGTCTAGGTTACCTAGCGGGCACTTGGACTTCTAGGTTAACGAACGGGCACTTGGACTATGTAGGTTGCTTAGCGGGCACTTCGACTATCTAGGTTAACTAACGGGCACTTGGACTATGTAGGTTCCCTAGAAGGCACTTGGAGAATGTAGGTTAACTAGGGGACACTAGGACAATGTAGGTTACCTAGCGGGCCCTTGGACTATCTAGGTTACCTAGGGAGAACTTGGACTATCTAGGTTACCTAGCGGGCACTAGGACGATCTAGGTTAACTAGCGGGTACTTGGACTATGTAGGTTAACTAGCGGGCCCTTGGACTATGTATATTAACTAGCGGCACTTGGACTATCTACGTTAACTTGCGGGCCCTTGGACTATGTAGATTCCCTAGCGGGCACTTGGACTATGTATGTTCCAGAGCGGGAACTTGGAATATGTAGGTTCCCTAGCGGGCACTTGGAGAATGTAGGTTAACTAGGGGACACTAGGACAATGTAGCTTACCTAGCGGGCCCTTGAACTATCTAGGTTACCTAGGGAGAACTTGGACTATGTAGGTTAACTAGTGGGGACTTGGAATATCTAGGTTACCTAGCAGGCACTTGGACTATGTAGGTTAACTAGCGGGCACTTGGACTATGCACGTTCCCTAGCGGGCACTTGGGCTATCTACGTTACCTAGCGGCCACTTGGACTATGTACGTTAACTAGGGGGTACTTGGACTATGTATGTTTCCTAGCGGGTACTTGGACTATCTATGTTAACTAGCGGGCACTTGGACTATGTAGGTTCCCTATCGGGCACTTGGACTATCTAGGTTTACTAGCGAGCTCTTGGACTATCTAGGATGACTAGCGGGCACTTGGACTATTAGGGTCCCTACGGGGCATTTGTACTATATAGGTTACCTAGCGGGCACTTGGACTATGTAGGTTAACGAACATGCACTTGGACTATGTAGGTAACCGAGTGGTCACTTTAACTGTCTACGTTACCTAGCGGGCCCTTGGACTATGTTGGTTAACTAGAGGGCCCTTGGACTATGTAGGTTAATTAGCGGGCACTAGGACGATCTAGGTTAACTAGCGGGTACTTGGACTATGTAGGTTAACTAGCGGGCCCTTGGACTATGTAGATTAATTAGCGGCACTTGGACCATCTACGTTAACTAGCAGGCCCTTGGACTTTGTAGATTCCCTAGCGGGCACTTGGACTATGTCTGTTCCAGAGCGCGCACTTGGACTATGTAGGTTCCCTAGCAGGCACTTGGACTATGTAGGTTCCAGTGCGGGGACTTGGACTATCTAGGTTCCCTAGCAGGCACTTTGACTATGTAGGTTAACTAGCGGACAATTGGATGATCTAGGTTAACTAGCGGGTACTTGGACTATGTAGGTTAACTAGCTGGCCCTTGGACTATGTAGATTAACTAGCAGCACTTGGACTATCTACGTTAACTAGCGGGCCCTTGGACTATGTAGATTCCCTAGCGGGCACTTGGATTATGTAGGTTCCCTAGCAGGCACTTGGACTATGTATGTTCCCTAGCGGACACTTGGACTATGCATGTTCCCTACGAACACTTGAACTCTGTAAGTTAACTACCGGGCACTTGGACTATGTATGTTAACCTGTGGGCCCTTGGACTACTTAGGTTAACTAGCGGACACTTGCACTATGTAGGTTACCTAGCGGGCACTTGGACTATCTAGGTTAACTAGCGGGCGCTTAGACAATGTAGGTTAACTAGCGGACACTTGCACTATGTAGGTTACCTAGCGGGCACTTGGACTATGTAGGTTAACTAGAGGACACTTGGACGATCTAGGTTAACTAGTGGGCCCTTGGACGATGTAGGTTAACTAGCCAGTACTTGAACGATCAAGGTTAACTAGCGGGCACTTGGACGATCTAGGTTAATTAAGGGGCACTTGGACTATCAAAGTTAACAAGCGAGCCCTTGGACTATCTAGGTTACCTAGATAGCACTTGGACTATATAGGTTCCCTAGCGGGCACTTGCACTATCTAGATTAACGAACGGGCACCTGGACTATGCAGGTAACCTAGCGGGCACTTGGACTGTCTAGGTTACATAGCGCGCACTTGGACATCTAGGTTAACGAACGGGCACTTGGACTATGTAGGTTGCCTAGCGGGCACTTGGACTACCTAGGTTAGGTAACGGGCACTAGAACTATCTAGGTTACCTAGCGGGCACTTGGATTATGTACGTTCCCTAGCGGGCACTTGGACTATCTATGTTAACTAGCGGGCACTTGGAATATGTAGGTTAACTAGTGGACACTTGCACTATGTAGGTTACCTAGCAGGCACTTGGACTATCTAAGTTAACTAGCGGGCACTTGGACTATCAAAGTTAACAAGTGAGCCCTTGGACTATATATGTTAACTAGCGGGCCCTTGGACTATCTAGGTTACCTAGCGGGCACTTGGACTATAAAGTTTACCTAGCGGGCACTTGGACTATGTAGGTTACCTAGTGGGCACTTGGACTATCTAGGTTAACGAACGGGCATTTGGAATATGCAGGTAACCTAGCGGGCACTTGGACTGTCTAGGTTACCTAGCGGGCACTTGGACTTCTAGGTTAACGAACGGGCACTTGGACTATGTAGGTTGCTTATCGGGCACATGGACTATCTAGGTTAACTAACGGGCACTTGGACTATGTAGGTTCCCTAGAAGGCACTTGGAGAATGTAGGTTAACTAGGGGACACTAGGACAATGTTGGTTACCTATCGGGCCCTTGGACTATCTAGATTACCTAGGGAGAACTTGGACTATCTAGGTTACCTAGCGGGCACTAGGACGATCTAGGTTAACTAGCGGGTACTTGGACTATGTAGGTTAACTAGCGAGCACTTGGACTCTAGGTTACCTAGCGGGCCCTTGGACTATCTAGGTTACCTAGCAGGCACTTGGACTATCTTGGTTAACGAACGGGCACATGGACTATGTAGTTTACCTAGTGGGCACTTGGACTATGTAGGATCCCTATCAGACATTTGGACTACTTATGTTACCTAGCAGGCACTTGGACTATCTAGGTTAACTAGCAGGCACTTGGACTATCTAGGTCAACTAGCGGGCCCTTGTAATATGTAGGTTAACTAGCGAGCACTTGGACTATCTAGGTTAACTAGCGGACCTTGGACTACGTAGGTAAACTAGCGGGCCCTTGGACTATGTAGGTTAACTAGCGGGCACTTGGACTATGTAGGTTCCCTAGAAGGCACTTGGAGAATGTAGGTTAACTAGGGGACACTAGGACAATGTAGGTTACCTAGCGGGCCGTTGGACTATCTAGGTAACCTAGGGAGAACTTGGACTATCTAGGTTACCTAGCGGGCACTAGGACGATCTAGGTTAACTAGCGGGTACTTGGACTATGTAGGTTAACTAGCGGGCCCTTGGACTATGTAGATTAACTAGCGGCACTTGGACTATCTACGTTAACTAGCGGGCCCTTGGACTATGTAGGTTCCCTAGCGGGCACTTGGAGAATGTAGGTTAACTAGGGGACACTAGGACAATGTAGGTTACCTAGCTGGCTCTTGGACTATCTAGGTTACCTAGGGAGAACTTGGACTATGTAGGTTAACTAGTGGGCACTTGGAATATCTAGGTTACCTAGCAGGCACTTGGACTATGTAGGTTAACTAGCGGGCACTTGGACTATGCACGTTTCCTAGCGGGCACTTGGGCTATCTACGTTACCTAGTGGGCACTTGGACTATGTACCTTAACTAGGGGGCACTTGGACTATGTATGTTTCCTAGCGGGTACTTGGACTATCTATGTTAACTAGTGGGCACTTGGACTATGTAGGTTCCCTAGCGGGCACTTGGAGAATGTAGGTTAACTAGGGGACACTAGGACAATGTAGGTTACCTAGCTGGCTCTTGGACTATCTAGGTTACCTAGGGAGAACTTGGACTATGTAGGTTAACTAGTGGGCACTTGGAATATCTAGGTTACCTAGCAGGCACTTGGACTATGTAGGTTAACTAGCGGGCACTTGGACTATGCACGTTCCCTAGCGGGCACTTGGGCTATCTACGTTACCTAGTGGGCACTTGGACTATGTACGTTAACTAGGGGGCAAATGGACTATGTATGTTTCCTAGCGGGTACTTGGACTATCTATGTTAACTAGCGGGCACTTGGACTATGTAGGTTCCCTATCGGGCACTTGGACTATCTAGGTTTACTAGCGAGCTCTTGGACTATCTAGGATAACTAGCGGGCACTTGGACTATTAGGGTCCCTATGGGGCATATGTTCTATATAGGTTACCTAGCGGGCACTTGGACTATGTAGGTTAACGAACATGCACTTGGCCTATGTAGGTAACCTAGTGGTCACTTTAACTGTCTACGTTACCTAGCGGGCCCTTGGACTATGTTGGTTAACTAGAGGGCCCTTGGACTATGTAGGTTAACTAGCGGGCACTAGGACGATCTAGGTTAACTAGCGGGCCCTTGGACTATGTAGATTAATTAGCGGCACTTGGACCATCTACGTTAACTAGCAGGCCCTTGGACTATGTAGATTCCCTAGCGGGCACTTGGACTATGTATGTTCCAGAGCGCACACTTGGACTATGTAGGTTCCCTAGCAGGCACTTGGACTATGTATGTTCCAGAGCGGGGACTTGGACTATCTAGGTTCCCTAGCGGGCACTTTGACTATGTAGGTTAACTAGTGGACAATTGGATGATCTAGGTTAACTAGCGGGTACTTGGACTATGTAGGTTAACTAGCGGGCCCTTGGACTATGTAGATTCCCTAGCGGGCACTTGGATTATGTAGGTTCCCTAGCGGACACTTGGACTATGTATGTTCCCTACGGACACTTGAACTCTGTAAGTTAACTACCGGGCACTTGGACTATGTAAGTTAACCTGTGGGCCCTTGGACTACTTAGGTTAACTAGCGGAGACTTGCACTATGTAGGTTACCTAGCGGGCACTTGGACTATCTAGGTTAACTAGCGGGCGCTTAGACTATGTAGGTTAACTAGCGGACACTTGCACTATGTAGGTTACCTAGCGGGCACTTGGACTATGTAGGTTAACTAGCAGGCCCTTCGACTAGGTTACCTAGCAGGCACTTGGACTATGTAAGTTAACTAGCGGGCACTTGCACTCTCTAGGTTACATAGCGGCCACTTGGACTATGTTCCTTCCCTAGCGGGCACTTGGACTATCTATGTTAACTAGCGGTCACTTGGATTATGTACGTTACCTAGCAGACACTTGCACTATGTAGGTTACCTAGCGGGCACTTGGACTATGTAGGTTAACTAGAGGACACTTGGACGATCTAGGTTAACTAGTGGGCCCTTGGAAGATGTAGGTTAACTAGCCAGTACTTGAACGATCTAGGTTGACTAGCGGGCACTTGGACGATCTAGGTTAATTAAGGGGCACTTGGACTATCAAAGTTAACAAGCGAGCCCTTGGACTATCTAGGTTACCTAGATAGCACTTGGACTATATAGGTTCCCTAGCGGGCACTTGCACTATCTAGATTAACGAACGGGCACCTGGACTATGGAGGTAACCTAGCGGGCACTTGGACAGTCTCGGTTACATAGCGGGCACTTGGACATCTAGGTTAACGAACGGGCACTTGGACTATGTAGGTTGCCTAGAGGGCACTTGGACTACCTAGGTTAGGTAACGGGCACTAGAACTATCTAGGTTACCTAGCGGGCACTTGGATTATGTACGTTCCCTAGCGGGCACTTGGACTATCTATGTTAACTAGCGGGCACTTGGAATATGTAGGTTAACTAGTGGACACTTGCACTATGTAGGTTACCTAGCAGGCACTTGGACTATCTAGGTTAACTAGCGGGCACTTGGTCTATCTAGGTTAACTAGCGTGCACTTGGACTATGTAGGTTCCTTAGCGGGCACATGGACTATCTAGGTTGCCTAGCGGGCACTTGGACTATGTAGGTTAACTAGCGTGCCCTTGGACTATCTAGGTTACGTAGCGGGCACTTGGTATATAGGTTAACTAGCGGCACTTGGACTATGCAGGTTAACTAGAGGACACTTGGACTATCTAGGTTAACGAACGGGCATTTGGAATATGCAGGTAACCTAGCGGGCACTTGGACTGTCTAGGTTACCTAGCGGGCACTTGGACTTCTAGGTTAACGAACGGGCACTTGGACTATGTAGGTTGCTTAGCGGGCACTTCGACTATCTAGGTTAACTAACGGGCACTTGGACTATGTAGGTTCCCTAGAAGGCACTTGGAGAATGTAGGTTAACTAGGGGACACTAGGACAATGTAGGTTACCTAGCGGGCCCTTGGACTATCTAGGTTACCTAGGGAGAACTTGGACTATCTAGGTTACCTAGCGGGCACTAGGACGATCTAGGTTAACTAGCGGGTACTTGGACTATGTAGGTTAACTAGCGGGCCCTTGGACTATGTATATTAACTAGCGGCACTTGGACTATCTACGTTAACTTGCGGGCCCTTGGACTATGTAGATTCCCTAGCGGGCACTTGGACTATGTATGTTCCAGAGCGGGCACTTGGAATATGTAGGTTCCCTAGCGGGCACTTGGAGAATGTAGGTTAACTAGGGGACACTAGGACAATGTAGCTTACCTAGCGGGCCCTTGAACTATCTAGGTTACCTAGGGAGAACTTGGACTATGTAGGTTAACTAGTGGGGACTTGGAATATCTAGGTTACCTAGCAGGCACTTGGACTATGTAGGTTAACTAGCGGGCACTTGCACTCTCTAGGTTACATAGCGGCCACTTGGACTATGTTCCTTCCCTAGCGGGCACTTGGACTATCTATGTTAACTAGCGGTCACTTGGACTATGTACGTTACCTAGCAGACACTTGCACTATGGAGGTTACCTAGCGGGCACTTGGACTATCTAGGTTAACTAGAGGACACTTGGACGATCTAGGTTAACTAGTGGGCCCTTGGACGATGTAGGTTAACTAGCCAGTACTTGAACGATCAAGGTTAACTAGCGGGCACTTGGACGATCTAGGTTAATTAAGGGGCACTTGGACTATCAAAGTTAACAAGCGAGCCCTTGGACTATGTAGGTTACCTAGATAGCACTTGGACTATATAGGTTCCCTAGCGGGCACTTGCACTATCTAGATTAACGAACGGGCACCTGGACTATGCAGGTAACCTAGCGGGCACTTGGACTGTCTAGGTTACATAGCGGGCACTTGGACATCTAGGTTAACGAACGGGCACTTGGACTATGTAGGTTGCCTAGCGGGCACTTGGACTACCAAGTAAGGTAACGGGCACTAGAACTATCTAGGTTACCTAGCGGGCACTTGGATTATGTACGTTCCCTAGCGGGCACTTGGACTATCTATGTTAACTAGCGGGCACTTGGAATATGTAGGTTAACTAGTGGACACTTGCACTATGTAGGTTACCTAGCAGGCACTTGGACTATCTAAGTTAACTAGCGGGCACTTGGACTATCAAAGTTAACAAGTGAGCCCTTGGACTATATATGTTAACTAGCGGGCCCTTGGACTATCTAGGTTACCTAGCGGGCACTTGGACTATAAAGTTTACCTAGCGGGCACTTGGACTATGTAGGTTACCTAGTGGGCACTTGGACTATCTAGGTTAACGAACGGGCATTTGGAATATGCAGGTAACCTAGCGGGCACTTGGACTGTCTAGGTTACCTAGCGGGCACTTGGACTTCTAGGTTAACGAACGGGCACTTGGACTATGTAGGTTGCTTATCGGGCACATGGACTATCTAGGTTAACTAACGGGCACTTGGACTATGTAGGTTCCCTAGAAGGCACTTGGAGAATGTAGGTTAACTAGGGGACACTAGGACAATGTTGGTTACCTATCGGGCCCTTGGACTATCTAGATTACCTAGGGAGAACTTGGACTATCTAGGTTACCTAGCGGGCACTAGGACGATCTAGGTTAACTAGCGGGTACTTGGACTATGTAGGTTAACTAGCGAGCACTTGGACTCTAGGTTACCTAGCGGGCCCTTGGACTATCTAGGTTACCTAGCAGGCACTTGGACTATCTTGGTTAACGAACGGGCACATGGACTATGTAGTTTACCTAGTGGGCACTTGGACTATGTAGGATCCCTATCAGACATTTGGACTACTTATGTTACCTAGCAGGCACTTGGACTATCTAGGTTAACTAGCAGGCACTTGGACTATCTAGGTCAACTAGCGGGCCCTTGTAATATGTAGGTTAACTAGCGAGCACTTGGACTATCTAGGTTAACTAGCGGACCTTGGACTACGTAGGTAAACTAGCGGGCCCTTGGACTATGTAGGTTAACTAGCGGGCACTTGGACTATGTAGGTTCCCTAGAAGGCACTTGGAGAATGTAGGTTAACTAGGGGACACTAGGACAATGTAGGTTACCTAGCGGGCCGTTGGACTATCTAGGTAACCTAGGGAGAACTTGGACTATCTAGGTTACCTATCGGGCACTAGGACGATCTAGGTTAACTAGCGGGTACTTGGACTATGTAGGTTAACTAGCGGGCCCTTGGACTATGTAGATTAACTAGCGGCACTTGGACTATCTACGTTAACTAGCGGGCCCTTGGACTATGTAGGTTCCCTAGCGGGCACTTGGAGAATGTAGGTTAACTAGGGGACACTAGGACAATGTAGGTTACCTAGCTGGCTCTTGGACTATCTAGGTTACCTAGGGAGAACTTGGACTATGTAGGTTAACTAGTGGGCACTTGGAATATCTAGGTTACCTAGCAGGCACTTGGACTATGTAGGTTAACTAGCGGGCACTTGGACTATGCATGTTCCCTAGCGGGCACTTGGGCTATCTACGTTACCTAGTGGGCACTTGGACTATGTACGTTAACTAGGGGGCAAATGGACTATGTATGTTTCCTAGCGGGTACTTGGACTATCTATGTTAACTAGCGGGCACTTGGACTATGTAGGTTCCCTATCGGGCACTTGGACTATCTAGGTTTACTAGCGAGCTCTTGGACTATCTAGGATAACTAGCGGGCACTTGGACTATTAGGGTCCCTATGGGGCATATGTTCTATATAGGTTACCTAGCGGGCACTTGGACTATGTAGGTTAACGAACATGCACTTGGCCTATGTAGGTAACCTAGTGGTCACTTTAACTGTCTACGTTACCTAGCGGGCCCTTGGACTATGTTGGTTAACTAGAGGGCCCTTGGACTATGTAGGTTAACTAGCGGGCACTAGGACGATCTAGGTTAACTAGCGGGCCCTTGGACTATGTAGATTAATTAGCGGCACTTGGACCATCTACGTTAACTAGCAGGCCCTTGGACTATGTAGATTCCCTAGCGGGCACTTGGACTATGTATGTTCCAGAGCGCACACTTGGACTATGTAGGTTCCCTAGCAGGCACTTGGACTATGTATGTTCCAGAGCGGGGACTTGGACTATCTAGGTTCCCTAGCGGGCACTTTGACTATGTAGGTTAACTAGTGGACAATTGGATGATCTAGGTTAACTAGCGGGTACTTGGACTATGTAGGTTAACTAGCGGGCCCTTGGACTATGTAGATTCCCTAGCGGGCACTTGGATTATGTAGGTTCCCTAGCGGACACTTGGACTATGTATGTTCCCTACGGACACTTGAACTCTGTAAGATAACTACCGGGCACTTGGACTATGTAAGTTAACCTGTGGGCCCTTGGACTACTTAGGTTAACTAGCGGAGACTTGCACTATGTAGGTTACCTAGCGGGCACTTGGACTATCTAGGTTAACTACCGGGCGCTTAGACTATGTAGGTTAACTAGCGGACACTTGCACTATGTAGGTTACCTAGCGGGCACTTGGACTATGTAGGTTAACTAGTAGGCCCTTCGACTAGGTTACCTAGCAGGCACTTGGACTATGTAAGTTAACTAGCGGGCACTTGCACTCTCTAGGTTACATAGCGGCCACTTGGACTATGTTCCTTCCCTAGCGGGCACTTGGACTATCTATGTTAACTAGCGGTCACTTGGATTATGTACGTTACCTAGCAGACACTTGCACTATGTAGGTTACCTAGCGGGCACTTGGACTATGTAGGTTAACTAGAGGACACTTGGACGATCTAGGTTAACTAGTGGGCCCTTGGACGATGTAGGTTAACTAGCCAGTACTTGAACGATCTAGGTTGACTAGCGGGCACTTGGACGATCTAGGTTAATTAAGGGGCACTTGGACTATCAAAGTTAACAAGCGAGCCCTTGGACTATCTAGGTTACCTAGATAGCACTTGGACTATATAGGTTCCCTAGCGGGCACTTGCACTATCTAGATTAACGAACGGGCACCTGGACTATGGAGGTAACCTAGCGGGCACTTGGACAGTCTCGGTTACATAGCGGGCACTTGGACATCTAGGTTAACGAACGGGCACTTGGACTATGTAGGTTGCCTAGAGGGCACTTGGACTACCTAGGTTAGGTAACGGGCACTAGAACTATCTAGGTTACCTAGCGGGCACTTGGATTATGTACGTTCCCTAGCGGGCACTTGGACTATCTATGTTAACTAGCGGGCACTTGGAATATGTAGGTTAACTAGTGGACACTTGCACTATGTAGGTTACCTAGCAGGCACTTGGACTATCTAGGTTAACTAGCGGGCACTTGGTCTATC
The DNA here is from genome assembly GCF_050624435.1 of Tenrec ecaudatus. Classification (NCBI taxonomy): domain Eukaryota; kingdom Metazoa; phylum Chordata; class Mammalia; order Afrosoricida; family Tenrecidae; genus Tenrec; species Tenrec ecaudatus. Next base: position 110,864,835 of record NC_134534.1, read on the forward strand.
TAGGTTAACTAGCGTGCACTTGGACTATGTAGGTTCCTTAGCGGGCACATGGACTATCTAGGTTGCCTAGCGGGCACTTGGACTATGTAGGTTAACTAGCGTGCCCTTGGACTATCTAGGTTACGTAGCGGGCACTTGGTATATAGGTTAACTAGCGGCACTTGGACTATGCAGGTTAACTAGAGGACACTTGGACTATCTAGGTTAACGAACGGGCATTTGGAATATGCAGGTAACCTAGCGGGCACTTGGACTGTCTAGGATACCTAGCGGGCACTTGGACTTCTAGGTTAACGAACGGGCACTTGGACTATGTAGGTTGCTTAGCGGGCACTTCGACTATCTAGGTTAACTAACGGGCACTTGGACTATGTAGGTTCCCTAGAAGGCACTTGGAGAATGTAGGTTAACTAGGGGACACTAGGACAATGTAGGTTACCTAGCGGGCCCTTGGACAATCTAGGTTACCTAGGGAGAACTTGGACTATCTAGGTTACCTAGCGGGCACTAGGACGATCTAGGTTAACTAGCGGGTACTTGGACTATGTAGGTTAACTAGCGGGCCCTTGGACTATGTATATTAACTAGCGGCACTTGGACTATCTACGTTAACTTGCGGGCCCTTGGACTATGTAGATTCCCTAGCGGGCACTTGGACTATGTATGTTCCAGAGCGGGCACTTGGAATATGTAGGTTCCCTAGCGGGCACTTGGAGAATGTAGGTTAACTAGGGGACACTAGGACAATGTAGCTTACCTAGCGGGCCCTTGAACTATCTAGGTTACCTAGGGAGAACTTGGACTATGTAGGTTAACTAGTGGGGACTTGGAATATCTAGGTTACCTAGCAGGCACTTGGACTATGTAGGTTAACTAGCGGGCACTTGCACTCTCTAGGTTACATAGCGGCCACTTGGACTATGTTCCTTCCCTAGCGGGCACTTGGACTATCTATGTTAACTAGCGGTCACTTGGACTATGTACGTTACCTAGCAGACACTTGCACTATGGAGGTTACCTAGCGGGCACTTGGACTATCTAGGTTAACTAGAGGACACTTGGACGATCTAGGTTAACTAGTGGGCCCTTGGACGATGTAGGTTAACTAGCCAGTACTTGAACGATGAAGGTTAACTAGCGGGCACTTGGACGATCTAGGTTAATTAAGGGGCACTTGGACTATCAAAGTTAACAAGCGAGCCCTTGGACTATGTAGGTTACCTAGATAGCACTTGGACTATATAGGTTCCCTAGCGGGCACTTGCACTATCTAGATTAACGAACGGGCACCTGGACTATGCAGGTAACCTAGCGGGCACTTGGACTGTCTAGGTTACATAGCGGGCACTTGGACATCTAGGTTAACGAACGGGCACTTGGACTATGTAGGTTGCCTAGCGGGCACTTGGACTACCAAGTAAGGTAACGGGCACTAGAACTATCTAGGTTACCTAGCGGGCACTTGGATTATGTACGTTCCCTAGCGGGCACTTGGACTATCTATGTTAACTAGCGGGCACTTGGAATATGTAGGTTAACTAGTGGACACTTGCACTATGTAGGTTACCTAGCAGGCACTTGGACTATCTAAGTTAACTAGCGGGCACTTGGACTATCAAAGTTAACAAGTGAGCCCTTGGACTATATATGTTAACTAGCGGGCCCTTGGACTATCTAGGTTACCTAGCGGGCACTTGGACTATAAAGTTTACCTAGCGGGCACTTGGACTATGTAGGTTACCTAGTGGGCACTTGGACTATCTAGGTTAACGAACGGGCATTTGGAATATGCAGGTAACCTAGCGGGCACTTGGACTGTCTAGGTTACCTAGCGGGCACTTGGACTTCTAGGTTAACGAACGGGCACTTGGACTATGTAGGTTGCTTATCGGGCACATGGACTATCTAGGTTAACTAACGGGCACTTGGATTATGTAGGTTCCCTAGAAGGCACTTGGAGAATGTAGGTTAACTAGGGGACACTAGGACAATGTTGGTTACCTATCGGGCCCTTGGACTATCTAGGTTACCTAGGGAGAACTTGGACTATCTAGGTTACCTAGCGGGCACTAGGACGATCTAGGTTAACTAGCGGGTACTTGGACTATGTAGGTTAACTAGCGAGCACTTGGACTCTAGGTTACCTAGCGGGCCCTTGGACTATCTAGGTTACCTAGCAGGCACTTGGACTATCTTGGTTAAAGAACGGGCACATGGACTATGTAGTTTACCTGGTGGGCACTTGGACTATGTAGGATCCCTATCAGACATTTGGACTACTTATGTTACCTAGCGGGCACTTGGACTATCTAGGTTAACTAGCAGGCACTTGGACTATCTAGGTCAACTAGCGGGCCCTTGTAATATGTAGGTTAACTAGCGAGCACTTGGACTATCTAGGTTAACTAGCGGACCTTGGACTACGTAGGTAAACTAGCGGGCCCTTGGACTATGTAGGTTAACTAGCGGGCACTTGGACTATGTAGGTTCCCTAGAAGGCACTTGGAGAATGTAGGTTAACTAGGGGACACTAGGACAATGTAGGTTACCTAGCGGGCCGTTGGACTATCTAGGTAACCTAGGGAGAACTTGGACTATCTAGGTTACCTAGCGGGCACTAGGACGATCTAGGTTAACTAGCGGGTACTTGTACTATGTAGGTTAACTAGCGGGCCCTTGGACTATGTAGATTAACTAGCGGCACTTGGACTATCTACGTTAACTAGCGGGCCCTTGGACTATGTAGGTTCCCTAGCGGGCACTTGGAGAATGTAGGTTAACTAGGGGACACTAGGACAATGTAGGTTACCTAGCTGGCTCTTGGACTATCTAGGTTACCTAGGGAGAACTTGGACTATGTAGGTTAACTAGTGGGCACTTGGAATATCTAGGTTACCTAGCAGGCACTTGGACTATGTAGGTTAACTAGCGGGCAATTGGACTATGCACGTTCCCTAGCGGGCACTTGGGCTATCTACGTTACCTAGTGGGCACTTGGACTATGTACGTTAACTAGGGGGCACTTGGACTATGTATGTTTCCTAGCGGGTACTTGGACTATCTATGTTAACTAGCGGGCACTTGGACTATGTAGGTTCCCTATCGGGCACTTGGACTATCTAGGTTTACTAGCGAGCTCTTGGACTATCTAGGATAACTAGCGGGCACTTGGACTATTAGGGTCCCTACGGGGCATTTGTACTATATAGGTTACCTAGCGGGCACTTGGACTATGTAGGTTAACGAACATGCACTTGGACTATGTAGGTAACCTAGTGGTCACTTTAACTGTCTACGTTACCTAGTGGGCCCTTGGACTATGTTGGTTAACTAGAGGGCCCTTGGACTATGTAGGTTAACTAGCGGACACTAGGACGATCTAGGTTAACTAGCGGGTACTTGGACTATGTAGGTTAACTAGCGGGCACTTGGACTATGTAGGTTAACTAGAGGACACTTGGACGATCTAGGTTAACTAGTGGGCCCTTGGACGATGTAGGTTAACTAGCCAGTACTTGAACGATCTAGGTTAACTAGCGGGCACTTGGACGATCTAGGTAAATTAAGGGGCACTTGGACTATCAAAGTTAACAAGCGAGCCCTTGGACTATCTAGGTTACCTAGATAGCACTTGGACTACATAGGTTCCCTAGCGGGCACTTGAACTATCTAGATTAACGAACGGGCACCTGGACTATGCAGGTAACCTAGCGGGCACTTGGACAGTCTCGGTTACATAGCGGGCACTTGGACTATCTAGGTTAACGAACGGGCACTTGGACTATGTAGGTTGCCTAGCGGGCACTTGGACTACCAAGTAAGGTAACGGGCACTAGAACTATCTAGGTTACCTAGCGGGCACTTGGATTATGTACGTTCCCTAGCGGGCACTTGGACTATCTATGTTAACTAGCGGGCACTTGGAATATGTAGGTTAACTAGTGGACACTTGCACTATGTAGGTTACCTAGCAGGCACTAGGAATATCTAGGTTAACTAGCGGGCACTTGGTCTATCTAGGTTAACTAGCGTGCACTTGGACTATGTAGGTTCCTTAGCGGGCACATGGACTATCTAGGTTGCCTAGCGGGCACTTTGACTATGTAGGTTAACTAGCGTGCCTTTGGACAATCTAGGTTACGTAGCGGGCACTTGGTATATAGGTTAACTAGCGGGCACTTGGACTATGTAGGTTAACTAGAGGACACTTGGACTATCTAGGTTAACTAGTGGGTCCTTGGACTATGTAGGTTAACTAGCAGGCACTTGGACAATCTAGGTTAACTAGCGGGCACTTGGACGATCTAGGTTACCTAGGGAGAACTTGGACTATCTAGGTTACCTAGCGGGCACTAGGACGATCTAGGTTAACTAGCGGGTACTTGGACTATGTAGGTTAACTAGCGGGCCCTTGGACTATGTAGATTAACTAGCGGCACTTGGACTATCTATGTTAACTAGCGGGCCCTTGGACTATGTAGATTCCCTAGCAGGCACTTGGACTATGTATGTTCCAGAGCGGGCACTTGGAATATGTAGGTTCCCTAGCGGGCACTTGGAGAATGTAGGTTAACTAGGGGACACTAGGACAATGTAGCTTACCTAGCGGGCCCTTGAACTATCTAGGTTACCTAGGGAGAACTTGGACTATGTAGGTTAACTAGTGGGGACTTGGAATATCTAGGTTACCTAGCAGGCACTTGGACTATGTAGGTTAACTAGCGGGCACTTGCACTCTCTAGGTTACATAGCGGCCACTTGGACTATGTTCCTTCCCTAGCGGGCACTTGGACTATCTATGTTAACTAGCGGTCACTTGGACTATGTACGTTACCTAGCAGACACTTGCACTATGGAGGTTACCTAGCGGGCACTTGGACTATCTAGGTTAACTAGAGGACACTTGGACGATCTAGGTTAACTAGTGGGCCCTTGGACGATGTAGGTTAACTAGCCAGTACTTAAACGATGAAGGTTAACTAGCGGGCACTTGGACGATCTAGGTTAATTAAGGGGCACTTGGACTATCAAAGTTAACAAGCGAGCCCTTGGACTATGTAGGTTACCTAGATAGCACTTGGAGTATATAGGTTCCCTAGCGGGCACTTGCACTATCTAGATTAACGAACGGGCACCTGGACTATGCAGGTAACCTAGCGGGCACTTGGACTGTCTAGGTTACATAGCGGGCACTTGGACATCTAGGTTAACGAACGGGCACTTGGACTATGTAGGTTGCCTAGCGGGCACTTGGACTACCAAGTAAGGTAACGGGCACTAGAACTATCTAGGTTACCTAGCGGGCACTTGGATTATGTACGTTCCCTAGCGGGCACTTGGACTATCTATGTTAACTAGCGGGCACTTGGAATATGTAGGTTAACTAGTGGACACTTGCACTATGTAGGTTACCTAGCAGGCACTTGGACTATCTAAGTTAACTAGCGGGCACTTGGACTATCAAAGTTAACAAGTGAGCCCTTGGACTATATATGTTAACTAGCGGGCCCTTGGACTATCTAGGTTACCTAGCGGGCACTTGGACTATAAAGTTTACCTAGCGGGCACTTGGACTATGTAGGTTACCTAGTGGGCACTTGGACTATCTAGGTTAACGAACGGGCATTTGGAATATGCAGGTAATCTAGCGGGCACTTGGACTGTCTAGGTTACCTAGCGGGCACTTGGACTTCTAGGTTAACGAACGGGCACTTGGACTATGTAGGTTGCTTATCGGGCACATGGACTATCTAGGTTAACTAACGGGCACTTGGATTATGTAGGTTCCCTAGAAGGCACTTGGAGAATGTAGGTTAACTAGGGGACACTAGGACAATGTTGGTTACCTATCGGGCCCTTGGACTATCTAGGTTACCTAGGGAGAACTTGGACTATCTAGGTTACCTAGCGGGCACTAGGACGATCTAGGTTAACTAGCGGGTACTTGGACTATGTAGGTTAACTAGCGAGCACTTGGACTCTAGGTTACCTAGCGGGCCCTTGGACTATCTAGGTTACCTAGCAGGCACTTGGACTATCTTGGTTAAAGAACGGGCACATGGACTATGTAGTTTACCTGGTGGGCACTTGGACTATGTAGGATCCCTATCAGACATTTGGACTACTTATGTTACCTAGCGGGCACTTGGACTATCTAGGTTAACTAGCAGGCACTTGGACTATCTAGGTCAACTAGCGGGCCCTTGTAATATGTAGGTTAACTAGCGAGCACTTGGACTATCTAGGTTAACTAGCGGACCTTGGACTACGTAGGTAAACTAGCGGGCCCTTGGACTATGTAGGTTAACTAGCGGGCACTTGGACTATGTAGGTTCCCTAGAAGGCACTTGGAGAATGTAGGTTAACTAGGGGACACTAGGACAATGTAGGTTACCTAGCGGGCCGTTGGACTATCTAGGTAACCTAGGGAGAACTTGGACTATCTAGGTTACCTAGCGGGCACTAGGACGATCTAGGTTAACTAGCGGGTACTTGTACTATGTAGGTTAACTAGCGGGCCCTTGGACTATGTAGATTAACTAGCGGCACTTGGACTATCTACGTTAACTAGCGGGCCCTTGGACTATGTAGGTTCCCTAGCGGGCACTTGGAGAATGTAGGTTAACTAGGGGACACTAGGACAATGTAGGTTACCTAGCTGGCTCTTGGACTATCTAGGTTACCTAGGGAGAACTTGGACTATGTAGGTTAACTAGTGGGCACTTGGAATATCTAGGTTACCTAGCAGGCACTTGGACTATGTAGGTTAACTAGCGGGCAATTGGACTATGCACGTTCCCTAGCGGGCACTTGGGCTATCTACGTTACCTAGTGGGCACTTGGACTATGTACGTTAACTAGGGGGCACTTGGACTATGTATGTTTCCTAGCGGGTACTTGGACTATCTATGTTAACTAGCGGGCACTTGGACTATGTAGGTTCCCTATCGGGCACTTGGACTATCTAGGTTTACTAGCGAGCTCTTGGACTATCTAGGATAACTAGCGGGCACTTGGACTATTAGGGTCCCTACGGGGCATTTGTACTATATAGGTTACCTAGCGGGCACTTGGACTATGTAGGTTAACGAACATGCACTTGGACTATGTAGGTAACCTAGTGGTCACTTTAACTGTCTACGTTACCTAGTGGGCCCTTGGACTATGTTGGTTAACTAGAGGGCCCTTGGACTATGTAGGTTAACTAGCGGACACTAGGACGATCTAGGTTAACTAGCGGGTACTTGGACTATGTAGGTTAACTAGCGGGCACTTGGACTATGTAGGTTAACTAGAGGACACTTGGACGATCTAGGTTAACTAGTGGGCCCTTGGACGATGTAGGTTAACTAGCCAGTACTTGAACGATCTAGGTTAACTAGCGGGCACTTGGACGATCTAGGTAAATTAAGGGGCACTTGGACTATCAAAGTTAACAAGCGAGCCCTTGGACTATCTAGGTTACCTAGATAGCACTTGGACTACATAGGTTCCCTAGCGGGCACTTGAACTATCTAGATTAACGAACGGGCACCTGGACTATGCAGGTAACCTAGCGGGCACTTGGACAGTCTCGGTTACATAGCGGGCACTTGGACTATCTAGGTTAACGAACGGGCACTTGGACTATGTAGGTTGCCTAGCGGGCACTTGGACTACCAAGTAAGGTAACGGGCACTAGAACTATCTAGGTTACCTAGCGGGCACTTGGATTATGTACGTTCCCTAGCGGGCACTTGGACTATCTATGTTAACTAGCGGGCACTTGGAATATGTAGGTTAACTAGTGGACACTTGCACTATGTAGGTTACCTAGCAGGCACTAGGAATATCTAGGTTAACTAGCGGGCACTTGGTCTATCTAGGTTAACTAGCGTGCACTTGGACTATGTAGGTTCCTTAGCGGGCACATGGACTATCTAGGTTGCCTAGCGGGCACTTTGACTATGTAGGTTAACTAGCGTGCCTTTGGACAATCTAGGTTACGTAGCGGGCACTTGGTATATAGGTTAACTAGCGGGCACTTGGACTATGTAGGTTAACTAGAGGACACTTGGACTATCTAGGTTAACTAGTGGGTCCTTGGACTATGTAGGTTAACTAGCAGGCACTTGGACAATCTAGGTTAACTAGCGGGCACTTGGACGATCTAGGTTACCTAGGGAGAACTTGGACTATCTAGGTTACCTAGCGGGCACTAGGACGATCTAGGTTAACTAGCGGGTACTTGGACTATGTAGGTTAACTAGCGGGCCCTTGGACTATGTAGATTAACTAGCGGCACTTGGACTATCTATGTTAACTAGCGGGCCCTTGGACTATGTAGATTCCCTAGCAGGCACTTGGACTATGTATGTTCCAGAGCGGGCACTTGGACTATGTAGGTTCCCTAGCGGGCACTTGGAAAATGTAGGTTAACTAGGGGACACTAGGACAATGTAGGTTACCTAGCTGGCCCTTGGACTATCTAGGTTACCTAGGGAGAACTTGGACTATGTAGGATAACTAGTGGGGACTTGGAATATCTAGGTTACCTAGCAGGCACTTGGACTATGTAGGTTAACTAGCGGGCACTTGGACTATGCACGTTCCCTAGCGGGCACTTGGGCTATCTACGTTACCTAGCGGGCACTTGGACTATGTAAGTTAACTAGGGGGCACTTGGACTATGTATGTTTCCTAGCGGGTACTTGGACTATCTATGTTAACTAGCGGGCACTTGGACTATGTAGGTTCCCTATCGGGCACTTGGACTATCTAGGTTTACTAGCGAGCTCTTGGACTATCTAGGATAACTAGCGGGCACTTGGACTATTAGGGTCCCTACGGGGCATTTGTACTATATAGGTTACCTAGCGGGCACTTGGACTATGTAGGTTAACGAACATGCATCGACTATGTAGGTAACCTAGTGGTCACTTTAACTGTCTACGTTACCTAGCGGGCTCTTGGACTATGTTGGTTAACTAGAGGGCCCTTGGACTATGTAGGTTAACTAGCGGGCACTAGGACGATCTAGGTTAACTAGCAGGTACTTGGACTATCTACGTTAACTAGCAGGCCCTTGGACTATGTAGATTCCCTAGCGGGCACTTGGACTATGTATGTTCCAGAGCGCGCACTTGGACTATGTATGTTCCCTAGCAGGCACTTGGACTATGTAGGTTCCAGAGCGGGGACTTGGACTATCTAGGTTCCCTATCGGGCACTTTGACTATGTACGTTACCCAGCGGACAATTGAATGATCTAGGTTAACTAGCGGGTACTTGGACTATGTAGGTTAACTAGCGGGCCCTTGGACTATGTAGATTAACTAGCAGCACTTGGACTATCTACGTTAACTAGCGGGCCCTTGGACTATGTAGATTCCCTAGCGGGCACTTGGATTATGTAAGTTCCCTAGCAGGCACTTGGACTATGTATGTTCCCTAGCAGACACTTGGACTATGTATGTTCCCTACGGACACTTGAACTCTGTAAGTTAACTACCGGGCACTTGGACTATGTATGTTAACCTGTGGGCCCTTGGACTACTTAGGTTAACTAGCGGACACTTGCACTATGTAGGTTACCTAGCGGGCACTTGGACTATCTAGGTTAAATAGCGGGCGCTTGGACTATGTAGGTTAACTAGCGGACACTTGCACTATGTAGGTTACCTAGCGGGCACTTGGACTATGTAGGTTAACTAGCAGGCCCTTCGACTAGGTTAACTAGCAGGCACTTGGACTATGTAGGTTAACTAGCGGGCACTTGCACTCTCTAGGTTACATAGCGGCCACTTGGACTATGTTCATTCCCTAGCGGGCACTTGGACTATCTATGTTAACTAGCGGTCACTTGGACTATGTACGTTACCTAGCAGACACTTGCACTATGTAGGTTACCTAGCGGGCACTTGGACTATGTAGGTTAACTAGAGGACACTTGGACGATCTAGGTTAACTAGTGGGCCCTTGGACGATGTAGGTTAACTAGCCAGTACTTGAACGATCTAGGTTAACTAGCGGGCACTTGGACGATCTAGGTTAATTAAGGGGCACTTGGACTATCAAAGTTAACAAGCGAGCCCTTGGACTATCTAGGTTACCTAGATAGCACTTGAACTATATAAGTTCCCTAGCGGGCACTTGCACTATCTAGATTAACGAACAGGCACCTGGACTATGCAGGTAACCTAGCGGGCACTTGGACTGTCTAGGTTACATAGCGGGCACTTGGACATCTAGGTTAATGAACGGGCACTTGGACTATGTAGGTTGCCTAGCGGGCACTTGGACTACCTAGGTTAGGTAACGGGCACTAGAACTATCTAGGTTACCTAGCGGGCACTTGGATTATGTACGTTCCCTAGCGGGCACTTGGACTATCTATGTTAAATAGCGGGCACTTGGAATATGTAGGTTAACTAGTGGACACTTGCACTATGTAGGTTACCTAGCAGGCACTTGGACTATCTAAGTTAACTAGCGGGCACTTGGACTATCAAAGTTAACAAGTGAGCCTTTGGACTATATATGTTAACTAGCGGGCCCTTGGACTATCTAGGTTACCTAGCGGGCACTTGGACTATAAAGTTTACCTAGCGGGCACTTGGACTATGTAGGTTACCTAGTGGGCACTTGGACTATCTAGGTTAACGAACGGGCATTTGGAATATGCAGGTAACCTAGCGGGCACTTGCACTGTCTAGGTTACCTAGCGGGCACTTGGCTTCTAGGTTAACGAACGGGCACTTGGACTATGTAGGTTGCTTATCGGGCACTTGGACTATCTAGGTTAACTAACGGGCACTTGGACTATGTAGGTTCCCTAGAAGGCACTTGGAGAATGTAGGTTAACTAGGGGACACTAGGACAATGTAGGTTACCTAGCGGGCCCTTGAAATATCTAGGTAACCTAGGGAGAACTTGGACTATCTAGGTTACCTAGCGGGCACTAGGACGATCTAGGTTAACTAGCGGGTACTTGGACTATGTAGGTTAACTAGCGGGCCCTTGGACCATGTAGATTAACTACCGGCACTTGGACTATCTACGTTAACTAGCGGGCCCTTGGACTATGTAGATTCCCTAGCGGGCACTTGGACTATGTATGTTCCAGAACGGGCACTTGGACTATGTAGGTTCCCTATCGGGCACTTTGACTATGTACGTTACCCAGCGGACAATTGAATGATCTAGGTTAACTAGCGGGTACTTGGACTATGTAGGTTAACTAGCGGGCCCTTGGACTATGTAGATTAACTAGCAGCACTTGGACTATCTACGTTAACTAGCGGGCCCTTGGACTATGTAGATTCCCTAGCGGGCACTTGGATTATGTAAGTTCCCTAGCAGGCACTTGGACTATGTATGTTCCCTAGCGGACACTTGGACTATGTATGTTCCCTACGGACACTTGAACTCTGTAAGTTAACTACCGGGCACTTGGACTATGTATGTTAACCTGTGGGCCCTTGGACTACTTAGGTTAACTAGCGGACACTTGCACTATGTAGGTTACCTAGCGGGCACTTGGACTATCTAGGTTAAATAGCGGGCGCTTGGACTATGTAGGTTAACTAGCGGACACTTGCACTATGTAGGTTACCTAGCGGGCACTTGGACTATGTAGGTTAACTAGCAGGCCCTTCGACTAGGTTAACTAGCAGGCACTTGGACTATGTAGGTTAACTAGCGGGCACTTGCACTCTCTAGGTTACATAGCGGCCACTTGGACTATGTTCATTCCCTAGCGGGCACTTGGACTATCTATGTTAACTAGCGGTCACTTGGACTATGTACGTTACCTAGCAGACACTTGCACTATGTAGGTTACCTAGCGGGCACTTGGACTATGTAGGTTAACTAGAGGACACTTGGACGATCTAGGTTAACTAGTGGGCCCTTGGACGATGTAGGTTAACTAGCCAGTACTTGAACGATCTAGGTTAACTAGCGGGCACTTGGACGATCTAGGTTAATTAAGGGGCACTTGGACTATCAAAGTTAACAAGCGAGCCCTTGGACTATCTAGGTTACCTAGATAGCACTTGAACTATATAAGTTCCCTAGCGGGCACTTGCACTATCTAGATTAACGAACAGGCACCTGGACTATGCAGGTAACCTAGCGGGCACTTGGACTGTCTAGGTTACATAGCGGGCACTTGGACATCTAGGTTAATGAACGGGCACTTGGACTATGTAGGTTGCCTAGCGGGCACTTGGACTACCTAGGTTAGGTAACGGGCACTAGAACTATCTAGGTTACCTAGCGGGCACTTGGATTATGTACGTTCCCTAGCGGGCACTTGGACTATCTATGTTAACTAGCGGGCACTTGGAATATGTAGGTTAACTAGTGGACACTTGCACTATGTAGGTTACCTAGCAGGCACTTGGACTATCTAAGTTAACTAGCGGGCACTTGGACTATCAAAGTTAACAAGTGAGCCTTTGGACTATATATGTTAACTAGCGGGCCCTTGGACTATCTAGGTTACCTAGCGGGCACTTGGACTATAAAGTTTACCTAGCGGGCACTTGGACTATGTAGGTTACCTAGTGGGCACTTGGACTATCTAGGTTAACGAACGGGCATTTGGAATATGCAGGTAACCTAGCGGGCACTTGCACTGTCTAGGTTACCTAGCGGGCACTTGGCTTCTAGGTTAACGAACGGGCACTTGGACTATGTAGGTTGCTTATCGGGCACTTGGACTATCTAGGTTAACTAACGGGCACTTGGACTATGTAGGTTCCCTAGAAGGCACTTGGAGAATGTAGGTTAACTAGGGGACACTAGGACAATGTAGGTTACCTAGCGGGCCCTTGAAATATCTAGGTAACCTAGGGAGAACTTGGACTATCTAGGTTACCTAGCGGGCACTAGGACGATCTAGGTTAACTAGCGGGTACTTGGACTATGTAGGTTAACTAGCGGGCCCTTGGACCATGTAGATTAACTACCGGCACTTGGACTATCTACGTTAACTAGCGGGCCCTTGGACTATGTAGATTCCCTAGCGGGCACTTGGACTATGTATGTTCCAGAGCGGGCACTTGGACTATGTAGGTTCCCTAGCGGGCACTTGGAGAATGTAGGTTAACTAGGGGACACTAGGACAATGTAGGTTACCTAGCGGGCCCTTGAACTATCTAGGTTACCTAGCGGGTACTTGGACTATGTAGGTTAACTAGTGGGCACTTGGAATATCTAGGTTACCTAGCAGGCACTTGGACTATGTAGGTTAACTAGCGGGCACTTGGACTATGCACGTTCCCTAGCGGGCACTTGGGTTATCTACGTTACCAAGCGGGCACTTGGACTATGTATGTTAACTAGCGGGCACTTGGACTATGTAGGTTCCCTATTGCGCACTTGGACTCTCTAGGTTTACTAGCGAGCTCTTGGACTATCTAGGATAACTAGCGGGCACTTGGACTATTAGGGTCCCTACGGGGCATTTGTACTATATAGGTTACCTAGCGGTCACTTGGACTATGTAGGTTAACGAACATGCACTTGGACTATGTAGGTAACCTAGTGGTCACTTTAACTGTCTACGTTACCTAGCGGGCCCTTGGACTATGTAGGTTAACTAGCGGGCACTTGTACTATGTAGGTTAACTAGCGGACCTTGGACTACGTAGGTTAACTAGCAGGCTCTTGGACTATGTATATTAACTAGCGGGCACTTGGACTATCTAGGCTAGCTAAAGGGCACTTGGACTAAGTACGTCCCCTAGTGGCACTTAGACACTCTAGGTTAACTAACGGGCACTAGGACTATCTAGGATAACTAGCGGGCACTTGGATTCTCTAGGTTACCTAGCGGGCACATGGACTATGTAGGTCAACTAGCGGGCCCTTGGACTATCTAGGTTAGCTAACTGTCAGGTGGACTATGTAGGTTAACTAGCGGACACTTGCACGATCTATGTTAACTAGCGGGCCCATTGCCTATGTTGGTTAACTAGCGGGCACTTGGACGATCTAGGTTAACTAGGCGCACTTGGACTATGTAGGTTAACTAGCGGACACTTGCACGATCTAGGTTAACTAGCGGGCCCATTGCCTATGTTGGTTAACTAGCGGGCACTTGGACGATCTAGGTTAACTAGGGGCACTTGGACGATGTAGGTTAACTAGCGGGCACTTTGGCTATCTAGGTTAACGAACGGGCACATGGACTATGTAGTTTACCTAGCGGGCACTTGGACTATGTAGGATCCTTATCGGACATTTGGACTACTTAGGTTACCTAGCGGGCACTTGGACTATCTATGTTAACTAGCAGGCACTTGGACTATCTTGGTCAACTAGCGGGCCCTTGTACTATGTAGGTTAACTAGCGAGCACTTGGACTATCCAGGTTACCTAGCGGGCATTTGGACTATGTAGATTCCCTAGCGGTCATTTGGACTATATAGATTACCTAGCGGGCACTTAGATTTTGTAGGTTACCAAGCGGGCACTTGGACTATGTGGATTCCCTAGCGGGCATTTGGACTATCTAGGTTACCTAACGGGCACTTGGACTATGTAGGTTCCCTAGCGGGCACTTGGATTATGTAGGTTCCCTATTGGGCACTTGGAGAATGTAGGTTAACTAGGGGGCACTAGGACAATGTAGGTTACCTAGCGGGCACTTGGATTATCTAGGTTAACGAACGGGCACTTAGACTATGTTGGTTACCTAGCTGCCACTTGGACTATCTAGGTTAGCTAACAGGCACTTGGACTATTTAGGTTCCCTCGCGGGAACTTGTACTATCTAGGATACCTAGCTGGCACTTGGACTATGTAGGTCAACTAGCGGGCCCTTGGACTATCTAGGTTAGTAACGGGCACTTAGATTATGTAGGTTAACTAGCGGGCACTTGGAATATGTAGGTTAACTAGCGGGCCCATGGACTATGTAGGTTTACTAGCGGGCCCTTGGACTATCTAGGTTCCCTAAAGGGCACTTGGACTATCTAGGTTACCGAACGGGCACTTGAACTATCAAGGTTACCTAAAGAGTACTTGGACTATGTAGGCTAACTAGGGGGCCCATGGACGATCTAGGTTACCTAGCGGGTACTTGAATTATCTAGGTTACCTAGCGGGCACTTGGACTATGTACGTTCCCTAGCAGGCACTTGGACTATCTATGTTAACTAGCGGGCTCTTGGAATATGTAGGTTATCTAGCGGACACTTGCACTATGTAGGTTACCTAGCCGGCACTTGGAATATCTAGGTTAACTAGCGGACACTTGGACGATCTAGGTTAACTAGCGGGCCCTAGCACTATGTAGGTTAACTAGCGGGGCCATGGATTATGTAGGTTTACTAGCAGGCACTAGGACTATCTAAGTTAACAAGCGGGCACTTGGACTATGTAGTTTCCCTAGCGGGCATTTGGACTATTTAGGTTACCTAGCGGGCACTTGGACTATGTACGTTACCTAGCGGGAACTTGGACTATCTAGGTTACCTTGCAGGCACTTTGACTATATAGGTTAACTAACGGGCACTTGGACTATGTAGGTTGCCTAGGGGGCACTTGGATTATGTAGGTTCCCTATCGGGCACTTGGATTATGTATGTTAACTAGCGGGCACTTGGACTGTCTAGGTTACCTAGCGGGCACTTGGATTATCTAGGTTAACGAACGGGCACTTGGACTATGTAGGTTACCTAGTCGCCACTGGGACTATCTAGGTTGGCTAACAGGCACTTGGATTATCTAGGTTCCCTAGCGGGCACTTGTATTATCTAGGTTACCTAGCTGGCACTTGGACTATTTAGGTCAACTAGCGGGCCCTTGGACTATCTAGGTTAGCTAACGGGCATTTAGATTATGTAAGTTGCCTAGAGGGCACTTGGACTATGTAGGTTAACTAGCTTGCCCTTGGACTGTCTAGGTTACGTAGCGGGAACTTGGTATATAGGTTAACTAGCGTGCACTTGGACTATGTAAGTTAACTGGAGGACACTTGGACTATCTAGGTTAACTAGTGGGCCCTTGGACTATGGAGGTTAACTAGCAGGCACTTGGACAATCTAGGTTAACTAGCGGGCACATGGACAATCTAGGTTAACTAGCGGGCACATGGACTATAAAGTTTACCTAGCGGGCACTTGGACTATGTAGATTACCTAGTGGGCACTTGGACTATCTAGGTTCACGAAGGGGCACTTGGAATATGCAGGTAACCTAGCGGGCACTTGGACAGTCTAGGTTACCTTGCGGGCACTTGGACTGTCTAGGTTACATAACGGGCACTTGGACTTCTAGGTTAACGAACGGGCACTTGGACTATGTAGGTTGCTTAGCGGGCACTTGGACTATCTAGGTTAGGTAAAGGGCACTTTGAGTATCTAGGTTACCTAGCGGGAACTTGGAATATGTAAGTTACCTAGCGGGCACTTGTACTATCTAGGTTACCTAATGGGCACTTTGACCATCTAGGTTACATAGCGGGCACTTGGACTATGTAGGTTAACTAGCGAGCACTTGGACTCTAGGTTACCTAGCGGGCCCTTGGACTATCTAGGTTACCTAGCAGGCACTTGGACTATCTTGGTTAACGAACGGGCACATGGACTATGTAGTTTACCTAGTGGGCACTTGGACTATGTAGGATCCCTATCAGACATTTGGACTACTTAGGTTACCTAGCGGGCACTTGGACTATGTAGGTTAACTAGCGGGCACTTGGACTATGCACGTTCCCTAGCGGGCACTTGGGTTATCTACGTTACCTAGCGGGCACTTGGACCATGTACGTTAACTAGCGGGCACTTGGACTATGTAGGTTCCCTATCGGGCACTTGGACTATCTAGGTTTACTAGCGAGCTCTTGGACTATCTAGGATAACTAGCGGGCACTTGGACTATTAGGGTCCCTACGGGGCATTTGTACTATATAGGTTACCTAGCGGGCACTTGGACTATGTAGGTTAACGAACATGCACTTGGACTATGTAGGTAACCTAGTGGTCACTTTAACTGTCTACGTTACCTAGCGGGCCCTTGGACTATGTAGGTTAACTAGCGGGCACTTGTACTATGTAGGTTAACTAGCGGGCACTAGGACGATCTAGGTTAACTAGCGGGTACTTGGACTATGTAGGTTAACTAGCGGGCCCTTGGATTATGTAGATTAATTAGCGGCACTTGGACTATCTACGTTAACTAGCAGGCCCTTGGACTATGTAGATTCCCTAGCGGGCACTTGGACTATGTATGTTCCAGAGTGGGCACTTGGACTATGTAGGTTCCATAGCGGGGACTTGGACTATCTAGGTTCCCTAGCGGGCACTTTGACTATGTAGGTTAACTAGCGGACAATTGGATGATCTAGGTTAACTAGCGGGTACTTGGACTATGTAGGTTAACTAGCGGGCCCTTGGACTATGTAGGTTACCTACATAGCACTTGGACTATATAGGTTCCCTAGCGGGCACTTGGACTATCTAGGTTAACGAACAGGCACTTGGACTATGCAGGTAACCTAGCCGGCACTTGGACTGTCTAGGTTACATAGCGGGCACTTGGACATCTAGGTTAACGAACGGGCACTTGGACTATCTAGGTTAGGTAACGGGCACTTGGAATATGTAGGTTAACTAGTGGACACTTGCACTATGTAGGTTACCTAGCAGGCATTTGGACTATCTAGGTTAACTAGCGTGCACTTGGACTATGTAGGTTCCTTAGCGGGCACTTGGACTATCTAGGTTTCGTAGCGGGCACTTGGTATATAGGTTAACTAGCGGGCACTTGGACTATGTAGGTTAGGTAACGGGCACTTGGAATATGTAGGTTAACTAGTGGACACTTGCACTATGTAGGTTACCTAGCAGGCATCTGGACTATCTAGGTTAACTAGCGGGCACTTGGACTATCTAGGTTAACTAGCGTGCACTTGGACTATGTAGGTTCCTTAGGGGGCACTTGGACTATCTAGGTTGCCTAGCGGGCACTTGGACTATGTAGGTTAACTAGCGTGCCCTTGGACTATCTAGGTTTCGTAGCGGGCACTTGGTATATAGGTTAACTAGCGGGCACTTGGACTATGTAAGTTAACTAGAGGACATTTGGACTATCTAGGTTAACTAGTGGGTCCTTGGACTATGTAGGTTAACTAGCAGGCACTTGGACAATCTAGGTTAACTAGCGGGCACTTGGACTATCAAAGTTAACAAGTGAGCCCTTGGACAATGTAGCTTAACTAGCGGGCACTAGGACGATCTAGGTTAACTAGTGGGTACTTGGATTATGTAGGTTAACTAGCGGGCCCTTGGACTATGTAGATTAATTAGCGGCACTTGGACTATCTACGTTAACTAGAAGGCCCTTGGACTATGTAGATTCCCTAGAGGGCACTTGGACTATGTATGTTCCAGAGTGGGCACTTGGACTATGTAGGTTCCATAGCGGGGACTTGGACTATCTAGGTTCCCTAGCGGGCACTTTGACTATGTAGGTTAACTAGCGGACAATTGGATGATCTAGGTTAACTAGCGGGTACTTGGACTATGTAGGTTAACTAGCGGGCCCTTGGACTATGTAGGTTACCTACATAGCACTTGGACTATATAGGTTCCCTAGCGGGCACTTGGACTATCTAGGTTAACGAACAGGCACTTGGACTATGCAGGTAACCTAGCCGGCACTTGGACTGTCTAGGTTACATAGCGGGCACTTGGACATCTAGGTTAACGAACGGGCACTTGGACTATCTAGGTTAGGTAACGGGCACTTGGAATATGTAGGTTAACTAGTGGACACTTGCACTATGTAGGTTACCTAGCATGCATTTGGACTATCTAGGTTAACTAGCGTGCACTTGGACTATGTAGGTTCCTTAGCGGGCACTTGGACTATCTAGGTTGCCTAGCGGGCACTTGGACTATGTAGGTTAACTAGCGTGCCCTTGGACTATCTAGGTTTCGTAGCGGGCACTTGGTATATAGGTTAACTAGCGGGCACTTGGACTATGTAGGTTAACTAGAGGACACTTGGACTATCTAGGTTAACTAGTAGGTCCTTGGACTATGTAGGTTAACTAGCAGGCACTTGGACAATCTAGGTTAACTAGCGGGCACTTGGACTTCAAAGTTAACAAGTGAGCCCTTGGACTATGTATGTTAACTAGCGGGCCCTTGGACTATCTAGGTTACCTAGCGGGCACTTGGACTATAAAGTTTAACTAGCGGGCACTTGGACTATGTAGGTTACCTAGTGGGCACTTGGACTAGCTAGGTTAACGAACGGGCACTTGGAATATGCAGGTAACCTAGCGGGCACTTGGACTGTCTAGGTTACCTAGCGGGCACTTGGACTTCTAGGTTAACGAACGGGCACTTGGACTATGTAGGTTGCTTAGCGGGCACTTGGACTATCTAGGTTAGGTAACGGGCATTTTGAGTATCTAGGTTACCTAGCGGGAACTTGGAAAATGTAAGTTACCTAGCGGGCACTTGTACTATCTAGGTTACCTAACGGGCACTTTGACTATCTAGGTTACATAGCCGGCACTTGGACTATGTAGGTCAACTAGCGAGCACTTGGACTCTAGGTTACCTAGCGGGCACTTGGACTATCTAGGTTACCTAGCAGGCACTTGGTCTATCTAGGTTAACGAACGGGCACATGGACTATGTAGTTTACCTAGCGGGCACTTGGACTATGTAGGATCCCTATCGGACTTTTGGACTACTTAGGTTACCTAGCGGGCACTTGGACTATCTAGGTTAACTAGCAGGCACTTGGACTATCTAGGTCAACTAGCAGGCCCTTGTACTTTGTAGGTTAACTAGCGAGCACTTGGAATATCTAGGTTAACTAGCGGACCTTGGACTACGTAGGTTAACTAGCAGGCTCTTGGACTATGTATGTTAACTAGCGGGCACTTGGACTATCTAGGTTAGCTAACGGGCACTTGGACTAAGTACGTCCCCTTGTGGCACTTAGACACTCTAGGTTAACTAACGGGCACTAGGACTATCTAGGTTAACTAGCGGGCACTTGGATTGTCTAGGTTACCTAGCGGGCACATGGACTATGTAGGTCAACTAGCGGGCCCTTGGACTATCTAGGTTAGCTAACTGTCAGGTGGACTATGTAGGTTAACTAGCGGACACTTGCACGATCTAGGTTAACTAGCGGGCCCATTGCCTATGTTGGTTAACTAGCGGGCACTTGGACGATCTAGGTTAACTAGGGGCACTTGGACGATGTAGGTTAACTAGCGGGCACTTGGGCTATCTAGGTTAACGAACGGGCACATGGACTATGTAATTTACCTAGCGGGCACTTGGACTATGTAGGATCCTTATCGGACATTTGGACTACTTAGGTTACCTAGCGGGCACTTGGACTATCTAGGTTAACTAGCAGGCACTTGGACTATCTAGGTCAACTAGCGGGCCCTGGTACTATGTAGGTTAACTAGCGAGCACTTGGACTATCCAGGTTACCTAGCGGGCATTTGGACTATGTAGATTCCCTAGCGGTCATTTGGACTATATAGATTACCTAGCGGGCACTTAGATTTTGTAGGTTACCAAGCGGGCACTTGGACTATGTGGGTTCCCTAGCGGGCATTTGGACTATCTAGGTTACCTAACGGGCACTTGGACTATGTAGGTTCCCTAGCGGGCACTTGGATTATGTAGGTTCCCTATCGGGCACTTGGAGAATGTAGGTTAACTAGGGGGCACTAGGACAATGTAGGTTACCTAGCGGGCACTTGGATTATCTAGGTTAACGAACGGGCACTTAGACTATGTTGGTTACCTAGCTGCCACTTGGACTATCTAGGTTAGCTAACAGGCACTTGGACTATTTAGGTTCCCTCGCGGGCACTTGTACTATCTAGGATACTTAGCTGGCACTTGGACTATGTAGGTCAACTAGCGGGCCCTTGGACTATCTAGGTTAGCTAACGGGCACTTAGATTATGTAGGTTAACTAGCGGGCACTTGGAATATGTAGGTTAACTAGCGGGCCCATGGACTATGTAGGTTTACTAGCGGGCCCTTGGACTATCTAGGTTCCCTAAAGGGCACTTGGACTATCTAGGTTACCGAACGGGCACTTGGACTATCAAGGTTACCTAAAGAGTACTTGGACTATGTAGGCTAACTAGGGGGCCCATGGACGATCTAGGTTACCTAGCGGGTACTTGAATTATCTAGGTTACCTAGCGGGCACTTGGACTATGTACGTTCCCTAGCAGGCACTTGGGCTATCTATGTTAACTAGCGGGCTCTTGGAATATGTAGGTTATCTAGCGGACACTTGCACTATGTAGGTTACCTAGCCGGCACTTGGAATATCTAGGTTAACTAGCGGACACTTGGACGATCTAGGTTAACTAGCGGGCCCTAGCACTATGTAGGTTAACTAGCGGGGCCATGGATTATGTAGGTTTACTAGCAGGCACTAGGAGTATCTAAGTTAACAAGCGGGCACTTGGACTATGTAGTTTCCCTAGCGGGCATTTGGACTATTTAGGTTACCTAGCGGGCACTTGGACTATGTACGTTACCTAGCGGGAACTTGGACTATCTAGGTTACCTTGCAGGCACTTTGACTATCTAGGTTAACTAACGGGCACTTGGACTATGTAGGTTGCCTAGGGGGCACTTGGATTATGTAGGTTCCCTATCGGGCACTTGGACTATGTATGTTAACTAGCGGGCACTTGGACTGTCTAGGTTACCTAGCGGGCACTTGGATTATCTAGGTTAACGAACGGGCACTTGGACTATGTAGGTTACCTAGTCGCCACTGGGACTATCTAGATTGGCTAACAGGCACTTGGACTATCTAGGTTCCCTAGCGGGCACTTGTATTATCTAGGTTACCTAGCTGGCACTTGGACTATGTAGGTCAACTAGCGGGCCCTTGGACTATCTAGGTTAGCTAACGGGCATTTAGATTATGTAAGTTGCCTAGAGGGCACTTGGACTATGTAGGTTAACTAGCGTGCCCTTGGACTGTCTAGGTTACGTAGCGGGAACTTGGTATATAGGTTAACTAGCGTGCACTTGGACTATGTAAGTTAACTGGAGGACACTTGGACTATCTAGGTTAACTAGTGGGCCCTTGGACTATGGAGGTTAACTAGCAGGCACTTGGACAATCTAGGTTAACTAGCGGGCACATGGACAATCTAGGTTAACTAGCGGGCACATGGACTATAAAGTTTACCTAGCGGGCACTTGGACTATGTAGATTACCTAGTGGACACTTGGACTATCTAGGTTCACGAAGGGGCACTTGGAATATGCAGGTAACCTAGCGGGCACTTGGACAGTCTAGGTTACCTAGCGGGCACTTGGACTGTCTAGGTTACCTAACGGGCACTTGGACTTCTAGGTTAACGAACGGGCACTTGGACTATGTAGGTTGCTTAGCGGGCACTTGGACTATCTAGGTTAGTTAAAGGGCACTTTGAGTATCTAGGTTACCTAGCGGGAACTTGGAAAATGTAAGTTACCTAGCGGGCACTTGTACTATCTAGGTTACCTAACGGGCACTTTGACCATCTAGGTTACATAGTGGGCACTTGGACTATGTAGGTTAACTAGCGAGCACTTGGACTCTAGGTTACCTAGCGGGCCCTTGGACTATCTAGGTTACCTAGCAGGCACTTGGACTATCTTGGTTAACGAACGGGCACATGGAGTATGTAGTTTACCTAGTGGGCACTTGGACTATGTAGGATCCCTATCAGACATTTGGACTACTTAGGTTACCTAGCGGGCACTTGGACTATCTAGGTTAACTAGCAGACACTTGGACTATCTAGGTCAACTAGCGGGCCCTTGTAATATGTAGGTTCACTAGCGAGCACTTGGACTATCTAGGTTAACTAGTGGACCTTGGACTACGTAGGTAAACTAGCGGGCCCTTGGACTATGTAGGTTAACTAGCGGGCACTTGGACTATGTAGGTTCCCTAGAAGGCACATGGAGAATGTAGGTTAACTAGGGGACACTAGGACAATGTAGGTTACCTAGCGGGCCCTTGGACTATCTAGGTAACCTAGGGAAAACTTGGACTATCTAGGTTACCTAGCGGGCACTAGGACGATCTAGGTTAACTAGCGGGTACTTGGACTATGTAGGTTAACTAGCGGGCCCTTGGACTATGTAGATTAACTAGCGGCACTTGGACTATCTACGTTAACTAGCGGGCCCTTGGACTATGTAGGTTCCCTAGCGGGCACTTGGAGAATGTAGGTTAACTAGGGGACACTAGGACAATGTAGGTTACCTAGCTGGCTCTTGGACTATCTAGGTTACCTAGGGAGAACTTGGACTATGTAGGTTAACTAGTGGGCACTTGGAATATCTAGGTTACCTAGCAGGCACTTGGACTATGTAGGTTAACTAGCGGGCACTTGGACTATGCACGTTCCCTAGCGGGCACTTGGGCTATCTACGTTACCTAGTGGGCACTTGGACTATGTACGTTAACTAGGGGGCACTTGGACTATGTATGTTTCCTAGCGGGTACTTGGACTATCTATGTTAACTAGCGGGCACTTGGACTATGTAGGTTCCCTATCGGGCACTTGGAATATCTAGGTTTACTAGCGAGCTCTTGGACTATCTAGGATAACTAGCGGGCACTTGGACTATTAGGGTCCCTACGGGGCATTTGTACTATATAGGTTACCTAGCGGGCACTTGGACTATGTAGGTTAACGAACATGCACTTGGACTATGTAGGTAACCTAGTGGTCACTTTAACTGTCTACGTTACCTAGCGGACCCTTGGACTATGTTGGTTAACTAGAGGGCCCTTGGACTATGTAGGTTAACTAGCGGGCACTAGGACGATCTAGGTGAACTAGCGGGTACTTGGACTATGTAGGTTAACTAGCGGGCCCTTGGACTATGTAGATTAATTAGCAGCACTTGGACCATCTACGTTAACTAGCAGGCCCTTGGACTATGTAGATTCCCTAGCGGGCACTTGGACTATGTATGTTCCAGAGCGCGCACTTGGACTATGTAGGTTCCCTAGCAGGCACTTGGACTATGTAGGTTCCAGAGCGGGGACTTGAACTATCTAGGTTCCCTAGCGGGCACTTTGACTATGTAGGTTAACTAGCGGACAATTGGATGCTCTAGGTTAACTAGCGGGTACTTGGACTATGTAGGTTAACTAGCGGGCCCTTGGACTATGTAGATTAACTAGCAGCACTTGGACTATCTACGTTAACTAGCGGGCCCTTGGACTATGTAGATTCCCTAGCGGGCACTTGGATTATGTAGGTTCCCTAGCAGGCACTTGGACTATGTATGTTCCCTAGCGGACACTTGGACTATGTATGTTCCCTACGGACACTTGAACTCTGTAAGTTAACTACCAGGCACTTGGACTATGTATGTTAACCTGTGGGCCCTTGGACTACTTAGGTTAACTAGCGGACACTTGCACTATGTAGGTTACCTAGCGGGCACTTGGACTATCTAGGTTAACTAGCGGGCACTTGGACTATGTAGGTTAACTAGCGGGCACTTGCACTCTCTAGGTTACATAGCGGCCACTTGGACTATGTTCCTTCCCTAGCGGGCACTTGGTCTATCTATGTTAACTAGCGGTCACTTGGATTATGTACGTTACCTAGCAGACACTTGCACTCTGTAGGTTACCTAGCGGGCACTTGGACTATGTAGGTTAACTAGAGGACACTTGGACGATATAGGTTAACTAGTGGGCCCTTGGACGATGTAGGTTAACTAGCCAGTACTTGAACGATCTAGGTTAACTAGCGGGCACTTGGACGATCTAGGTTAATTAAGGGGCACTTGGACTATCAAAGTTAACAAGCGAGCCCTTGGACTATCTAGGTTACCTAGATAGCACTTGGACTATATAGGTTCCCTAGCGGGCACTTGCACTATCTAGATTAACGAACGGGCACCTGGACTATGCAGGTAACCTAGCGGGCACTTGGACAGTCTCGGTTACATAGCGGGCACTTGGACATCTAGGTTAACGAACGGGCACTTGGATTATGTAGGTTGCCTAGCGGGCACTTGGACTACCAAGTAAGGTAACGGGCACTAGAACTATCTATGTTACCTAGCGGGCACTTGGATTATGTACGTTCCCTAGCGGGCACTTGGACTATCTATGTTAACTAGCGGGCACTTGGAATATGTAGGTTAACTAGTGGACACTTGCACTATGTAGGTTACCTAGCAGGCACTTGGACTATCTAGGTTAACTAGCGGGCACTTGGTCTATCTAGGTTAACTAGCGTGCACTTGGACTATGTAGGTTCCTTAGCGGGCACATGGACTATCTAGGTTGCCTAGCGGGCACTTGGACTATGTAGGTTAACTAGCGTGCCCTTGGACTATCTAGGTTACGTAGCGGGCACTTGGTATATAGGTTAACTAGCGGGCACTTGGACTATGTAGGTTAACTAGAAGACACTTGGACTATCTAGGTTAACTAGTGGGTCCTTGGACTATGTAGGTTAACTAGCAGGCACTTGGACAATCTAGGTTAACTAGCGGGCACTTGGACGATCTAGGTTACCTAGGGAGAACTTGGACTATCTAGGTTACCTAGCGGGCACTAGGACGATCTAGGTTAACTAGCGGGTACTTGGACTATGTAGGTTAACTAGCGGGCCCTTGGACTATGTAGATTAACTAGCGGCACTTGGACTATCTACGTTAACTAGCGGGCCCTTGGACTATGTAGATTCCCTAGCGGGCACTTGGACTATGTATGTTCCAGAGCGGGCACTTGGACTATGTAGGGTCCCTAGCGGGCACTTGGAGAATGTAGGTTAACTAGGGGACACTAGGACAATGTAGGTTACCTAGCTGGCCCTTGGAGGATCTAGGTTACCTAGGGAGAACTTGGACTATGTAGGTTAACTAGTGGGGACTTGGAATATCTAGGTTACCTAGCAGGCACTTGGACTATGTAGGTTAACTAGTGGGCACTTGGACTATGCACGTTCCCTAGCGGGCACTTGGGCTATCTACGTTACCTAGCGGGCACTTGGACTATGTAAGTTAACTAGGGGGCACTTGGACTATGTATGTTTCCTAGCGGGTATTTGGACTATCTATGTTAACTAGCGGGCACTTGGACTATGTAGGTTCCATATCGTGCACTTGGACTATCTAGGTTTACTAGCGAGCTCTTGGACTATCTAGGATAACTAGCGGGCACTTGGACTATTAGGGTCCCTACGGGGCATTTGTACTATATAGGTTACCTAGCGGGCACTTGGACTATGTAGGTTAACGAACATGCACTTGGACAATGTAGGTAACCTAGTGGTCACGTTAACTGTCTACGTTACCTAGCAGGCCCTTGGACTATGTTGGTTAACTAGAGGGCCCTTGGACTATGTAGTTTAACTAGCGGGCACTAGGACGATCTAGGTTAACTAGCGGGTACTTGGACTATGTAGGTTAACTAGCGGGCCCTTGGACTATGTAGATTAATTAGCGGCACTTGGACTATCTACGTTAACTATCAGGCCCTTGGACTATGTAGATTCCCTAGCGGGCACTTGGACTATGTATTTTCCAGAGCGCGCACTTGGACTATGTAGGTTCCCTAGCAGGCACTTTGACTATGTAGGTTCCAGAGCGGGGACTTGGAGTATCTAGGTTCCCTAGCGGGCACTTTGACTATGTAGGTTAACTAGCGGACAATTGGATGATCTAGGTTAACTAGCAGGTACTTGGACTATGTAGGTTAACTAGCGGGCCCTTGGACTATGTAGATTAACTAGCAGCACTTGGACTATCTACGTTAACTAGCGGGCCCTTGGACTATGAAGATTCCCTAGCGGGCACTTGGATTATGTAGGTTCCCTAGCAGGCACTTGGACTATGTATGTTCCCTAGCGGACACTTGGACTATGTATGTTCCCTACGGACACTTGAACTCTGTAAGTTAACTACCGGGCACTTGGACTATGTATGTTAACCTGTGGGCCCTTGGACTACTTAGGTTAACTAGCGGACACTTGCACTATGTAGGTTACCTAGCGGGCACTTGGACTATCTAGGTTAACTAGCGGGCGCTTGGACTATGTAGGTTAACTAGCGGACACTTGCACTATGTAGGTTACCTAGCGGGCACTTGGACTATGTAGGTTAACTAGCAGGCCCTTCGACTAGGTTACCTAGCAGGCACTTGGTCTATGTAGGTTAACTAGTGGGCACTTGCACTCTCTAGGTTACATAGCGGCCACTTGGACTATGTTCCTTCCCTAGCGGGCACTTGGACTATCTATGTTAACTAGCGGTCACTTGGATTATGTACGTTACCTAGCAGACACTAGAACTCTGTAGGTTACCTAGCGGGCACTTGGACTATGTAGGTTAACTAGAGGACACTTGGACGATCTAGGTTAACTAGTGGGCCCTTGGACGATGTAGGTTAACTAGCCAGTACTTGAACGATCTAGGTTAACTAGCGGGCACTTGGACGATCTAGGTTAATTAAGGGGCACTTGGACTATCAAAGTTAACAAGCGAGCCCTTGGACTATCTAGGTTACCTAGATAGCACTTGGACTATATAGGTTCCCTAGCGGGCACTTGCACTATCTAGATTAACGAACGGGCACCTGGACTATGCAGGTAACCTAGCGGGCACTTGGACAGTCTCGATTACATAGCGGGCACTTGGACATCTAGGTTAACGAACGGGCACTTGGACTATGTAGGTTGCCTAGCGGGCACTTGGACTACCAAGTAAGGTAACGGGCACTAGAACTATCTATGTTACCTAGCGGGCACTTGGATTATGTACGTTCCCTAGCGGGCACTTGGACTATCTATGTTAACTAGCGGGCACTTGGAATATGTAGGTTAACTAGTGGACACTTGCACTATGTAGGTTACCTAGCAGGCACTTGGACTATCTAGGTTAACTAGCGGGCACTTGGTCTATCTAGGTTAACTAGCATGCACTTGGACTATGTAGGTTCCTTAGCGGGCACATGGACTATCTAGGTTGCCTAGCGGGCACTTGGACTATGTAGGTTAACTAGCGTGCCCTTGGACTATCTAGGTTACGTAGCGGGCACTTGGTATATAGGTTAACTAGCGGGCACTTGGACTATGTAGGTTAACTAGAGGACACTTGGACTATCTAGGTTAACTAGTGGGTCCTTGGACTATGTAGGTTAACTAGCAGGCACTTGGACAATCTAGGTTAACTAGCGGGCACTTGGACGATCTAGGTTACCTAGGGAGAACTTGAACTATCTAGGTTACCTAGCGGGCACTAGGACGATCTAGGTTAACTAGCGGGTACTTGGACTATGTAGGTTAACTAGCGGGCCCTTGGACTATGTAGATTAACTAGCGGCACTTGTACTATCTACGTTAACTTGCGGGCCCTTGGACTATGTAGATTCCCTAGCGGGCACTTGGACTATGTATGTTCCAGAGCGGGCACTTGGACTATGTAGGTTCCCTAGCGGGCACTTGGAGAATGTAGGTTAACTAGGGGACACTAGGACAATGTAGGTTACCTAGCTGGCCCTTGGACGATCTAGGTTACCTAGGGAGAACTTGGACTATGTAGGTTAACTAGTGGAGACTTGGAATATCTAGATTACCTAGCAGGCACTTGGACTATGTAGGTTAACTAGCGGGCACTTGGACTATGCACGTTCCCTAGCGGGCACTTGGGCTATCTACGTTACCTAGCGGGCACTTGGACTATGTAAGTTAACTAGGGGGCACTTGGACTATGTATGTTTCCTAGCGGGTACTTGGACTATCTATGTTAACTAGCGGGCACTTGGACTATGTAGGTTCCGTATCGGGCACTTGGACTATCTAGGTTTACTAGCGAGCTCTTGGACTATCTAGGATAACTAGCGGGCACTTGGACTATTAGGGTCCCTACGGGGCATTTGTACTATATAGGTTACCTAGCGGGCACTTGGACTATGTAGGTTAACGAACATGCACTTGGACAATGTAGGTAACCTAGTGGTCACTTTAACTGTCTACGTTACCTAGCGGGCCCTTGGACTATGTTGGTTAACTAGAGGGCCCTTGGACTATGTAGGTTAACTAGCGGGCCCTTGGACTATGTAGATTAATTAGCGGCACTTGGACCATCTACGTTAACTAGCAGGCCCTTGGACTTTGTAGATTCCCTAGCGGGCACTTGGACTATGTATGTTCCAGAGCGCGCACTTGGACTATGTAGGTTCCCTAGCAGGCACTTGGACTATGTAGGTTCCAGAGCGGGGACTTGGACTATCTAGGTTCCCTAGCGGGCACTTTGACTATGTAGGTTACCCAGCGGACAATTGGATGATCTAGGTTAACTAGCGGGTACTTGGACTATGTAGGTTAACTAGTGGGCCCTTGGACTATGTAGATTAACTATCAGCACTTGGACTATCTACGTTAACTAGCGGGCCCTTGGACTATGTAGATTCCCTAGCGGGCACTTGGATTATGTAGGTTCCCTAGCAGGCACTTGGACTATGTATGTTCCTTACGGACACTTGAACTCTGTAAGTTAACTACCGGGCACTTGGACTATGTATGTTAAACTGTGGGCCCTTGGACTACTTAGGTTAACTAGCGGACACTTGCACTATGTAGGTTACCTAGCGGGCACTTGGACTATCTAGGTTAACTAGCGGGCGCTTGGACTATGTAGGTTAACTAGCGGACACTTGCACTATGTAGGTTACCTAGCGGGCACTTGGACTATGTAGGTTAACTAGCAGGCCCTTCGACTAGGTTACCTAGCAGGCACTTGGACTATGTAGGTTAACTAGTGGGCACTTGCACTCTCTAGGTTACATAGCGGCCACTTGGACTATGTTCCTTCCCTAGCGGGCACTTGGACTATCTATGTTAACTAGCGGTCACTTGGATTATGTACGTTACCTAGCAGACACTAGAACTCTGTAGGTTACCTAGCGGGCACTTGGACTATGTAGGTTAACTAGAGGACACTTGGACGATCTAGGTTAACTAGTGGGCCCTTGGACGATGTAGGTTAACTAGCCAGTACTTGAACGATCTAGGTTAACTAGCGGGCACTTGGACGATCTAGGTTAATTAAGGGGCACTTGGACTATCAAAGTTAACAAGCGAGCCCTTGGACTATCTAGGTTACCTAGATAGCACTTGGACTATATAGGTTCCCTAGCGGGCACTTGCACTATCTAGATTAACGAACGGGCACCTGGACTATGCAGGTAACCTAGCGGGCACTTGGACAGTCTCGGTTACATAGCGGGCACTTGGACATCTAGGTTAACGAACGGGCACTTGGACTATGTAGGTTGCCTAGCGGGCACTTGGACTACCAAGTAAGGTAACGGGCACTAGAACTATCTATGTTACCTAGCGGGCACTTGGATTATGTACGTTCCCTAGCGGGCACTTGGACTATCTATGTTAACTAGCGGGCACTTGGAATATGTAGGTTAACTAGTGGACACTTGCACTATGTAGGTTACCTAGCAGGCACTTGGACTATCTAGGTTAACTAGCGGGCACTTGGTCTATCTAGGTTAACTAGCATGCACTTGGACTATGTAGGTTCCTTAGCGGGCACATGGACTATCTAGGTTGCCTAGCGGGCACTTGGACTATGTAGGTTAACTAGCGTGCCCTTGGACTATCTAGGTTACGTAGCGGGCACTTGGTATATAGGTTAACTAGCGGGCACTTGGACTATGTAGGTTAACTAGAGGACACTTGGACTATCTAGGTTAACTAGTGGGTCCTTGGACTATGTAGGTTAACTAGCAGGCACTTGGACAATCTAGGTTAACTAGCGGGCACTTGGACGATCTAGGTTACCTAGGGAGAACTTGAACTATCTAGGTTACCTAGCGGGCACTAGGACGATCTAGGTTAACTAGCGGGTACTTGGACTATGTAGGTTAACTAGCGGGCCCTTGGACTATGTAGATTAACTAGCGGCACTTGTACTATCTACGTTAACTTGCGGGCCCTTGGACTATGTAGATTCCCTAGCGGGCACTTGGACTATGTATGTTCCAGAGCGGGCACTTGGACTATGTAGGTTCCCTAGCGGGCACTTGGAGAATGTAGGTTAACTAGGGGACACTAGGACAATGTAGGTTACCTAGCTGGCCCTTGGACGATCTAGGTTACCTAGGGAGAACTTGGACTATGTAGGTTAACTAGTGGAGACTTGGAATATCTAGATTACCTAGCAGGCACTTGGACTATGTAGGTTAACTAGCGGGCACTTGGACTATGCACGTTCCCTAGCGGGCACTTGGGCTATCTACGTTACCTAGCGGGCACTTGGACTATGTAAGTTAACTAGGGGGCACTTGGACTATGTATGTTTCCTAGCGGGTACTTGGACTATCTATGTTAACTAGCGGGCACTTGGACTATGTAGGTTCCGTATCGGGCACTTGGACTATCTAGGTTTACTAGCGAGCTCTTGGACTATCTAGGATAACTAGCGGGCACTTGGACTATTAGGGTCCCTACGGGGCATTTGTACTATATAGGTTACCTAGCGGGCACTTGGACTATGTAGGTTAACGAACATGCACTTGGACAATGTAGGTAACCTAGTGGTCACTTTAACTGTCTACGGGCCCTTGGACTATGTTGGTTAACTAGAGGGCCCTTGGACTATGTAGGTTAACTAGCGGGCCCTTGGACTATGTAGATTAATTAGCGGCACTTGGACCATCTACGTTAACTAGCAGGCCCTTGGACTTTGTAGATTCCCTAGCGGGCACTTGGACTATGTATGTTCCAGAGCGCGCACTTGGACTATGTAGGTTCCCTAGCAGGCACTTGGACTATGTAGGTTCCAGAGCGGGGACTTGGACTATCTAGGTTCCCTAGCGGGCACTTTGACTATGTAGGTTACCCAGCGGACAATTGGATGATCTAGGTTAACTAGCGGGTACTTGGACTATGTAGGTTAACTAGTGGGCCCTTGGACTATGTAGATTAACTATCAGCACTTGGACTATCTACGTTAACTAGCGGGCCCTTGGACTATGTAGATTCCCTAGCGGGCACTTGGATTATGTAGGTTCCCTAGCAGGCACTTGGACTATGTATGTTCCTTACGGACACTTGAACTCTGTAAGTTAACTACCGGGCACTTGGACTATGTATGTTAAACTGTGGGCCCTTGGACTACTTAGGTTAACTAGCGGACACTTGCACTATGTAGGTTACCTAGCGGGCACTTGGACTATCTAGGTTAACTAGCGGGCGCTTGGACTATGTAGGTTAACTAGCGGACACTTGCACTATGTAGGTTACCTAGCGGGCACTTGGACTATGTAGGTTAACTAGCAGGCCCTTCGACTAGGTTACCTAGCAGGCACTTGGACTATGTAGGTTAACTAGTGGGCACTTGCACTCTCTAGGTTACATAGCGGCCACTTGGACTATGTTCCTTCCCTAGCGGGCACTTGGACTATCTATGTTAACTAGCGGTCACTTGGATTATGTACGTTACCTAGCAGACACTAGAACTCTGTAGGTTACCTAGCGGGCACTTGGACTATGTAGGTTAACTAGAGGACACTTGGACGATCTAGGTTAACTAGTGGGCCCTTGGACGATGTAGGTTAACTAGCCAGTACTTGAACGATCTAGGTTAACTAGCGGGCACTTGGACGATCTAGGTTAATTAAGGGGCACTTGGACTATCAAAGTTAACAAGCGAGCCCTTGGACTATCTAGGTTACCTAGATAGCACTTGGACTATATAGGTTCCCTAGCGGGCACTTGCACTATCTAGATTAACGAACGGGCACCTGGACAATGCAGGTAACCTAGCGGGCACTTGGACAGTCTCGGTTACATAGCGGGCACTTGGACATCTAGGTTAACGAACGGGCACTTGGATTATGTAGGTTGCCTAGCGGGCACTTGGACTACCAAGTAAGGTAACGGGCACTAGAACTATCTATGTTACCTAGCGGGCACTTGGATTATGTACGTTCCCTAGCGGGCACTTGGACTATCTATGTTAACTAGCGGGCACTTGGAATATGTAGGTTAACTAGTGGACACTTGCACTATGTAGGTTACCTAGCAGGCACTTGGACTATCTAGGTTAACTAGCGGGCACTTGGTCTATCTAGGTTAACTAGCGTGCACTTGGACTATGTAGGTTCCTTAGCGGGCACATGGACTATCTAGGTTGCCTAGCGGGCACTTGGACTATGTAGGTTAACTAGCGTGCCCTTGGACTATCTAGGTTACGTAGCGGGCACTTGGTATATAGGTTAACTAGCGGGCACTTGGACTATGTAGGTTAACTAGAGGACACTTGGACTATCTAGGTTAACTAGTGGGTCCTTGGACTATGTAGGTTAACTAGCAGGCACTTGGACAATCTAGGTTAACTAGCGGGCACTTGGACGATCTAGGTTACCTAGGGAGAACTTGAACTATCTAGGTTACCTAGCGGGCACTAGGACGATCTAGGTTAACTAGCGGGTACTTGGACTATGTAGGTTAACTAGCGGGCCCTTGGACTATGTAGATTAACTAGCGGCACTTGTACTATCTACGTTAACTTGCGGGCCCTTGGACTATGTAGATTCCCTAGCGGGCACTTGGATTTTGTATGTTCCAGAGCGGGCACTTGGACTATGTAGGTTCCCTAGCGGGCACTTGGAGAATGTAGGTTAACTAGGGGACACTAGGACAATGTAGGTTACCTAGCTGGCCCTTGGACGATCTAGGTTACCTAGGGAGAACTTGGACTATGTAGGTTAACTAGTGGAGACTTGGAATATCTAGATTACCTAGCAGGCACTTGGACTATGTAGGTTAACTAGCGGGCACTTGGACTATGCACGTTCCCTAGCGGGCACTTGGGCTATCTACGTTACCTAGCGGGCACTTGGACTATGTAAGTTAACTAGGGGGCACTTGGACTATGTATGTTTCCTAGCGGGTACTTGGACTATCTATGTTAACTAGCGGGCACTTGGACTATGTAGGTTCCGTATCGGGCACTTGGACTATCTAGGTTTACTAGCGAGCTCTTGGACTATCTAGGATAACTAGCGGGTACTTGGACTATTAGGGTCCCTACGGGGCATTTGTACTATATAGGTTACCTAGCGGGCACTTGGACTATGTAGGTTAACGAACATGCACTTGGACAATGTAGGTAACCTAGTGGTCACTTTAACTGTCTACGTTACCTAGCGGGCCCTTGGACTATGTTGGTTAACTAGAGGGCCCTTGGACTATGTAGGTTAACTAGCGGGCACTAGGACGATCTAGGTTAACTAGCGGGTACTTGGACTATGTAGGTTAACTAGCGGGCCCTTGGACTATGTAGATTAATTAGCGGCACTTGGACCATCTACGTTAACTAGCAGGCCCTTGGACTTTGTAGATTCCCTAGCGGGCACTTGGACTATGTCTGTTCCAGAGCGCGCACTTGGACTATGTAGGTTCCCTAGCAGGCACTTGGACTATGTAGGTTCCAGAGCGGGGACTTGGACTATCTAGGTTCCCTAGCGGGCACTTTGACTATGTAGGTTACCCAGCGGACAATTGGATGATCTAGGTTAACTAGCGGGTACTTGGACTATGTAGGTTAACTAGTGGGCCCTTGGACTATGTAGATTAACTATCAGCACTTGGACTATCTACGTTAACTAGCGGGCCCTTGGACTATGTAGATTCCCTAGCGGGCACTTGGATTATGTAGGTTCCCTAGCAGGCACTTGGACTATGTATGTTCCCTAGCGGACACTTGGACTATGTATGTTCCCTACGGACACTTGAACTCTGTAAGTTAACTACCGGGCACTTGGACTATGTATGTTAACCTGTGGGCCCTTGGACTACTTAGGTTAACTAGCGGACACTTGCACTATGTAGGTTACCTAGCGGGCACTTGGACTTTGTAGGTTAACTAGCAGGCCCTTCGACTAGGTTACCTAGCAGGCACTTGGACTATGTAGGTTAACTTGCGGGCACTTGCACTCTCTAGGTTACATAGCAGCCACTTGTACTATGTTCCTTTCCTAGCGGGCACTTGGACTATCTATGTTAACTAGCGGTCACTTGGACTATGTACGTTACCTAGCAGACACTTTCACTATGTAGGTTACCTAGCGGGCACTTGGACTATGTAGGTTAACTAGAGGACACTTGGACGATCTAGGTTAACTAGTGGGCCCTTGGACGATGTAGGTTAACTAGCCAGTACTTGAACGATCTAGGTTAACTAGCGGGCACTTGGACGATCTAGGTTAATTAAGGGGCACTTGGACTATCAAAGTTAACAAGCGAGCCCTTGGACTATCTTGGTTACCTAGATAGCACTTGGACTATATAAGTTCCCTAGCGGGCACTTGCACTATCTAGATTAACGAACAGGCACCTGGACTATGCAGGTAACCTAGCGGGCACTTGGACTGTCTAGGTTACATAGCGGGCACTTGGACATCTAGGTTAACGAACCGGCACTTGGACAATGTAGGTTGCCTAGCGGGCACTTGGACTACCTAGGTTAGGTAACGGGCACTAGAACTATCTAGGTTATCTAGCGGGCACTTGGATTATGTACGTTCCCTAGCGGGCACTTGGACTATCTATGTTAACTAGCGGGCACTTGGAATATGTAGGTTAACTAGTGGACACTTGCACTATGTAGGTTACCTAGCAGGCACTTGGACTATCTAAGTTAACTAGCGGGCACTTGGACTATCAAAGTTAACAAGTGAGCCTTTGGAGTATATATGTTAACTAGCGGGCCCTTGGACTATCTAGGTTACCTAGCGGGCACTTGGACTATAAAGTTTACCTAGCGGGCATTTGGACTATGTAGGTTACCTAGTGGGCACTTGGACTATCTAGTTTATCGAACGGGCATTTGGAATATGCAGGTAACCTAGCGGGCACTTGGACTGTCTAGGTTACCTAGCGGGCACTTGGACTTCTAGGTTAACGAACGGGCACTTGGACTATGTAGGTTGCTTATCGGGCACTTGGACTATCTAGGTTAACTAACGGGCACTTGGACTATGTAGGTTCCCTAGAAGGCACTTGGAGAATGTAGGTTAACTAGGGGACACTAGGACAATGTAGGTTACCTAGCGGGCCCTTGAACTATCTAGGTAACCTAGGGAGAACTTGGACTACCTAGGTTACCTAGCGGGCACTAGGACGATCTAGGTTAACTAGCGGGTACTTGGACTATGTAGGTTAACTAGCGGGCCCTTGGACTATGTAGATTAACTAGCGGCACTTGGACTATCTACGTTAACTAGCGGGCCCTTGGACTATGTAGATTCCCTAGCGGGCACTTGGACTATGTATGTTCCAGAGCGGGCACTTGGACTATGTAGGTTCCCTAGCGGGCACTTGGAGAATGTAGGTTAACTAGGGGACACTAGGACAATGTAGCTTACCTAGCGGGCCCTTGAACTATCTAGGTTACCTAGGGAGAACTTGGACTATGTAGGTTAACTAGTGGGTACTTGGAATATCTAGGTTACCTAGCAGGCACTTGGACTATGTAGGTTAACTAGCGGGCACTTGGACTATGCACGTTCCCTAGCGGGCACATGGGTTATCTACGTTACCTAGCGGGCACTTGGACTATGTACGTTAACTAGCGGGCACTTGGACTATGTAAGTTCCCTATCGGGCACTTGGACTATCTAGGTTTACTAGCGAGCTCTTGGACTATCTAGGATAACTAGCGGGCACTTGGACTATTAGGGTCCCTACGGGGCATTTGTACTATATAGGTTACCTAGCGGGCACTTGGACTATGTAGGTTAACGAACATGCACTTGGACTATGTAGGTAACCTAGTGGTCACTTTAACTGTCTACGTTACCTAGCGGGCCCTTGGACTATGTAGGTTAACTAGCGGGCACTTGTACTATGTAGGTTAACTAGCGGGCACTAGGACGATCTAGGTTAACTAGCGGGTACTTGGACTATGTAGGTTATCTAGCGGGCCCTTGGACTATGTAGATTAATTAGAGGCACTTGGACTATCTACGTTAACTAGCAGGCCCTTGGACTATGTAGATTCCCTAGCGGGCACTTGGACTATGTATGTTCCAGAGTGGGCACTTGGACTATGTAGGTTCCATAGCGGGGACTTGGACTATCTATGTTCCCTAGCGGGCACTTTGACTATGTAGGTTAACTAGCGGACAATTGGATGATCTAGGTTAACTAGCGGGTACTTGGACTATGTAGGTTAACTAGCGGGCCCTTGGACTAAGTAGGTTACCTAGATAGCACTTGGACTATATAGGTTCCCTAGCGGGCACTTGGACTATCTAGGTTAACGAACAGGCACTTGGACTATGCAGGTAACCTAGCCGGCACTTGGACTATCTAGGTTAGGTAACGGGCACTTGGAATATGTAGGTTAACTAGTGGACACTTGCACTATGTAGGTTACCTAGCAGGCATTTGGACTATCTAGGTTAACTAGCGGGCACTTGGACTTTCTAGGTTAACTAGCGTGCACTTGGACTATGTAGGTTCCTTAGCGGGCACTTGGACTATCTAGGTTGCCTAGCGGGCACTTGCACTATGTAGGTTAACTAGCGTGCCCTTGGACTATCTAGGTTTCGTAGCGGGCACTTGGTATATAGGTTAACTAGCGGGCACTTGGACTATGTAGGTTAACTAGAGGACACTTGGACTATCTAGGTTAACTAGTGGGTCCTTGGACTATGTAGGTTAACTAGCAGGCACTTGGACAATCTAGGTTAACTAGCGGGCACTTGGACGATCTAGGTTAACTAGCGGGCACTTGGACTATCAAAGTTAACAAGTGAGCCCTTGGACTATGTATGTTAACTAGCGGGCCCTTGGACTATCTAGGTTACCTAGCGGGCACTTGGACTATAAAGTTTAACTAGCGGGCACTTGGACTATGTAGGTTACCTAGTGGGCACTTGGACTATCTAGGTTAACGAACGGGCACTTGGAATATGCATGTAACCTAGCGGGCACTTGGACTGTCTAGGTTACCTAGTGGGCACTTGGACTTCTAGGTTAACGAACGGGCACTTGGACTATGTAGGTTCCTTAGCGGGCACTTGGACTATCTAGGTTAGGTAACGGGCATTTTGAGTATCTAGGTTACCTAGCGAGAACTTGGAAAATGTAAGTTACCTAGCGGGCACTTGTACTATCTAGGTTACCTTACGGGCACTTTGACTATCTAGGTTACATAGCCGGCACTTGGACTATGTAGGTCAACTAGCGAGCACTTGGACTCTAGGTTACCTAGCGGGCACTTGGACTATCTAGGTTACCTAGCAGGCACTTGGACTATCTAGGTTAACGAACGGGCACATGGACTATGTAGTTTACCTAGCGGGTACTTGGACTATGTAGGATCCCTATCGGACTTTTGGACTACTTAGGTTACCTAGCGGGCACTTGGACTCTCTAGGTTAACTAGCAGGCACTTGGACTATCTAGGATAACTAGCGGACCTTGGACTACGTAGGTTAACTAGCAGGCTCTTGGACTATGTATGTTAACTAGCGGGCACTTGGACTATCTAGGTTAGCTAACGGGCACTTGGACTAAGTACGTCCCCTAGTGGCACTTAGACACTCTAGGTTAACTAACGGGCACTAGGACTATCTAGGTTAACTAGCGGGCACTTGGATTATCTAGGTTACCTAGCGGGCACTTGGACTATGTAGGTCAACTAGCGGGCCCTTGGACTATCTAGGTTAGCTAACTGTCAGGTGGACTATGTAGGTTAACTAGCGGACACTTGCACGATCTAGGTTAACTAGCGGGCCCATTGCCTATGTTGGTTAACTAGCGGGCACTTGGACGATCTAGGTTAACTAGGGGCACTTGGATGATGTAGGTTAACTAGCCGGCACTTGGGCTATCTAGGTTAACGAACGGGCACATGGACTATGTAGTTTACCTAGCGGGCACTTGGACTATGTAGGATCCTTATCGGACATTTGGACTACTTAGGTTACCTAGCGGGCACTTGGACTATCTAGGTGAACTAGCAGGCACTTGGACTATCTAGGTCAACTTGCGGGCCCTTGTACTATGTAGGTTAACTAGCGAGCACTTGGACTATCCAGGTTACCTAGCGGGCATTTGGACTATGTAGATTCCCTAGCGGTCATTTGGACTATATAGATTACCTAGCGGGCACTTAGATTTTGTAGGTTACCAAGCGGGCACTTGGACTATGTGGGTTCCCAAGCGGGCATTTGGACTATCTAGGTTACCTAACGGGCACTTGGACTATGTAGGTTCCCTAGCGGGCATTTGAATTATGTAGGTTCCCTATCGGGCACTTGGAGAATGTAGGTTAACTAGGGGGCACTAGGACAATGTAGGTTACCTAGCGGGCCCTTGGACTATCTAGGTTACCTAGCGGGCACTTGGATTATCTAGGTTAACGAACGGGCACTTGGACTATGTTGGTTACCTAGCCGCCACTTGGACTATCTAGGTTAGCTAACAGGCACTTGGACTATTTAGGTTCCCTAGCGGGCACTTGTACTATCTAGGATACCTAGCTGGCACTTGGACTATGTAGGTCAACTAGCGGGCCCTTGGACTATCTAGGTTAGCTAACGGGCACTTAGATTATGTAGGTTAACTAGCGGGCACTTGGAATATGTAGGTTAACTAGCGGGCCCAGGGACTATGTAGGTTTACTAGCGGGCCCTTGGACTATCTAGGTTCCCTAAAGGGCACTTGGACTATCTAGGTTACCGAACGGGCACTTGGACTATCAAGGTTACCTAAAGGGTACTTGGACTATGTAGGCTAACTAGGGGGCCCATGGACGATCTAGGTTACCTAGCGGGTACTTGAATTATCTAGGTTACCTAGCGGGCACTTGGACTATGTACGTTCCCTAGCAGGCACTTGGACTATCTATGTTAACTAGCGGGCACTTGGAATATGTAGGTTAACTAGCGGACACTTGCACTATGTAGGTTACCTAGCCGGCACTTGGAATATCTAGGTTAACTAGCGGACACTTGGACGATCTAGGTTAACTAGCGGGCCCTAGCACTATGTAGGTTAACTAGCGGGGCCATGGATTATGTAGGTTTACTAGCAGGCACTAGGACTATCTAAGTTAACAAGCAGGCACTTGGACTATGTAGTTTCCCTAGCGGGCATTTGGACTATTTAGGTTACCTAGCGGGCACTTGGACTATGTACGTTACCTAGCGGGAACTTGGACTATCTAGGTTACCTTGCACGCACTTTGACTATCTAGGTTAACTAACGGGCACTTGGACTATGTAGGTTGCCTAGGGGGCACTTGGATTATGTAGGTTCCCTATCGGGCACTTGGACTATGTAGGTTAACTAGCGGGCACTTGGACTGTCTAGGTTACCTAGCGGGCACTTGGATTATCTAGGTTAACGAACGGGCACTTGGACTATGTAGGTTACCAAGTCGCCACTGGGACTATCTAGGTTGGCTAACAGGCACTTGGACTATCTAGGTTCCCTAGCGGGCACATGTATTATCTAGCTTACCTAGCTGGCACTTGGACTATGTAGGTCAACTAGCAGGCCCTTGGACTATCTAGGTTAGCTAACGGGCATTTAGATTATGTAAGTTGCCTAGAGGGCACTTGGACTATGTAGGTTAACTAGCGTGCCCTTGGACTGTCTAGGTTACGTAGCGGGAACTTGGTACATAGGTTAACTAGCGGGCACTTGGACTATGTAGGTTAAGTGGAGGACACTTGGACTATCTAGGTTAACTAGTGGGCCCTTGGACTATGGAGGTTAACTAGCAGGCACTTGGACAATCTAGGTTAACTAGTGGGCACATGGACAATCTAGGTTAACTAGCGGGCACTTGGACTATAAAGTTTACCTAGCGGGCACTTGGACTATGGAGATTACCTAGTGGACACTTGGACTACCTAGGTTCACGAACGGGCACTTGGAATATGCAGGTAACCTAGCGGGCACTTGGAATGTCTAGGTTACCTAGCGGGCACTTGGACTGTCTAGGTTACCTAGCGGGCACTTGGACTTCTAGGTTAACGAACGGGCACTTGGACTATGTAGGTTGCTTAGCGGGCACTTGGACTATCTATGTTAGGTAAAGGGCACTTTGAGTATCTAGGTTACCTAGCGGGAACTTGGAAAATGTAAGTTACCTAGCGGGCACTTGTACTATCTAGGTTACCTAACGGGCACTTTGACTATCTAGGTTACATAGCGGGCACTTGGACTATGTAGGTTAACTAGCGAGCACTTGGACTCTAGGTTACCTAGCGGGCACTTGGACTTCTAGGTTAACGAACGGGCACTTGGACTATGTAGGTTGCTTAGCGGGCACTTGGACTATCTATGTTAGGTAAAGGGCACTTTGAGTATCTAGGTTACCTAGCGGGAACTTGGAAAATGTAAGTTACCTAGCGGGCACTTGTACTATCTAGGTTACCTAACGGGCACTTTGACTATCTAGGTTACATAGCGGGCACTTGGACTATGTAGGTTAACTAGCGAGCACTTGGACTCTAGGTTACCTAGCGGGCACTTGGACTATCTAGGATACCTAGCAGGCACTTGGACTGTCTTGGTTAACGAACGGGCACATGGACTACGTAGTTTACCTAGCGGGCACTTGGACTATGTAGGATCCCTATCGGACATTTGGACTACTTAGGTTACCTAGCGGGCACTTGGACTATCTAGGTTAAGTAGCAGGCACTTGGAGTATCTAGGTCAACTAGCGGGCCCTTGTAATATGTAGGTTAACTAGCGAGCACTTGGACTATCTAGGTTAACTAGCGGACCTTGGACTACGTAGGTTAACTAGCGGGCCCTTGGACTATGTAGGTTAACTAGCGGGCACTTGGACGATCTAGGTTAACTAGCGGGCCCTTGGACTAAGTAGGTTACCTAGATAGCACTTTGACTATATAGGTTCCCTAGCGGGCACTTGGACTATCTAGGTTAGCTAACGGGCACTTGGACTAAGTACGTCCCCTAGTGGGCACTTAGACACTCTAGGTGAACTAACGGGCACTAGGACTATCCATGTTAACTAGCGGGCACTTGGACTATCTAGGTTACCTAGCTGGCACTTGGACTATGAAGGTTCCCTAGCGGGCACTTGGATTATCTAGGTTACCTAGCGGGCACTTGGACTATGTAGGTCAACTAGCGGGCCCTTGGACTATCTAGGTTAGCTAACTGGCACTTGGACTAAGTAGGTTAACTAGCGGACACTTGCAAGATCTAGGTTTAACTAGCGGGCCCATTGACTATGTTGGTTAACTAGCGG
Organism: Tenrec ecaudatus; assembly: GCF_050624435.1. Taxonomy (NCBI): domain Eukaryota; kingdom Metazoa; phylum Chordata; class Mammalia; order Afrosoricida; family Tenrecidae; genus Tenrec; species Tenrec ecaudatus. Next base: position 110,907,131 of record NC_134534.1, read on the forward strand.
GCACTTGGACAATCTAGGTTAACTAGCGGGTACTTGGACGATTTAGGTTAACTAGCGGGCACTTGGATTATCTAGGTTACCTAGCGGGCACTAGGACTATGTAGGTTCCCTAGTGGGCATTTGGACTATATAGATAACCTAGCGGGCACTTAGACTTTGTAAGTTACCTAGCGGGCACTTGGACAATGTAGGTTAACTAGCGGGTACTTGGACTATGTAGGTTAACTAGCGGGCCCTTGGACTAAGTAGGTTACCTAGATAGCACTTTGACTATATAGGTTCCCTAGCGGGCACTTGGACTATCTAGGTTAACGAACAGGCACTTGGACTATGCAGGTAACCTAGCCGGCACTTGGACTGTCTAGGTTACATAGCGGGCACTTGGACATCTAGGTTAACGAACGGGCACTTGGACTATCTAGGTTAGGTAACGGGCACTTGGAATATGTAGGTTAACTAGTGGACACTTGCACTATGTAGGTTACCTAGCAGGCATTTGGACTATCTAGGTTAACTAGCGGGCACTTGGACTATCTAGGTTAACTAGCGTGCACTTGGACTATGTAGGTTCCTTAGCGGGCACTTGGACTATCTAGGTTGCCTAGCGGGCACTTGGACTATGTAGGTTAACTAGCATGCCCTTGGACTATCTAGGTTTCGTAGCGGGCACTTGGTATATAGGTTAACTAGCGGGCACTTGGACTATGTAGGTTAACTAGAGGACACTTGGACTATCTAGGTTAACGAACGGGCACATGGACTATGTAGTTTACCTAGCGGGTACTTGGACTATGTAGGATCCCTATCGGACTTTTGGACTACTTAGGTTACCTAGCGGGCACTTGGACTCTCTAGGTTAACTAGCAGGCACTTGGACTATCTAGGTCAACTAGCGGGCCCTTGTACTTTGTAGGTTAACTAGCGAGCACTTGGACTATCTAGGATAACTAGCGGACCTTGGACTACGTAGGTTAACTAGCAGGCTCTTGGACTATGTATGTTAACTAGCGGGCACTTGGACTATCTAGGTTAGCTAACGGGCACTTGGACTAAGTACGTCCCCTAGTGGCACTTAGACACTCTAGGTTAACTAACGGGCACTAGGACTATCTAGGTTAACTAGCGGGCACTTGGATTATCTAGGTTACCTAGCGGGCACTTGGACTATGTAGGTCAACTAGCGGGCCCTTGGACTATCTAGGTTAGCTAACTGTCAGGTGGACTATGTAGGTTAACTAGCGGACACTTGCACGATCTAGGTTAACTAGCGGGCCCATTGCCTATGTTGGTTAACTAGCGGGCACTTGGACGATCTAGGTTAACTAGGGGCACTTGGATGATGTAGGTTAACTAGCCGGCACTTGGGCTATCTAGGTTAACGAACGGGCACATGGACTATGTAGTTTACCTAGCGGGCACTTGGACTATGTAGGATCCTTATCGGACATTTGGACTACTTAGGTTACCTAGCGGGCACTTGGACTATCTAGGTGAACTAGCAGGCACTTGGACTATCTAGGTCAACTTGCGGGCCCTTGTACTATGTAGGTTAACTAGCGAGCACTTGGACTATCCAGGTTACCTAGCGGGCATTTGGACTATGTAGATTCCCTAGCGGTCATTTGGACTATATAGATTACCTAGCGGGCACTTAGATTTTGTAGGTTACCAAGCGGGCACTTGGACTATGTGGGTTCCCAAGCGGGCATTTGGACTATCTAGGTTACCTAACGGGCACTTGGACTATGTAGGTTCCCTAGCGGGCATTTGAATTATGTAGGTTCCCTATCGGGCACTTGGAGAATGTAGGTTAACTAGGGGGCACTAGGACAATGTAGGTTACCTAGCGGGCCCTTGGACTATCTAGGTTACCTAGTGGGCACTTGGATTATCTAGGTTAACGAACGGGCACTTGGACTATGTTGGTTACCTAGCCGCCACTTGGACTATCTAGGTTAGCTAACAGGCACTTGGACTATTTAGGTTCCCTAGCGGGCACTTGTACTATCTAGGATACCTAGCTGGCACTTGGACTATGTAGGTCAACTAGCGGGCCCTTGGACTATCTAGGTTAGCTAACGGGCACTTAGATTATGTAGGTTAACTAGCGGGCACTTGGAATATGTAGGTTAACTAGCGGGCCCAGGGACTATGTAGGTTTACTAGCGGGCCCTTGGACTATCTAGGTTCCCTAAAGGGCACTTGGACTATCTAGGTTACCGAACGGGCACTTGGACTATCAAGGTTACCTAAAGGGTACTTGGACTATGTAGGCTAACTAGGGGGCCCATGGACGATCTAGGTTACCTAGCGGGTACTTGAATTATCTAGGTTACCTAGCGGGCACTTGGACTATGTACGTTCCCTAGCAGGCACTTGGACTATCTATGTTAACTAGCGGGCACTTGGAATATGTAGGTTAACTAGCGGACACTTGCACTATGTAGGTTACCTAGCCGGCACTTGGAATATCTAGGTTAACTAGCGGACACTTGGACGATCTAGGTTAACTAGCGGGCCCTAGCACTATGTAGGTTAACTAGCGGGGCCATGGATTATGTAGGTTTACTAGCAGGCACTAGGACTATCTAAGTTAACAAGCGGGCACTTGGACTATGTAGTTTCCCTAGCGGGCATTTGGACTATTTAGGTTACCTAGCGGGCACTTGGACTATGTACGTTACCTAGCGGGAACTTGGACTATCTAGGTTACCTTGCACGCACTTTGACTATCTAGGTTAACTAACGGGCACTTGGACTATGTAGGTTGCCTAGGGGGCACTTGGATTATGTAGGTTCCCTATCGGGCACTTGGACTATGTAGGTTAACTAGCGGGCACTTGGACTGTCTAGGTTACCTAGCGGGCACTTGGATTATCTAGGTTAACGAACGGGCACTTGGACTATGTAGGTTACCTAGTCGCCACTGGGACTATCTAGGTTGGCTAACAGGCACTTGGACTATCTAGGTTCCCTAGCGGGCACATGTATTATCTAGGTTACCTAGCTGGCACTTGGACTATGTAGGTCAACTAGCAGGCCCTTGGACTATCTAGGTTAGCTAACGGGCATTTAGATTATGTAAGTTGCCTAGAGGGCACTTGGACTATGTAGGTTAACTAGCGTGCCCATGGACTGTCTAGGTTACGTAGCGGGAACTTGGTACATAGGTTAACTAGCGGGCACTTGGACTATGTAGGTTAAGTGGAGGACACTTGGACTATCTAGGTTAACTAGTGGGCCCTTGGACTATGGAGGTTAACTAGCAGGCACTTGGACAATCTAGGTTAACTAGTGGGCGCATGGACAATCTAGGTTAACTAGCGGGCACTTGGACTATAAAGTTTACCTAGCGGGCACTTGGACTATGGAGATTACCTAGTGGACACTTGGACTACCTAGGTTCACGAACGGGCACTTGGAATATGCAGGTAACCTAGCGGGCACTTGGAATGTCTAGGTTACCTAGCGGGCACTTGGACTGTCTAGGTTACCTAGCGGGCACTTGGACTTCTAGGTTAACGAACGGGCACTTGGACTATGTAGGTTGCTTAGCGGGCACTTGGACTATCTATGTTAGGTAAAGGGCACTTTGAGTATCTAGGTTACCTAGCGGGAACTTGGAAAATGTAAGTTACCTAGCGGGCACTTGTACTATCTAGGTTACCTAACGGGCACTTTGACTATCTAGGTTACATAGCGGGCACTTGGACTATGTAGGTTAACTAGCGAGCACTTGGACTCTAGGTTACCTAGCGGGCACTTGGACTTCTAGGTTAACGAACGGGCACTTGGACTATGTAGGTTGCTTAGCGGGCACTTGGACTATCTATGTTAGGTAAAGGGCAATTTGAGTATCTAGGTTACCTAGCGAGAACTTGGAAAATGTAAGTTACCTAGCGGGCACTTGTACTATCTAGGTTACCTAACGGGCACTTTGACTATCTAGGTTACATAGCGGGCACTTGGACTATGTAGGTTAACTAGCGAGCACTTGGACTCTAGGTTACCTAGCGGGCACTTGGACTATCTAGGATACCTAGCAGGCACTTGGACTGTCTTGGTTAACGAACGGGCACATGGACTACGTAGTTTACCTAGCGGGCACTTGGACTATGTAGGATCCCTATCGGACATTTGGACTACTTAGGTTACCTAGCGGGCACTTGGACTATCTAGGTTAAGTAGCAGGCACTTGGAGTATCTAGGTCAACTAGCGGGCCCTTGTAATATGTAGGTTAACTAGCGAGCACTTGGACTATCTAGGTTAACTAGCGGACCTTGGACTACGTAGGTTAACTAGCGGGCCCTTGGACTATGTAGGTTAACTAGCGGGCACTTGGACGATCTAGGTTAACTAGAGGGCACTTGGACTATCTATGTTACCTAGCGGGCACTTGGACTATGTAGGTCAACTAGCGGGCCCTTGGACTATCTAGGTTAGCTAACTGGCACTTGGACTAAGTAGGTTAACTAGCGGACACTTGCAAGATCTAGGTTTAACTAGCGGGCCCATTGACTATGTTGGTTAACTAGCGGGCACTTGGACAATCTAGGTTAACTAGCGGGCACTTGGACTATCTAGGTTAGCTAACGGGCACTTGGACTAAGTACGTCCCCTAGTGGGCACTTAGACACTCTAGGTGAACTAACGGGCACTAGGACTATCCATGTTAACTAGCGGGCACTTGGACTATCTAGGTTACCTAGCTGGTACTTGGACTATGAAGGTTCCCTAGCGGCCACTTGGATTATCTAGGTTACCTAGCGGGCACTTGGACTATGTAGGTCAACTAGCGGGCCCTTGGACTATCTAGGTTAGCTAACTGGCACTTGGACTAAGTAGGTTAACTAGCGGACACTTGCAAGATCTAGGTTTAACTAGCGGGCCCATTGACTATGTTGGTTAACTAGCGGGCACTTGGACAATCTAGGTTAACTAGCGGGCACTTGGACGATTTAGGTTAACTAGCGGGCACTTGGATTATCTAGGTTACCTAGCGGGCACTAGGACTATGTAGGTTCCCTAGTGGGCATTTGGACTATATAGATAACCTAGCGGGCACTTAGACTTTGTAAGTTACCTAGCGGGCACTTGGACTATGTAGGTTAACTAGCGGGCCCTTGACTAAGTAGGTTACCTAGATAGCACTTTGACTATATAGGTTCCCTAGCGGGCACTTGGACTATCTAGGTTAACGAACAGGCACTTGGACTATGCAGGTAACCTAGCCGGCACTTGGACTGTCTAGGTTACATAGCGGGCACTTGGACATCTAGGTTAACGAACGGGCACTTGGACTATCTAGGTTAGGTAACGGGCACTTGGAATATGTAGGTTAACTAGTGGACACTTGCACTATGTAGGTTACCTAGCAGGCATTTGGACTATCTAGGTTAAATAGCGGGCACTTGGACTATGTAGGTTCCTTAGCGGGCACTTGGACTATCTAGGTTGCCTAGCGGGCACTTGGACTATGTAGGTTAACTAGCATGCCCTTGGACTATCTAGGTTTCGTAGCGGGCACTTGGTATATAGGTTAACTAGCGGGCACTTGGACTATGTAGGTTAACTAGAGGACACTTGGACTATCTAGGTTAACTAGTGGGTCCTTGGACTATGTAGGTTAACTAGCAGGCACTTGGACAATCTAGGTTAACTAGCGGGCACTTGGACTATCAAAGTTAACAAGTGAGCCCTTGGACTATGTATGTTAACTAGCGGGCCCTTGGACTATCTAGGTTACCTAGCGGGCACTTCGACTATAAAGTTTAACTAGCGGGCACTTGGACTATGTAGGTTACCTAGTGGGCACTTGGACTATCTAGGTTAACGAACGGGCACTTGGAGTATGCATGTAACCTAGCGGGCACTTGGACTGTCTAGGTTACCTAGTGGGCACTTGGACTTCTAGGTTAACGAACGGGCACTTGGACTATGTAGGTTCCTTAGCGGGCACTTGGACTATCTAGGTTAGGTAACGGGCATTTTGAGTATCTAGGTTACCTAGCGGGAACTTGGAAAATGTAAGTTACCTAGCGGGCACTTGTACTATCTAGGTTACCTTACGGGCACTTTGACTATCTAGGTTACATAGCCGGCACTTGGACTATGTAGGTCAACTAGCGAGCACTTGGACTCTAGGTTACCTAGCGGGCACTTGGACTATCTAGGTTACCTAGCAGGCACTTGGACTATCTAGGTTAACGAACGGGCACATGGACTATGTAGTTTACCTAGCGGGTACTTGGACTATGTAGGATCCCTATCGGACTTTTGGACTACTTAGGTTACCTAGCGGGCACTTGGACTCTCTAGGTTAACTAGCAGGCACTTGGACTATCTAGGTCAACTAGCGGGCCCTTGTACTTTGTAGGTTAACTAGCGAGCACTTGGACTATCTAGGATAACTAGCGGACCTTGGACTACGTAGGTTAACTAGCAGGCTCTTGGACTATGTATGTTAACTAGCGGGCACTTGGACTATCTAGGTTAGCTAACGGGCACTTGGACTAAGTACGTCCCCTAGTGGCACTTAGACACTCTAGGTTAACTAACGGGCACTAGGACTATCTAGGTTAACTAGCGGGCACTTGGATTATCTAGGTTACGTAGCGGGCACTTGGACTATGTAGGTCAACTAGCGGGCCCTTGGACTATCTAGGTTAGCTAACTGTCAGGTGGACTATGTAGGTTAACTAGCGGACACTTGCACGATCTAGGTTAACTAGCGGGCCCATTGCCTATGTTGGTTAACTAGCGGGCACTTGGACGATCTAGGTTAACTAGGGGCACTTGGATGATGTAGGTTAACTAGCCAGCACTTGGGCTATCTAGGTTAACGAACGGGCACATGGACTATGTAGTTTACCTAGCGGGCACTTGGACTATGTAGGATCCTTATCGGACATCTGGACTACTTAGGTTACCTAGCGGGCACTTGGACTATCTAGGTGAACTAGCAGGCACTTGGACTATCTAGGTCAACTTGCGGGCCCTTGTACTATGTAGGTTAACTAGCGAGCACTTGGACTATCCAGGTTACCTAGCGGGCATTTGGACTATGTAGATTCCCTAGCGGTCATTTGGACTATATAGATTACCTAGCGGGCACTTAGATTTTGTAGGTTACCAAGCGGGCACTTGGACTATGTGGGTTCCCAAGCGGGCATTTGGACTATCTAGGTTACCTAACGGGCACTTGGACTATGTAGGTTCCCTAGCGGGCATTTGAATTATGTAGGTTCCCTATCGGGCACTTGGAGAATGTAGGTTAACTAGGGGGCACTAGGACAATGTAGGTTACCTAGCGGGCCCTTGGACTATCTAGGTTACCTAGCGGGCACATGGATTATCTAGGTTAACGAACGGGCACTTGGACTATGTTGGTTACCTAGCCGCCACTTGGACTATCTAGGTTAGCTAACAGGCACTTGGACTATTTAGGTTCCCTAGCGGGCACTTGTACTATCTAGGATACCTAACTGGCACTTGGACTATGTAGGTCAACTAGCGGGCCCTTGGACTATCTAGGTTAGCTAACGGGCACTTAGATTATGTAGGTTAACTAGCGGGCACTTGGAATATGTAGGTTAACTAGCGGGCCCATGGACTATGTAGGTTTACTAGCGGGCCCTTGGACTATCTAGGTTTCCTAAAGGGCACTTGGACTATCTAGGTTACCGAACGGGCACTTGGACTATCAAGGTTACCTAAAGGGTACTTGGACTATGTAGGCTAACTAGGGGGCCCATGGACGATCTAGGTTACCTAGCGGGTACTTGAATTATCTAGGTTACCTAGCGGGCACTTGGACTATGTACGTTCCCTAGCAGGCACTTGGACTATCTATGTTAACTAGCGGGCACTTGGAATATGTAGGTTAACTAGCGGACACTTGCACTATGTAGGTTACCTAGCCGGCACTTGGAATATCTAGGTTAACTAGCGGACACTTGGACGATCTAGGTTAACTAGCGGGCCCTAGCACTATGTAGGTTAACTAGCGGGGCCATGGATTATGTAGGTTTACTAGCAGGCACTAGGACTATCTAAGTTAAAAGCGGGCACTTGGACTATGTAGTTTCCCTAGCGGGCATTTGGACTATTTAGGTTACCTAGCGGGCACTTGGACTATGTACGTTACCTAGCGGGAACTTGGACTATCTAGGTTACCTTGCACGCACTTTGACTATGTAGGTTAACTAACGGGCACTTGGACTATGTAGGTTGCCTAGGGGGCACTTGGATTATGTAGGTTCCCTATCGGGCACTTGGACTATGTAGGTTAACTAGCGGGCACTTGGACTGTCTAGGTTACCTAGCGGGCACTTGGATTATCTAGGTTAACGAACGGGCACTTGGACTATGTAGGTTACCTAGTCGCCACTGGGACTATCTAGGTTGGCTAACAGGCACTTGGACTATCTAGGTTCCCTAGCGGGCACATGTATTATCTAGGTTACCTAGCTGGCACTTGGACTATGTAGGTCAACTAGCAGGCCCTTGGACTATCTAGGTTAGCTAACGTGGATTTAGATTATGTAAGTTGCCTAGAGGGCACTTGGACTATGTAGGTTAACTAGCGTGCCCTTGGACTGTCTAGGTTACGTAGCGGGAACTTGGTACATAGGTTAACTAGCGGGCACTTGGACTATGTAGGTTAAGTGGAGGACACTTGGACTATCTAGGTTAACTAGTGGGCCCTTGGACTATGGAGGTTAACTAGCAGGCACTTGGACAATCTAGGTTAACTAGTGGGCACATGGACAATCTAGGTTAACTAGCGGGCACTTGGACTATAAAGTTTACCTAGCGGGCACTAGGACTATGGAGATTACCTAGTGGACACTTGGAATACCTAGGTTCACGAACGGGCACTTGGAATATGCAGGTAACCTAGCGGGCACGTGGAATGTCTAGGTTACCTAGCGGGCACTTGGACTGTCTAGGTTACCTAGCGGGCACTTGGACTTCTAGGTTAACGAACGGGCACTTGGACTATGTAGGTTGCTTAGCGGGCACTTGGACTATCTATGTTAGGTAAAGGGCACTTTGAGTATCTAGGTTACCTAGCGGGAACTTGGAAAATGGAAGTTACCTAGCGGGCACTTGTACTATCTAGGTTACCTAACGGGCACTTTGACTATCTAGGTTACATAGCGGGCACTTGGACTATGTAGGTTAACTAGCGAGCACTTGGACTCTAGGTTACCTAGCGGGCACTTGGACTATCTAGGATACCTAGCAGGCACTTGGACTGTCTTGGTTAACGAACGGGCACATGGACTACGTAGTTTACCTAGCGGGCACTTGGACTATGTAGGATCTCTATCGGACATTTGGACTACTTAGGTTACCTAGCGGGCACTTGGAGTATCTAGGTTAAGTAGCAGGCACTTGGAGTATCTAGGTTAACTAGCGAGCACTTGGACTATCTAGGTTAACTAGCGGACCTTGGACTACGTAGGTTAACTAGCGGGCCCTTGGACTATGTAGGTTAACTAGCGGGCACTTGGACGATCTAGGTTAACTAGAGGGCACTTGGACTATCTAGGTTAACTAGCGTGCACTTGGACTATCTAGGTTAACTAGCGGGCACTTGGACTATCTAGGTTAGCTAACGGGCACTTGGACTAAGTACGTCCCCTAGTGGGCACTTAGACACTCTAGGTGAACTAACGGGCACTAGGACTATCCATGTTAACTAGCGGGCACTTGGGCTATCTAGGTTACCTAGCTGGCACTTGGACTATGAAGGTTCCCTAGCGGGCACTTGGATTATCTAGGTTACCTAGCGGGCACTTGGACTATGTAGGTCAACTAGCGGGCCCTTGGACTATCTAGGTTAGCTAACTGGCACTTGGACTAAGTAGGTTAACTAGCGGACACTTGCAAGATCTAGGTTTAACTAGCGGGCCCATTGACTATGTTGGTTAACTAGCGGGCACTTGGACAATCTAGGTTAACTAGCGGGCACTTGGACGATTTAGGTTAACTAGCGGGCACTTGGATTATCTAGGTTACCTAGCGGGCACTAGGACTATGTAGGTTCCCTAGTGGGCATTTGGACTATATAGATAACCTAGCGGGCACTTGGACTATGTAGGTTAACTAGCGGGTACTTGGACTATGTAGGTTAACTAGCGGGCCCTTGGACTATGTAGATTAACTAGCGGCACTTGGACTATCTACGTTAACTAGCGGGCCCATGGACTATGTAGATTCCCTAGCGGGTATTTGGACTATATAGATAACCTAGCGGGCACTTAGACTTTGTAGTTTACCTATCGGGCAGTTGGACTTTCTAGGTTACCTAACTGGCACTTGAACTATCTACGTTACCTAGCGGGTTCTTGGAGTATATAGTTTACCTAGCCGGCTGTTGGACTATCTAGGTTAACAAGCGGGCACTTGGACTATCTAGGTTAACTAATGGGCCCTTGGACTATGTAAGTTCCCTAGCGGGCACTTGGACTATGTGGGTTTCCTGGCAGGCATTTGGACTCCCTAGATTACCTATCGGGCACTTGGACTATGTAGGTTAACTAGAGGGCATTTGGACTATGTACGTTACCTAGCGGGCACTTGGACTAGGTAGGTTCCCTATCGGGCACTTGGAGAATGTAGGTTAACTAGGGGGCACTAGGACTATGTAGGTTACCTAACGGGCCCTTGGACTATCTAGGTTACCTAGGGGCATTTGGACTATGTAGGCTCCCTAGCGGTCACTTGGACTATATAGATTACCTAGTGGGCACTTAGATTTTGTAGGTTACCAAGTGGGCACTTGGACTATGTGGGTTTCCTAGCGGGCACTTGGATTATGTAGGTTCCCTATCAGGCACTTGGACTATGTAGGTTAACTAGCGGGCATTTGGACTATGTAGGTTACCTAGCGGGCACTTGCACTATGTAGGTTCCCTATTGGGCACTTGGAGAATGTAGGTTAACTAGGGGCACTAGGACAATGTAGGTTATCTAGCGGGCCCTTGGACTATCTAGGTTACCTCGGGGCAACCTGGACTATGTAGGTTAACTAGTGGGCACTTGGACTATGTAGGTTGCCTAGCGGACTCTTGAACTATGTAGGTTCCCTAGCGGGCACTTGGATTATGTAGTTTCCCTATCGGGCACTTGGACTATGTAGGTTAACTAGCGGGCACTTGGACTCTCTGCGTTACCTAGCGGGCACTTGGATTATCTAGGTTAACGAACGGGCACTTGGACTATGTAGGTTACCTAGCTGCCACTTGGACTATCTAGGTTAGCTAACAGGCACTTGGACTATTTAGGTTCCCTAGCGGGCACTTGTACTATCTAGGATACCTAGCTGGCACTTGGACTATGTAGGTCAACTAGCGGGCCCTTGGACTATCTAGGTTAGCTAACGGGCACTTAGATTATGTAGGTTAACTAGCGGGCACTTGGAATATGTAGGTTAACTAGTGGGCCAATAGACTATGTAGGTTTACTAGCGGGCCCTTGGACTATCTAGGTTCCCTAAAGGGCACTTGGACTATCTAGGTTACCGAACGGGCACTTGGACTATCAAGGTTACCTAAAGGGTACTTGGACTATGTAGGCTAACTAGGCGGCCCTTGGACGATCTAGGTTATCTAGCGGGCACTTGCACTATCTAAGTTACCTAGCGGGCACTTGGACTATGTACGTTCCCTAGCGGGCACTTGGACTATCTATGTTAACTAGCGGTCACTTGGAATATGCAGGTTAACTAGCGGACACTTGCACTATGTAGGTTACCTAGCAGGCAATTGGACTATCTAGGTTAACTAGCGGGCACTTGAACTATCTAGGTTAACAAGCGTGCACTTGGACTATGTAGATTCCTTAGCGGGCACTTGGACTATCTAGGTTGCCTAGCGGGCACTTGTACTATGTAGGTTAACTAGCGTGCCCTTGGACTATCTAGGTTACGTACGGGCACTTGGTATATAGGTTAACTAGCGGGCACTTGGACTATATAGGTTAACTAGCGGACACTTGCACGATCTAAGTTAACTACCGGGCCCTAGCACTATGTAGGTTAACTAGCGGGCCCATGGATTATGTAGGTTGACTAGCAGGCACTTGGACTATCTAGGTTAACTAGCGGTCACATGGACTATCTAGGTTAACTAGCGTGCACTTGGACTAAGTAGTTTCCTTAGAGGGCACTTGGATTATCTAGGCTACGTAGCGGGCAATTGGTATATAGGTTAACTAGCGGGCACTTGGACTATATAGGTTAACTAGCGGAAACTTGCACGATCTAGGTTAACTAGCGGGCCCTTGCACTATGTAGGTTAACTAGCGGGCCCATGGATTATGTAGGTTTACTAGCAGGCACTTGGATTATCTAGGTTAACAAGCGGGCACTTGGACTATGTAGTTTCCCTAGCGGGCATTTGGACTATTTAGGTTACCTAGCGGGCACTTGGACTATGTACATTACCTAGCGGGCACTTGGACTATCTAGGTTACCTTGCAGGCACTTTGACTATCTAGGTTAACTAACGGGCACTTGGACTATGTAGGTTGCCTAGCCGGCACTTGGATTATGTAAGTTACCTATCGGGCACTTGGACTATGTAGGTTACCTAGTCGCCACATGGACTATCTAGGTTAGCTAACAGACACTTGGATTATCTAGGTTCCCTAGCGGGCACATGTATTATGTAGGTTACCGAGCTGGCACTTGGACTATGTAGGTCAACTAGCGGGCCCTTGGACTATCTAGGTTAGCTAACGGGCAATTATATTATGTAGGTTGCCTAGCCGGCACTTGGACTATGTAGGTTAACTAGCGTGCCCTTGGATTATCTAGGTTACGTAGCGGGCTCTTGGTATATAGGTTAACTAGCGGGCAATTGGACTATGTAGGTTAACTAGAGGACACTTGGACTATCTAGGTTAACTAGCGGGCACTTGGATGATCAATGTTAACTAGCGGGCACTTGGACTATCTAGGTTAGCTAACGGGCACTTGGATTAAGTATGTCCCCTAGTGGGCACTTGGACACTCTAGGTTAACTAACGGGCACTAGGACTATCTAGGTTAACTAGCAGGCACTTGGACTATCTAGGTTACCTAGCTGGCACTTGGACTATGAAGGTTCCCTAGTGGGCACTTGGATTATCTAGGTTACCTAGCGGGCACTTGGACTATGTAGGTCAACTAGCGGGCCCTTGGACTATCTAGGTTAGCTAATTGCCACTTGGACTATGTAGGTTAACTAGCGGACACTTGCACGATCTAGGTTAACTAGCGGGCCCATTGACTATGTTGGTTAACTAGCGGGCACTTGGACGATCTAGGTTAACTAGCGGGCACTTGGACGATATAGGTTAACTAGCGGGCACTTGGATTATCTAGGTTACCTAGCGGGCACTAGGACTTTGTAGGTTCCCTAGCGTGTATTTGGACTATATAGATAACCTAGCCGGCACTTAGACTTTGTAGGATACCTAGCGGGCCCTTGGACTATGTAGGTTAACTAGCGGGCCCTTAGCCTATGTAGGTTACCTAGCGGGCACTTGGACGATCTAGGTTAACTAGCGGGCACTTGGACTATGTAGGTTAACTAGCGGGCCCTTGGACTATGTAGATTAACTAGCGGCACTTGGACTATCTATGTTAACTAGCGGGCCCTTGGACTATGTAGATTCCCTAGCGGGCATTTGGACTATATACATAACCTAGCGGGCACTTAGACTTTGTATGTTACCTAGTAGGCAGTTGCACTTTCTAGGTTACCTAGCTGGCACTTGACCTATCTACGTTACCTAGCGGGTTCTTGGAGTATGTAGGTTACCTAGCGGGCTGTTGGACTATCTAGGTTACCAAGCAGGTACTTGGTCTATCTAGGTTAACTAAAGGGCACTTGGATTATGTAGGTTTCCTAGCGGGCCCTTGGACTATGTAAGTTCCCTAGCGGGCACTTGGTCTATGTGGGTTTCCTGGCAGGCATTTGGACTATCTAGGTTACCTAACGGGCACTTGGACTATGTAGGTTCCCTAGCGGACACTTGGATTATGTAGGTTCCCTATCGGGCACTTGGACTATGTAGGTTAACTAGAGGGCATTTGGACTATGTAGGTTACCTAGCGGGCACTTGGATTATGTAGGTTCCCTATCGGGCACTTGGAGAATGTAGGTTAACTAGGGGGCACTAGGACTATGTAGGTTACCTAGCGGGCCCTTGGACTATCTAGGTTACCTAGCGGACATTTGGACTATGTGGGTTTCCTGGCAGGCATTTGGACTATCTAGGTTACAAACGGGCACTTGGACTATGTAGGGTCCCTATCGGGCACTTGGACTATGTATGTTAATTAGAGGGCATTTGGACTATGTAGGTTACCTAGCGGGCACTTGGACTAAGTAGGTTCCCTATCGTGCACTTGGCGAATGTAGGTTAACTAGGGGGCACTAGAACTATCTAGGTTACCTAGCGGGCACTTGGATTATGTACGTTCCCTAGCGGGCACTTGGACTATCTATGTTAACTAGCGGGCACATGGAATATGTAGGTTAACTAGTGGACACTTGCACTATGTAGGTTACCTAGCAGGTACTTGGACTATCTAGGTTAACTAGCGGGCACTTGGTCTACTAGGTTAACTAGCGTGAACTTGGACTATGTAGGTTCCTTAGCGGGCACTTGGACTATCTAGGTTGCCTAGCGGGCACTTGGACTATGTAGGTTAACTAGCGTGCCCTTGGACTATCTAGGTTACCTAACGGGCACTTTGACTATCTAGGTTACATAGCGGGCACTTGGATTATGTAGGTTAACTAGCGAGCACTTGGACTCTAGGTTACCTAGCGGGCACTTGGACTATCTAGGTTACCTAGCAGGCACTTGGACTATCTAGGTTAACGAACGGGCACATAGACTATGTAGTTTACCTAGAGGGTACTTGGACTATGTAGGATCCCTATCGGACATTTGGACTACTTAGGTTACCTAGCGGGCCCTTGTACTATGTAGGTTAACTAGCGAGCACTTGGACTATCTAGGTTAACTAGCGGACCTTGGACTACGTAGGTTAACTAGCGGGCCCTTGGACTATGTAGGTTAACTAGCGGGCACTTGGACGATCTAGGATAACTAGAGGGCACTTGGACTATCTAGGTTATCTAGCGGGCAATTGGACTATCTAGGTTAGCTAACGGGCACTTGGACTAAGTACGTCCCCTAGTGGGCACTTAGACACTCTAGGTGATCTAACGGGCACTAGGAGTATCCATGTTAACTAGCGGGCACTTGGACTATCTACGTTACCTAGCTGGCACTTGGACTATGAAGGTTCCCTAGCGGGCACTTGGATTATCTAGGTTACCTAGCGGGCACTTGGACTATGTAGGTCAACTAGCGGGCCCTTGGACTATCTAGGTTAGCTAACTGGCACTTGGACTATGTAGGTTAACTAGCGGGCACTTGGTCTACTAGGTTAACTAGCGTGAACTTGGACTATGTAGGTTCCTTAGCGGGCACTTGGACTATCTAGGTTGCCTAGCGGGCACTTGGACTATGTAGGTTAACTAGCGTGCCCTTGGACTATCTAGGTTACCTAACGGGCACTTTGACTATCTAGGTTACATAGCGGGCACTTGGACTATGTAGGTTAACTAGCGAGCACTTGGACTCTAGGTTACCTAGCGGGCACTTGGACTATCTAGGTTACCTAGCAGGCACTTGGACTATCTAGGTTAACGAACGGGCACATGGACTATGTAGTTTACCTAGAGGGTACTTGGACTATGTAGGATCCCTATCGGACATTTGGACTACTTAGGTTACCTAGCGGGCCCTTGTACTATGTAGGTTAACTAGCGAGCACTTGGACTATCTAGGTTAACTAGCGGACCTTGGACTACGTAGGTTAACTAGCGGGCCCTTGGACTATGTAGGTTATCTAGCGGGCACTTGGACGATCTAGGATAACTAGAGGGCACTTGGACTATCTAGGTTATCTAGCGGGCAATTGGACTATCTAGGTTAGCTAACGGGCACTTGGACTAAGTACGTCCCCTAGTGGGCACTTAGACACTCTAGGTGATCTAACGGGCACTAGGAGTATCCATGTTAACTAGCGGGCACTTGGACTATCTACGTTACCTAGTTGGCACTTGGACTATGAGGGTTCCCTAGCGGGCACTTGGATTATCTAGGTTACCTAGCGGGCACTTGGACTATGTAGGTCAACTAGCGGGCCCTTGGACTATCTAGGTTAGCTAACTGGCACTTGGACTATGTAGGTTAACTAGCGGACACTTGCAGGATCTAGGTTTAACTAGCGGGCCGATTGACTATGTTGGTTAACTAGCGGGCACTTGGACGATCTAGGTTAACTAGCGGGCACTTGGACGATATAGGTTAACTAGCGGGCACTTGGATTATCTAGGTTACCTAGCGGGCACTAGGACTATGTAGGTTCCCTAGCGGGCATTTGAAGTATATAGATAACCTAGCGGGCACTTAGACTTTGTAGGTTACCTAGCGGGCACTTGGACAATGTAGGTTAACTAGCGGGTACTCGGACAATGTAGGTTAACTAGCGGGCCCTTGGACTATATAGATTAACTAGCGGCACTTGGACTATCTACGTTAACTAGCGCGCCCTTGGACTATGTAGATTCCCTAGCGGGTATTTGGACTATATAGATAACCTAGCGGGCACTTAGACTTTGTAGGTTACCTATCGGGCAGTTGGACTTTCTAGGTTACCTAGCTGGCACTTGAACTATCTACGTTACCTAGCGGGTTCTTGGAGTATATAGTTTACCTAGCCGGCTGTTGGACTATCTAGGTTAACAAGCGGGCACTTGGATTATCTAGGTTAAATAACGGGCCCTTGGACTATGTAAGTTCCCTAGCGGGCACTTGTACTATGTGGGTTTCCTGGCAGGCATTTGGACTATCTAGATTACCTAACGGGCACTTGGACTATGTAGGTTCCCTATCGGGCACTTGGACTATGTAGGTTAACTAGAGGGCATTTGGACTATGTACGTTACCTAGCGGGCACTTGGACTATGTAGGTTCCCTATCGGGCACTTGGAGAATGTAGGTTAACTAGGGGGCACTAGGACTATGTAGGTTACCTAACGGGCCCTTGGACTATCTAGGTTACCTAGGGGCATTTGGACTATGTAGGCTCCCTAGCGGTCATTTGGACAATATAGATTACCTAGTGGGCACTTAGATTTTGTAGGTTACCAAGTGGGCACTTGGACTATGTGGGTTCCCTAGCGGGCATTTGGACTATCTAGGTTACCTAACGGGCACTTGTACTATGTAGGTTCCCTAGCGGGCACTTGAATTATGTAGGTTCCCTATCAGGCACTTGGACTATGTAGGTTAACTAGCGGGCATTTAGACTATGTAGGTTACCTAGCGGGCACTTGCACTATGTAGGTTCCCTATTGGGCACTTGGAGAATGTAGGTTAACTAGGGGGCACTAGGACAATGTACGTTATCTAGCGGGCCCTTGGACTATCTAGGTTACCTAGGGGCAACCTGGACTATGTAGGTTAACTAGTGGGCAATTGGACTATGTAGGTTGCCTAGCGGGCACTTGGACTATGTAGGTTCCCTAGCGGGCACTTGGTTTATGTAGGTTCCCTATCGGGCACTTGGACTATGTAGGTTAACTAGCGGGCACTTGGACTCTCTGGGTTACCTAGCGGGCACTTGGATTATCTAGGTTAACGAACGGGCACTTGGACTATGTAGGTTACCTAGCTGCCACTTGGACTATCTAGGTTAGCTAACAGGCACTTGGACTATTTAGGTTCCCTAGCGGGCACTTGTACTATCTAGGATACCTAGCTGGCACTTGGACTATGTAGGTCAACTAGCGGGCCCTTGGACTATCTAGGTTAGCTAACGGGCACTTAGATTATGTAGGTTAACTAGCGGGCACTTGGAATATGTAGGTTAACTAGCGGGCCAATGGACTATGTAGGTTTACTAGCGGGCCCTTGGACTATCTAGGTTCCCTAAAGGGCACTTGGACTATCTAGGTTACCGAACGGGCACTTGGACTATCAAGGTTACCTAAAGGGTACTTGGACTATGTAGGCTAACTAGGCGGCCCTTGGACGATCTAGGTTATCTAGCGGGCACTTACACTATCTAAGTTACCTAGCGGGCACTTGGACTATGTACGTTCCCTAGCGGGCACTTGGACTATCTATGTTAACTAGCGGTCACTTGGAATATGCAGGTTAACTAGCGGACACTTGCACTATGTAGGTTACCTAGCAGGCAATTGGACTATCTAGGTTAACTAGCGGGCACTTGGACTATCTAGGTTAACTAGCGTGCACTTGGACTATGTAGGTTCCTTAGCGGGCACTTGGACTATCTAGGTTGCCTAGCGGGCACTTGTACTATGTAGGTTAACTAGCGTGCCCTTGGACTATCTAGGTTACGTACGGGCACTTGGTCTATAGGTTAACTAGCGGGCACTTGGACTATATAGGTTAACTAGCGGACCTTGGACTACGTAGGTTAACTAGCGGGCCCTTGGACTATGTAGGTTATCTAGCGGGCACTTGGACGATCTAGGATAACTAGAGGGCACTTGGACTATCTAGGTTATCTAGCGGGCAATTGGACTATCTAGGTTAGCTAACGGGCACTTGGACTAAGTACGTCCCCTAGTGGGCACTTAGACACTCTAGGTGATCTAACGGGCACTAGGAGTATCCATGTTAACTAGCGGGCACTTGGACTATCTACGTTACCTAGTTGGCACTTGGACTATGAGGGTTCCCTAGCGGGCACTTGGATTATCTAGGTTACCTAGCGGGCACTTGGACTATGTAGGTCAACTAGCGGGCCCTTGGACTATCTAGGTTAGCTAACTGGCACTTGGACTATGTAGGTTAACTAGCGGACACTTGCAGGATCTAGGTTTAACTAGCGGGCCGATTGACTATGTTGGTTAACTAGCGGGCACTTGGACGATCTAGGTTAACTAGCGGGCACTTGGACGATATAGGTTAACTAGCGGGCACTTGGATTATCTAGGTTACCTAGCGGGCACTAGGACTATGTAGGTTCCCTAGCGGGCATTTGAACTATATAGATAACCTAGCGGGCACTTAGACTTTGTAGGTTACCTAGCGGGCACTTGGACAATGTAGGTTAACTAGCGGGTACTCGGACAATGTAGGTTAACTAGCGGGCCCTTGGACTATATAGATTAACTAGCGGCACTTGGACTATCTACGTTAACTAGCGGGCCCTTGGACTATGTAGATTCCCTAGCGGGTATTTGGACTATATAGATAACCTAGCGGGCACTTAGACTTTGTAGGTTACCTATCGGGCAGTTGGACTTTCTAGGTTACCTAGCTGGCACTTGAACTATCTACGTTACCTAGCGGGTTCTTGGAGTATATAGTTTACCTAGCCGGCTGTTAGACTATCTAGGTTAACAAGCGGGCACTTGGATTATCTAGGTTAAATAACGGGCCCTTGGACTATGTAAGTTCCCTAGCGGGCACTTGTACTATGTGGGTTTCCTGGCAGGCATTTGGACTATCTAGATTACCTAACGGGCACTTGGACTATGTAGGTTCCCTATCGGGCACTTGGACTATGTAGGTTAACTAGAGGGCATTTGGACTATGTACGTTACCTAGCGGGCACTTGGACTATGTAGGTTCCCTATCGGGCACTTGGAGAATGTAGGTTAACTAGGGGGCACTAGGACTATGTAGGTTACCTAACGGGCCCTTGGACTATCTAGGTTACCTAGGGGCATTTGGACTATGTAGGCTCCCTAGCGGTCATTTGGACAATATAGATTACCTAGTGGGCACTTAGATTTTGTAGGTTACCAAGTGGGCACTTGGACTATGTGGGTTCCCTAGCGGGCATTTGGACTATCTAGGTTACCTAACGGGCACTTGTACTATGTAGGTTCCCTAGCGGGCACTTGAATTATGTAGGTTCCCTATCAGGCACTTGGACTATGTAGGTTAACTAGCGGGCATTTAGACTATGTAGGTTACCTAGCGGGCACTTGCACTATGTAGGTTCCCTATTGGGCACTTGGAGAATGTAGGTTAACTAGGGGGCACTAGGACAATGTACGTTATCTAGCGGGCCCTTGGACTATCTAGGTTACCTAGGGGCAACCTGGACTATGTAGGTTAACTAGTGGGCAATTGGACTATGTAGGTTGCCTAGCGGGCACTTGGACTATGTAGGTTCCCTAGCGGGCACTTGGTTTATGTAGGTTCCCTATCGGGCACTTGGACTATGTAGGTTAACTAGCGGGCACTTGGACTCTCTGGGTTACCTAGCGGGCACTTGGATTATCTAGGTTAACGAACGGGCACTTGGACTATGTAGGTTACCTAGCTGCCACTTGGACTATCTAGGTTAGCTAACAGGCACTTGGACTATTTAGGTTCCCTAGCGGGCACTTGTACTATCTAGGATACCTAGCTGGCACTTGGACTATGTAGGTCAACTAGCGGGCCCTTGGACTATCTAGGTTAGCTAACGGGCACTTAGATTATGTAGGTTAACTAGCGGGCACTTGGAATATGTAGGTTAACTAGCGGGCCAATGGACTATGTAGGTTTACTAGCGGGCCCTTGGACTATCTAGGTTCCCTAAAGGGCACTTGGACTATCTAGGTTACCGAACGGGCACTTGGACTATCAAGGTTACCTAAAGGGTACTTGGACTATGTAGGCTAACTAGGCGGCCCTTGGACGATCTAGGTTATCTAGCGGGCACTTACACTATCTAAGTTACCTAGCGGGCACTTGGACTATGTACGTTCCCTAGCGGGCACTTGGACTATCTATGTTAACTAGCGGTCACTTGGAATATGCAGGTTAACTAGCGGACACTTGCACTATGTAGGTTACCTAGCAGGCAATTGGACTATCTAGGTTAACTAGCGGGCACTTGGACTATCTAGGTTAACTAGCGTGCACTTGGACTATGTAGGTTCCTTAGCGGGCACTTGGACTATCTAGGTTGCCTAGCGGGCACTTGTATTATGTAGGTTAACTAGCGTGCCCTTGGACTATCTAGGTTACGTACGGGCACTTGGTCTATAGGTTAACTAGCGGGCACTTGGACTATATAGGTTAACTAGCGGACACTTGCACGATCTAGGTTAACTAGCGGACCCTAGCACTATGTAGGTTAACTAGCGGGCCCATGGATTATGTAGGTTGACTAGCAGGCACTGGGACTATCTAGGTTAACTAGCGGGCACATGGACTATCTAGGTTAACAAGCGTGCACTTGGACTATGTAGGTTCCTTAGAGGGCACTTGGACTATCTAGGCTATGTAGCGGGCAATTGGTATATAGGTTAACTAGCGGGCACTTGGACTATATAGGTTAACTAGCGGACACTTGCACGATCTAGGTTAACTAGCGGGCCCTTGCACTATGTAGGTTAACTAGCGGGCCCATGGATTATGTAGGTTTACTAGCAGGCACTTGGATTATCTAGGTTAACAAGCGGGCACTTGGACTATGTAGTTTCCCTAGCGGGCATTTGGACTATGTACGTTAACTAGCGGGCAGTTGGACTATCTAGGTTACCTTGCAGGCACTTTGACTATCTAGGTTAACTAACGGGCACTTGGACTATGTAGGTTGCCTAGCGGGCACTTGGATTATGTAAGTTCCCTATCGGGCACTTGGACTATGTAGGTTACCTAGTCGCCACTTGGAATATCTAGGTTAGCTAACAGACACTTGGATTATCTAGGTTCCCTAGCGGGCACATGTATTATGTAGGTTACCGAGCTGGCACTTGGACTATGTAGGTCAACTAGCGGGCCCTTGGACTTTCTAGGTTAGCTAACGGGCACTTAGATTATGTTGGTTGCCTAGCCGGCACTTGGACTATGTAGGTTAACTAGCGTGCCCTTGGACTATCTAGGTTAACTAGGGGTCACTTGGAATATGCAGGTTAACTAGCGGACACTTGCACTATGTAGGTTACCTAGCGGGCACTTGGACTATCAAAGTTAACAAGTGAGCCCTTGGACTATGTAGGTTAACTAGTGGGCCCTTGGACTATCTAGGTTACCTAGCGGGCACTTGGACTCTAAAGTTTACCTAGCGGGCACTTTGACTATGTAGGTTACCTAGTGGGCACTTGGACTCTCTAGGTTAAGGAACGGGCACTTGGAATATGCAGGTAAACTAGCGGGCACTTGGACAGTCTAGGTTACCTAGCGGGCACTTGGACTTCTAGGTTAATGAACAGGCACTTGGACTATGTAGGTTGCTTAGCGGGCACTTGGACTATCTAGGTTAGGTAACGGGCACTTTGAGTATCTAGGTTACCAAGCGGGAACTTGGACAATGTAAGTTACCTAGCGGGCACTTGTATTATCTAGGTTACTAACGGGCACTTTGACTATCTAGGTTACATAGCGGGCACTTGGACTATGTAGGTTAACTAGCGAGCACTTGGACTCTAGGTTACCTAGCGGGCACTTGGACTATCTAGGTTACCTAGCAGGCACTTGGACTATCTAGGTTAACGAACTAGCACATGGACTATGTAGTTTACCTAGCGAGCACTTGGACTAACTAGGTTAACGAACGGGCACATGGACTATGTAGTTTACCTAGCGGGCACTTGGACTATGTAGGATCCCTATCGGACATTTGGACTACTTAGGTTACCTAGCGGGCACTTGGACTATTTAGGTTAACTAGCAGGCACTTGGACTATCTAGGTCAACTAGCGGGCCCTTGTACTTTGTAGGTTAACTAGCGAGCACTTGGACTCTAGGTTACCTACCGGGCACTTGGACTCTCTAGGTTTCCTAGCAGGCACTTGGACTATCTAGGTTAACGAACGGGCACATGGACTATATAGTTTACCTAACGGGCACTTGGACTATGTAGGATCCCTATCAGACATTTGGACTACTTAGGTTACCTAGCGGGCACTTGGACTATCTAGGTTAACGAACGGGCACATTGACTATATAGTTTACCTAACGGGCACTTGGACTATGTAGGATCCCTATCAGACATTTGGACTACTTAGGTTACCTAGCGGGCACTTGGACTATCTAGGTTAACTAGCAGGCACTTGGACTATCTAGGTTAACTAGCGGACCTTGAACCACGTAGGTTAACTAGCGGTCCCTTGGACTATGTAGGTTAACTAGCGGGCACTTGGACGATCTAGGTTAACTGGAGGGCACTTGGACTATCTAGGTTAACTAGCGTGCACTTGGACTATCTAGGTTAACTAGCGGGCACTTGGATGATCAATGTTAACTAGCGGGCACTTGGACTATCTAGGTTAGCTAACGGGCACTTGGACTAAGTATGTCCCCTAGTGGGCACTTGGACACTCTAGGTTAACTAACGGGCACCAGGACTATCTAGGTTAACTAGCGGGCACTTGGACTATCTAGGTTACCTAGCTGGCACTTGGACTATGAAGGTTCCCTAGTGGGCACTTGGATTATCTAGGTTACCTAGCGGGCACTTGGACTATGTAGGTCAACTAGCAGGCCCTTGGACTATCTAGGTTAGCTAACTGGCACTTGGACTATGTAGGTTAACTAGCGGACACTTGCACGATCTAGGTTAACTAGCGGGCCCATTGACTATGTTGGTTAACTAGCGGGCACTTGGACGATCTAGGTTAACTAGCGGGCACTTGGACGATATAGGTTAACTAGCGGGCACTTGGATTATCTAGGTTACCTAGCGGGCACTAGGAGTATGTAGGTTCCCTAGCGGGTATTTAGACTATATAGATAACCTAGCTGGCACTTAGACTTTGTAGGTTACCTAGCGGGCCCTTGGACTATGTAGGTTAACTAGCGGGCCCTTAGACTATGTAGGTTACCTAGCGGGCACTTGGACAATCTAGGTTAACTAGCGGGCACTTGGACTATGTAGGTTAACTAGTGGGCCCTTGGACTATGTAGATTAACTAGCGGGCCCTTGGACTATGTAGATTCCCTAGCGGGCATTTGGACTATATAGATAACCTAGCGGGCACTTAGACTTTGTATGTTACCTAGCAGGCAGTTGCACTTTCTAGGTTACCTGGCTGGCACTTGAACTATCTACGTTACCTAGCGAGTTCTTGGAGTATGTAGGTTACCTAGCGGGCTGTTGGACTATCTGGGTTACCAAGCGGGCACTTGGTCTATCTAGGTTAACTAAAGGGCACTTGGACTATGTAGGTTTCCTAGCGGGCCCTTGGACTATGTAAGTTCCCTAGCGGGCACTTGGTCTATTTGGGTTTCCTGGCAGGCATTTGGACTATCTAGGTTACCTAACGGGCACTTGGACTATGTAGGTTCCCTAGCGGACACTTGGATTATGTAGGTTCCCTATCGGGCACTTGGACTATGTAGGTTAACTAGAGGGCATTTGGACTATGTAGGTTACCTAGCGGGCACTTGGATTATGTAGGTTCCCTATCGGGCACTTGGAGAATGTAGGTTAACTAGGGGGCACTAGGACTATGTAGGTTACCTTGCGGGCCCTTGAACTATCTAGGTTACCTAGCGGGCATTTGGACTATGTGGGTTTCCTGGCAGGCATTTGGACTATCTAGGTTACCTAACGGGCACTTGGACTATGTAGGTTCCCTATCGGGCACTTGGACTATGTAGGTTAATCACAGGGCTTTTGGACTATGTAGGTTACCTAGCGGGCACTTGGACTAAGTAGGTTCCCTATCGGGCACTTGGAGAATGTAGGTTAACTAGGGGGCACTAGGACTATGTAGGTTACCTAGCGGGCCCTTGGACTATCTAGGTTACCTAGCGGGCATGTGGACTATGTAGGCTCCCTAGCGGTCATTTGGAATATATAGATTACCTAGCAGGCACTTAGATTTTTTAGGTTACCAAGCGGGCACTTGGACTATGTGGGTTCCCTTGCGGGCATTTGGACTATCTAGGTTACCTAACGGGCACTTGGACTATGTAGGTTCCCTAGCGGGCACTTGGATAATGTAGGTTCCCTATCGGGCACTTGGAGTATGTAGGTTATCTAGCGGGCATTTGGACTATGTAGGTTCCCTAGCGGGCACTTGGATTATGTAGGTTCCCTATCGGGCACTTGGAGTATGTAGGTTAACTAGCGGGCATTTGGACTATGTAGGTTACCTAGCGGGCACTTGCACTATGTAGGTTCCCTATCGGGCACTTGGAGAATGTAGGTTAACTAGGGGGCACTAGACAATGTAGGTTACCTAGCGGGCCCTTGGACTATCTAGGTTACCTAGGGGGAACCTGGACTATGTAGGCTAACTAGCGGGCCCATGGTCTATGTAGGTTTACTAGTGGGCCCTTGGACTATCTAGGTTCCCTAAAGGGCACTTGGACTATCTAGGTTACTGAACGGGCACTTGGACTATCAAGGTTACCTAAAGGGTACTTGGACTATATAGGCTAACTAGGGGGCCATTGGACCATCTAGGTTACCAAAGGGGAACTTGAACTATCTAATTTACCTAGCGGGCACTTGGACTATGTACGTTCCCTAGCGGGCACTTGGACTATCTATGTTAACTAGCGGGCACTTGGAATATGTAGGTTAACTAGCGGACACTTGCACTATGTAGGTTACCTAGCAGGCACTTGGACTATCTAGGTTAACTAGCAGGCACTTGGACTATCTAGGTGAACTAGCGGGCCCTTGTACTATGTAGGTTAACTAGCGAGCACTTGGACTATCTAGGTTAACTAGCGGACCTTGAACCACGTAGGTTAACTAGCGGGCCCTTGGACTATGTAGGTTAACTAGCGGGCACTTGGACGATCTAGGTTAACTGGAGGGCACTTGGACTATCTAGGTTAACTAGCGTGCACTTGGACTATCTAGGTTAACTAGCGGGCACTTGGATGATCAATGTTAACTAGCGGGCACTTGGACTATCTAGGTTAGCTAACGGGCACTTGGACTAAGTATGTCCCCTAGTGGGCACTTGGACACTCTAGGTTAACTAACGGGCACCAGGACTATCTAGGTTAACTAGCGGGCACTTGGACTATCTAGGTTACCTAGCTGGCACTTGGACTATGAAGGTTCCCTAGTGGGCACTTGGATTATCTAGGTTACCTAGCGGGCACTTGGACTATGTAGGTCAACTAGCAGGCCCTTGGACTATCTAGGTTAGCTAACTGGCACTTGGACTATGTAGGTTAACTAGCGGACACTTGCACGATCTAGGTTAACTAGCGGGCCCGTTGACTATGTTGGTTAACTAGCGGGCACTTGGACGATCTAGGTTAACTAGCGGGCACTTGGACGATATAGGTTAACTAGCGGGCACTTGGATTATCTAGGTTACCTAGCGGGCACTAGGAGTATGTAGGTTCCCTAGCGGGTATTTAGACTATATAGATAACCTAGCGGGCACTTAGACTTTGTAGGTTACCTAGCGGGCCCTTGGACTATGTAGGTTAACTAGCGGGCCCTTAGACTATGTAGGTTACCTAGCGGGCACTTGGACGATCTAGGTTAACTAGCGGGCACTTGGACTATGTAGGTTAACTAGCGGGCCCTTGGACTATGTAGATTAACTAGCGGGCCCTTGGACTATGTAGATTCCCTAGCGGGCATTTGGACTATATAGATAACCTAGCGGGCACTTAGACTTTGTATGTTACCTAGCAGGCAGTTGCACTTTCTAGGTTACCTAGCTGGCACTTGAACTATCTACGTTACCTAGCGAGTTCTTGGAGTATGTAGGTTACCTAGCGGGCTGTTGGACTATCTGGGTTACCAAGCGGGCACTTGGTCTATCTAGGTTAACTAAAGGGCACTTGGACTATGTAGGTTTCCTAGCGGGCCCTTGGACTATGTAAGTTCCCTAGCGGGCACTTGGTCTATTTGGGTTTCCTGGCAGGCATTTGGACTATCTAGGTTACCTAACGGGCACTTGGACTATGTAGGTTCCCTAGCGGACACTTGGATTATGTAGGTTCCCTATCGGGCACTTGGACTATGTAGGTTAACTAGAGGGCATTTGGACTATGTAGGTTACCTAGCGGGCACTTGGATTATGTAGGTTCCCTATCGGGCACTTGGAGAATGTAGGTTAACTAGGGGGCACTAGGACTATGTAGGTTACCTTGCGGGCCCTTGGACTATCTAGGTTACCTAGCGGGCATTTGGACTATGTGGGTTTCCTGGCAGGCATTTGGACTATCTAGGTTACCTAACGGGCACTTGGACTATGTAGGTTCCCTATCGGGCACTTGGACTATGTAGGTTAATCACAGGGCATTTGGACTATGTAGGTTACCTAGCGGGCACTTGGACTAAGTAGGTTCCCTATCGGGCACTTGGAGAATGTAGGTTAACTAGGGGGCACTAGGACTATGTAGGTTACCTAGCGGGCCCTTGGACTATCTAGGTTACCTAGCGGGCATATGGACTATGTAGGCTCCCTAGCGGTCATTTGGAATATATAGATTACCTAGCAGGCACTTAGATTTTTTAGGTTACCAAGCGGGCACTTGGACTATGTGGGTTCCCTTGCGGGCATTTGGACTATCTAGGTTACCTAACGGGCACTTGGACTATGTAGGTTCCCTAGCGGGCACTTGGATAATGTAGGTTCCCTATCGGGCACTTGGAGTATGTAGGTTATCTAGCGGGCATTTGGACTATGTAGGTTCCCTAGCGGGCACTTGGATTATGTAGGTTCCCTATCGGGCACTTGGAGTATGTAGGTTAACTAGCGGGCATTTGGACTATGTAGGTTACCTAGCGGGCACTTGCACTATGTAGGTTCCCTATCGGGCACTTGGAGAATGTAGGTTAACTAGGGGGCACTAGACAATGTAGGTTACCTAGCGGGCCCTTGGACTATCTAGGTTACCTAGGGGGAACCTGGACTATGTAGGCTAACTAGCGGGCCCATGGTCTATGTAGGTTTACTAGTGGGCCCTTGGACTATCTAGGTTCCCTAAAGGGCACTTGGACTATCTAGGTTACTGAACGGGCACTTGGACTATCAAGGTTACCTAAAGGGTACTTGGACTATATAGGCTAACTAGGGGGCCATTGGACCATCTAGGTTACCAAAGGGGAACTTGAACTATCTAATTTACCTAGCGGGCACTTGGACTATGTACGTTCCCTAGCGGGCACTTGGACTATCTATGTTAACTAGCGGGCACTTGGAATATGTAGGTTAACTAGCGGACACTTGCACTATGTAGGTTACCTAGCAGGCACTTGGACTATCTAGGTTAACTAGCAGGCACTTGGACTATCTAGGTGAACTAGCGGGCCCTTGTACTATGTAGGTTAACTAGCGAGCACTTGGACTATCTAGGTTAACTAGCGGACCTTGAACCACGTAGGTTAACTAGCGGGCCCTTGGACTATGTAGGTTAACTAGCGGGCACTTGGACGATCTAGGTTAACTGGAGGGCACTTGGACTATCTAGGTTAACTAGCGTGCACTTGGACTATCTAGGTTAACTAGCGGGCACTTGGATGATCAATGTTAACTAGCGGGCACTTGGACTATCTAGGTTAGCTAACGGGCACTTGGACTAAGTATGTCCCCTAGTGGGCACTTGGACACTCTAGGTTAACTAACGGGCACCAGGACTATCTAGGTTAACTAGCGGGCACTTGGACTATCTAGGTTACCTAGCTGGCACTTGGACTATGAAGGTTCCCTAGTGGGCACTTGGATTATCTAGGTTACCTAGCGGGCACTTGGACTATGTAGGTCAACTAGCAGGCCCTTGGACTATCTAGGTTAGCTAACTGGCACTTGGACTATGTAGGTTAACTAGCGGACACTTGCACGATCTAGGTTAACTAGCGGGCCCGTTGACTATGTTGGTTAACTAGCGGGCACTTGGACGATCTAGGTTAACTAGCGGGCACTTGGACGATATAGGTTAACTAGCGGGCACTTGGATTATCTAGGTTACCTAGCGGGCACTAGGAGTATGTAGGTTCCCTAGCGGGTATTTAGACTATATAGATAACCTAGCGGGCACTTAGACTTTGTAGGTTACCTAGCGGGCCCTTGGACTATGTAGGTTAACTAGCGGGCCCTTAGACTATGTAGGTTACCTAGCGGGCACTTGGACGATCTAGGTTAACTAGCGGGCACTTGGACTATGTAGGTTAACTAGCGGGCCCTTGGACTATGTAGATTAACTAGCGGGCCCTTGGACTATGTAGATTCCCTAGCGGGCATTTGGACTATATAGATAACCTAGCGGGCACTTAGACTTTGTATGTTACCTAGCAGGCAGTTGCACTTTCTAGGTTACCTAGCTGGCACTTGAACTATCTACGTTACCTAGCGAGTTCTTGGAGTATGTAGGTTACCTAGCGGGCTGTTGGACTATCTGGGTTACCAAGCGGGCACTTGGTCTATCTAGGTTAACTAAAGGGCACTTGGACTATGTAGGTTTCCTAGCGGGCCCTTGGACTATGTAAGTTCCCTAGCGGGCACTTGGTCTATTTGGGTTTCCTGGCAGGCATTTGGACTATCTAGGTTACCTAACGGGCACTTGGACTATGTAGGTTCCCTAGCGGACACTTGGATTATGTAGGTTCCCTATCGGGCACTTGGACTATGTAGGTTAACTAGAGGGCATTTGGACTATGTAGGTTACCTAGCGGGCACTTGGATTATGTAGGTTCCCTATCGGGCACTTGGAGAATGTAGGTTAACTAGGGGGCACTAGGACTATGTAGGTTACCTTGCGGGCCCTTGGACTATCTAGGTTAACTAGCGGGCATTTGGACTATGTGGGTTTCCTGGCAGGCATTTGGACTATCTAGGTTACCTAACGGGCACTTGGACTATGTAGGTTCCCTATCGGGCACTTGGACTATGTAGGTTAATCACAGGGCATTTGGACTATGTAGGTTACCTAGCGGGCACTTGGACTAAGTAGGTTCCCTATCGGGCACTTGGAGAATGTAGGTTAACTAGGGGGCACTAGGACTATGTAGGTTACCTAGCGGGCCCTTGGACTATCTAGGTTACCTAGCGGGCATATGGACTATGTAGGCTCCCTAGCGGTCATTTGGAATATATAGATTACCTAGCAGGCACTTAGATTTTTTAGGTTACCAAGCGGGCACTTGCACTATGTGGGTTCCCTTGCGGGCATTTGGACTATCTAGGTTACCTAACGGGCACTTGGACTATGTAGGTTCCCTAGCGGGCACTTGGATAATGTAGGTTCCCTATCGGGCACTTGGAGTATGTAGGTTATCTAGCGGGCATTTGGACTATGTAGGTTCCCTAGCGGGCACTTGGATTATGTAGGTTCCCTATCGGGCACTTGGAGTATGTAGGTTAACTAGCGGGCATTTGGACTATGTAGGTTACCTAGCGGGCACTTGCACTATGTAGGTTCCCTATCGGGCACTTGGAGAATGTAGGTTAACTAGGGGGCACTAGACAATGTAGGTTACCTAGCGGGCCCTTGGTCTATCTAGGTTACCTAGGGGGAACCTGGACTATGTAGGCTAACTAGCGGGCCCATGGTCTATGTAGGTTTACTAGTGGGCCCTTGGACTATCTAGGTTCCCTAAAGGGCACTTGGACTATCTAGGTTACTGAACGGGCACTTGGACTATCAAGGTTACCTAAAGGGTACTTGGACTATATAGGCTAACTAGGGGGCCATTGGACGATCTAGGTTACCAAAGGGGAACTTGAACTATCTAATTTACCTAGCGGGCACTTGGACTATGTACGTTCCCTAGCGGGCACTTGGACTATCTATGTTAACTAGCGGGCACTTGGAATATGTAGGTTAACTAGCGGACACTTGCACTATGTAGGTTACCTAGCAGGCACTTGGACTATCTAGGTTAACTAGCAGGCACTTGGACTATCTAGGTGAACTAGCGGGCCCTTGTACTATGTAGGTTAACTAGCGAGCACTTGGACTATCTAGGTTAACTAGCGGACCTTGAACCACGTAGGTTAACTAGCGGGCCCTTGGACTATGTAGGTTAACTAGCGGGCACTTGGACGATCTAGGTTAACTGGAGGGCACTTGGACTATCTAGGTTAACTAGCGTGCACTTGGACTATCTAGGTTAACTAGCGGGCACTTGGATGATCAATGTTAACTAGCGGGCACTTGGACTATCTAGGTTAGCTAACGGGCACTGGGACTAAATATGTCCCCTAGTGGGCACTTGGACACTCTAGGTTAACTAACGGGCACCAGGACTATCTAGGTTAACTAGCGGGCACTTGGACTATCTAGGTTACCTAGCTGGCACTTGGACTATGAAGGTTCCCTAGTGGGCACTTGGATTATCTAGGTTACCTAGCGGGCACTTGGACTATGTAGGTCAACTAGCAGGCCCTTGGACTATCTAGGTTAGCTAACTGGCACTTGGACTATGTAGGTTAACTAGCGGACACTTGCACGATCTAGGTTAACTAGCGGGCCCGTTGACTATGTTGGTTAACTAGCGGGCACTTGGACGATCTAGGTTAACTAGCGGGCACTTGGACGATATAGGTTAACTAGCGGGCACTTGGATTATCTAGGTTACCTAGCGGGCACTAGGACTATGTAGGTTCCCTAGCGGGTATTTAGACTATATAGATAACCTAGCGGGCACTTAGACTTTGTAGGTTACCTAGCGGGCCCTTGGACTATGTAGGTTAACTAGCGGGCCTTAGACTATGTAGGTTACCTAGCGGGCACTTGGACGATCTAGGTTAACTAGCGGGCACTTGGACTATGTAGGTTAACTAGCGGGCCCTTGGACTATGTAGATTAACTAGCGGCACTTGGACTATCTATGTTAACTAGCGGGCCCTTGGACTATGTAGATTCCCTAGCGGGCATTTGGACTATATAGATAACCTAGCGGGCACTTAGACTTTGTATGTTACCTAGCAGGCAGTTGCACATTCTAGGTTACCTAGCTGGCACTTGAACTATCTACGTTACCTAGCGGGTTCTTGGAGTATGTAGGTTACCTAGCGGGCTGTTGGACTATCTAGGTTACCAAGCGGGCACTTGGTCTATCTAGGTTAACTAAAGGGCACTTGTACTATGTAGGTTTCCTAGCGGGCCCTTGGACTATGTAAGTTCCCTAGCGGGCACTTGGTCTATGTGGGTTTCCTGGCATGCATTTGGACTACGTAGGTTACCTAACGGGCACTTGGACTATGTAGGTTCCCTAGCGGACACTTGGATTATGTAGGTTCCCTATCGGGCACTTGGACTATGTAGGTTAACTAGAGGGCATTTGGACTATGTAGGTTACCTAGCGGGCACTTGGATTATGTAGGTTCCCTATCGGGCACTTGGAGAATGTAGGTTAACTAGGGGGCACTAGGACTATGTAGGTTACCTAGCGGGCCCTTGGACTATCTAGGTTACCTAGCGGGCATTTGGACTATGTGGGTTTCCTGGCAGGCATTTGGACTATGTAGGTTACCTAACGGGCACTTGGACTATGTAGGTTCCCTATCGGGCACTTGGATTATGTAGGTTAATCACAGGGCATTTGGACTATGTAGGTTACCTAGCGGGCACTTGGACTAAGTAGGTTCCCTATCGGGCAATTGGAGAATGTAGTTTAACTAGGGGGCACTAGGACTATGTAGGTTACCTAGCGGGCCCTTGGACTATCTAGGTTACCTAGCGGGCATGTGGACTATGTAGGCTCCCTAGCGGTCATTTGGAATATATAGATTACCTAGCAGGCACTTAGATTTTGTAGGTTACCAAGTGGGCACTTGGACTATGTGGGTTCCCTTGCGGGCACTTGGATATTGTAGGTTCCCTATCGGGCACTTGGAGTATGTAGGTTAACTAGCGGGCATTTGGACTATGTAGGTTCCCTAGCGGGCACTTGGATTATGTAGGTTCCCTATCGGGCACTTGGAGTATGTAGGTTAACTGGCGGGCATTTGGACTATGTAGGTTACCTAGCGGGCACTTGCACTATGTAGGTTCCCTATCGGGCACTTGGAGAATGTAGGTTAACTAGGGGGCACTAGACAATGTAGGTTACCTAGCGGGCCCTTGGACTATCTAGGTTACCTAGGGGGAACCTGGACTATGTAGGCTAACGAGCGGGCCCATGGTCTATGTAGGTTTACTAGTGGGCCCTTGGACTATCTAGGTTCCCTAAAGGGCACTTGGACTATCTAGGTTACCGAACGGGCACTTGGACTATCAAGGTTACCTAAAGGGTACTTGGACTATGTAGGCTAACTAGGGGGCCCTTGGACGATCTAGGTTACCTAGCGGGTACTTGAACTATCTAATTTACCTAGCGGGCACTTGGACTATGTACGTTCCCTAGCGGGCACTTGGACTATCTATGTTAACTAGCGGGCACTTGGAATATGTAGGTTAACTAGCGGACACTTGCACTATGTAGGTTACCTAGCAGGCACTTGGACTATCTAGGTTAACAAGCGGGCACTTGGACTATGTAGTTTCCCTAGCGGGCATTTGGACTATTTAGGGTACCTAGCGGGCACTTGGACTATGTACGTTACCTAGCAGGCACTTGGACTATCTAGGTTAACTAACGGGCACTTGGACTATGTAGGTTCCGTATCGGGCACTTGGACTATGTAGGTTAACTAGCGGGCACTTGGACTGTCTAGGTTACCTAGCGGGCACTTGGATTATCTAGGTTAACGAACGGGCACTTGGACTATGTAGGTTACCTAGTCGCCACTTGGACTATCTAGTTGACCTAACAGGCACTTGGACTATCTAGGTTCCCTAGCGGGCACTTGTATTATCTAGGTTACCTAGCTGGCACTTGAACTATGTATGTCAACTAGCGGGCCCTTGGACTATCTAGGTTAGCTAATGGGCACTTAGATTAAGTAGGTTAACTAGCGGGCACTTGGAATATGTAGGTTAACTAGCGGACACTTGCACTATGTAGGTTAACTAGCGGGCCCATGGACTATGTAGGTTTATTAGCGGGCCCTTGGACTATCTAGGTTCCCTAAAGTGCACTTGGACTATCTAGGTTACCGAACGGGCACTTGGACTATCTAGGTTACCTAGCGGGCACTTGGAATATGTAGGCTAACTAGGGGCCCCTTGGAAGATCTAGGTTACCTAGCGGGTACTTGAACTATCTAGGTTAACTGGCGCGCACTTGCACTATCTAAGTTACCTAGCGGGCACTTCGACTATGTACGTTCCCTAGCGGGCACTTGGAATATCTATGTTAACTAGCGGGCACTTGGAATACTTAGGTTAACTTGTGGACACTTGCACTATGTAGGTTACCTAGCAGTCACTTGTACTATCTAGATTAAGTAGCGGGCACTTGGACTATGTAGGTTAACTAGCGTGCCCTTTGACTATCTAGGTTACGTAGCGGGCACTTGGTATATAATTTAACTAGCGGGCACTTGGACTATGTAGGTTAACTAGAGGACACGTGGGCTATCTAAGTTAACTAGTGGGCCCTTGGACTATGTAGTTTAACTAGCGGGCACTTGGACAATCTAGGTTAACTAGCAGGCCCTTGGACTATCTAGGTTACCTAGCGGGCACTTGGACTATCAAGGTTACTAGCGGGCACTTGGACTATGTAGGTTACCTAGTGGGCACTTGGACTATCTAGGTTAACGAAAGGGCACTTGGAATATGCAGGTAACCTAGCGGGCACTTGAACTGCCTAGGTTACCTAGCGGGCACTTAGACTCCTAGGTTAACAAACGGGAACTTGGACTATGTAGGTTGCTTAGCGGGCACTTGGAATTATCTAGGTTAGGTAACGGGCACTTTGAGTATCTAGGTTACATAGCGGGCACTTGGACTATGTAGGTTAACTAGCGAGCACTTGGACTCTAGGTTACCTAGCGGGCACTTGGACTATCTAGGTTATCTAGCGGGCCCTTGGACTATGAAGGTTTCCTAAGGGGCACTTGGACTATCTAGGTTAACGAACGGGCACTTTGACTATGTAGGTAACCTAGCGGGCACTTGGAAAGTCTAGTTTACCTAGCGGGCACTTGGACTATCTATGTTAACGAATGGGCACTTGGACTATGTAGGATCCCTATCGGACATTTGGACTACTTAGGTTACCTAGCGGGCACTTGGACTATCTAGTTTAACTATCGATCACTTGAACTATCTAAGTCAACTAGTGGGCCCTTGTACTTGTAGGTTAACTAGCGAGCACTTGGACTATCTAGGTTAACTAGCGGACCTTGTACTACGTAGGTTAACTAGCGGGCCCTTGGACTATCTTTGTTACCTAGCTGGCACTTGGACTATAAAGTTTACCTAGCTGGCACTTTGACTATGTAGGTTACCTAGTGGGCACTTGGACTCTCTAGGTTAAGGAACGGGCATTGGAATATGCAGGTAAACTAGCGGGCACTTGGACAGTCTAGGTTACCTAGCGGGCACTAGGACTTCTAGGTTAACGAACAGGCACTTGGACTATG
Organism: Tenrec ecaudatus; assembly: GCF_050624435.1. NCBI lineage: Eukaryota > Metazoa > Chordata > Mammalia > Afrosoricida > Tenrecidae > Tenrec > Tenrec ecaudatus. Next base: position 110,942,585 of record NC_134534.1, read on the forward strand.
TAGGTTGCTTAGCGGGCACTTGGACTATCTAGGTTAGGTAATGGGCACTTTGAGTATCTAGGTTACCAAGCGGGAACTTGGACAATGTAAGTTACCTAGCGGGCACTTGTATTATCTAGGTTACTAACGGGCACTTTGACTATCTAGGTTACATAGCGGGCACTTGGACTATGTAGGTTAACTAGCGAGCACTTGGACTCTAGGTTACCTAGCGGGCACTTGGACTATCTAGGTTACCTAGCAGGCACTTGGACTATCTAGGTTAACGAACTAGCACATGGACTATGTAGTTTACCTAGCGAGCACTTGGACTAACTAGGTTAACGAACGGGCACATGGACTATGTAGTTTACCTAGCGGGCACTTGGACTATGTAGGATCCCTATCGGACATTTGGACTACTTAGGTTACCTAGCGGGCACTTGGACTATTTAGGTTAACTAGCAGGCACTTGGACTATCTAGGTCAACTAGCGGGCCCTTGTACTTTGTAGGTTAACTAGCGAGCACTTGGACTCTAGGTTACCTACCGGGCACTTGGACTCTCTAGGTTTCCTAGCAGGCACTTGGACTATCTAGGTTAACGAACGGGCACATAGACTATATAGTTTACCTAACGGGCACTTGGACTATGTAGGATCCCTATCAGACATTTGGACTACTTAGGTTACCTAGCGGGCACTTGGACTATCTAGGTTAACTAGCAGGCACTTGGACTATCTAGGTCAACTAGCGGGCCCTTGTACTATGTAGGTTAACTAGCGAGCACTTGGACTATCTAGGTTAACTAGCGGACCTTGAACCACGTAGGTTAACTAGCGGGCCCTTGGACTATGTAGGTTAACTAGCGGGCACTTGGACGATCTAGGTTAACTAGAGGGCACTTGGACTATCTAGGTTAACTAGCGTGCACTTGGACTATCTAGGTTAACTAGCGGGCACTTGGATGATCAATGTTAACTAGCGGACACTTGGACTATCTAGGTTAGCTAACGGGCACTTGGACTAAGTATGTCCCCTAGTGGGCACTTGGACACTCTAGGTTAACTAATGGGCACTTGGATTATCTAGGTTACCTAGCGGGCACTTGGACTATGTAGGTCAACTAGCAGGCCCTTGGACTATCTAGGTTAGCTAACTGGCACTTGGACTATGTAGGTTAACTAGCGGACACTTGCACGATCTAGGTTAACTAGCGGGCCCATTGACTATGTTGGTTAACTAGCGGGCACTTGGACGATCTAGGTTAACTAGCGGGCACTTGGACGATACAGGTTAACTAGCGGGCACTTGGATTATCTAGGTTACCTAGCGGGCACTAGGACTATGTAGGTTCCCTAGCGGGTATTTGGACTATATAGATAACCTAGCGGGCACTTAGACTTTGTAGGTTACCTAGCGGGCCCTTGGACTATGTAGGTTAACTAGCGGGCCCTTAGACTATGTAGGTTACCTAGCGGGCACTTGGACGATCTAGGTTAACTAGCGGGCGCTTGGAATATGTAGGTTAACTAGCGGGCCCTTGGACTATGTAGATTAACTAGCGGCATTTGGACTATCTATGTTAACTAGCGGGCCCTTGGACTATGTAGATTCCCTAGCGGGCATTTGGAATATATAGATAACCTAGCGGGCACTTAGACTTTTTATGTTACCTAGCAGGCAGTTGCACTTTCTAGGTTACCTAGCTGGCACTTGAACTATCTACGTTACCTAGCGGGTTCTTGGAGTATGTAGGTTACCTAGCGGGTTGTTGGACTATCTAGGTTAACAAGCGGGCACTTGGTCTATCTAGGTTAACTAAAGAGCACTTGGACTATGTAGGTTTCCTAGCGGGCCCTTGGACTATGTAAGTTCCCTAGCGGGCACTTGGTCTATTTGGGTTTCCTGGCAGGCATTTGGACTATCTAGGTTACCTAACGGGCACTTGGACTATGTAGGTTCCCTAGCGGACACTTGGATTATGTAGGTTCCCTATCGGTCACTTGGACTATGTAGGTTAACTAGAGGGCATTTGGACTATGTAGGTTACCTAGCGGGCACTTGGATTATGTAGGTTCCCTATCGGGCACTTGGAGAATGTAGGTTAACTAGGGGGCACTAGGACTATGTAGGTTACCTAGCGGGCCCTTGGACTATCTAGGTTACCTAGCGGGCATTTGGACTATGTGGGTTTCCTGGCAGGCATTTGGACTATCTAGGTTACCTAACGGGCACATGGACTATGTAGGTTCCCTATCGGGCACTTGGAGTATGTAGGTTAATCAGAGGGCATTTGGACTATGTAGGTTACCTAGCGGGCACTTAGACTAAGTAGGTTCCCTATCGGGCAATTGGAGAATGTAGGTTAACTAGGGGGCACTAGGACTATGTAGGTTACCTAGCGGGCCCTTGGACTATCTAGGTTACCTAGCGGGCATGTGGACTATGTAGGCTCCATAGCGGTCATTTGGAATATATAGATTACCTAGCAGGCACTTAGATTTTGTAGGTTACCAAGCGGGCACTTGGACTATGTGGGTTCCCTAGCGGGCATTTGGACTATCTAGTTTACCTAACGGGCACTTGGACTATGTATGTTCCCTAGCGGGCACTTGGATAATGTAGGTTCCCTATCGGGCACTTGGAGTATGTAGGTTAACTAGCGGGCATTTGGACTATGTAGGTTCCCTAGCGGGCACTTGGATTATGTAGGTTCCCTATCGGGCACTTGGAGTATGTAGGTTAACTAGCGGGCATTTGGACTATGTAGGTTACCTAGCGGGCACTTGCACTATGTAGGTTCCCTATCGGGCACCTGGAGAATGTAGGTTAACTAGGGGACACTAGACAATGTAGGTTACCTAGCGGGCCCTTGGACTATCTAGGTTACCTAGGGGGAACCTGGACTATGTAGGCTAACGAGCGGGCCCATGGTCTATGTAGGTTTACTAGTGGGCCCTTGGACTATCTAGGTTCCCTAAAGGGCACTTGGACTATCTAGGTTACCGAACGGGCACTTGGACTATCAAGGTTACCTAAAGGGTACTTGGATTATGTAGGCTAACTAGGGGGCCCTTGGACGATCTAGGTTACCTAGCGGGTACTTGAACTATCTAATTTACCTAGCGGGCACTTGGACTATGTACGTTCCCTAGCGGGCACTTGGACTATCTATGTTAACTAGCGGGCACTTGGAATATGTAGGTAAACTAGCGGACACTTGCACTATGTAGGTTACCTAGCAGGCACTTGGACTATTTAGGTTAACAAGCGGGCACTTGGACTATGTAGTTTCCCTAGCGGGCATTTGGACTATTTAGGTAACCGAACGGGCACTTGGACTATGTACGTTACCTAGCGGGCACTTGGACTATCTAGGTTACTTTGCAGGCACTTTGACTATCTAGGTTAACTAACGGGCACTTGGACTATGTAGGTTCCCTATCGGGCACTTGGACTATGTAGGTTAACTAGCGGGCACTTGGACAGTCTAGGTTACCTAGCCGGCACTTGGATTATCTAGGTTAACGAACGGGCACTTGGACTATGTAGGTTACCTAGTCGCCACTTGGACTATCTAGTTGACCTAACAGGCACTTGGACTATCTAGGTTCCCTAGCGGGCACTTGTATTATCTAGGTTACCTAGCTGGCACTTAAACTATGTATGTCAACTAGCGGGCCCTTGGACTATCTAGGTTAGCTAATGGGCACTTAGATTATGTAGGTTAACTAGAGGGCACTTTGAATATGTAGGTTAACTAGCGGACACTTGCACTGTGTAGGTTAACTAGCGGGCCCATGGACTATGTAGGTTTATTAGCGGGCCCTTGGACTATCTAGGTTCCCTAAAGTGCACTTGGACTATCTAGGTTACCGAAAGGGCACTTGGACTATCTAGGTTACCTAGCGGGCACTTGGAATATGTAGGCTAACTAGGGGCCCCTTGGACATTCTAGGTTACCTAGCGGGTACTTGAACTATCTAGGTTAACTTGCGCGCACTTGCACTATCTAGGTTACCTAGCGGGCACTTGGACTATGTACGTTCCCTAGCGGGCACTTGGAATATCTATGTTAACTAGCGGGCACTTGGAATATGTAGGATAACTAGTGGACACTTGCACTATGTATGTTACCTAGCAGGCAATTGTACTATCTAGATAAAGTAGCGGGCACTTGGACTATGTAGGTTAACTAGCGTGCCCTTGGACTATCTAGGTTACGTAGCGGGCACTTGGTATATAATTTAACTAGCGGGCACTTGGACTATGTAGGTTAACTAGAGGACACGTGGACTATCTAGGTTAACTAGTGGGCCCTTGGACTATGTAGGTTAACTAGCGGGCACTTGGACAATCTAGGTTAACTAGCAGGCCCTTGGACTATCTAGGTTACCTAGCGGGCACTTGGACTATCAAGGTTACTAGCGGGCACTTGGACTATGTAGGTTACCTAGTGGGCACTTGGACTATCTAGGTTCCCTAAAGGGCACTTGGACTATCTAGGTTACCGAACGGGCACTTGGACTATCAAGGTTACCTAAAGGGTAATTGGACTATGTAGGCTAACTAGGGGGCCCTTGGACGATCTAGGTTACCTAGCGGGTACTTGAACTATCTAATTTACCTAGCGGGCACTTGGACTATGTACGTTCCCTAGCGGGCACTTGGACTATCTATGTTAACTAGCGGGCACTTGGAATATGTACGTTAACTAGCGGACACTTGGACTATCTAGGTTAACAAGCGGGCACTTGGACTATGTAGTTTCCCTAGCGGGCATTTGGACTATTTAGGTTACCTAGCGGGCACTTGGACTATGTACGTTACCTAGCGGGCACTTGGACTATCTAGGTTACTTTGCAGGCACTTTGACTATCTAGGTTAACTAACGGGCACTTGGACTATGTAGGTTCCCTATCGGGCACTTGGACTATGTAGGTTAACTAGCGGGCACTTGGACAGTCTAGGTTACCTAGCGGGCACTTGGATTATCTAGGTTAACGAACGGGCACTTGGACTATGTAGGTTACCTAGTCGCCACTTGGACTATCTAGTTGACCTAACTGGCACTTGGACTATCTAGGTTCCCTAGCGGGCACTTGTATTATCTAGGTTACCTAGCTGGCACTTGAACAATGTATGTCAACTAGCGGGCCCTTGGACTATCTAGGTTAGCTAATGGGCACTTAGATTATGTAGGTTAACTAGAGGGCACTTTGAATATGTAGGTTAACTAGCGGACACTTGCACTATGTAGGTTAACTAGCGGGCCCATGGACTATGTAGGTTTATTAGCGGGCCCTTGGACTATCTAGGTTCCCTAAAGTGCACTTGGACTATCTAGGTTACCGAACGGGCACTTGGACTATCTAGGTTACCTAGCGGGCACTTGGAATATGTAGGCTAACTAGGGGCCCCTTGGACGATCTAGGTTACCTAGCGGGTACTTGAACTATCTAGGTTAACTTGCGCGCACTTGCACTATCTAGCTTACCTAGCGGGCACTTGGACTATGTACGTTCCCTAGCGGGCACTTGGAATATCTATGTTAACTAGCGGGCACTTGGAATATGTAGGATAACTAGTGGACACTTGCACTATGTAGGTTACGTAGCAGGCAATTGTTCTATCTAGATTAAGTAGCGGGCACTTGGACTATGTAGGTTAACTAGCGTGCCCTTGGACTATCTAGGTTACGTAGCGGGCACTTGGTATATAATTTAACTAGCGGGCACTTGGACTATGTAGGTTAACTAGAGGACATGTGGACTATCTAGGTTAACTAGTGGGCCCTTGGACTATGTAGGTTAACTAGCGGGCACTTGGACAATCTAGGTTAACTAGCAGGCCCTTGGACTATCTAGGTTACCTAGCGGGCACTTGGACTATCAAGGTTACTAGCGGGCACTTGGACTATGTAGGTTACCTAGTGGGCACTTGGACTATCTAGGTTAACGAACGGGCACTTGGAATATGCAGGTAACCTAACAGGCACTTGAACTGTCTAGGTTACCTAGCGGGCACTTAGACTCCTAGGTTAACAAACCGGAACTTGGACTATGTAGGTTGCATAGCGGGCACTTGGACTATCTAGGTTAGGTAACGGGCACTTTGAGTATCTAGGTTACATAGCGGGCACTTGGACTATGTAGGTTAACTAGCGAGCACTTGGACTCTAGGTTACCTAGCGGGCACTTGGACTATCTAGGTTATCTAGCGGGCCCTTGGACTATGAAGGTTTCCTAAGGGGCACTTGGACTATCTAGGTTAACGAACGGGCACTTGGACTATGTAGGTAACCTAGCGGGCACTTGGAAAGTCTAGGTTACCTAGCGGGCACTTGGACTATCTATGTTAACGAATGGGCACTTGGACTATGTAGGATCCCTATCGGACATTTGGACTACTTAAGTTACCTAGCGGGCACTTGGACTATCTAGGTTAACTATCGATCACTTGAACTATCTAGGTCAACTAGCGGGCCCTTGTACTTGTAGGTTAACTAGCGAGCACTTGGACAATCTAGGTTAACTAGCGGACCTTGGACTACGTAGGTTAACTAGCGGGCCCTTGGACTATCTAGGTTAACTAGCAGGCACTTGGATGGTCAATGTTAAGTAGCGGACTCTTGGACTATGTAGGTTAACTAGCGGGCATTTGGACTATGTAGGTTCCCTATCGGGCACTTGGAGAATGTAGGTTAACTAGGGGGCACTAGGACAATGTAGGTTACCTAGTGGGCCCTTGGACTATCTAGGTTACCTTGGGGGTACCTGGATTATGTAGGTTAATTAGTGGGCACTTGGACTATCTAGGTTACCTAACGGGCACTTGGACTATGTAGGTTCCCTAGCGGGCACTTGGATTATGTAGGTTCCCTATCGGGCACTTGGAGTATGTAGGTTAACTAGCGGGCATTTGGACTATGTAGGTTACCTAGCGGGCACTTGCACTATGTAGGTTCCCTATCGGGCACTTGGAGAATGTAGGTGAACTAGGGGGCACTAGACAATGTAGGTTACCTAGCGGGCCCTTGGACTATCTAGGTTACCTAGGGGGAACCTGGACTATGTAGGCTAACTAGCGGGCCCATGGTCTATGTAGGTTTACTAGTGGGCCCTTGGACTATCTAGGTTCCCTAAAGGGCACTTGGACTATCTAGGTTACCGAACGGGAACTTGGACTATCAAGGTTACCTAAAGGGTACTTGGACTATGTAGGCTAACTAGGGGGCCCTTGGACGATCTAGGTTACCTAGCGGGTACTTGAACTATCTAAGTTACCTAGCGGGCACTTGGACTATGTACATTCCCTTGCGGGCACTTGGACTATCTATGTTAACTAGCGGGCACTTGTAATATGTAGGTTAACTAGCGGACACTTGCACTATGTAGGTTACCTAGCAGGCACTTGGACTATCTAGGTTAACAAGCGGGCACTTGGACTATGTAGTTTCCCTAGCGGGCATTTGGACTATTTAGGTTACCTAGCGGGCACTTGGACTATGTACGTTACTTAGCGGGCACTTGGACTATCTAGGTTACTTTGCAGGCACTTTGACTATCTAGGTTAACTAACGGGAACTTGGACTATGTAGGTTCCCAATAGGGCACTTGGATTATGTAGGTTAACTAGCGGGCACTTGGACTGTCTAGGTTACCTAGCGGGCACTTGGATTATCTAGGTTAACGAACGGGCACTTGGACTATGTAGGTTACGTAGTCGCCACTTGGATTATCTAGGTGAGCTAACAGGCACTTGAACTATCTAGGTTTCCTAGCGTGCACTTGTATTATCTAGGTTACCTAGCTGGCACTTGAACTATGAAGGTCAACTAGAGGTCCCTTGGACTATCTAGGTTAGCTAATGGGCACTTAGATTATGTAGGTTAACTAGCGGACACTTGCACTATGTAGGTTAACTAGCGGGCCCATGGACTATGTAGGTTTATTAGGTGGCCCTTGGACTATCTAGGTTCCCTAAAGTGCACTTGGACTATCTAGGTTACCGAACGGGCACTTGGACTATCTAGGTTACCTAGCGGGCACTTGGAATATGTAGGCTAACTAGGGGCCCCTTGGACGATCTAGGTCACCTAGCGGGCACTTGGACTATCTATGTTAACTAGCGGGCGCTTGGACTATGTAGGTTAACTAGAGGACACGTGGACTATCTAGGTTACCTAGCGCGCACTTGCACTATCTAGGTTACCTAGCGGGCACTTGGACTATGTACGTTCCCTAGCGGGCACTTGGAATATCTATGTTAACTAGCGGGTACTTGGAATATGTAGGTTAACTAGTGGACACTTGCACTATGTAGGTTACCTAGCAGGCACTTGGACTATCTAGATTAAGTAACGGGCACTTGGACTATGTAGGTTAACTAGCGTGCCCTTGGACTATCTAGGTTACGTAGCGGGCACTTGGTATATAATTTAACTAGCGGGCACTTGGACTATGTAGGTTAACTAGAGGACACGTGGACTATCTAGGTTAACTAGTGGGCCCTTGGACTATGTAGGTTAACTAGCGGGCACTTGGACAATCTAGGTTAACTAGCGGGCCATTGGACTATCTAGGTTACCTAGCGGGCACTTGGAATATCAAGGTTACTAGCGGGCACTTGGACTATGTAGGTTACCTAGTGGGCACTTGGACTATCTAGGTTAACGATCGGGCACTTGGAATATGCAGGTAGCCTAGCGGGCACTTGAACTGTCTAGGTTACCTAGCGGGCACTTAGACTCCTAGGTTAACAAACGGAAACTTGGACTATGTAGGTTGCATAGCGGGCACTTGTACTATCTAGGTTAGGTAACGGGCACTTTGAGTATCTAGTTTACATAGCGGGCACTTGGACTATGTAGGTTAACTAGCGAGCACTTGAACTCTAGGTTACCTAGCGGGCACTTGGACTATGAAGGTTTCCTAGCGGGCACTTGGACTATCTAGGTTAACGAACGGGCACTTGGACTATGTAGGTAACCTAGCGGGCACTTGGAAAGTCTAGGTTACCGAGCGGGCACTTGGACTATCTATGTTAACGAATGGGCATTTGGACTATGTAGGATCCCTATCGGACATTTGGACTACTTAGATTACCTAGCGGGCACTTGGATTATCTAGGTCAACTAGTGGGCCCTTGTACTATGTAAGTTAACTAGTGAGCACTTGGACAATCTAGGTTAAATAGCGGACCTTGGACTACGTAGGTTAACTAGCGGGCCCTTGGACTATCTAGGTTAACTAGCAGGCACTTGGATGATCTATGTTAACTAGAGGACTCTTGGATTATGTAGGTTAACTAGCGGGCATTTGGACTATATAGGTTCCCTATTGGGCACTTGGAGAATGTAGGTTAACTAGGGGGCACTAGGACAATGTAGGTTACCTAGTGGGCCCTTGGAGTATCTAGGTTACCTAGGGGGTACCTGGACTATGTAGGTTAACTTGTGGGCACTTGGACTATCTAGGTTACCTAGCAGGCACTTGGACTATGTAGGTTAACTAGCGGGCACATGGACTATCTACGTTACCTAGCGTGCACTTGAAGTATGTACGTTACCTAGCGGGCACTTGTACTATGTACGTTTCCTAGCGGGTACTTGGACTAGATAGGTTCCCTAGAGGGCACTTGGTCTATCTAGGTTAAATAGCGGGCACTTGGGCTATCTAGGTTAACTAGCGAGCACTTGGACTATCTAGGTTAACTAGCGGGCACTTGGACTATCTAGGTTAACTAGCGGGCATTTGGACTATATTGGTTACCTAGCGGGCACTTGGACTATGTAGGTTAATGAACGGGCACTTGGACTATGTAGGTAACCTAGTGGTCACTTGAACTGTCTAGGTCACCTAGCGGGCACTTGAACTATGTAGGTTAACTAGCGGGCACTTGGACTATCTAGGTTAACTAGCGAGCACTTGGACGATCTAGGTTAACTAGCGGGCACTTGGACTATCTAGGTTAACTAGCGGGCATTGGACTATTAGGGACCCTAGCGGGCATTTGGACTATATTGGTTACCTAGCGGGCACTTGGACTATGTAGGTTAATGAACGGGCACTTGGACTATGTAGGTAACCTAGTGGTCACTTGAACTGTCTAGGTCACCTAGCGGGCACTTGAACTATGTAGGTTAACTAGTGGGCACTTGGACGATCTAGGTTAACTAGCGGGCCCTTGGACGATGTAGGCTAACTAGCGGGTACATGGACTATGTAGATTAACTAGCGGCACTTGGACTATCTACGTTAACTAGCGGGCCCTTGGATTATGTAGATTCCCTAGCGGGCACTTGGACTGTGTATGTTCCAGAGCGGGCACTTGGACTATGTAGGTTCCCTAGCAGGCACTTGGACTATGTAGGTTCAAGAGCGGGGACTTAGACTATCTAGGTTCCCTAGTGGGCACTTGTACTATGTAGGTTAACTAGCGGACACTTGGACGATCTAGGTTAACTAGTGGCACTTGGACTATCTACATTAACTAGCGGGCCCTTGGACGATGTAGATTCCCTAGCGGGCGCTTGGACTATATAGGCTCCCTAGCGGGCACTTGGACTATGTATGTTACCTACAGACACTTGAACTATGTAAGTTAACTACCGGGCACTTGGACTATGTAGGATAAGTATCGGGCCCTTGGACTATCTAGGTTACCTAGCGGGCACTTGGACTATGTAGGTTACCTAGTGGGCACTTGGACTATCTAGGTTAACGAACGGGCACTTGGAATATGCAGGTAGCCTAGCGGGCACTTGAACTGTCTAGGTTACCTAGCGGGCACTTAGACTCCTAGGTTAACAAACGGGAACTTGGACTATGTAGGTTGCATAGCGGGCACTTGGACTATCTAGGTTAGGTAACGGGCACTTTGAGTATCTAGTTTACATAGCGGGCACTTGGACTATGTAGGTTAACTAGCGAGCACTTGGACTCCAGGTTACCTAGCGGGCACTTGGACTATCTAGGTAATCTTGCGGGCCCTTGGACTATGAATGTTTCCTAGCGGGCACTTGGACTATCTAGGTTAACGAACGGGCACTTGGACTATGTAGGTAACCTAGCGGGCACTTGGAAAGTCTAGGTTACCTAGCGGGCACTTGGACTATCTATGTTAACGAATGGGCACTTGGACTATGTAGGATCCCTATCGGATATTTTGACTACTTAGGTTACCTAGCGGGCACTTGGACTATCTAGGTCAACTAGCGGGCCCTTGTACTATGTAGGTTAACTAGTGAGCACTTGGACTATCTAGGTTAACTAGCGGACCTTGGACTACGTAGGTTAACTAGCGGGCCCTTGGACTATCTAGGTTAACTAGCAGGCACTTGGATGATCTATGTTAACTAGAGGACTCTTGGACTATGTAGGTTAACTAGCGGGCATTTGGACTATGTAGGTTCCCTATCGGGCACTTGGAGAATGTAGGTTAACTAGGGGGCACTAGGACAATGTAGGTTACCTAGTGGGCCCTTGGACTATCTAGGTTACCTAGGGGGTACCTGGACTATGTAGGTTAACTAGTGGGCACTTGGACTATCTAGGTTACCCAGCAGGCACTTGGACTATGTAGGTTAACTAGCGGGCACATGGACTATCTACGTTACCTAGCGTGCACTTGAACTATGTACGTTACCTAGCGGGCACTTGGACTATGTATGTTTCCTAGCGGGTACTTGGACTAGATAGGTTCCCTAGAGGGCACTTGGTCTATCTAGGTTAACTAGCGGGCACTTGGACTATCTAGGTTAACTAGCGAGCACTTGGACTATCTAGGTTAACTAGCGGGCACTTGGACTATCTAGGTTAACTAGCGGGCATTTGGACTATTAGGGACCCTAGCGGGCATTTGGACTATATTGGTTACCTAGCGGGCACTTGGACTGTGTAGGTTAATGAACGGGCACTTGGACTATGTAGGTAACCTAGTGGTCACTTGAACTGTCTAGGTCACCTAGCGGGCACTTGAACTATGTAGGTTAACTAGCGGGCACTTGGACTATCTAGGTTAACTAGCGGGCCCTTGGACGATGTAGGCTCCCTAGCGGGCACTTGGACTATGTATGTTCCAGAGCGGGCACTTGGACTGTGTAGGTTCCCTAGCAGGCACTTGGACTATGTAGGTTCATGAGCGGTGACTTAGACTATCTAGGTTCCCTAGTGGGCATTTGTACTATGTAGGTTAACTAGCGGACACTTGGACGATCTAGGTTAACTAGCGGCACTTGGACTATCTACATTAACTAGCGCGCCCTTGGACTATGTAGATTCCCTAGCGGGCGCTTGGACTATGTAGGTTCCCTAGCGGGCACTTGGACTATGTATGTTACCTACAGACACTTGAACTATGTAAGTTAACTACCGGGCAGTTGGACTATGTAGGATAACTAGCGGGCCCTTGGACTATCTAGGTTACCTAGCGGGCACTTGGACTATGTAGGTTAACTACCGGACACTTGCACTATCTAGGTTACCGTACGGGCATTTGGACTATGTAGGTAGCCTAGCGGGCACTTGGACATTCTAGGTTACCTAGCCGGCACTTGGACTTCGAGGTTAACGAAGGGCCCTTGGACTATGTATGTTGCATAGCGGGCAATTGGACTATCTAGGTTAGGTAACGGGCACTTGGACTATCTAGGTTACCTAGCGGGAACTTGGACTATGTAGGTTACCTAGCGGGCACTTGGACTATCTAGGTTACCTAACGGGCACTTGTACTATCTAGGTTTCTTAGCGGGCACTTGGACTATGTATGTTCCAGAGCGGGCACTTGGACTGTGTAGGTTCCCTAGCAGGCACTTGGACTATGTAGGTTCATGAGCGGTGACTTAGACTATCTAGGTTCCCTAGTGGGCATTTGTACTATGTAGGTTAACTAGCGGACACTTGGACGATCTAGGTTAACTAGCGGCACTTGGACTATCTACATTAACTAGCGCGCCCTTGGACTATGTAGATTCCCTAGCGGGCGCTCGGACTATGTAGGTTCCCTAGCGGGCACTTGGACTATGTATGTTACCTACAGACACTTGAACTATGTAAGTTAACTACCGGGCAGTTGGACTATGTAGGATAACTAGCGGGCCCTTGGACTATCTAGGTTACCTAGCGGGCACTTGGACTATGTAGGTTAACTACCGGACACTTGCACTATCTAGGTTACCGTACGGGCATTTGGACTATGTAGGTAGCCTAGCGGGCACTTGGACATTCTAGGTTACCTAGCCGGCACTTGGACTTCGAGGTTAACGAAGGGCCCTTGGACTATGTATGTTGCATAGCGGGCAATTGGACTATCTAGGTTAGGTAACGGGCACTTGGACTATCTAGGTTACCTAGCGGGAACTTGGACTATGTAGGTTACCTAGCGGGCACTTGGACTATCTAGGTTACCTAACGGGCACTTGTACTATCTAGGTTTCTTAGCGGGCACTTGGACTATGTAGGTTAACTAGCGGACACTTGGACAATCTAGGTTACCTAGTGGGCAGTTGGACTATGTACGCCCCCTAGTGGGCACTTGGACGATCTAGGTTAACTAGAGGGCCCTTGGATTATGTAGGTCAACTAGCGGGCCCTTGGACTATGTAGGCTAACTAGTGGGCATTTGGACGATCTAGGTTAACTAGGGGGTGCTTGGACAATGCAGGTTCCCTAGCGGGCACTTGGACTATCTTGGTTCCCTAACGGGCACTTGGACTATGTAGGTTCCCTATCAGGCACTTGGACTATGTAGGTTAACGAGCAGGACCTTGGACTATGTAGGTTAAGTAGCGGGCACTTAGACTATCTAGGTTACCTAACGGGCACCTGGATTATGTACATACCCTAGCCGGCACTGGAATATCTAGGTTATATAGTGGGCACTTGGACTATGTACGTCCCCTATCGGGCAATTGGACTATCTAGGTTAACTAGAGGGCCCTTGGACTATGTAGGTTAACTAGTGGGCACTTGGATTATCTAGGTAAACTAGCGGGCACTTGGACTGTGTACGTCCCCTAGTGGGCACTTGGACTATCTAGGTCACCTAGCGGGCACTTGGACTATGTAGGTAATCTAGCGGGCACTGGACAGTCTAGGTTACCTAGTGGGCACTTGGACTATCTAGGTTAGCTAACAGGAAATTGGAATATCTAGGTTATCTTGCGGGCCCTTGGACTATGTAGGTTAACTAGCGGGCACCTGGACTATCTAGGTTAACTAGCGGGTTCTTGACTATGTAGGTTAAATAGCGGGCCCTTGGACTATGTAGCTTAACTAGCGGGCACTTGGACGATCAAGGTTAACTAGCGGGCACTTGGACTATCTAGGTTAACTAGCGGGCACTTGGACTATCTAGGTAAACTAGCGGGCACTTGGACAATGCATGTTCCCTAGTGGGCACTTGGAATATATAGGTTCACTACAGGCACTTGGACTATCTAGGTTCCCTAACGGGCACTTGGAATATGTAGGTTTCCTATCGGGCACTTGGACTATGTAGGTTAACTAGTGGGTCCTTGGACAATCTAAATTACCTAGCGGGCACTTGGACTATGTAGGTTAACTAGCAGACACTTGGACTATCTAGGTTACCTAGCGGGCAATTGAAATATGTACATACCCTAGCGGGCACGTGGACTATTTAGGTTAACTAGAGGGCCCTTTGACTATGTAGTTTAACTAGCGGGCACTTGGACTATCTATGTTAACTAGCGGACCTTGGACTATGTAGGTTAACTAACGGGCATTTGTACGATCTAGGTTACTAGCGGGCACTTGGACTAACTAGGTTAACTAGCGAGCAATTGGACTATGTAGGTTAACTAGCGGGCACTTAGGCTATCTAGGTTACCTAGCGGGCACTTGGACTATGTATATACCTTAGCTGGCACTGGACTATCTAGGTTACCTAGCGGCCACTTGGACTATGTACGTCCCCTAGTGGGCACTTGGACTATCTAGGTTAACTAACGGGCAATAGGACTATCTAGGTTAACTAGCAGGCCCTGGTCTATGTAGGTTAACTAGCGGGCACTTGGACTATGTAGGTAACCTAGCGGGAACTTGGACTGTCTAGGTTACCTAGCGGGCACTTGAACTATCTAGGTTAGCTAACGGGTACTTGGACTATCTAGGTTACCTAGCGGGCACAGGAGTATGTACGTCCCCTAGCGGGCACTTGGACTATCTAGGTTAACTAGAGGGCCCTTGGACTATGTAGGTTAACTAGCGGGCACTTGGACTATCTAGGTTAAGTATCGGACCTTGGACTATGTAGGTTAACAAGCGGGCCCTTGGACTATGTAGGTTAACTAGCGGGCACTTGAACTATCTAGGTTAAGTAGAGGACCTTGGACTATGTAGGTTAACTAGCGGGCACTTGTACGATCTAGGTTAACTAGCGGGCACTTGTACAATCTAGGTTAACTAGCGGGCACTTGGACTATCCTGGTTCCCTAACGGGCACTTGGACTATGGAGGTTCCCTAGCGGGCACTTGGACTATGTATGTCCCTTAGCGGGCACTTGGACTATGTAGGTTCCCTATCGCGCACGTGGACTATGTAGGTTAACTAGCGGGCCTTGGACTATGTAGGTTAACTAGCGGGCACTTAGACTATCTAGGTTACCTAGCGGGCACTTGGACTACGTACATACCCTAGCGGGCACTTGGACTATCTAGGTTACCTAGCGGGCACTTGGACTATGTACGTCCCCTAGTGGGCACTTGTACTATCTAGGATAACTAACGGGCACTAGGACTATCTAGGTTAACTAGTGGGCACTTGGTTATCTAGGTTACCTAGCGGGCACTTGGACTATGTACGTCCCCTAGTGGGCACTAGGACTATCTAGGATAACTAACGGGCACTAGGACTATCTAGGTTAACTAGCGGGCACTGGGTCTATCAAGGTCAACTAGCGGCGCCTTGGACTATGTAGGTTAACTAGCGGACACTTGGACGATCTAGGTTAACTAGCGGGCCCTTGCACTATGTAGATTAACTATCAGGCACTTGGACCATCTAGGTTAACTAGCGGGTACTTGGACGATATAGGTTAACTAGCGAGCAGTTCGATTATCTAGGTTACCTAGCGGGCCCTTGAGCTATATAGGTTAACTAGTTGACCCATGGATTATCTAGGTTAGTTAACGGGCACTTGGACTATATAGGTAAATTAGCGGGCACTTGGACTATTTGGGTGCCCTAACGGGCATTTGGACAATATAGATTACCTAGCAGGCACTTGGACTTAGTAGGTTACCTAGCGGGCACTTGGACTATCTAGGTTACCTAGCGGGCACTTGGAATATCTAGGTTTTCTAGCGGGCAGTTGGACTATGTAGGTTACCTAGCGGGCACTTGGACTATCTAGGTGACCTAGCGGGCGCTGGAACTATGTAGGTTACCTAGCGGGCAATTGGATTATCTAGGTTAATGAACGGGTACTTGGACTATCTAGGTTACCTAGCGGGCACATGGAGTATGTACGTCCCCTAGCGGGCACTTGGAATATCTAGGTTAACTAGAGGGCCCTTGGACTATGTAGGTTAACTAGCGGGCACTTGGACTATCTAGGTTAAGTAGCGGACCTTGGACTATGTAGGTTAACAAGCGGGCCCTTGGACTATGTAGGTTAACTAGCGGGCACTTGGACTATCTAGTTTAAGTAGCGGACCTTGGATTATGTAGGTTAACAAGCGGGTCCTTGGACTATGTAGGTGAACTAGCGGGCACTTGGACAATCTAGGTTAACTAGCGGGCACTTTTACTATCTAGGTTAACTAGCGGGCACTTGGACTATCTAGATTAACTAGCGGGCACATGGACTATCCTGGTTCACTAACGGGCATTTGGACAATGGAGGTTCCCTAGCGGGCACTTGGACTATGTACGTCCCTTAGCGGGCACTTGGACTATGTAGGTTCCCTATCGCGCACGTGGACCATTTTAGTTAACTAGCGGGCACTTGGACTATGTAGGTTAACTAGCGGGCACTTAGACTATCTGGGTTACCTAGCGGGCACTTGGACTATGTACAAACCCTAGCGGGCACTTGGACTATCTAGGTTACCTAGCGGGCACTTGGACTATGTACGTCCCTAGTGGGCACTTGGACTATCTAGGTTAACTAACGGGCAATAGGACTATCTAGGTTAACTAGCTGGCCCTGGGCTATGTAGGTTAACTAGCGGGCACTTGGACTATGTAGGTAACCTAGCGGGAATTTGGACTGTCTAGGTTACCTAGCGGACACTTGAACTATCTAGGTTAGCTAACGGGCACCTGGACTATCTAGGTTACCTAGCGGGCTCTTGGAGTATGTACGAACCCTAGCGGGCACTTGAACTATCTAGGTTAACTAGAGGGCCCTTGGACTATGTAGGTTAACTAGCGGGCACTTGAACTATCTAGGTTAAGTAGCGGACCTTGGACTATGTAGGTTAACAAGCGGGCCCTTGGACTATGTATGTTAACTAGAGGGCACTTGGACGATCTAGGTTAACTAGCGGGCACTTGTACTATCTAGGTTAACTAGCGGGCACTTGGACTATCTAGATTAACTAGCGGGCACTTGGACTATCCTGGTTCCCTAACGGGCACTTGGACTATGGAGGTTCCCTAGCGGGCACTTGGACTATGTACGTCCCTTAGCGGGCACTTGAACTATGTAGGTTCCCTATCGCGCACGTGGACTATGTAGGTTAACTAGCGGGCACTTAGACTATCTAGGTTACCTAGCGGGCACTTGGACAATGTACATACCCTAGCGGGCACTTGGACTATCTAGGTTACCTAGCGGGCACTTGGACTATGTACGTCCCCTAGTGGGCACTTGGACTATCTAGGTTAACTAACGGGCACTAGGACTATCTAGGTTAACTAGTGGGCACTTGGTTATCTAGGTTACCTAGCGGGCACTTGGACTATGTACGTCCCCTAGTGGGCACTCGGACTATCTAGGATAACTAACGGGCACTAGGACTATCTAGGTTAGCTAGCGGGCACTTGGTCTATCTAGGTCAACTAGCGGTGCCTTGGACTATGTAGGTTAACTAGCGGACACTTGGACGATCTAGGTTAACTAGCGGGCCCTTGCACTATGTAGGTTAACTATCGGGCACTTGGACCATCTAGGTTAACTAGCGGATACTTGGACGATATAGGTTAACTAGCGAGCAGTTTGATTAGCTAGGTTACCTAGCGGGCCCTTGAACTATGTAGGTTAACTAGTTGACCCATGGATTATCTAGGTTAGCTAACGGGCACTTGGACTATATAGGTATATTAGCAGGCACTTGGACTATTTGGGTGCCCTGACGGGCATTTGGACAATATAGATTACCTAGCAGGCACTTGGACTTAGTAGGTTACCTAGCGGGCACTTGGACTATCTACGTTACCTAGCGGGCACTTGGACTATCTAGGTTTTCTAGCGGGCACTTGGACTATGTAGGTTACCTAGCGGGCGCTGGGACTATGTAGGTTACCTAGCGGGCACTTGGATTATATAGGTTAACGAACGGGTACTTGGACTATCTAGGTTACGTAGCGGACACATGGAGTATGTACGTCCCCTAGCGGGCACTTGGATTATCTAGGTTAACTAGAGGGCCCTTGGACTATGTAGGTTAACTAGCGGACACTTGTACTATCTAGGTTAAGTACCGGACCTTGGACTATGTAGGTTAACAAGCGGGCACTTGGACTATCTAGATTAACTAGCGGGCACTTGGACTATCCTGGTTCCCTAACGCGCACTTGGACTATGGAGGTTCCCTAGCGAGCACTTGGACTATGTACGTCCCTTAGCGGGCACTTGGACTATGTAGGTTCCCTATCGCGCACGTGGACTATGTAGGTTAACTAGCGGGCACTTGGACTATGTAGGTTAACTAGCGGGCACTTAGACTATCTAGGTTACCTAGCGGGCACTTGGACTATGTACATACCCTAGCGGGCACTTGGACTATCTAGGTTACCTAGCGGGCACTTGGACTATTTACGTCCCCTAGTGGGCACTTGGACTATCTAGGTTAACTAACGGGCACTAGGACTATCTAGGTTAACTAGTGGGCACTTGGTTATCTAGGTTACCTAGCGGGCACTTGGACTATGTACGTCCCCTAGTGGGCACTAGGACTATCTAGGATAACTAACGGGCACTAGGACTATCTAGGTTAGCTAGCGCTCACTTGGTCTATCTAGGTCAACTAGCGGTGCCTTGGACTATGTAGGTTAACTAGCGGACACTTGGACGATCTAGGTTAACTAGCGGGCCCTTGCACTATGTAGGTTAACTATCGGGCACTTGGACCATCTAGGTTAACTAGCGGGTACTTGGACGATATAGGTTAACTAGCGAGGAGTTCGATTAGCTAGGTTACCTAGCGGGCCCTTGAACTATGTAGGTTAACTAGTTGACCCATGGATTATCTAGGTTAGCTAACGGGCACTTGGACTATACAGGTATATTAGCAGGCACTTGGACTATTTGGGTGCCCTATCGGGCATTTGGACAATATAGATTACCTAGCAGGCACTTGGACTTAGTAGGTTACCTAGCGGGCACTTGGACTATCTACGTTACCTAGCGGGCACTTGGACTATCTAGGTTTTCTAGCGGGCACTTGGACTATGTAGGTTACCTAGCGGGCACTTGGACTATCTAGGTGACCTAGCGGGCGCTGGGACTATGTAGGTTACCTAGCGGGCACTTGGATTATCTAGGTTAACGAACGCGTACTTGGACTATCTAGGTTACCTAGCGGGCACATGGAGTATGTACGTCCCCTAGCGGGCACTTGGATTATCTAGGTTAACTAGAGGGCCCTTGGACTATGTAGGTTAACTAGCGGGCACTTGGATTATCTAGGTTAAGTAGCGGACCTTGGACTATGTAGGTTAACAAGCGGATCCTTGGACTATATCGGTTAAGGAGAGGACACTTGGACTATCTAGGTTAAGTAGCGGACCTTGGACTATGTAGGTTAACAAGCGGGCCCTTGGACTATGTAGGTTAACTAGCGGGCACTTGGACGATCTAGGTTAACTAGCGGGCACTTGTACTATCTAGGTTAACTAGCGGGCACTTGGACTATCTATATTAACTAGCGGGCACATGGACTATCCTGGTTCCCTAACGGGTACTTGGACAATGGAGGTTCCCTAGCGGGCACTTGGACTATGTACGTCCCTTAGTGGGCACTTGGACTATGTAGGTTCCCTGTCGCGCACGTGGACTATGTAGGTTAACTAGCGGGCACTTGGACTATGTAGGTTAACTAGCGGGCATTTAGACTATCTAGGTTAACTAGCAGGCAGTTGGACTATGTACATACCCTAGCGGGCACTTGGACTATCTAGGATACCTAGCGGGCACTTTGACTATGTACGTCCCCTAGTGGGCACTTGGACTATCTAGGTTAACTAACGGGCAATAGGACTATCTAGGTTAACAAGCAGGCCCTGGGCTATGTAGGTTAACTAGCGGGCACTTGGACTATGTAGGTAACCTAGCGGGTTCTTGGACTGTCTAGGTTACCTAGCGGGCACTTGAACTATCTAGGTTAGCTAACGGGCACTTGGACTATCTAGGTTACCTAGCGGGCACTTGGAGTATGTACGTCCCTTAGCGGGCACTTGAACTATCTAGGTTAACTAGAGGGCCCTTGGACTATCTAGGTTTTCTAGCGGGCACTTGGACTATGTAGGTTACCTAGCGGGCACTTGGACTATCTAGGTGACCTAGCGGGCGCTGGGACTATGTAGGTTACCTAGCAGGCACTTGGACTATCTAGGTTAAGTAGCGGACCTTGGACTATGTAGGTTAACAAGCGGGCCCTTGGACTATGTAGGTTAACTAGCGGGCTCTTGGACGATCTAGGTTAACTAGCGGGCACTTGTACTATCTAGGTTAACTAGCGGGCACTTGGACTATCTAGATTAACTAGCGGGCACTTGGACTATCCTGGTTCCCTAACGCGCACTTGGACTATGGAGGTTCCTTAGCGAGCACTTGGACTCTGTATGTCCCTTAGCGGGCACTTGGACTATGTAGGTTCCCTATCGCGCACGTGGACTATGTAGGTTAACTAGCGGGCACTTGGACTATGTATGTTAACTAGCGGGCACTTTGACTATCTAGGTTACCTAGCGGGCACTTGGACTATGTACATACCCTAGCGGGCACTTGGACTATCTAGGTTAACTAGCGGGCACTTGGACTATGTACGTCCCCTAGTGGGCACTTGGACTATCTAGGTTAACTAACGGGCACTAGGACTATCTAGGTTAACTAGTGGGCACTTGGTTATCTAGGTTACCTAGCGGGCACTTGGACTATGTACGTCCCCTAGTGGGCACTAGGACTATCTAGGATAAATAACGGGCACTAGGACTATCTAGGTTAACTAGCAGGCACTGGGTCTATCTAGGTCAACTAGCGGCGCCTTGGACTATGTAGGTTAACTAGCGGACACTTGGACGATCTAAGTTAATTGGCGGGCCCTTGCACTATGTAGGTTAACTATCGGGCACTTGGACCATCTAGGTTAACTAGCGGGTACTTGGACGATATAGGGTAACTAGCAAGCAGTTCGATTAGCTAGCTTACCTAGCGGGCCCTTGAACTATATAGGTTAACTAGTTGACCCATGGATTATCTATGTTAGCTAACGGGCACTTGGACTATATAGGTAAATTAGCGGGCAATTGTACTATTTGGGTGCCCTAACGGGCATTTGGACAATATAGATTACCTAGCAGGCACTTGGACTTAGTAGGTTACCTAGCGGGCCTTGGACTATCTAGGTTACCTAGCGGGCACTTGGACTATCTAGGTTTTCTAGCGGGCACTTGGACTATGTAGGTTACCTAGCGGGCACTTGGACTATCTAGGTGACCTAGCGGGCGCTGGGACTATGTAGGTTACCTAGCGGGCAATTGGATTATCTAGGTTAACGAACGGGTACTTGGACTATCTAGGTTACCTAGCGGGCACATGGAGTATGTACGTACCCTAGCGGGCACTTGGACTATCTAGGTTAACTAGAGGGTCCTTGGACTATGTAGGTTAACGAGCGGACACTTGGACTATCTAGGTTAAGTAGCGGACCTTGGACTATGTAGGCTAACAAGCGGGCCCTTGGACTATGTAGGTAAACTAGCGGGCACTTGGACTATCTAGATTAAGTAGCGGACCTTGGACTATGTAGGTTAACAAGCGGGCCCTTGGACTATGTAGGTTAACTAGCGGGCACTTGGATGATCTAGGTTAAGTAGCAGACCTTGGACTATGTAGGTTAACAAGCAGGCCCTTGGACACTGTAGGTTATCTAGCGGGCACTTGGACGATCTAGGTTAACTAGCGGGAACTTGGACAATGTAGGTTAACTATGGGGCACTTGGACCATCTAGGTTAACTATCGGGTACTTGGACGATATAGGTTAACTAGCGGGCAGTTGGAATAGCTATGTTACCTAGCGGGCCCTTGAACTATGTAGGTTAACTAGTTGACCCATGGATTATATAGGTTAGCTAACGGGCACTTGGACTATATAGGTAAATTAGCGGGCACTTGGACTATCTAGGTTACCTAGTGGGCACTTGGACTATCTAGGTTTTCTAGCGGGCACTTAGACTATGTAGGTTACCTAGCGGGCACTTGGACTGTCTGGGTTACCTAGCGGGCACTTGGACTATCTAGGTTACCTAACGGGCACTTGGACTATCTAGGTTACCTAGCGGGCGCTGGGACTATGTTGGTTACCTAGCGGGCATTTGGATTATCTAGGTTAACGAACGGGTACTTGGACTATGTAGGTTACCTAGCGGCAGTTGGACTAGCTAGGTTAGCTAAAAGGAACTTGGAATATCTAGGTTACCTAGTGGGTACTTGGACTATGTAGGTTACCTAGCGGGCACTTGGACTATCTAGGTTACCTAACGTGAACTTGCACTATGTAGTTTAACTAGCGGGCACTTGGACTATCTAGGTTAAAGAACGGGCACTTGGACTATGTAGGTAACCAAGCGGGCACTTGGACAGTCTAGGTTACCTAGCGGGCACTTGGACAATCTAGGTTAACGAATGGGCACTTAGACTATGTAGGTTACCTCGCGGGCACTTGGACTATCTAGGTTAGCTAACAGGAACTTGGAATATCTAGGTTACCTAGCGGGCACTTGGACTATGTAGGTTAACTAGCGGACACTTGGACGATCTTGGTTAACTAGCGGGCACTTGAAATATCTAGGTTAACTAGCGGGCCCTTGGACTATGTTGGTTAACTAGAGGGCACTTGGACCATCAAGGTTAACTAGCTGGCACTTGGACTATCTAGGTTACTTAGCGGACACTTGGACTATGTATGTTCCCTAGCGGGCACTTGGGCTATCTACGTTACCTAGCGGGCACTTGGATTATGTAGGTTAACGAACGGGCACTTGGACTATGGAGGTAACCTAATTGTCACTTGGACTGTCTAGGTTACCTAGCGGGGAATTGGACTATGTAGGTTAACTAGCGGGCACTTGGACTATGTAGGTACCCTAGCGGGCATTTGGACTATATAAGTTACCTAGTGGGCACTTGGACTATGTAGGTTACCTAACGGGCACTTGGACTATCTAGGTTAACTAGCAGGCACTTGGATTATCTAGGTTAACTAATGGGGACTTGGACTATGTATGTTCCAGAGGGGGCAATTGGACTATGTAGGTTCCCTAGCGGGCACTTGGACTATCTAGGTTCCCTAAAGGGCACTTGACTATCTAGGTTACCTAGCGGGCACTTTGACTATATAGGTAAACTAAAGGACACTGTCACTATGTAGGTTACGTAGCGGGCACTTGGACTATGTCGGTTAACTAGCAGGCCCTTGGACTATCTAGGTTAGCTAACTGGCACTTGGACTATGTAGGTTCCCTAGCGGGCATTTGGACTATATAGATAACCTAGCGGGCACTTAGACTCTGTAGGTTCCCTAGCGGGCATTTGTACTATGTAGGTTAATTAGCGGACACTTGGACGATCTAGGTTAACTAGCGGGTACTTGGATTATGTAGGTTAACTAGCGGGCCCGTGAACTATGTAGATTAACTAGCGGGCACTTGGACCATGTAGGTTCCCTAGGTGGCACTTGGACTCTGTATGTTCCCTACGGACACTTGAACTATGTAAGTTAACTACTGGGCACTTGGACTATGTAGGTTAACTAGCGGTCCCTTGGACTATATAGGTTACCTAGCGGGCACTTGGACTATGTAGGTTAACTACCGGGCACTTGCACTATCTAGGTTACCGAACGGGCATTTGGACTATGTAGGTAACCTAGCAGGCACTTGGAGAGTCTAGGTTGCCTAGCGGGCACTTGGACTTCTAGGTTAACGAACGGGCACTTGGACTATGTATGTTGCATAGCGGGCAATTGGACAATCTAGGTTAGGTAACGGGAACTTGGACTATCTAGGTTTCTTAGCGGGCACTTGGACGATCTAGGTTAACTAGAGGGCACTCGGACTATCTAGGTTAGGTAACGGGCACTTGGACTATCTAGGTTTCTTAGCAGGTATTTGGACTATGTATGTTAACTAGTGGGCCCTTGAACTATGTAGAATAACTAGCGGCACTTGGACTAACAACATTAAATAGCGGGCCCTTGGACTATGTAGATACCCTAGCGGGCATTTGGACTATATAGATAACCTAGCGGGCACATTGACTTTGTAGGTTACCTAGCGGCACATGGACTATCTAGGTTACCTAGCTGGCACTTGAATTATCTACGTTGCCTAGCGGGTTCTTGGAGTATGTAGGTTACCTAGCGGGCTGTTGGACTATCTAGGTTACCTAGCGGGCACTTGGACTATCTAGGTTAACTAATGGGCACTTGGACTATGTAGGTTCCCTAGCGGGCCCTTGGACTATGTAAGTTCCCTATCGGGCACTTGGACTAGGTAGGTTCCTTAGCGGGCACTTGGTCTATCTAGGTTAACTAGCGGGCAGTTGGAGTATCTAGGTTAACTAGCGAGCACTTGGACTATCTAGGATAACTAGCGGGCACTTGGACTATTAGAGTCCCTAGCGGGCATTTGGACTATATAGGTTACCTAGCGGGCACTTGGACTATGTAGGTTAACGAACATGCACTTGGACTATGTAAGTAACCAAGTGGTCACTTGAACTGTCTAGGTTACCTAGCGGGCACTTGGACTAAGTAGGTTAACTAGCGGGCCCTTGGACGATGTAGGTTAACTAGCGGGCACTTGGACTATCTAGGTTAACTAGCGGGCCCTTGCACTATGTAGGTTAACTAGCGTGCACTTGGACGATGTAGGTTAACTAGCGGGTACTTGGACTATGTAGGTTAACTAGCGTGCACTTGGACTATCTAGGTTTCTTAGCGGGCACTTGGACGATCTGGGTTAACTAGAGGGCACTTGGACTATCTAGGTTAACTAGCGTGCACTTGGACTATCTAGGTTTCTTAGCGGGCCCTTGGACTATGTAGATTAACTAGCGGCACTTGGACTCTCTACGTTAAGTATCGGGCCCTTGGACTATGTAGATTCCCTAGCTGGCATTTGGACTATATAGATAACCTAGCGGGCACTTTGACTTTGTGGGTTACCTAGCGGCACATGGACTATCTAGGTTACCTAGTTGGCATTTGAACTATCTACGTTATACCGGGTTCTTAGAGTATGTAGGTTACCTAGCGGGCTGTTGGACTATCTAGGTTACCAAGCGGGGACATGGACTATGTAGGTTAACTAACGGACACTTGGACTGTGTAGATTCCCTAGCGGGCCCTTGGACTACGTAAGTTCCCTAGCGGGCACTTGGACTATGAGGGTTTCCTGGCGGGCATTTGGACTATCTAGATTACCTAATGGGCACTTGGACTATGTAGGTTCCCTAGCGGGCATTTGGATTATGTAGGTTCCCTATCGGGCACTTGGACTACGTAGGTTAACTAGAAGGCATTTGGACTATGTAGGTTACCAAGCAGACACTTGGACTATGTAGGTTCCCTATCGGGCACTTGGAAAATGTAGGTTAACTAGGGGGCACTAGGACTATGTAGGTTACCTACCGGGCCCTTATACTATCTAGGTTACCTAGCGAGCATTTGGACTATGTAAGCTCCCTAGCGGTCATTTGGACTATATAGATTACCCAGCGGGAACTTAGACTTTGTAGGTTACCTAGCGGGCACTTGGACTATCTAGGTTACCTAGCTAGCACTTGAACTATCTACGTTACCTATCGGGTACTTGGAGTATGTAGGTTACTTGCCAGGCTGTTGGACTATCTAGGTTACCTAGCGGGCACTGGGACTATCTAGGTTAACTAACGGGCACTTGGACTATGTAGGTTCCCTAGCGGGCACTTTGACTATGTAGGTTCCCTATCGGGCACTTGGAGAATGTAGGTTAACTAGGGGGCACTAGGACTATGTAGGTTACCTAGCAGGCCTTTGGACTATCTAGGTTACCTAGAGGGAACCTGGACTATGTAGGTTAACTAGTGGGCACTTGGACTATCTAGGTTACCTTGCAGGCACTTGGACTATGTACGTTCCCTAGCGGGCAATTGGACTATGTACATTTCCTAGCGGGTACTTGGACTATCTAGGTTAACTAGCGGGCATATGGACTATATTGGTTACCAGCGGGCACTTGGACTATGTAGGTTAACGAACGGGCACTTGGACTATGTAGGTATCCTAGTGGTCACTTGAAATGTCTAGGTTACCTAGCGGGCACTTGGACTATGTAGGTTAACTAGCGTGCACTTGGACTGTCTAGGTTAACTAGCGGGCACTTGGACGATGTAGGTTAACTAGCGGGCACTTGGACTATCTATGTTAACTAGCAGACCCTTGGACTATGTAGGTTACCTAGTGGGCACTTGGACGGTCTAGGTTAACTAGCGGGTACTTGGACTATGTAGTTTAACTAGCGGGCTCTTGGACTATGTAGATTAACTAGCGGCACTTGGACTATCTACGTTAACTAGCGTGCCTTGGACTATGTAGATTCCCTAGCGGGCACTTGGACTATGTATGTTCCAGAGCGCGCACTTGGACTAGGTAGGTTCCCTAGCAGTCACTTCGACTATGTAGGTTCCAGAGCGGGCACTTGGACTATCTAGGCTCCCTAGCGGTCACTTGTACTATGTAGGTTAATTAGCGGACACTTGGACGATCTAGGTTAACTAGCGGGTACTTGGATTATGTAGGTTAACTAGCGGGCACTTGGACTATGTAGGTTCCCTAGCGGGCACTTGGACCCTGTATGTTCCCTACGGACACTTGAACTATGTAAGTTAACTAGCGGGCACTTGGACTATGTAGGTTAACTAGCGGGCCCTTGGACTATCTAGGTTACCTAGCGGGCACTTGGACTATGTAGGTTAACTACCGGGCACTTGCACTGTCTAGGTTACCGAACGGGCATTTGGACTATGTAGATCACCTAGCGGGCACTTGGAGAGTCTAGGTTACCTAGCGTGCACTTGGACTTCTAGGTTAACGAACGGGCACTTGGACTATGTATGTTGCATAGCGGGCAATTGGACTATCTAGGTTAGGTAACGGGCACTTGGACTATCTAGGTTTCTTAGCGGGCACTTGGACGATCTAGGTTAACTAGAGGGCACTTGGACTATCTAGGTTAGGTAACGGGCACTTGGACTATCTAGGTTTCTTAGCGGGTACCTGGACTATGTAGGTTAACTAGTGGGCCCTTGAACTATGTTAATAACTAGCGGCACTTGGACTATCTACGTTAACTACCGGGTTCTTGAACTGTGTAGATACCCTAGCGGGCATTTGGACTATATAGATAACCTAGCGGGCAATTTGACTTTGTAGGTTACCTAGCGGCACATGGACTATCTAGGTTACCTAGCTGGCACTTGAACTATCTACGTTGCCTACCGGGTTCTTGGAGTATGTAGGTTACCTAGCGGGCTGTTGGACTATCTAGGTTTCCTAGCGGGCACTTGGACTATGTAGGTTAACTAACGGGCACTTGGAATATGTAGGTTCCCTATCAGGCACTTGGACTAGGTAGGTTCCTTAGCGGGCACTTGGTCAATCTAGGTTAACTAGCGGGCACTTGGAGTATCTAGGTTTACTAGCGAGCACTTGCACTATCTAGGATAACTAGCGGGCACTTGGACTATTAGGGTCCCTAGCGAGCATTTGGACTATATAGGTTACCTAGCGGGCACTTGGACTATGTAGGTTAACGAACAGGCACTTGGACTATATAAGTAACCTACTGGTCACTTGAACTGTCTAGGTTACCTAGCAGGCACTTGGACTATGTAGGTTAACTAGCGGGCACTTGGACGATGTAGGTTAACTAGCGGGCCCTTGGACTATGTAGGTTAACTAGCGGGCCCTTGGACTATGTAGGTTAACTAGCGTGCACTTGGACGATCTAGGATAACTAGCGGGTACTTGGACTATGTAGGTTAACTAGCGTGCACTTGGACTATCTAGGTTTCTTAGCGGGCACTAGGACGATCTAGGTTAACTAGAGGGCACTTGGACTATCTAGGTTAACTAGCGTGCACTTGGACTATCTAGTTTCTTAGCGGGTACTTGGACCATGTAGGTTAACTAGCACGCCCTTGGACTATGTAGATTAACTAGCGGCACGTGGACTATCTACGTTAACTAGCGGGCCCTTGGACTATGTAGATTCCCTAGCTGGCATTTGGACTATATAGATAAGCTAGCGGGCACTTTGACTTTGAAAGTTACCTAGTGGCACATGGACTATCTAGGTTACCTAGCTGGCACTTGAACTATCTACGTTATTGCGGGTTCTTAGAGTATGTAGGTTACCTAGTGGGCTGTTGGACTATCTAGGTTACCAAGCGGGGACATGGACTATGTAGGTTAACTAGGGCACACTAGGACAATGTATGTTACCTAGCGGGCCCTTGGACTATGTAAGTTCCCTAGCGGGCACTTGGACTGTGTGGTTTTCCTGGCGGGCATTTGGACTATCTAGGTTACCTAACGGGCACTTGGACTATGTAGGTTCCATAGCGGGCACTTGGATTATGTAGGTTCCCTATCGGGCACTTAGACTATGTAGGTTAACTAGAGGGCATTTGGACTATGTAGGTTACCTAGCAGGCACTTGGACTATGTAGGTTCCCTATCGGGCACTTGAGAAATGTAGGTTAACTAGGGGGCACTTGGACTATCTAGGTTACCTAGCTGTCACTTGAACTATCTACGTTACCTAGCGGGTACTTGGAGTATGTAGGTTACTTACCGGTCTGTTGGACTATCTAGGTTACCTAGGGGGCACTGGGACTATCCAGGTTATCTAACGGGCACTTGGACTATGTATGTTCCCTAGCGGGCACTTTGACTATGTAGGTTCCCTATCGGGCACTTGGAGAATGTAGGTTAACTAGGGGGCACTAGGACTATGTAGGTTACCTAGCGGGCCCTTGGACTATCTAGGTTACCTAGGGGGAACCTGGACTATGTAGGTTAACTAGTGGGCACTTGGACTATCTAGGTTACCTGGCAGGCACTTGTACTATGTACGTTCCCTAGCGGGCAATTGGACTATGTACGTTTCCTAGCGGGTACTTGGACTATCTAGGTCAACTAGCGAGCACTTGAACTATCTAGATTCACTAGCGGGCATATGGACTATTAGGGCCCCTAGCGGGCATTTGGACTATATTGGTTACCTAGGGGGCACTTGGACTATGTAGGTTAACGAACGGGTACTTGGACTATGTAGGTAACCTAGTGGTCACTTGAATGTCTTGGTTACCTAGCGGGCACTTGGAATATGTAGGTTAACTAGCGGGCACTTGGACTGTCTAGGTTAACTAGCGGGCCCTTGGACGATGTAGGTTAACTAGCGGGCACTTGGACTATCTAGGTTAACTTGCGGGCCCTTGGACTATGTAGGTTGCCTAGTGGGCACTTGGACGGTCTAGGTTAACTAGCGGGTACTTGGACTATGTACTTTAACTAGCGGGCTCATGGAATATATAGATTAACTAGCGGCACTTGGATTATCTACGTTAACTAGCGGGCCCTTGGACTATGTAGATTCCCTAGCGGGCACTTGGACTATGTATGTTCCAGAGCGGGCACTTGGACTATGTAGGTTCCCTAACAGTCACTTGGACTATGTAGGTTCCAGAGCGGGCACTTAGACTATCTAGGTTCCCTAGCGGGCACTTGTACTATGTAGGTTAATTAGCGGACACTTGGACGATCTAGGTTAACCAGCGGGTACTTGCATTATGTAGGTTAAATAGCGGGCCCTTGAACTATGTAGATTAACTAGCGGGCACTTGGACTATGTAGGTTCCCTAGCGGGCACTTGGACTCTGTATGTTCCCTACTGACACTGGAACTATGTAAGTTAACTAGCGGGCACTTGGACTATGTAGGTTAACTAGCGGGCCCTTGGACTATCTAGGTTACCTAGCGGGCACTTTGACTATGTAGGTTAACTACCGGGCACTTGCACTATCTAGGTTACCGAACGGGCATTTGGACTATGTAGGTAACCTAGCGGGCACTTGAAGACTCTAGGTTACCTAGCGGGCACTTGGACTTCTAGGTTAACGAACGGGCACTTGGACTATGTATGTTGCATAGCGGGCAATTGGACTATCTAGTTTAGGTAATGGGCACTTGGACTATCTAGGTTTCTTAGCGGGCACTTGGACGATCTAGGTTAACTAGAGGGCACTTGGACTATCTAGGTTAGGTAGCGGGCACTTGGACTATCTAGGTTTCTTAGCGGGTACCTGGACTATGTAGGTTAACTAGTGGGCCCTTGAACTATGTAGAATAACTAGCGGCACTTGGACTATCTAGGTTAACTAGCGGGTTCTTGAACTGTGTAGATTCCCTAGCGGGCATTTGGACTATATAGATAACCTAGCGGGCACTTTGACTTTGTAGGTTACCTAGCGGCACATGGACTATCTAGGTTACCTAGCTGGCACTTGAACTATCTACGTTGCCTAGCGGGTTCTTGGAGTATGTAGGTTACCTAGCGGGCTGTTGGACTATCTAGGTTTCCTAGCGGGCACTTGGACGATCTAGGTTAACTAACGGGCACTTGGAATATGTAGGTTCCCTATCGGGCACTTGGACTAGGTAGGTACCTTAGCGGGCACTTGGTGAATCTAGGTTAACTAGCGGGCACTTGGAGTATCTAGGTTAACTAGCGAGCACTTGGACTATCTAGGATAACTAGCGGGCACTTGGACTATTAGGGTCCCTAGGGACCATTTGGACTATATAGGTTACCTAGCGGGCACTTGGACTATGTAGGTTAACGAACAGGCACTTGGACTATGTAAGTAACCTACAGGTCACGTGAACTGTCTAGGTTACCTAGCAGGCACTTGGACTATGTAGGTTAACTAGCGGGCCCTTGGACGATGTAGGTTAACTAGCGGGCCCTTGGACTATGTAGGTTAACTAGCGGGCCCTTGGACTATGTAGGTTAACTAGCGTGCACTTGGACGATCTAGGTTTCTTAGCGGGCACTAGGACGATCTAGGTTAACTAGAGGGCACTTGGACTATCTAGGTTAACTAGCGTGCACTTGGACTATCTAGGTTTCTTAGCGGGTACTTGGACCATGTAGGTTAACTAGCGGGCCCTTGGACTATGTAGATTCCCTAGCTGGCATTTGGACTATATAGATAAGCTACTGGGCACTTTGATTTTGTAGGTTACCTAGCAGCACATGGACTATCTAGGTTACCTAGGTGGCACTTGAACTATCTACGTTATTGCGGGTTCTTAGAGTATGTAGGTTACCTAGCGGGCTGTTGGACTATCTAGGTTACAAAGCGGGGACATGGACTATGTAGGTTAACTAACGGGCACTTCGACTGTGTAGATTCCCTAGCGGGCCCTTGGACTATGTAAGTTCCCTAGCGGGCACTTGCACTGTGTGGGTTTCCTGGCGGGGTTTGGACTATCTAGGTTACCTAACGGGCACTTGGACTATGTAGGTTCCCTAGCGGGCACTTGGATTATGTAGGTTCCCTATCGGTCACTTAGATTATGTAGGTTAACTAGAGGGCATTTGGACTATGTAGGTTACCTAGCAGACACTTGGACTATGTAGGTTCCCTATCGGGCACTTGGAAAATGTAGGTTAACTAGGGGGCACTAGGACTATGTAGGTTACCTACCGGGCCCTTAGACTATCTAGGTTACCTAGCGAGCATTTGGACTATGTAGGCTCCCTAGCGGTCATTTGGACTATATAGATTACCTAGCGGGAACTTAGACTTTGTAGGTTACCTAGCGGGCCCTTGGACTATCTAGGTTACCTAGCTGTCACTTGAACTATCTACGTTACCTAGCGGGTACTTGGAGTATGTAGGTTACCTACCGGGCTGTTGGACTATCTAGGTTACCTAGCGGGCACTGGGAATATCTAGGTTATCTAACGGGCACTTGGACTATGTATGTTCCCTAGCGGGCACTTTGACTATGTAGGTTCCCTATCGGGCACTTGGAGAATGTAGGTTAACTAGGGGGCACTAGGACTATGTAGGTTACCTAGCGGGCCCTTGGACTATCTAGGTTACCTAGGGGGAACCTGGACTATGTAGGTTAACTAGTGGGCACTTGGACTATCTAGGTTACCTAGAAGGCACTTGTACTATGTACGTTCCCTAGCGGGCAATTGGACTATGTACGTTTCCTAGCGGGTACTTGGACTATCTAGGTTAACTAGCGAGCACTTGAACTATCTAGGTTCACTAGTGGGCATATGGACTATTAGGGCCCCTATAGGGCATTTGGACTATATTGCTTACCTAGGGGGCACTTGGACTATGTAGGTTAACGAACGGGTACTTGGACTATGTAGGTAACCTAGTGGTCACTTGAAATGTCTAGGTTACCTAGCGGGCACTTGGAATATGTAGGTTAACTAGCGGGCACTTGGACTGTCTAGGTTAACTAGCGGGCCCTTGCGATGTAAGTTAACTAGCGGGCACTTGGACTATCTAGGTTAACTTGCGGGCCCTTGGACTATGTAGGTTGCCTAGTGGGCACTTGGACGGTCTAGGTTAACGAGCGGGTACTTGGACTATGTACTTTAACTAGCGGGCTCATGGAATATGTAGATTAACTAGCGGCACTTGCATTATCTACGTTAACTAGCGTGCTTTGGACTATGTAGATTCCCTAGCGGGCACTTGGACTATGTATGTTCCAAAGCGGGCACTTGGACTATGTAGGTTCCCTAACAGTCACTTGGACTATGTAGGTTCCAGAGCGGGTACTTAGACTATCTAGGTTCCCTAGCGGGCACTTGTACTATGTAGGTTAATTAGCGGACACTTGGACGATCTAGATTAACTAGCGGGTACTTGCATTATGTAGGTTAAATAGTGGGCCCTTGAACTATGTAGATTAACTAGCGGGCACTTGGACTATGTAGGTTCCCTAGCGGGCACTTGGACTCTGTATGTTCCCTACGGACACTGGAACTATGTAAGTTAACTAGCGGGCACTTGGACTATGTAGGTTAACTAGCGGGCCCTTGGACTATCTAGGTTATCTAGCGGGCACTTGGACTATGTAGGTTAACTACCGGGCACTTGCACTATCTAGGTTACCGAACGGGCATTTGGACTATGTAGGTAACCTAGCGGGCACTTGAAGAGTCTAGGTTACCTAGCGGGCACTTGGACTTCTAGGTTAACGAACGGGCACTTGGACTATGTATGTTGCATAGCGGGCAATTGGACTATCTAGGTTAGGTAACGGGCACTTGGACTATCTAGGTTTCTTAGCGGGCACTTGGACGATCTAGGTTAACTAGAGGGCACTTGGACGATCTAGGTTAACTAGAGGGCACTTGGACTATCTAGGTTTCTTAGCGGGTACTTAGACTATGTAGGTTAACTAGTGGGCCCTTGAACTATGTAGAATAGCTAGCGGCACTTGGACTATCTACGTTAACTAGCGGGCCCTTGGACTATGTAGATACACTAGCAGGCATTTGGACTATATAGATAACCTAGCGGGCACTTTCACTTTGTAGGTTACCTAGCGGCACATGGACTATCTAGGTTACCTAGCTGGCACTTGAACTATCTACGTTGCCTAGCGGGTTCTTGGAGTATGTAGGTTACCTAGCGGGCTGTTGGACTATCTAGACTACCTAGCTGGCACTGGGACTATCTAGGTTAACTAACGGGCACTTGGACTATGTAGGTTCCCTAGCGGGCCCTTGGACTATGTAAGTTCCCTATCGGGCACTTGGACTAGGTAGGTTCCCTTGCGGGCACTTGGTCTATCTAGGTTAACTAGCGGGCACTTGCAGTATCTAGCTTAACTAGGGAGCACTTGGACTATCTAGGATAACTAGCGGGCACATGGACTATTTGGGTCCCTAGAGGGCATTTGGACTCTGTAGGTTACCTAGCGGGCACTTGGACTATGTAGGTTAACGAACGGGCACTTGGACTATCTAGGTTACCTAGCGGGCACTGGGACTATCTAGGTTAACTAACGGGCACTTGGACTATGTAGGTTCCCTAGCGGGCACTTTGACTATGTAGGTTCCCTATCAGGCACTTGGAGAATGTAGGTTAACTAGGGGGCACTAGGACTATGTAGGTGACCTAGCGGGCCCTTGGACTATCTAGGTTACCTAGGGGGAACCTGGATTATGTAGGTTAACTAGTGGGCACTTGGACTATCTAGGTTACCTAGCAGGCACTTGTACTTTGTACGTTCCCTAGCGGGCAATTGGACTATGTATGTTTCATAGCGGGTACTTGTACTATCTAGGTTAACTAGCGAGCACTTTAACTATCTAGGTTCACTAGCGGGCATATGGACTATTAGGGCCCCTAGCGGGCATTTGGACTATATTGGTTACCTAGGGGGCACTTGGACTATGTAGGTTAACGAACGGGTACTTGGACTATATAGGTAAACTAGTTGTCACTTGAAATGTCTAGGTTACCTAGCGGGCACTTAGACTATGTAGGTTGACTAGTGGGCCCTTGGACTATGTAGGTTAACTAGTGGGCCCTTGGACTATATAGGTTAACTAGCGTGCACTTGGACGATCTAGGTTAACTAGCGGGTACTTGGACTATGTAAGTTAACTAGCGTGCACTTGGACTATCTAGGTTTCTTAGCGGGCACTTGGACGATCTAGGTTAACTAGAGGGCACTTGGACTATCTAGGTTAACGCGTGCACTTGGACTATTTGGTTTCTTAGCGGGTACTTGGACTATGTAGGTTCACTAGCGGGCCCTTGGACTATGTAGATTAACTAGCTGAACTTGGACTATCTACATTAACTAACGGGCACTTGGGTTGTGTAGATTCCCTAGCGGGCCCTTGGACTATGTAAGTTCCCTAGCAGGCACTTGGACTATGTGGGTTTCCTGGCGGGCATTTGGACTATCTAGGTTACCTAACGGGCACTTGGACTATGTAGGTTCCCTAGCGGGCACTTGGATTATGTAGGTTCCCTATCGGGCACTTGGATTATGTAGGTAAACTAGAGGGCATTTGGACTATGTAGGTTACCTAGCAGGCACTTGGACTATGTAGGTTCCCTATCGGGCACTTGGAAAATGTAGGTTAACTAGGGGGCACTAGGACTATGTAGGTTACCTAGCGGGCCCTTAGACTATCTAGGTTACCTAGCGAGCATTTGGACTATGTAGGCTCCTTAGCGGTCATTTGGACTATATATATTACCTAGCGGGAACTTAGACTTTGTACGTTACCTAGCGGGCACTTGGACTATCTAGGTTACCTAGCTGGCACTTTAAATATCTACGTTCCCTATCTGGTACTTGGAGTATGTAGGTTACCTACCGGGCTGTTGGACTATCTAGGTTACCTAGCGGGCCCTTGGACTATGTGGGTTTCCTGGCGGGCATTTGGACTATCTAGGTTACCTAACGGGCACTTGGACTATGTAGGTTCCCTAGCGGGCACTTGGATTATATAGGTTCCCTATCGGGCACTTGGATTATGTAGGTAAACTAGAGGGCATTTGGACTATGTAGGTTACCTAGCAGGCACTTGGACTATGTAGGGTCCCTATCGGGCACTTGGAAAATGTAGGTTAACTAGGGGGCACTAGGACTATGTAGGTTACCTAGCGGGCCCTTAGACTATCTAGGTTACCTAGCGAGCATTTGGACTATGTAGGCTCCTTAGCGGTCATTTGGACTATATAGATTACCTAGCGGGAACTTAGACTTTGTACGTTACCTAGCGGGCACTTGGACTATCTAGGTTACCTAGCTGGCACTTTAAATATCTACGTTCCCTAGCTGGTACTTGGAGTATGTAGGTTACCTACCGGGCTGTTGGACTATCTAGGTTACCTAGCGGGCCCTTGGACTATCTAGGTTACCTAGGGGGAACCTGGACTATGTAGGTTAACTAGTGGCACTTGGACTATCTAGGTTACCTAGCAGGCACTTGGACTATAAACGTTACCTAGCGGACACTTGGACTATGTACGTATCCTAGCGGGTACTTGGACTATATAGGTTCCCTAGCGGGCACTTCGTCTATCTAGGTTAACTAGCGAGCACTTGAACTATCTAGGTTATGTAACGGGCATATGGACTATTAGGGCCCCTAACGGGCATTTGGAATATATTGGTTACCTAGCGGCACTTGGACTATGTAGGTAACCTATGTAGGTCACTTGAAATATCTAGGTTAACTAGCGGGCACTTGGACTATGTAGGTTAACTAGCGGGCACTTGGACTGTCTAGGTTAACTAGCGAGACCTTGGACGATGTAGGTTAACTAGCGGGCACTTGGACTATCTAGGTTAACTAGCGCGCCCTTGGACTATGTAGGTTACCTAGTGGGCACTTGGACGGTCTAGGTTAACTAGCGGGTACTTGGACTATGTAGTTTAACTAGGGGGCTCTTGGATTATGTAGATTAACTAGCGGCACGTGGACTATCTACATTAACTAGCGTGCCTTGGACTATGTAGATTCCCTAGCGGGCACTTGGACTATGTATGTTCCAGAGTGGGCACTTCGACTATGTAGGTTCCCTAGCAGTCACTTTGACAATGTAGGTTCCAGAGTGGGCACTTAGACTATCAAGGTTCCCTAGCGGGCACTTGTACTATGTAGGTTAATTAGCGGACACTTGGGCGATCTAGGTTAACTAGCGGGTACTTGGATTATGTAGGTTAACTAGCGGGCCCTTGAACTATGTAGATTAACTAGCGGGCACTTGGACTATGTAGGTTCCCTAGCGGGCACTTGGACTCTGTATGTTCCCTACGGACACTTGAACTATGTAAGTTAACTACTGGGCACTTGGACTATGTAGGTTAATTAGCGGGCCCTTGCACTATGTAGGTTAACTAGCGGGCCCATGGATTATGTAGGTTTACTAGCGGGCACTTGGACCATGTAGTTTCCCTAGCGGGCATTTGGACTATGTAGGTTACCTAGCGGGCAGTTGGACTATGTAGGTTCCCTATCGGGCACTTGGAGAATGTAGGTTTACTAGGGGCACTAGGACTATGTAGGTTACCTAGCAGGCCCTTGGACTATCTAGGTTACCTAGGGGAAACCTGGACTATGTAGGTTAACTAGTGGGCACTTGGACTATCTAGGTTACCTAGCAGGCACTTGGACTATGTACGTTCCCTAGCGGGCACTTGGACTATCTACGTTACCTAGTGGGCACTTGGACTATGTACGTTACCTAGCGGGCACTTGGACTATGTGCGTTTCCTAGAGGGTACTTGGACTAGATAGGTTCCCTAGCGGGCACTTGGTCTATCTAGGTTAACAAGCGAGCACTTGGACTATCTAGGTTAACTAGCGGGCATATGGACTATTAGGGCCCCTAGCGGGCATTTGGACTATATTGGTTACCTAGCGGGCACTTGGACTATGTAGGTTAACGAACGGGCACTTGGACTATGTAGGTAACCTAGTGGTCACTTGAAATGTCTAGGTTACCTAGCGGGCACTTGGACTATGTAGGTTAACTAGCGGGCACTTGGACTATCTAGGTTAACTATCGGGCCCTTGGACTATGTAGGTTACCTAGTGGGCACTTGGACTATGTAGATTAACTAGCGGCACTTGGACTATCTACGTTAACTAGCGGGCCCTTGGACTATGTAGATTCCCTAGCGTGCACTTGGACTATGTATGTTCCAGAGCTGGCACTTGGACTATGTAGGTTCCCTAGCAGTCACTTGAACTATGTAGGTTCCAGAGCGGGCACATAGACTATCTAGGTTCCCTAGCGGGCACTTGTACTATGTAGGTTAATTAGCGGTCACTTGGACGATCGAGGTTAACTAGCGGGTACTTGGATTATGTAGGTTAACTAGCGGGCCCTTGAACTATGTAGATTAACTAGTGGGCACTTGGACTATGTAGGTTCCCTAGCCGGCAATTGGATTCTGTATGTTCCCTACGGACACTTGAACTATGTAAGTTAACTACCGCGCACTTGGACTATGTAGGTTAACTAGCGGACACTTGCACTATGTAGGTTAACTAGCGGGCCCATGGACTATGTAGGTTTACTAGCGGGCCCTTGGACTATCCAGGTTCCCTAAAGGGCACTTGGACTATCTAGTTACCGAACGGGCACTTGGACTATGTAGGCTAACTAGGGGGCCCTTGGACGATCTAGGTTACCTAGACGATCTAGCGGGCACCTGCACTATCTAGGTTACCTAGTGGGCACTTGGACTATGTAAGTTCCCTAGCAGGCACTTGGACTGTCTATGTTAACTAGCG
Organism: Tenrec ecaudatus; assembly: GCF_050624435.1. Classification (NCBI taxonomy): domain Eukaryota; kingdom Metazoa; phylum Chordata; class Mammalia; order Afrosoricida; family Tenrecidae; genus Tenrec; species Tenrec ecaudatus. The sequence goes on from NC_134534.1 coordinate 110,981,390, forward strand.
GGCACTTGGAATATGTAGGTTAACTAGCAGACACTTGCACTATGTAGGTTACCTAGCAGGCACTTGGACTATCTAGGTTAACTAGCAGGCACTTGGACTATCTAGGTTAACTAACGTGCACTTGGACTATGTAGGTTCCTTAGCGGGCACTTGGACTATCTAGGTTGCCTAGCGGGCACTTGGTCTATGTAGGTTAACTAGCGTGCCCTTGGACTATCTAGGTTACGTAGCGGGCACTTGGTATATAGGTTAACTAGCGGGTACTTGGACTATGTAGGTTAACTAGAGGACACCTGGATTATCTAGGTTAACTAGTGGGCCCTTGGACTATGTAGGTTAACTAGCGGGCACTTGGACGATCTATGTTAACTAGCGGGCACTTGGACTATCAAAGTTAACAAGTGAGCCCTTGGACTATGTAGGTTACCTAGCGGGCACTTGGACTATGTAGGTTACCTAGTGGGCACTTGGACTATCTAGGTTAACGAACGGGCATTGGAATATGCAGGTAACCTAGCGGGCACTTCTACTGTCTAGGTTACCTAGCGAGCTCTTGGAATTCTAGGTCAACGAACGGGCTCTTGGACTATGTAGGTTGCCTAGCGGGCACTTGGACTATCCAGGTTAGGTAACAGGCACTTGGATTATCTAGGTTACCTAGCGGGAACTTCGTCAATGTAAGTTACCTAGAGGGCACTTGGACTATCTAGGTTACCTAAAGGGCACTTTGACTATCTAGGTTACCTAGCGGGCACATGGACTATGTAGGTTAACTAGCGAGCACTTGGACTCTAGATTACCTAGCGGGCACTTGGACTATCTAAGTTACCTAGCGGGCTCTTGGACTATCTAGGTTCCCTAAAGGGCACTTGGACTATCTAGGTTACCGAACGGACACTTGGACTATCTAGGTTACCTAGCAGGCCCTTGGACTATGTAGGCTAACTTAGGGGCCCTTGGACGATCTAGGTTACCTAGCGGGTACTTGAACTATCTAGGTTAACTAGCGGGCAATTGCAGTATCTAGGTTACCTAGCGGGCACTTGGAATATGTAAGTTCCCTAGCGGGCACTTGGAATATCTATGTTAACTAGCGAGCACATGGAATATGTAGGTTAACTAGCGGACACTTGCACTATGTAGGTTACCTAACGGGCCCTTGGACTATCTAGGTTACCTAGGGGCATTTGGACTATGTAGGCTCCCTAGCGGTCATTTGGACTATATAGAATACATAGCGGACACTTAGATTTTGTAGGTTACCAAATGGGCACTTGGACTATGTGGGTTTCGAGCGGGCATTTGGACTATCTAGGTTACCTAACGGGCACTTGGACTATGTAGGTTCCCTAGCGGGTACTTGGATTATGTAGGTTCCCTATCGGGCACTTGGACTATGTAGGTTAACTAGCGGGCATTTGGACTATGTAGGTTACCTAGCGGGCACTTGCACTATATAGGTTCCCTATCGGGCACTTGGAGAATGTAGGTTAACTAGGGGGCACTAGGACAATGTAGGTTACCTAGCGGGCCCTTGGACTATCTAGGTTACCTAGGGGCAACCTGGACTATGTAGGTTAACTAGTGGGCACTTGGACTATGTAGGTTGCCTAGCGGGCACTTGGACTATGTAGGTTCCCTAGCGGGCACTTGGACTATGTAGGTTAACTAGCGGGCACTTGGACTCTCTGGGTTACCTAGCGTGCACTTGGATTATCTAGGTTAACGAAAGGGCACTTGGACTATGTAGGTTACCTAGCCGCCACTTGGACTATCTAGGTTAGCTAACAGGCACTTGGACTATTTAGGTTCCCTAGCGGGCACTTGCACTATCTAGGATACCTAGCTGGGACTTGGACTATGTAGGTCAACTAGCGGGCCCTTGGACTATCTAGGTTAGCTAACGGTCACTTAGATTATGTAGGTTAACTAGCGGGCACTTGGAATATGTAGGTTAACTAGCGGGCCCATGGACTATCTAGGTTCCCTAAAGGGCACTTGGACTATCTAGGTTACCGTACGGGCACATGGACTATCAAGGTTGCCTAAAGGGTACTTGGACTATGTGGCTAACTAGGCGGCCCTTGGACGATATAGGTTATCTAGCGGGCACTTGCACTATCTAAGTAACCTAGCGGGCACTTGGACTATGTAAGTTCCCTAGCGGGCACTTGGACTATCTATGTTAACTAGCGGGCACTTGGAATATGCAGGTTAACTAGCGGAAACTTGCACTATGTAGGTTACCTAGCAGGCAATTGGACTATCTAGGTTAACTAGCGGGCACTTGGACTATCTAGGTTAACTAGCGTGCACTTGGACTATGTAGGTTCCTTAGGGGGCACTTGGACGATCTAGGTTGCCTAGCGGGCACTTGTACTATGTAGGTTAACTAGCGTGCCCTTGGACTATCTAGGTTACGTACGGGCACTTGGTATATAGGTTAACTAGCGGGCACTTGGACTATATAGGTTAACTAGCGGACACTTGCACGATCTAGGTTAACTAGCACGCCCTAGCACTATGTAGGTTAACTAGCGGGACCATGGATTATGTAGGTTTACTAGCAGGCCCTTGGACTATCTAGGTTACCTAGCGGGCACTTGGACTATAAAGTTTACCTAGCGGGCACTTGGACTATGTAGGTTACCTAGTGGGCACTTGGACTCTCTAGGTTAAGGAACGGGCATTTGGAATATGCAGATAACCTAGCGGGCACTTGGACTGTCTAGGTTACCTAGCGGGCACTTGGACTTCTAGGTTAACGAACAGGCACTTGGACTATGTAGGTTGCTTAGCGGGCACTTGGACTATCTAGGTTAGGTAACGGGCACTTTGAGTATCTAGGTTACCAAGCGGGAACTTGGACAATGTAAGTTACCTAGCGGGCACTTGTACTATCTAGGTTACATAACGGGCACTTTGAATATCTAGGTTACATAGCGGGCACTTGGACTATGTAGGTTAACTAGTGAGCACTTGGACTCTAGGTTACCTAGCGGGCACTTGGACTCTCTAGGTTTCCTAGCAGGCACTTGGACTATCTAGGTTAACGAACGGGCACATTGACTATGTAGTTTACCTAGCGGGCACTTGGACTATGTAGGATCCCTATCTGACATTTGGACTACTTAGGTTACCTAGCAGGCACTTGGACTATCTAGGTTAACTAGCGGACCTTGGACTACGTAGGTTAACTAGCAGGCCCTTGGACTATGTAGGTTAACTAGCGGGCACTTGGACGATCTAGGTTAACTAGAGGGCACTTGGACTATCTAGGTTAACTAGCGTGCACTTGGACTATCTAGGTTAACTAGCGGGCACTTGGATGATAAATGTTAACTAGCGGGCACTTGGACTATCTAGGTTAGCTAACGGGCACTTGGACTAAGTACGTCCCCTAGTGGGCACTTGGACACTCTAGGTTAACTAACGGGCCCTAGGACTATCTAGGTTAACTAGCGGGCACTTGGACTATCTAGGTTACCAAGCGGGGACTTGGACTATCTAGGTTAACTAACGAGCACTTGGACTGTGTAGATTCCCTAGCGGGCCCTTCGACTATGTAAGTTCCCTAGCGGGCACTTGGACTATGTGGATTTCCTGGCGGGCATTTGGACTATCTAGGTTACCTAACGGGCACTTGGACTATGTAGGTTCCCTAGCGGGCACTTGGATTATGTAGGTTCCCTATCGGGCACTTGGACTATGTAGATTAACTAGACGGCATTTGGACTATGTAGGTTACCTAGTGGGCACTTGGACTATGTAGGTTCCCTATCGGGCACTTGGAGAATGTAGGTTTACTAGGGGGCACTAGGACTATGTAGGTTACCTAGCAGGCCCTTGGACTATCTAGGTTATCTAGGGGAAACCTGGACTATGTAGGTTAACTAGTGGGCACTTGGACTATCTAGGTTTCCTAGCAGGCACTTGGACTATGTACGTTCCCTAGCGGGCACTTGGACTATCTACGTTACCTAGTGGGCACTTAGACTATGTACGTTACCTAGCGGGCACTTGGACTATGTGCGTTTCCTAGCGGGTACTTGGACTAGATAGGTTCCCTAGCGGGCACTTGGTCTATCTAGGTTAACAAGCGAGCACTTGGACTATCTAGGTTAACTAGCGGGCATATGGACTATTAGGGCCCCTAGCGGGCATTTGGACTATATTGGTTACCTAGCGGGCACTTGGACTATGTAGGTTAACGAACGGGCACTTGGACTATGTAGGTAACCTAGTGGTCACTTGAAATGTCTAGGTTACCTAGCGGGCACTTGGACTATGTAGGTTAACTAGCGGGCACTTGGACTATCTAGGTTAACTAGCGGGCCCTTGGACTATGTAGGTTAACTAGCGGGCCCTTGGACTATGTAGGTTACCTAGTGGGCACTTGGACTATGTAGATTAACTAGCGGCACTTGGACTATCTACGTTAACTAGCGGGCCCTTGGACTATGTAGATTCCCTAGCGGGCACTTGCACTATGTATGTTCCCGAGCGGGCACTTGGACTATGTAGGTTCCCTTGCAGTCACTTGAACTATGTAGGTTCCAGAGCGGGCACTTAGACTATCTAGGTTCCCTAGCGGGCACTTGTACTATGTAGGTTAATTAGCGGAAACTTGGACGATCTTGCTTAACTAGCGGGTACTTGGATTATGTAGGTTAACTAGCGGGCCCTTGAACTATGTAGATTAACTAGCGGGCACTTGGACTATTTAGGTTCCCTAGCCGGCAATTGGATTCTGTATGTTCCCTACGGACACTTGAACTATGTAAGTTAACTACCGCGCACTTGGACTATGTAGGTTAACTAGCGGACACTTGCACTATGTAGGTTAACTAGCGGGCCCATGGACTATGTAGGTTTACTAGCGGGCCCTTGGACTATCCAGGTTCCCTAAAGGGCACTTGGACTATCTAGTTACCGAACGGGCACTTGGACTATGTAGGTTCCCTAGCGGGCACTTGGATTATGTAGGTTCCCTATCGGGCACTTGGACTATGTAGGTAAACTAGAGGGCATTTGGACTATGTAGGTTACCTAGCAGGCACTTGTACTATGTAGGTTCCCTATCGGGCACTTGGAAAATGTAGGTTAACTAGGGGGCACTAGGACTATGTAGGTTACCTAGCGGGCCCTTAGACTACCTAGGTTACCTAGCGAGCATTTGGACTATGTAGGCTCCCTAGCGGTCATTTCGACTATATAGATTACCTAGCGGGAACTTAGACTTTGTAGGTTACCTAGCGGGCACTTGGACTATCTAGGTTACCTAGCTGGCACTTTAAATATCTACGTTCCCTAGCTGGTACTTGGAGTATGTAGGTTACCTACCGGGCTGTTGGACTATCTAGGTTACCTAGCGGGCCCTTGGACTATCTAGGTTACCTAGGGGGAACCTAGACTATGTAGGTTAACTAGTGGGCACTTGGACTATCTAGGTTACCTAGCAGGCACTTGGACTATGTACGTTACCTAGCGGGCACATGGATTATGTACGTTTCCTAGCGAGTACTTGGACTAGATAGGTGCCCTAGCGGGCACTTCGTCTATCTAGGTTAACTAGCGAGCACTTGAACTATCTAGATTAACTAGCAGGCATATGGACTATTAGGGCCCCTAACGGGCATTTGGACTATATTGGTTACCTAGCGGCACTTGGACTATGTAGGTAACCTAGTGGTCACTTGAAATATCTAGGTTACCAAGCGGGCACTTGGACTATGTAGGTTAACTAGCGGGCACTTGGACTGTCTAGGTTAACTAGCGGGCCCTTGGACGTTGTAGGTTAACTAGCGGGCACTTGGACTATCTAGGTTAACTAGCGCGCCCTTGGACTATGTAGGTTACCTAGTGGGCACTTGGACGGTCTAGGTTAACTAGCGGGTACTTCGACTATGTAGTTTAACAGGCGGGCTCTTGGATTATGTAGATTAACTAGCGGCACTTGGACTATCTACGTTAACTAGCGTGCCTTGGACTATGTAGATTCCCTAGCGGGCACTTGGACTATGTATGTTCCAGAGTGGGCACTTCGACTATGTAGGTTCCCTAGCATTCACTTGGACTATGTAGGTTCCAGAGCGGGCACTTAGACTATCTAGGTTCCCTAGCGGGCACTTGTACTATGTAGGTTAATTAGCGGACACTAGGACGATCTAGGTTAACTAGAGGGTACTTGCATTATGTAGGTTAACTAGTGGGCCCTTGAACTATGTAGATTAACTAGCGGGCACTTGGACTATGTAGGTTCCCTAGCGGGCACTTGGACTCTGTATGTTCCCTACGGACACTTAAACTATGTAAGTTAACTAGCGGGCACTTGGACTATGTAGGTTAACTAGCGGGCCCTTGGACTACATAGGTTACCTAGGGGGCACTTGGACTATGTAGGTTAACCACCGGGCACTTGCACTATCTAGGTTACCGAACGGGCATTTGGACTATGTAGGTAACCTAGCGGGCACTTGGAGAGTCTAGGTAGCCTAGCAGGCACTTGGACTTCTAGGTTAACGAACGGGCACATAGACTATGTATGTTGCATAGCGGGCAATTGGACTATCTAGGTTAGGTAACGGGCACTTGGACTATCTAGGTTTCTTAGCGGGCACTTGGATGATCTAGGTTAACTAGAGGGCACTTGGACTATCTAGGTTAGGTAACGGGCACTTGGACTATCTAGGTTTCTTAGCGGGTACTTGGACTATGTAGGTTAACTAGTGGGCCCTTGAACTATGTAGAATAACTAGCGGCACTTGGACTATCTACGTTAACTAGCGGGCCCTTGGACTATGTAGATACCCTAGCGGGCATTTGGACTATATAGATAACCTAGCGGGCACTTTCACTGTGTAGGTTACCTAGCGGCACATGGACTATCTAGGTTACCTAGCTGGCACTTGAACTATCTACGTTGCCTAGCGGGTTTTTGGAGTATGTAGGTTCCCTAGCAGGCTGTTGGACTATCTAGGTTACCTAGCGGGCACCTGGACTATCTAAGTTAACTAACGGGCACTTGGACTATGTAGGTTCCCTAGCGGGCCCTTGGACTATGTAAGTTCCCTATCGGGCACTTGGACTAGGTTGGTCCCCTAGCGGGCACTTGGCCTATCTAAGTAAACTAGTGGGCACTTGGAGTATCTAGGTTAACTAGCGAGCACTTGGACTATCTAGGATAACTAGCGGGCACTTGGACTATTAGGGTCCCTAGCGGGCATTTGTACTATATAGGTTACCTAGCAGGCACTTGGACTATGTAGGTTAACGAACAGGCACTTGGACTATGTAAGTAACCTAGTGGTCACTTGAACATTCTAAGTTACCTAGCGGGCACTAGGACTATGGGGGTTAACTAGCGGGCCCTTGGACTATGTAGGTTAACTAGCGGGCCCTTGGACGGTCTAGGTTAACTAGCGGGTACTTGGACTATGTAGGTTAACTAGCGTGCACTTGGACTATCTAGGTTTCTTAGCGGGCACTTGGACCATCTAGGTTAACTAGGGGGCACTTGGACGATCTAGGTTAACTAGAGGGCACTTGGACTATCTAGGTTACTAGCGTGCACTTGGACTATCTAGGTTTCTTTGCGGGTACTTGGACTATGTAGGTTAACTAGCGGGCCCTTGGACTATGTAGATTACCTAGCGGCACTTGGACTATCTACGTTAACTAGCGGGCCCTTGGACTATGTAGATTCCCTAGCTGGCATTTGGACTATATAGATAACCTAGCGGGCAATTTGACTTTGTAGGTTACCTAGCGGCACATGGACTATCTAGGTTACCTAGTTGGCACTTGAACTATCTACGTTATAGCGGGTTCTAAGAGTATGTAGGTTACCTAGAGGGCTGTTGGACTATCTAGGTTACCAAGCGGGGACATGGACTATGTAGGTTAACTAACGGGCACTTGGACTGTGTAGATTCCCTAGCAGGCCCTTGGACTATGTAAGTTCCCTAGCGGGCACTTGGACTATGTGTGTTTCCAGGCGGGCATTTGGACTATCTATGTTACCTAACGGGCACTTGGACTATGTAGGTTCCCTAGCGGGCACTTGGATTATGTAGGTTCCCTATCGGGCACTTGGACTATGTAGGTTAACTAGTGGACATTTGGACTATGTAGGTTACCTAGCGGGCACTTGCACTATGTAGGTTCCCTATCGGGCACTTGGAGAATGTAGGTTAACTAGGGGGCATTAGGACAATGTAGGTTACCTAGCGGGCCCTTGGACTATCTAGATTACCTAGGGGCAACCTGGACTATGTAGGTTACCTAGCGGGCCCTTGGACTATGTAGGTTGCCTAGCGGGCACTTGGACTATGTAGGTTCCCTAGCGGGCACTTGGATTATATAGGTTCCCTATCGGGCACTTGGACTATGTAGGTAAACTAGCGGGCACTTGGACTCTCTGGGTTACCTAGCGGACACTTGGATTATCTAGGTTAACGAACTGGCACTTGGACTATGTAGGTTACCTAGCCGCCACTTGGACTATCTAGGTTAGCTAACAGGCTCTTGGACTATTTAGGTTCCCTAGCGGGCACTTGCACTATCTAGGATACCTAGCTGGCACTTGGACTATGTAGGTCAACTAGCGGGCCCTTGGACTATCTAGGTTAGCTAACGGGCACTTAGATTATGTAGGTTAACTAGCGGGCACTTGGAATATGTAGGTTAACTAGCGGTCCAATGGACTATGTAGGTTTACTAGCGGGCCCATGGACTATCTAGGTTCCCTAAAGGGCACTTGGACTATCTAGGTTACCGTACGGGCACTTGGACTATCAAGGTTACCTAAAGGGTATTTGGACTATGTAGGCAAACTAGGCGGCCCTTGGACGATCTAGGTTATCTAGCGGGCACTTGCACTATCTAAGTTACCTAGCGGGCACTTGGACTATGTAAGTTCCCTAGCGGGCACTTGGACTATCTATATTAACTAGCGGGCACTTGGAATATGCAGGTTAACTAGCGGACACTTGCACTATGTAGGTTACCTAGCAGGCAATTGGACTATCTAGGTTAACTAGCGGGCACATGGACTATCTAGGTTAACTAGCGGGCACTTGGACTATCTAGGTTAACTAGCGTGCACTTGGACTATCTAGGTTCCCTAGCGGGCACTTGTACTATGTAGGTTAACTAGCGTGCCCTTGGACTGTCTAGGTTACGTACGGGCACTTGGTATATAGGTTAACTAGCCGGCACTTGGACTATATAGGTTAACTAGCGGACACTTGCACGATCTAGGTTAACTAGCGTGCCCATGGATTATGTAGGTTTACTAGCAGGCCCTTGGACTATCTAGGTTACCTAGTGGGCACATGGACTATAAAGTTTACCTAGCGGGCACTTGGACTATGTAGGTTACCTAGTGGGCACTTGGACTCTCTAGGTTAAGGAACGGGCATTTGGAATATGCAGATAACCTAGCGGGCACTTGGACTGTCTAGGTTACCTAGCCGGCACTTGGATTTCTAGGTTAACGAACAGGCACTTGGACTATGTAGGTTGCTTAGCGGGCACTTGGACTATCTAGGTTAGGTAACGGGCACTTTAAGTATCTAGTTTACCAAGCGGGAACTTGGACAATGTAAGTTACCTAGCGGGCACTTGTACTATCTAGGTTACATTACGGGCACTTTGACTATCTAGGTTACATAGCGGGCACTTGGACTATGTAGGTTAACTAGCGAGCACTTGGACTCTAGGTTACCTAGCGGGCACTTGGACTCTCTAGGTTTCCTAGCAGGCACTTGGACTATCTAGGTTAACGAACGGGCACATCGACTATGTAGTTTACCTAGCGGGCACTTGGACTATGTAGGATCCCTATCGGACATTTGGACTACTTAGGTTACCTAGCGGGCACTTGGACTATCTAGGTTAACTAGCGGACCTTGGACTACGTAGGTTAACTAGCGGGCCCTTGGACTATGTAGGTTAACTAGCGGACACTTGGACGATCCAGGTTAACTAGAGGGCACTTGGACTATCTAGGTTAACTAGCGTGCACTTGGACTATCTAGGTTAACTAGCGGGCACTTGGATGATAAATGTTAACTAGCGGGCACTTGGACTAATTAGGTTAGCTAACGGGCACTTGGACTAAGTACGTCCCCTAGTGGGCACTTGGACACTCTAGGTTAACTAACGGGCCCTAGGATTATCTAGGTTAACTAGCGGGCACTTGGACTATCTAGGTTACCAAGCGGGGACTTGGACTATCTAGGTTAACTAACGAGCACTTGGACTGTGGAGATTCCCTATCGGGCCCTTGGACTATGTAAGTTCCCTAGCGGGCACATGGACTATGTGGATTTCCTGGCGGGCATTTGGACTATCTAGGTTACCTAACGGGCACTTGGACTATGTAGGTTCCCTAGCGGGCACTTGGATTATGTAGGTTCCCTATCGGGCACTTGGACTATGTAGATTAACTAGACGGCATTTGGACTATGTAGGTTACCTAGCGGGCACTTGGACTATGTAGGTTCCCTATCGGGCACTTGGAGAATGTAGGTTTACTAGGGGGCACTAGGACTATGTAGGTTACCTAGCAGGCCCTTGGACTATCTAGGTTACCTAGGGGAAACCTGGACTATGTAGGTTAACTAGTGGGCACTTGGACTATCTAGGTTTCCTAGCAGGCACTTGGACTATGTACGTTCCCTAGCGGGCACTTGGACTATCTACGTTACCTAGTGGGCACTTGGACTATGTACGTTACCTAGCGGGCACTTGGACTATGTGCGTTTCCTAGCGGGTACTTGGACTAGATAGGTTCCCTAGCGGGCACTTGGTCTATCTAGGTTAACAAGCGAGCTCTTGGACTATGTAGATTAACTAGCAGGCACTTGGACTATCTAGGTTAACTAGCGGGCCCTTGGACTATGTAGGTTAACTAGCGGGCCCTTGGACTATGTAGGTTACCTAGTGGGCACTTGGACTATGTAGATTAACTAGCGGCACTTGGACTATATACGTTAACTAGCGGGCCCTTGGACTATGTAGATTCCCTAGCGGGCACTTGGACTATGTATGTTCCCGAGCGGGCACTTGGACTATGTAGGTTCCCTAGCAGTCACTTGAACTATGTAGGTTCCAGAGCGGGCACTTAGACTATCTAGGTTCCCTAGCGGGCACTTGTACTATGTAGGTTCATTAGCGGACACTTGGACGATCTAGGTTAACTAACGGGTACTTGGATTATGTAGGTTAACTAGCGGGCCCTTGAACTATGTAGATTAACTAGCGGGCACTTGGACTATGTAGGTTCCCTAGCCGGCAATTGGATTCTGTATGTTCCCTACGGACACTTGAACTATGTAAGTTAACTACCGCGCACTTGGATTATGTAGGTTAACTAGCGGACACTTGCACTATGTAGGTTAACTAGCGGGCCCATGGACTATGTAGGTTTACTAGCGGGCCCTTGGACTATCCAGGTTCCCTAAAGGGCACTTGGACTCTCTAGTTACCGAACGGGCACTTGGACTATGTAGGTTCCCTAGCGGGCACTTGGATTATGTAGGTTCCCTATCGGGCACTTGGACTATGTAAGTAAATAGAGGGCATTTGGACTATGTAGGTTACCTAGCAGGCACTTGGACTATGTAGGTTCCCTATCGGGCACTTGGAAAATGTAGGTTAACTAGGGGGCACTAGGACTATGTAGGTTACCTAGCGGGACCTTAGACTATCTAGGTTACCTAGCGAGCATTTGGACTATGTAGGCTCCCTAGCGGTCATTTGGACTTTATAGATTACCTAGCGGGCACTTGGACTATCTAGGTTACCTAGCTGGCACTTTAAATATCTATGTTCCCTAGCTGGTACTTGGAGTATGTAGGTTACCTACCGGGCTGTTGGACTATCTAGGTTACCTAGCGGGCCCTTGGACTATCTAGGTTACCTAGGGGGAACCTGCACTATGTAGGTTAACTAGTGGGCACTTGGACTATCTAGGTTACCTAGCAGGCACTTGGACTATGTACGTTACCTAGCGGGCACTTGGACTATGTACGTTTCCTAGCTGGTACTTGGACTAGATAGGTTCCCTAGCGGGCACTTCGTCTATCTAGGTTAACTAGCGAGCACTTGAACTATCTAGGTTAACTAGCGGGCATATGGAATATTAGGGCCCCTAACGGGCATTTGGACTATATTGGTTACCTAGCGGCACTTGGACTATGTAGGTTAACTAGCGGGCACTTGGACTATCTAGGTTAACTAGCGCGCCCTTGGACGATGTAGGTTACCTAGTGGGCACTTGGACGGTCTAGGTTTACTAGCGGGTACTTGGACTATGTAGTTTAACAGGCGGGCTCTTGGATTATGTAGATTAACTAGCGGCACTTGGACTATCTACGTTAACTAGCGTGCCTTGGACTATGTAGATTCCCTAGCGGGCACTTGGACTATATATGTTCCAGAGTGGGCACTTTGACTATGTAGGTTCCCTAGCAGTCACTTGGACTATGTAGGTTCCAGAGCGGGCACTTAGACTATCTAGGTTCCCTAGCGGGCACTTGTACTATGTAGGTTAATTAGCGGACACTAGGACGATCTAGCTTAACTAGCGGGTACTTGGATTATGTAGGTTAACTAGTGGGCCCTTGAACTATGTAGATTAACTAGCGGGCACTTGGACTATGTAGGTTCCCTAGCGGGCACTTGGACTCTGTATGTTCCCTACGGACACTTAAACTATGTAAGTTAACTAGCGGGCACTTGGACTATGTAGGTTAACTAGCGGGCCCTTGGACTATATAGGTTACCTAGCGGGCACTTGGACTATGTAGGTTAACTACCGGGCACTTGCACTATCTAGGTTACCGAACGGGCATTTGGACTATGTAGGTAACCTAGCGGGCACTTGGAGAGTCTAGGTTGCCTAGCGGGCACTTGGACTTCTAGGTTAACGAACAGGCACTTAGACTATGTATGTTGCATAGCGGGCAATTGGACTATCTAGGTTAGGTAACGGGCACTTGGACTATCTAGGTTTCTTAGCGGGCACTTGGATGATCTAGGTTAACTAGAGGGCATTTGGACTATCTAGGTTAGGTAACGGGCACTTGGACTATCTAGGTTTCTTAGCGGGTACTTGGACTATGTAGGTTAACTAGTGGGCCCTTGACCTATGTAGAATAACTAGCGGCACTTGGACTATCTACGTTAACTAGCGGGCCCTTGGACTATGTAGATACCCTAGCGGGCATTTGGACTATATAGATAACATAGCGGGCACTTTCACTTTGTAGGTTACCTAGCGGCACATGGACTATCAAGGTTACCTAGCTGGCACTTGAACTATCTACGTTGCCTAGCGGGTTCTTGGAGTATGTAGGTTACCTAGCGGGCTGTTGGACTATCTAGGTTACCTAGCGGGCACCTGGACTATCTAGTTTAACTAGCGGGCACTTGGACTATGTAGGTTCCCTAGCGGGCCCTTGGACTATGTAAGTTCCCTATCGGGCACTTGGACTAGGTTGGTGCCCTAGCGGGCACTTGGCCTATCTAAGTAAACTAGTGGGCACTTGGAGTATCTAGGTTAACTAGCGAGCAATTGGACTATCTAGGATAACTAGCGGGCACTTGGACTATTAGGGTCCCTAGCGGGCATTTGTTCTATATAGGTTACGTAGCAGGCACTTGGACTATGTAGGTTAACGAACAGGCACTTGGACTATGTAAGTAACCTAGTGGTCACTTGAACAGTCTAAGTTACCTAGCGGGCACTAGGACTATGGGGGTTAACTAGCGGGCCCTTGGACTATGTAGGTTAACTAGCGGGCCCTTGGACTATGTAGGATAACTAGCGTGCACTTGGACGATCTAGGTTAACTAGCGGGTACTTGGACTATGTAGGTTAACTAGCGTGCACTTGGACTATCTAGGTTTCTTAGCGGGCACTTGGACCATGTAGGTTAACTAGGGGGCACTTGGACTATCTAGGTTTTTTAGCGGGCACTTGGACGATCTAGGTTAACTAGAGGGCACTTGGACTATCTAGGTTACTAGCGTGCACTTGGACTATCTAGGTTTCTTTGCGGGTACTTGGACTATGTAGGTTAACTAGCGGGCCCTTGGACTATGTAGATTAACTAGCGGCACTTGGACTATCTACGTTAACTAGCGGGCCCTTGGACTATGTAGATTCCCTAGCTGGCATTTGGACTATATAGATAACCTAGCGGGCAATTTGACTTTGTAGGTTACCTAGCGGCACATGGATTATATAGGTTACCTAGTTGGCACTTGAACTATCTACGTTATAGCGGGTTCTTAGAGTATGTAGGTAACCTAGAGGGCTGTTGGACTATCTAGGTTACCAAGCGGGGACATGGACTATGTAGGTTAACTAACGGGCACTTGGACTGTGTAGATCCCCTAGCGGGCCCTTGGACTATGTAATTTCCCTAGCGGGCACTTGGACTATGTGGGTTTCCTTGCGGGCATTTGGACTATCTAAGTTACCTAACGGGCACTTGGACTATGTAGGTTCCCTAGCGGGCACTTGGATTATGTAGGTTCCCTATCGGGCACTTGGACTATGTAGGTTAACTAGCGGACATTTGGACTATGTAGGTTACCTAGCGGGCACTTGCACTATGTAGGTTCCCTATCGGGCACTTGGAGAAGGTAGGTTTACTAGGGGGCACTAGAGCAATGTAGGTTACCTAGCGGGCCCTTGGACTATCTAGGTTACCTAGGGGCAACCTGGACTATGTAGGTTAACTAGTGGGCACTTGGACTATGTAGGTTGCCTAGCGGGCACTTGGACTATGTAGGTTCCCTAGCGGGCACTTGGATTATGTAGGTTCCCTATCGGGCACTTGGACTATGTAGGTTAACTAGCGGGCACTTGAACTCTCTGGGTTACCTAGCGGGCACTTGGATTATCTTGGTTAACGAACGGGCACTTGGACTATGTAGGTTACCTAGCCGCCACTTGGACTATCTAGGTTAGCTAACAGGCACTTGGACTATTTAGGTTCCCTAGCGGGCACTTGCACTATCTAGGATACCTAGCTGGCACTTGGACTATGTAGGTCAACTAGCGGGCCTTTGGACTATCTAGGTTAGCTAACGGGCACTTAGATTATGTAGGTTAACTAGCGGGCACTTGGAATATGTAGGTTAACTAGCGGTCCAATGGACTATGTAGGTTTACTAGCGGGCCCATGGACTATCTAGGTTCCCTAAAGGGCACTTGGACTATCTACGTTACCGTACGGGCACTTGGACTATCAAGGTTACCTAAAGGGTACTTGGACTATGTAGGCTAACTAGTCGGCCCTTGGACGATCTAGGTTATCTAGCGGGCACTTGCACTATCTAAGTTACCTAGCGGATACTTGGACTATCTATATTAACTAGCGGGCACTTGGAATATGCAGGTTAACTAGCGGACACTTGCACTATGTAGGTTACCTAGCAGGCAATTGGACTATCTAGGTTAACTAGCGGGCACTTGGACTATATAGGTTAACTAGCGTGCACTTGGACTATGTAGGTTCCTTAGCGGGCACTTGGACTATCTAGGTTGCCTAGCGGGCACTTGTACTATGTAGGTTAACTAGCGTGCCCTTGGACTATCTAGGTTACGTACGGGCACTTGGTATATAGGTTAACTAGCGGGCACTTGGACTATATAGGTTAACTAGCGGACACTTGCACGATCTAGGTTAACTAGCGGGCCCATGGATTATGTAGGTTTACTAGCAGGCCCTTGGACTACCTAGGTTACCTAGCGGGCACTTGGACTATAAAGTTTACCTAGCGGGCACTTGGACTATGTGGGTTACCTAGTGGGCACTTGGACTCTCTAGGTTAAGGATCGGGCATTTGGAATATGCAGATAACCTAGCGGGCACTTGGACTGTCTAGGTTACCTAGCCGGCACTTGGACTTCTAGGTTAACGAACAGGCACTTGTACTATGTAGGTTGCTTAGCGGGCACTTGGACTATCTAGGTTAGGTAACGGGCACTTTGAGTATCTTGTTTACCAAGCGGGAACTTGGACAATGTAAGTTACCTAGCGGGCCCTTGTACTATCTAGGTTACATTACGGGCACTTTGACTATCTAGGTTACATAGCGGGCACTTGGACTATGTAGGTTAACTAGCGAGCACTTGGACTCTAGGTTACCTAGCGGGCACTTGGACTCTCTAGGTTTCCTAGCAGGCACTTGGACTATCTAGGTTAACGAACGGGCACATCGACTATGTAGTTTACCTAGCGGGCACTTGGACTATGTAGGATCCTTATCGGACATTTGGACTACTTAGGTTACCTAGCGGGCACTTGGATTATCTAGGTTAACTAGCGGACCTTGGACTACGTAGGTTAACTAGCGGGCCCTTGGACTATGTAGGTTAACTAGCGGGCACTTGGACGATCTAGGTTAACTAGAGGGCACTTGGACTATCTAGGTTAACTAGCGTGCACTTGGACTATCTAGGTTAACTAGCGGGCACTTGGATGATAAATGTTAACTAGCGGGCACTTCGACTATCTAGGTTAGCTAAGGGGCACTTGGACTAAGTACGTCCCCTAGTGGGCACTTGGACACTCTAGGTTAACTAACGGGCCCTAGGACTATCTAGGTTAACTAGCGGACACTTGGACTATCTAGGTTACCAAGCGGGGACTTGGACTATCTAGGTTAACTAACGAGCACTTGGACTGTGTAGATTCCCTATCGGACCCTTGGACTATGTAAGTTCCCTAGCGGGCACTTGGACTATGTGGATTTCCTGGCGGGCATTTGGACTATCTAGGTTACCTAATGGGCACTTGGACTATGTAGGTTCCCTAGCGGGCACTTGGATTATGTAGGTTCCCTATCGGGCACTTGGACTATGTAGATTAACTAGATGGCATTTGGACTATGTAGGTTACCTAGCGGGCACTTGGACTATGTAGATTCCCTATCGGGCACTTGGAGAATGTAGGTTTACTAGGGGGCACTAGGACTATGTAGGTTACCTAGCAGGCCCTTGGACTATCTAGGTTACCTAGGGGAAACCTGGACTATGTAGGTTAACTAGTGGGCACTTGGACTATCTAGGTTTCCTAGCAGGCACTTGGACTATGTACGTTCCCTAGCGGGCACTTGGACTGTCTACGTTACCTAGTGGGCACTTGGACTATGTACGTTACCTAGCGGGCACTTGGACTATGTGCGTTTCCTAGCGGGTACTTGGACTAGATAGGTTCCCTAGCGGGCACTTGGTCTATCTAGGTTAACAAGCGAGCACTTGGACTATCTAGGTTAACTAGCGGGCATATGGACTATTAGGGCCCCTAGCGGGCATTTGGACTATATTGGTTACCTAGCGGGCACTTGGACTATGTAGGTTAACGAACGGGCACTTGGACTATGTAGGCAACCTAGTGGTCACTTGAAATGTCTAGGTTATCTAGCGGGCACTTGGACTATGTAGGTTAACTAGCGGGCACTTGGACTATCTAGGTTAACTAGCGGGCCCTTGGACTATGTAGGTTATCTAGCGGGCCCTTGGACTATGTAGGTTTCCTAGTGGGCACTTGGACTATGTAGATTAACTAGCGGCACTTGGACTATCTACGTTAACTAGCGGGCCCTTGGACTATGTAGATTCCCTAGCGGGCACTTGTACTATGTAGGTTAATTAGCGGACACTAGGACGATCTAGCTTAACTAGCGGGTACTTGGATTATGTAGGTTAACTAGTGGGCCCTTGAACTATGTAGATTAACTAGCGGGCACTTGGACTATGTAGGTTCCCTAGCGGGCACTTGGACTCTGTATGTTCCCTACGGACACTTAAACTATGTAAGTTAACTAGCGGGCACTTGGACTATGTAGGTTAACTAGCGGGCCCTTGGACTATATAGGTTACCTAGCGGGCACTTGGACTATGTAGGTTAACTACCGGGCACTTGCACTATCTAGGTTACCGAACGGGCATTTGGACTATGTAGGTAACCTAGCGGGCACTTGGAGAGTCTAGGTTGCCTAGCGGGCACTTGGACTTCTAGGTTAACGAACGGGCACTTAGACTATGTATGTTGCATAGCGGGCAATTGGACTATCTAGGTTAGGTAACGGGCACTTGGACTATCTAGGTTTCTTAGCGGGCACTTGGATGATCTAGGTTAACTAGAGGGCACTTGGTCTATCTAGGTTAGGTAACGGGCACTTGGACTATCTAGGTTTCTTAGCGGGTACTTGGACTATGTAGGTTAACTAGTGGGCCCTTGAACTATGTAGAATAACTAGCGGCACTTGGACTATCTACGTTAACTAGCGGGCCCTTGGACTATGTAGATACCCTAGCGGGCATTTGGACTATATAGATAACCAAGCGGGCACTTTCACTGTGTAGGTTACCTAGCGGCACATGGACTATCTAGGTTACCTAGCTGGCACTTGAACTATCTACGTTGCCTAGCGGGTTCTTGGAGTATGTAGGTTACCTAGCGGGCTGTTGGACTATCTAGGTTACCTAGCGGGCACCTGGACTATCTAGGTTAATTAATGGGCACTTGGACTGTGTAGGTTCCCTAGCGGGCCCTTGGACTATGTAAGTTCCCTATAGGGCACTTGGACTAGGTTGGTCCCCTAGCGGGCACTTGGCCTATCTAAGTAAACTAGTGGGCACTTGGAGTATCTAGGTTAACTAGCGAGCACTTGGACTATCTAGGATAACTAGCGGGCACTTGGACTATTAGGGTCCCTAGCGGGCATTTGTACTATATAGGTTACCTAGCAGGCACTTGGACTATGTAGGTTAACGAACAGGCACTTGAACTATGTAAGTAACCTAGTGGTCACTTGAACAGTCTAAGTTACCTAGCGGGCACTAGGACTATGGGGGTTAACTAGCGGGCCCTTGGACTTTGTAGGTTAACTAGCGGGCCCTTGGACTATGTAGGATAACTAGCGTGCACTTGGACGATCTAGGTTAACTAGCGGGTACTTGGACTATGTAGGTTAACTAGCGTGCACTTGGACTATCTAGGTTTCTTAGCGGGCACTTGGACCATCTAGGTTAACTAGGGGGCACTTGGACTATCTAGGTTTTTTAGCGGGCACTTGGACGATCTAGGTTAACTAGAGGGCACTTGGACTATCTAGGTTACTAGCGTGCACTTGGACTATCTAGGTTTCTTTGCGGGTACTTGGACTATGTAGGTTAACTAGCGGGCCCTTGGACTATGTAGATTAACTAGCGGCACTTGGACTATCTATGTTAACTAGCGGGCCCTTGGACTATGTAGATTCCATAGCTGGCATTTGGACTATATAGATAACCTAGCGGGCAATTTGACTTTGTAGGTTACCTAGCGGCACATGGACTATCTAGGTTACCTAGTTGGCACTTGAACTATCTACGTTATAGCGGGTTCTTAGAGTATGTAGGTTACCTAGAGGGCTGTTGGACTATCTAGGTTACCAAGCGGGGACATGGACTATGTAGGTTAACTAACGGGCACTTGGACTGTGTAGATTCGCTAGCGGGCCCTTGGACTATGTAAGTTCCCTAGCGGGCACTTGGACTATGTGGGTTTCCTGGCGGGCATTTGGACTATCTAGGTTACCTAACGGGCACTTGGACTATGTAGGTTCCCTAGCGGGCACTTGGATTATGTAGGTTCCCTATCGGGCACTTGGTCTATGTAGGTTAACTAGCGGACATTTGGACAATGTAGGTTACCTAGCGGGCACTTGCACTATGTAGGTTACCTATCGGGCACTTGGAGAATGTAGGTTAACTAGGGGCCACTAGGACAATGTAGGTTACCTAGCGGGCCATTGGACTATGTAAGTTACCTAGGGGCAACCTGGACTATGTAGGTTAACTAGTGGGCACTTGGACTATGTAGGTTGCCTAGCGGGCACTTGGTCTATGTAGGTTCCCTAGCGGGCACTTGGATTATGTAGGTTCCCTATCGGGCACTTGGACTATGTAGGTTAACTAGCGGGCACTTGGACTCTCTGGGTTACCTAGCGGGCACTTGGAATATCTAGGTTAACGAAAGGGCACTTGGACTATGTAGGTTACCTAGCCGCCACTTGGACTATCTAGGTTAGCTAACAGGCACTTGGACTATTTTGGTTCCCTAGTGGGCACTTGCACTATCTAGGATACCTAGCTGGCACTTGGACTCTGTAGGTCAACTAGCGGGCCCTTGGACTATCTAGGTTAGCTAACGGGAACTTAGATTATGTAGGTTAACTAGCGGGCACTTGGAATATGTAGGTTAACTTGCGGTCCAATGGACTATGTAGGTTTACTAGCGGGCCCATGGACTATCTAGGTTCCCTAAAGGGCACTTGGACTATCTAGGTTACCGTACGGGCATTTGGACTATCAAGGTTACCTAAAGGGTACTTGGACTATGTAGGCTAACTAGGCGGCTCTTGGACGATCTAAGTTACCTAGCGGGCACTTGGACTATGTAAGTTCCCTAGCGGGCACTTGGACTATCTATGTTAACTAGCGGGCACTTGGAATATGCAGGTTAACTAGCGGACACTTGCACTATGTAGGTTACCTAGCAGGCAATTGGACTATCTAGGTTAACTAGCGGGCACTTGGACTATCTAGGTTAACTAGCATGCACTTGGACTATGTAGGTTCCTTAGCGGGCACTTGGACTATCTAGGTTGCCTAGCGGGCACTTGTACTATGTAGGTTAACTAGCGTGCCCTTGGATTATCTAGGTTACGTACGGGCACTTGGTATATAGGTTAACTAGCGGGAACTTGGACTATATAGGTTAACTAGCGGACAATTGCACGATCTAGGTTAACTAGCGCGCCCCAGCACTATGTAGGTTAACTAGCGGGCCCATGGATTATGTAGGTTTACTAGCAGGCCCTTGGACTATCTAGGTTACCTAGCGGGCACTTGGACTATAAAGTTTACCTAGCGGGCACTTGGACTATGTAGGTTACCTAGTGGGCACTTGGACTCTCTAGGTGAAGGAACGGGCATTTGGAATATGCAGATAACCTAGCGGGCACTTGGACTGTCTAGGTTACCTAGCGGGCACTTGGACTTCTAGGTTATCGAACAGGCACTTGGACTATGTAGGTTAGTTAGCGGGCACCTGGACTCTCTAGGTTTCCTAGCAGGCACTTGGACTATCTAGGTTAACGAACGGGCACATAGACTATGTAGTTTACCTAGCGGGCACTTGGACTATGTAGGATCCCTATCGGACATTTGGACTACTTAGGTTACCTAGCGGGCACTTGGACTATCTAGGTTAACTAGCGGACCTTGGACTACGTAGGTTAACTAGCGGGCCCTTGAACTATGTAGATTAACTAGCGGGCACTTGGACTATGTAGTTTCCCTAGCGGGCATTTGGACTATTTAGGTTACCTAGTGGGCACTTGGACTATGTAGGTTACCTAGCAGGCACTTGGACTATCTATGTTAACTAGCGGGCACTTGGAATATGTAGGTTAACTAGCGGACACTTGCACTATGTAAGTTACGTAGCAGTCACTTGGACTATCTAGGTTAACTAGCGGGCACTTGGACTATGTAGGTCAACTAGCGGGCCCTTGGACTATCTAGGTTAGCCAACGGGCACTTACATTATGTAGGTTAACTACCGGGCACTTGGAATATGTAGGTTAAGTAGCGGACACTTGCACTATGAAGGTTAACTAGCGGGCCCATGGACTATGTAGGTTTACTAGCGGGCCCTTGGACTATCTAGGTTCCGTAAAGGGCACTTGGACTATGTAGGTCACCGAACGGGCACTTGGAGTATCTAGGTTACCTAGCAGGCACTTGGACTATGTAGGGTAACTAAGGGGCCCTTGGACGATCTAGGTTACCTAGCGGGTACTTGAACTATCTAGGTTAACTAGCGGGCAATTGCAGTATCTAGGTTACCTAACGGGCACTTGGACTATGTAAGTTCCCTATCGGGCACTTGGACTATCTAGGTTAACTAGCGGGCACTTGGACAATCTAGGTTAACTAGCGTGCACTTGGAATATGTAGGTTCCCTAGCGGGCACTTGGACTATGTATGTTTCCTACGGACACTTGAACTATGTAAGTTAACTAGCGGGCACTTGGACTATGTAGGATAACTAGCGGGCCCTTGGACTATCTAGGTTACCTAGCGGGCACTTGAACTATGTAGGTTAACTACCGGGCACATGCACTGTTTAGGTTACCGAACGGGCATTTGGACTATGTAGGTAACCTAGCGGGCACTTGGAGAGTCTAGGTTACCTAGCGGGCACTTGGACTTCTAGGTTAACGAACGGGCACTTGGACTATGTATGTTGCATAGCGGGCAATTGGACTATCTAGTTAGGCAATGGGCACTTGGACTATCTACGTTTCTTTGCGTGCACTTGGATGATCTAGGTTAACTAGAGGGCACTTGGACTATCTAGGTTAACTAGCGTGCACTTGGACTATCTAGGTTTCTTAGCGGATACTTGGACTATGTAGGTTAACTAGCGGGCCATTGGACTATGTAGATTAACTAGCGGCACTTGGACTATCTACGTTAACTAGCGGGCCCTTGGACTATGTAGATTCCCTAGCTGGCATTTGGACTGTATAGATAACCTAGCGTGCACTTTGACTTTGTAGGTTTCATAGCGGCACAGGGACTATCTAGGTTACCTAGCTGGCACTTGAACTATCTACGTTATAGCGGGTTTTTAGAGTATGTAGGTTACCTAGCGGGCTGTTGGACTATCTAGGTTACCAAGCGGGGACTTGGACTATCTAGGTTAACTAACGAGCACTTGGACTGTGTAGATTCCCTAGGGGGCCCTTGGACTATGTAAGTTCCCTAGAGGGCACTTGGCCTATGTGGATTTCCTGGCGGGCATTTGGACTATCTAGGTTACCTAACGGGCACTTGGAATATGTAGCTTCCCAAGCGGGCACTTGGATTATGTAGGTTCCCTATCGGGCACTTGGACTATGTAGATTAACTAGACGGCATTTGGACTATGTAGGTTACCTAGCGGGCACTTGGACTATGTAGGTTCCCTATCGGGCACTTGGAGAATGTAGGTTTACTAGGGGGCACTAGGACTATGTAGGTTACCTAGCAGGCCCTTGGACTATCTAGGTTACCTAGGGGAAACCTGGACTATGTAGGTTAACTAGTGGACAATTGGACTATCTAGGTTACCTAGCAGGCACTTAGACTATGTACGTTCCCTAGCGGGCACTTGCACTATCTACGTTACCTAGTGCGCACTTGGACTATGTACGTTACCTAGCGGGCACTTGGACTATGTACGTTTCCTACAGGGTACTTGGACTAGATAGGTTCCCTAGCGGGCACTTGGTCTATCTAGGTTAACTAGCGAGCACTTGGACTATCTAGGTTAACTAGCGGGCATATAGACTAAGGGCCCCTAGCGGGCATTTGGAGTGTATTGGTTACCTAGCGGGCACTTGGACTATGTAAGTAACCTAGTGGTTACTTGAAATGTCTAGGTTACCTAGCGGGCACTTGGACTATGTAGGGTAT
This sequence comes from Tenrec ecaudatus, assembly GCF_050624435.1. Taxonomy (NCBI): domain Eukaryota; kingdom Metazoa; phylum Chordata; class Mammalia; order Afrosoricida; family Tenrecidae; genus Tenrec; species Tenrec ecaudatus. Next base: position 111,004,926 of record NC_134534.1, read on the forward strand.
CTAGCGGGCACTTGGACTATCTAGGTTAACTAGAGGGCCCTTGTACTATGTAGGTTAACTAGCGGGCCCTTGGACTATGTAGGTTACCTAGTGGGCACTTGGACTATGTAGATTAACTAGCGGCACTTGGACTATCTACGTTTACTAGCGGGCCCTTGGACTATGTAGATTCCCTAGCGGGCACTTGGACTATGTATGTTCCAGAGCGGGCACTTGGACTATGTACGTTACCTAGCGGGCACTTGGACTATGTGCGTTTCCTAGCGGGTACTTGGACTAGATAGGTTCCCTAGCGGGCACTTGGTCTATCTAGGTTAACAAGCGAGCACTTGGACTATCTAGGTTAACTGGCGGGCATATGGACTATTAGAGCCGCTAGCGGGCATTTGGACTATATTGGTTACCTAGCAGGCACTTGGACTATGTAGGTTAACGAACGGGCACTTGGACTATGTAGGTAACCTAGTGGTCACTTGAAATGTCTAGGTTACCTAGCGGTCACTTTGACTATGTAGGTTAACTAGCGGGCACTTGGACTATGTAGGTTACCTAGTCGGCACTTGGACTATGTAGATTAACTAGCGGCACTTGGACTATCTACGTTAACTAGCGGGCCCTTGGACTATGTAGATTCCCTTGCGGGCACTTGGACTATGTATGTTCCAGAGCGGGCACTTGGACTATGTAGGTTCCCTAGCAGTCACTTGAACTATGTAGGTTCCAGAGCGGGCACTTAGACTATCTAGGTTCTCTAGCGGGCACTTGTACTATGTAGGTAAATTTGCGGACACTTGGACGATCTAGGTTAACTAGCGGGTACTTGGATTATGTAGGTTAACTAGCGGGCCGTGAACTATGTAGATTAACTAGCGGGCACTTGGACTATGTAGGTTCCCTAGCCGGCAATTGGATTCTGTATGTTCCCTACGGACACTTGAACTATGTAAGTTAACTACCGCCCACTTGGACTATGTAGGTTAACTAGCGGACATTTGCACTATGTAGGTTAACTAGCGGGCCCATGGACTATGTAGGTTTACTAGAGGGCCCTTGGACTATCCAGGTTCCCTAAAGGGCACTTGGACTATCTAGTTACCGAACGGGCCCTTGGACTATGTAGGCTAACTAGGGGGCCCTTGGACGATCTAGGTTACCTAGCGGGCACCTGCACTATCTAGGTTACCTAGTGGGCACTTGGACTATGTAAGTTCCCTAGCGGGCACTTGGACTGTCTATGTTAACTAGCGGGCACTTGGAATATGTAGGTTAACTAGCGGACACTTGCACTATGTAGGTTACCTAGCAGGCACTTGGACTATCTAGGTTAACCAGCAGGCACTTGTACTATGTAGGTTAACTAGCGTGCCCTTGGACTATGTAGGTTCCTTAGCGGGCACTTGGACTATCTAGGTTGCCTAGCGGGCACTTGGTCTATGTAGGTTAACTAGCGTGCCCTTGGACTAACTAGGTTACGTAGCGGGAACTTGGTATATAGGTTAACTAGCGGGTACTTGGACTATGTAGGTTACCTAGCCGCCACTTGGACTATCTAGGTTATCTAACAGGCACTTGGACTATTTAGGTTCCCTAGCGGGCACTTGCACTATCTAGGATACCTAGCTGGCACTTGGACTATGTAGGTCAACTAGCGGGCCCTTGGACTATCTAGGTTAGCTAACGGGCACTTAGATTATGTAGGTTAACTAGCGGGCACTTGGAATATGTAGGTTAACTAGCGGTCCAATGGACTATGTAGGTTTACTAGCGGGCCCATGGACTATCTAGGTTCCCTAAAGGGCACTTGGACTATCTACGTTACCGTACGGGCACTTGGACTATCAAGGTTACCTAAAGGGTACTTGGACTATGTAGGCTAACTAGGCGGCCCTTGGACGATCTAGGTTATCTAGCGGGCACTTGCACTATCTAAGTTACCTAGCGGGCACTTGGACTATGTAAGTTCCCTAGCGGGCACTTGGACTATCTATGTTAACTAGCGGACACTTGCACTATGTAGGTTACCTGGCAGGCAATTGGACTATCTAGGTTAACTAGCGGGCACTTGGACTATCTAGGTTAACTAGCGTGCACTTGGACTATGTAGGTTCCTTAGCGGGCACTTGGACTATCTAGGTTGCCTAGCGGGCACTTGTACTATGTAGGTTAACTAGCGTGCCCTTGGACTATCTAGGTTACGTACGGGCACTTGGTATATAGGTTAACTAGCGGGCACTTGGACTATATAGGTTAACTAGCGGACACTTGCACTATGTAGGTTACCTAGCAGGCACTTGGACTATCTAGGTTAACTAGCAGGCACTTGGACTATCTAGGTTAACTATCGTGCACTTGGACTATGTAGGTTCCTTAGCGGGCACTTGGACTATCTGGGTTGCCTAGCGGGCACTTGGTCTATGTAGGTTAACTAGCGTGCCCTTGGACAATATAGGTTACGTAGCGGGCACTTGGTATATAAGTTAACTAGCGGGTACTTGGACTATGTAGGTTACCTAGCCGCCATTTGGACTATCTAGGTTATCTAACAGGCACTTAGACTATTTAGGTTCCCTAGCGGGCACTTGCACTATCTAGGATACCTAGCTGGCACTTGGAGTATGTAGGTCAACTAGAGGGCCCTTGGACTATCTAGGTTAGCTAACGGGCACTTAGATTATGTAGGTTAACTAGCGGGCACTTGGAATATGTAGGTTAACTAGCGGTCCAATGGACTATGTAGGTTTACTAGCGGGCCCATGGACTATCTAGGTTCCCTAAAGGGCACTTGGACTATCTATGTTACTGTACTGGCACTTGGACTATCAAGGTTACCTAAAGGGTACTTGGACTATGTAGGCTAACTAGGCGGCCCTTGGACGATCTAGGTTATCTAGCGGGCACTTGCACTATCTAAGTTACCTAGCGGGCACTTGGACTATGTAAGTTCCCTAGCGGGCACTTGGACTATCTATGTTAACTAGCGGGCACTTGGAATATGCAGGTTAACTAGCGGACACTTGCACTATGTAGGTTACCTAGCAGGCAATTGGACTATCTAGGTTAACTAGCGGACACTTGGACTATCTAGGTTAACTAGCGTGCACTTGGACTATGTAGGTTCCTTAGCGGGCACTTGGACTATCTAGGTTGCCTAGCGGGCACTTGTACTATGTAGGTTAACTAGCGTGCCCTTGGACTATCTAGGTTACGTACGGGCACTTGGTATATAGGTTAACTAGCGGGCACTTGGACTATATAGGTTAACTAGCGGACACTTGCACGATCTAGGTTAACTAGCGCGCCCCAGCACTATGTAGGTTAACTAGCGGGCCCATGGATTATGTAGGTTTACTAGCAGGCCCTTGGACTATCTAGGTTACCTAGCGGGCACTTGGACTATAAAGTTTACCTAGCGGGCACTTGGACTATGTAGGTTACCTAGTGGGCACTTGGGCTCTCTAGGTTAAGGATCGGGCATTTGGAATATGCAGATAACCTAGCGGGCATTTGGACTGTCTAGGTTACCTAGCCAGCACTTGGACTTCTAGGTTAACGAACAGGCACTTGGACTATGTAGGTTGCTTAGCGGGCACTTGGACTATCTAGGTTAGGTAACGGGCACTTTGAGTATCTAGTTTACCAAGCGGGAACTTGGACAATGTAAGTTACCTAGCGGGCACTTGTACTATCTAGGTTACATAACGGGCACTTTGACTATCTAGGTTACATAGCGGGCACTTGGACTATGTAGGTTAACTACCGAGCACTTGGACTCTAGGTTACCTAGCGGGCACTTGGACTCTCTAGGTTTCCTAGCAGGCACTTGGACTATCTAGGTTAACGAACAGGCACATCGACTATGTAGTTTACCTAGCGGGCACTTGGACTATATAGGATCCCTATCGGACATTTGGACTACTTAGGTTACCTAGCGGGCACTTGGACTATCTAGGTTAACTAGCGGACCTTGGACTACGTAGGTTAACTAGCTGGCCCTTGAACTATGTAGATTAACTAGCGGGCACTTGGACTATGTAATTTCCCTAGCGGGCATTTGGACTATTTAGGTTACCTAGTGGGCACTTGGACTATGTAGGTTACCTAGCAGGCACTTGGACTATCTATGTTAACTAGCGAGCACTTGCAATATGTAGGTTAACTAGCGGACACTTGCACTATGTAAGTTACCTAGCAGTCACTTGGACTATCTAGGTTAACTAGCGGGCACTTGGACTATGTAGGTCAACTAGCGGGCCCTTGGACTATCTAGGTTAGCCAACGGGCACTTAGATTATGTAGGTTAACTACCGGGCACTTGGAATATGTAGGTTAAGTAGCGGACACTTGCACTATGAAGGTTAACTAGCGGGCCCATGGACTATGTAGGTTTACTAGCGGGCCCTTGGACTATCTAGGTTCCGTAAAGGGCACTTGGACTATCTAGGTCACCGAACGGGCACTTGGAGTATCTATGTTACCTAGCAGGCACTTGGACTATGTAGGGTAACTAAGGGGCCCTTGGACGATCTAGGTTACCTAGCGGGTACTTGAACTATCTAGGTTAACTAGCGGGCAATTGCAGTATCTAGGTTACCTAGCGGGAACTTGGACTATGTAAGTTCCCTAGCGGGCACTTGGACTATCTATGTTAACTAGCGGGCACTTGGAATATGCAGGTTAACTAGCGGACACTTGCACTATGTAGGTTACCTGGCAGGCAATTGGACTATCTAGGTTAACTAGCGGGCACTAGGACTATCTAGGTTAACTAGCGTGCACTTGGACTATGTAGGTTCCTTAGCGGGCACTTGGACTATCTAGGTTGCCTAGCGGGCACTTGTACTATGTAGGTTAACTAGCGTGCCCTTGGACTATCTAGGTTACGTACGGGCACTTGGTATATAGGTTAACTAGCGGGCACTTGGACTATATAGGTTAACTAGCGGACACTTGCACTATGTAGGTTACCTAGCAGGCACTTGGACTATCTAGGTTAACTAGCAGGCACTTGGACTATCTAGGTTAACTATCGTGCACTTGGACTATGTAGGTTCCTTAGCGGGCACTTGGACTATCTGGGTTGCCTAGCGGGCACTTGGTCTATGTAGGTTAACTAGCGTGCCCTTGGACAATATAGGTTACGTAGCGGGCACTTGGTATATAAGTTAACTAGCGGGTACTTGGACTATGTAGGTTACCTAGCCGCCATTTGGACTATCTAGGTTATCTAACAGGCACTTAGACTATTTAGGTTCCCTAGCGGGCACTTGCACTATCTAGGATACCTAGCTGGCACTTGGAGTATGTAGGTCAACTAGCGGGCCCTTGGACTATCTAGGTTAGCTAACGGGCACTTAGATTATGTAGGTTAACTAGCGGGCACTTGGAATATGTAGGTTAACTAGCGGTCCAATGGACTATGTAGGTTTACTAGCGGGCCCATGGACTATCTAGGTTCCCTAAAGGGCACTTGGACTATCTATGTTACTGTACTGGCACTTGGACTATCAAGGTTACCTAAAGGGTACTTGGACTATGTAGGCTAACTAGGCGGCCCTTGGACGATCTAGGTTATCTAGCGGGCACTTGCACTATCTAAGTTACCTAGCGGGCACTTGGACTATGTAAGTTCCCTAGCGGGCACTTGGACTATCTATGTTAACTAGCGGGCACTTGGAATATGCAGGTTAACTAGCGGACACTTGCACTATGTAGGTTACCTAGCAGGCAATTGGACTATCTAGGTTAACTAGCGGACACTTGGACTATCTAGGTTAACTAGCGTGCACTTGGACTATGTAGGTTCCTTAGCGGGCACTTGGACTATCTAGGTTGCCTAGCGGGCACTTGTACTATGTAGGTTAACTAGCGTGCCCTAGGACTATCTAGGTTACGTACGGGCACTTGGTATATAGGTTAACTAGCGGGCACTTGGACTATATAGGTTAACTAGCGGACACTTGCACGATCTAGGTTAACTAGCACGCCCCAGCACTATGTAGGTTAACTAGCGGGCCCATGGATTATGTAGGTTTACTAGCAGGCCCTTGGACTATCTAGGTTACCTAGCGGGCACTTGGACTATAAAGTTTACCTAGCGGGCACTTGGACTATGTAGGTTACCTAGTGGGCACTTGGACTCTCTAGGTTAAGGATCGGGCATTTGGAATATGCAGATAACCTAGCGGGCATTTGGACTGTCTAGGTTACCTAGCCAGCACTTGGACTTCTAGGTTAACGAACAGGCACTTGGACTATGTAGGTTGCTTAGCGGGCACTTGGACTATCTAGGTTAGGTAACGGGCACTTTGAGTATCTAGTTTACCAAGCGGGAACTTGGACAATGTAAGTTACCTAGCGGGCACTTGTACTATCTAGGTTACATAACGGGCACTTTGACTATCTAGGTTACATAGCGGGCACTTGGACTATGTAGGTTAACTACCGAGCACTTGGACTCTAGGTTACCTAGCGGGCACTCGGACTCTCTAGGTTTCCTAGCAGGCACTTGGACTATCTAGGTTAACGAACAGGCACATCGACTATGTAGTTTACCTAGCGGGCACTTGGACTATATAGGATCCCTATCGGACATTTGGACTACTTAGGTTACCTAGCGGGCACTTGGACTATCTAGGTTAACTAGCGGACCTTGGACTACGTAGGTTAACTAGCTGGCCCTTGAACTATGTAGATTAACTAGCGGGCACTTGGACTATGTAATTTCCCTAGCGGGCATTTGGACTATTTAGGTTACCTAGTGGGCACTTGGACTATGTAGGTTACCTAGCAGGCACTTGGACTATCTATGTTAACTAGCGAGCACTTGCAATATGTAGGTTAACTAGCGGACACTTGCACTATGTAAGTTACCTAGCAGTCACTTGGACTATCTAGGTTAACTAGCGGGCACTTGGACTATGTAGGTCAACTAGCGGGCCCTTGGACTATCTAGGTTAGCCAACGGGCACTTAGATTATGTAGGTTAACTACCGGGCACTTGGAATATGTAGGTTAAGTAGCGGACACTTGCACTATGAAGGTTAACTAGCGGGCCCATGGACTATGTAGGTTTACTAGCGGGCCCTTGGACTATCTAGGTTCCGTAAAGGGCACTTGGACTATCTAGGTCACCGAACGGGCACTTGGAGTATCTATGTTACCTAGCAGGCACTTGGACTATGTAGGGTAACTAAGGGGCCCTTGGACGATCTAGGTTACCTAGCGGGTACTTGAACTATCTAGGTTAACTAGCGGGCAATTGCAGTATCTAGGTTACCTAGCGGGAACTTGGACTATGTAAGTTCCCTATCGGGCACTTGGACTATCTAGGTTAACTAGCGGGCACTTGGACAATCTAGGTTAACTAGCGTGCACTTGGAATATGTTGGTTCCCTAGCGGGCACTTGGACTATGTATGTTCCCTACGGACACTTGAACTATGTAAGTTAACTAGCGGGCACTTGGACTATGTAGGTTAACTAGCGGGCCCTTGGACTATCTAGGTTACCTAGCGGGCACTTGAACTATGTAGGTTAACTACCGGGCACTTGCACTGTTTAGGTTACCGAACGGGCATTTGGACTATGTAGGTAACCTAGCGGGCACTTGGAGAGTCTAGGTTACCTAGTGGGCACTTGGACTTCTAGGTAAACGAACGGGCACTTGGACTATGTATGTTGCATAGCGGGCAATTGGACTATCTAGTTAGGCAACGGGCACTTGGACTATCTACGTTTCTTTGCGTGCACTTGGATGATCTAGGTTAACTAGAGGGCACTTGGACTATCTAGGTTAACTAGCGTGCACTTGGACTATCTAGGTTTCTTAGCGGATACTTGGACTATGTAGGTTAACTAGCGGGCCATTGGACTATGTAGATTAACTAGCGGCACTTGGGCTATCTACGTTAACTAGCGGGCTCTTGTACTATGTAGATTCCCTAGCTGGTATTTGGACTGTATAGATAACCTAGCGGGCACTTTGACTTTGTAGGTTACATAGCGGCACATGGACTATCTAGGTTACCTAGCTGGCACTTGAACTATCTACGTTATAGCGGGTTTTTAGAGTATGTAGGTTACCTAGCGGGCTGTTGGACTATCTAGGTTACCAAGCGGGGACTTGGACTATCTAGGTTAACTAACGTGCACTTGGACTGTGTAGATTCCCTAGGGGGCCCTTGGACTATGTAAGTTCCCTAGAGGGCACTTGGCCTATGTGGATTTCCTGACGGGCATTTGGACTATCTAGCTTACCTAACGGGCACTTGGACTATGTAGGTTCCCCAGCGGGCACTTGGATTATGTAGGTTCCCTATCGGGCACTTGGACTATGTAGATTAAATAGACGGCATTTGGACTATGTAGGTTACCTAGCGGGCACTTGGACTATGTAGGTTCCCTATCGGGCACTTGGAGAATGTAGGTTTACTAGGGGGCACTAGGACTATGTAGGTTACCTAGCAGGCCCTTGGACTATCTAGGTTACCTAGGGGAAACCTGGACTATGTAGGTTAACTAGTGGGCAATTGGACTATCTAGGTTACCTAGCAGGCACTTAGACTATGTACGTTCCCTAGCGGGAACTTGGACTATCTACGTTACCTAGTGCGCACTTGGACTATGTACGTTACCTAGCGGGCACTTGGACTATGTACGTTTCCTACCGGGTACTTGGACTAGATAGGTTCCCTAGCGGGCACTTGGTCTATCTAGGTTAACTAGCGAGCACTTGGACTATCTAGGTTAATTAGCGGGCATATAGACTATTAGGGCCCCTAGCGGGCATTTGGACTATATTGGTTACCTAGCGGGCACTTGGACTATGTAGGTAACCTAGTGGTTACTTGAAATGTCTAGGTTACCTAGCGGGCACTTGGACTATGTAGGTTAACTAGCGGGCACTTGGACTATCTAGGTTAACTAGCGGGCCCTTGGACTATGTAGGTTACCTAGTGGGCACTTGGACTATGTAGATTAACTAGCGGCACTTGGACTATCTACGTTAACTAGCGGGCCCTTGGACTATGTAGATTCCCTAGCGGGCACTTGGACTATGTATGTTCCAGAGCGGGCACTTGGACTATGTACGTTACCTAGCGGGCACTTGGACTATATGCGTTTCCTAGCGGGTACTTGGAGTATCTAGGTTCCCTAGCGGGCACTTGTACTATGTAGGTTAATTAGTGGACACTTGGACGATCTAGGTTAACTAGCGGGTACTTGGATTATGTAGGTTAACTAGCGGGCCCTTGAACTATGTAGATTAACTAGCGGGCACTTGGACTATGTAGGTTCCCTAGCCGGCAATTGGATTCTGTATGTTCCCTACGGACACTTGAACTATGTAAGTTAACTACCGCGCACTTGGACTATGTAGGTTAACTAGCGGACACTTGCACTATGTAGGTTAACTATCGGGCCCATGGACTATGTAGGTTTACTAGCGGGCCCTTGGACTATCCAGGTTCCCTAAAGGGCACTTGGACTATCTAGTTACCGAACGGGCCCTTGGACTATGTAGGCTAACTAGGGGGCCCTTGGACGATCTAGGTTACCTAGCGGGCACCTGCACTATCTAGGTTACCTAGTGGGCACTTGGACTATGTAAGTTCCCTAGCGGACACTTGGACTGTCTATGTTAACTAGCGGGCACTTGGAATATGTAGGTTAACTAGCGGACACTTGCACTATGTAGGTTACCTAGCAGGCACTTGGACTATCTAGGTTAACTAGCAGGCACTTGGACTATCTAGGTTAACTAGCGTGCACTTGGACTATGTAGGTTCCTTAGCGGGCACTTGGACTATCTAGGTTGCCTAGCGGGCACTTGGTCTATGTAGGTTAACTAGCGTGCCCTTGGACTATCTAGGTTACGTAGCGGGCACTTGGTATATAGGTTAACTAGCGGGTACTTGGACTATGTAGGTTAACTAGAGGACACTTGGATTATCTAGGTTAACTAGTGGGCCCTTGGACTATGTAGGTTAACTAGCGGGCACTTGGACGATCTAGGTTAACTAGCGGGCACTTGGACTATCAAAGTTAACAAGTGAGCCCTTGGACTATGTAGGTTACCTAGCGGGCACTTGGACTATATAGGTTAACTAGCGGACACTTGCACTATGTAGGTTACCTAGCAGGCACTTGGACTATCTAGGTTAACTAGCAGGCACTTGGACTATCTAGGTTAACTATCGTGCACATGGACTATGTAGGTTCCTTAGCGGGCACTTGGACTATGTAGGTTACCTAGTGGGCACTTGGACTATCTAGGTTAACGAACGGGCATTGGAATATGCAGGTAACCTAGCGGGCATTTCTACTGTCTAGGTTACCTAGCGAGCACTTGAACTTCTAGGTCAACAAACGGGCTCTTGGACTATGTAGGTTGCCTAGCGGGCACTTGGACTATCCAGGTTAGGTAACAGGCACTTGGATTATCTAGGTTACCTAGCGGGAACTTCGTCAATGTAAGTTACCTAGAGGGCACTTGGACTATCTAGGTTACCTAAAGGGCACTTTGACTATCTAGGTTACCTAGCGGGCACATGGACTATGTAGGTTAACTAGCGAGCACTTGGACTATCTGGGTTACCTAGCAGGCACTTGGACTATGTAGGCTAACTTAGGGGCCTTTGGACGATCTAGGTTACCTAGCGGGTACTTGAACTATCTAGGTTAACTAGCGTGCAATTGAAGTATCTAGGTTACCTAGCGGGCACTTGGACTATGTAAGTTCCCTAGCGGGCACTTAGACTATCTATGTTAACTAGCGGGCACTTGGAATATGTAGGTTAACTAGCGGACACTTGCACTATGTAGGTTACCTAACGGGCCCTTGGACTACCTAGGTTACCTAGGGGCATTTGTACTATGTAGGCTCCCTAGCGGTCATTTGGACTATATAGATTACATAGCGGGCACTTAGATTTTGTAGGTTACCAAGTGGGCACTTGGACTATGTGGGTTTCCTAGTGGGCATTTGGACTATCTAGGTTACCTAACGGGCACTTGGACTATGTAGGTTCCCTAGCGGGCACTTGGATTATGTAGTTTCCCTATCGGGCACTTGGACTATGTAGGTTAACTAGCGGGCATTTGGACTATGTAGGTTACCTAGCGGGCACTTGCACTTTGTAGGTTCCCTATCGGGCACTTGGAGAATGTAGGTTAACTAGGGGGCACTAGGACAATGTAGGTTACCTAGCGGGCCCTTGGACTATCTAGGTTACCTAGGGGCAACCTGGACTATGTAGGTTAACTAGTGGGCACTTGGACTATGTAGGTTCCCTAGCGGGCACTTGGATTATGTAGGTTCCCTATCGGGCACTTGGACTATGTAGGTTAACTAGCGGGCACTTGGACTTTCTGGGTTACCTAGCGGGCACTTGGATTATCTAGGTTAACGAACGGGCACTTGGCCTATGTAGGTTACCTAGCCGCCACTTGGACTATCTAGGTTAGCTAACAGGCACTTGGACTATTTAGGTTCCCTAGCGGGCACTTGCACTATCTAGGATACCTAGCTGGCACTTGGACTATGTAGGTCAACTAGCGGGCCCTTGGACTATCTAGGTTAGCTAACGGGCACTTAGATTTGGTAGGTTACCTAGCGGGCACTTGGAATATGTAGGTTAACTAGCGGGCCAATGGACTATGTAGGTTTACTAGCGGGCCCATGGACTATCTAGGTTCCCTAAAGGGCATTTGGACTATCTAGGTTACCGTACGGGCACTTGGACTATCAAGGTTACCTAAAGGGTACTTGGACTATGTAGGCTAACTAGGCGGCCCTTGGACGATCTAAGTTATCTAGCGGGCACTTGGACTATGTAAGTTCCCTAGCGGGCACTTGGACTATCTATGTTAACTAGCGGGCACTTGGAATATGCAGGTTAACTAGCGGACACTTGCACTATGTAGGTTACCTAGCAGGCAATTGGACAATCTAGGTTAACTAGCGGGCACTTGGACTATCTAGGTTAACTAGCTTGCACTTGGACTATGTAGGTTCCTTAGCGGGCACTTGGACTATCTAGGTTGCCTAGCGGGCACTTGTACTATGTAGGTTAACTAGCGTGCCCTTGGACTATCTAGGTTACGTACGGGCCCTTGGTATATAGGTTAACTAGCGGGCACTTGGACTATATAGGTTAACTAGCGGACACTTGCACGATCTAGGTTAACTAGCGCGCCCTAGCACAATGTAGGTGAACTAGCGGGCCCATGGATTATGTAGGTTTACTATCAGGCCCTTGGACTATCTAGGTTACCTACCGGGCACTTGGACTATAAAGTTTACCTAGCGGGCACTTGGACTATGTAGGTTACCTAGTGGGCACTTGGACTCTCTAGGTTAAGGAACGGGCATTTGGAATATGCAGATAACCTAGCGGGCACTTGGACTGTCTAGGTTACCTAGCGGGCACTTGGACTTCTAGGTTAACGAACAGGCACTTGGACTATGTAGGTTGCTTAGCGGGCACTTGGACTATCTAGGTTAGGTAACGGGCACTTTGAGTATCTAGGTTACCAAGCGGGAACTTGGACAATGTAAGTTACCTAGCGGGCACTTGTACTATCTAGGTTACATAACGGGCACTTTGACTATCTAGGTTACATAGCGGGCACTTGGACTATGTAGGTTAACTAGCAAGCACTTGGACTCTAGGTTACCTAGCGGGCACTTGGACTCTCTAGGTTTCCTAGCAGGCACTTGGACTATCTAGGATAACGAACGGGCACATCGACTATGTAGTTTACCTAGCGGGCACTTGGACTATGTAGGATCCCTATCGGACATTTGGACTACTTAGGTTACCTAGCGGGCACTTGGACTATCTAGATTAACTAGCGGACCTTGGACTATGTAGGTTAACTAGTGGGCCCTTGGACTATGTAGGTTAACTAGCGGGCACTTGGACGATCTAGGTTAACTAGAGGGCACTTGGACTATCTAGGTTAACTAGCGTACACTTGGACTATCTAGGTTAATTAGCGGGCACTTGGATGATAAATGTTAACTAGCGGGCTCTTGGACTATCTAGGTTAGCTAACGGGCACTTGGACACTCTAGGTTAACTAACGGGCCCTAGGACTATCTAGGTTAACTAGCGGGCACTTGGACTATCTAGGTTACCTAGATGGCACTTTTACTATGAAGGTTCCCTAGCGGGCACTTGGATTATCTAGGTTACCTTGCGGGCACTTGGACTATGTAAGTCAACTATTGGGCCCTTGGACTATCTAGGTTAGCTAACTGGCACTTGGACTATGTAGGTTACCTAGTGGGGCCTTGGACTATGTAGGTTAACTAGCGGGCCCTTAGACTATGTAGGTTACTTAGCGGGCACTTGGACGATCTAGGTTAACTAGCGGGTACTTGGACTATGTAGGTTAACTAGCGGGCCCTTGGACTATGCAGATTAACTAGCGGCACTTGGACTATCTACGTTAACTAGCGGGCCCTTGGACTATGTAGATTCCCTAGCGGGCATTTGGACTATATAGATAACCTAGCGGGCACTTAGACTTTGTAGGTTACCTAGCAGGCAGTTGCACTTTCTAGGTTACCTAGCTGGCACTTGAACTATCTACGTTACCTAGCGGGTTCTTGGAGTATGTAGGTTACCTAGCGGGCTGTTGGACTATCTAGGTTACCAAGCGGTCACTTGGACTATGTAAGTTCCCCAGTGGGCACTTGGACTATGTGGGTTTCCTGGCAGGCATTTGGACTAACTAGTTTACCTAACGGGCACTTGGACTATGTAGGTTCCCTAGCGGGCACTTGGATTATGTAGGTTCCCTATCGGGCACTTGGACTATGTAGGTTAACTAGAGGGCATTTGGACTATGTAGGTTACCTAGCGGGCACTTGGACTATGTAGGTTCACTATCGGGCACTTGGAGAATGTAGGTTAACTAGGGGGCACTAGGACTATGTACGTTACCTAGCGGGCCCTAGGACTATCTAGGTTACCTAGCGGGCATTTGGACTATGTGTGTTTCCTGGCAGGCATTTGGACTATCTAGGTTACCTAACGGGCACTTGGACTATGTAGGTTCCCTATCAGGCACTTGGACTATGTAGGTTAACTAGAGGGCATTTGGACTATGTAGGTTACCTAGCGGGCACTTGGACTAAGTAGGTTCCCTATCGGGCACTTGGAGAATGTAGGTTAACTAGGGGGCACTAGGACTATGTAGGTTACCTAGCGGGCCCTTGGACTATCTAGGTTACCTAGCAGGCATTTGGACTATGTAGGCTCTCTAGCGGTCATTTGGACTATATAGATTACCTAGCGGGCACTTAGATTTTGTAGGTTACCAAGCGGGCACTGGACTATGTGGGTTCCCTAGCGGGCATTTGGACTATCTAGGTTACCTAACGGGCACTTGGACTATGCAGGTTTCCTAGCGGGCACTTGGATTATGTAGGTTCCCTATCGGGCACTTGGAGTATGTAGGTTAACTAGCGGGCATTTGGACTATATAGGTTACCTAGCGGGCACTTGCCCTATGTAGGTTCCCTATCGGGCACTTGGATTATGTAGGTTAACTAGGGGGCACTAGGACAATGTAGGTTACCTAGTGGGCCCTTGGACTATCTAGGTTACCTAGGGGTAACTTGGACTATGTTGGTTAACTAGTGGGCACTTGGACTATGTAGGTTGCCTAGCGGGCACTTGGACTATGTAGGTTCCCTAGCGGGCACTTGGATTTTGTAGGTTCCCTATTGGGCACTTGGACTATGTAAGTTAACTAGCGGGCACTTGGACTCCTTGTGTTACCTAGAGGGCACTTGGATTATCTAGTTTAACGAACGGGCACTTGGACTATGTAGGTTACCTAGCCGCCACTTGGACTATCTAGGTTAGCTAACAGGCACTTGGACTATTTAGGTTCCCTAGCGGGCACTTGTACTATCTAGGATACCTAGATGGCACTTGGACTATGTAGGTCAACTAGCGGGCCCTTGGACTATCTAGGTTAGCTAACGGGCACTTAGATTATGAAGGTTAACTAGCGGGCACTTGGAATATGTAGGCTAACTAGCGGGCCCATGGACTATGTAGGTTTACTAGTGGGCCCTTGAACTATCTAGGTTCCCTATAGGGCACTTGGACTATCTAGGTTACCGAACGGGCACTTGGACTATCAAGGTTACCTAAAGGGTACTTGGACAATGGAGGCTAACTAGGGGACCCTTGGACGATCTAGGTTACCTAGCGGGTACTTGAACTATCTAAGTTTCCTAGCGGGCACTTGGACTATGTACGTTCCCTAGCGGGCACTTGGACTATCTATGTTAACTAGCGGGCACTTGGAATATGTAGGTTAACTAGCGGACACTTGCACTATGTAGGTTACCTAGCAGGCACTTGGACTATCTAGGTTAACTAGTGGGCACTTGGACTATCTAGGTTAACTAGCTTGCACTTGGACTATGTAGGTTCCTTAGCGGGCACTTGGACTATCTAGGTTGCCTAGCGGGCACTTGTACTATGTAGGTTAACTAGCGTGCCCTTGGACTATCTAGGTTACGTAGCGGGCACTTGGTATATAGGTTAACTAGTGGGCACTTGGGCTATATAGTTTAATTAGCGGACACTTGGACGATCTAGGTTAACTAGCAGGCCCTAGCACTATGTAGGTTAACTAGCGGGCTCATGGATTATGTAGGTTTACTAGCAGGCACTAGGACTATCTAGGTTAACTAGCGGGCACATTCATTATCTAGGTTAACTAGCGTGCACTTGGACTATGTAGGTTCCTTAGAAGGCACTTGGAATATCTAGGTTGCCTAGCGGGCACTTGTACTATGTAGGTTAACTAGCGTGCCCTTGGACTATCTAGGGTACGTAGCGGGCACTTGGTATATAGGTTAACTAGCGGGCACTTGAACTATATAGGTTAACTAGCGGACACTTGCACGATCTAGGTTAACTAGCGGGCCCTTGCACTATGTAGGTTAACTAGCGGGCCCATGGATTATGTAGGTTTACTAGCAGGCATTTGGACTATCTAGGTTAACAAGCGGGCACTTGGACTATGTAATTTCCCTAGTGGGCATTTGGACTATTTAGGTTACCTAGCGGGAACTTGGACTATCTAGGTTACTTTGCAGGCACTTTGACTATCTAGGTTAACTAACGGGCACTTGGACTATGTAGGTTCCCTATTGGGCACTTGGACTATGTACGTTAACTAGCGGGCACTTGGACTGTCTAGGTTACCTCGCGGGCACTTGAATTATCTAGGTTAACGAACGGGCACTTGGACTATGTAGGATACCTAGTCGCCACTTGGACTATCTAGGTTAGCTAACAGACACTTGGACTATCTAGGTTCCCTAGCGGGCACTTGTATTATCTAGGTTACATAGCTGGCACTTGAACTATGTAGGTCAACTAGCGGGCCCTTGGACTATCTAGGTTAGCTAATGGGCACTTAGATTATGTAGGTTGACTAGTGGGCACTTGGAATATGTAGGTTAACTAGCGGACACTTGCACTATGTAGGTTAACTAACGGGCCCATGGATTATGTAGGTTTATTAGCGGGCCCTTGGACTAGCTAGGTTCCCTAAAGGGCACTTGGACTATCTAGTTTACCGAACGGGCACTTGGACGATCTAGGTTACCTAGCGGGTACTTGAACTATCTAGGTTAACTAGCGCGCACTTGCACTATCTAGTTTACCTAGCGGGCACTTGGACTATGTATGTTCCCTAGCGGGCACTTGGAATATCTATGTTAACTAGCGGGCACTTGGAATATGTAGGTTAACTAGTGGACACTTGCACTATGTAGGTTACCTAGCAGGCACTTGGACTATCTAGATTAAGTAGCGGGCACTTGGGCTATGTAGGTTAACTAGCGTGCCCTTGGACTATCTAGGTTACGTAGCGGGCACTTGGTATATAGGTTAACTAGCGGGCACTTGTACTATGTAGGTTAACTAGTGGGCCCTTGGACTATGTAGGTTAACTAGCAGGCATGTGGATAATCTAGGTTAACTAGCGGGCCCTTGGACTATCTAGGTTACCTAGTGGGCACTTGGACTATCAAGGTTACCTAGCGGGCACTTGGACAATGTAGGTTACCTAGTGGCACTTGGACTATCTATGTTAACGAACGAGCACATGGAATATGCAGGTAACCTTGCGGGCACTTGAATTGTCTAGGTTACCTAGCGGGCACTTGGACTTCTAGGTTAACAAACGGGAACTTGGACTATGTAGTTTGCTTCGCGGGCACTTGGACTATCTAGGTTAGGTAACGGGCACTTTGAGTGTCTAGGTTACATAGTGGGCACTTGGACTATGTAGGTTAACTAGCGAGCACTTGGACTCTAGGTTACCTAGCGGGCACTTGGACTATCTAGGTTACCTAGCGGGCCCTTGGACTATGAAGGTTTCCTAGCGGGCACTTGGACTATCTAGGTTAACGAACGGGCACTTGGACTATTTAGGTAACCTAGCGGGCACTTGGAAAGTCTAGGTTACCTAGCGGGCCCTTGGACTATCTAGGTTAACGAACGGGCACTTGGACTATGTAGAATCCCTATCGGACATTTGGACTACTTAGGTTACCCAGCGGGCACTTGGACTATCTAGGTTAACTATCGG
Organism: Tenrec ecaudatus; assembly: GCF_050624435.1. NCBI lineage: Eukaryota > Metazoa > Chordata > Mammalia > Afrosoricida > Tenrecidae > Tenrec > Tenrec ecaudatus. The sequence continues at coordinate 111,022,556 of NC_134534.1, forward strand.
GCCCTTGGACTATCTAGGTCAACTAGCGGGCCCTTGTACTATGTAGGTTAACTAGCGAGCACTTGGACTATCTAGGTTAACTAGCGGGCCCTTGGACTATCTAGGTTAACAAGCGGGCACTTGGATGATCAATGTTAACTAGCAGACTCTTGGACTATGTAGGTTAACTAGCGGGCATTTGGATTATGTAGGTTCCCTATCGGGCACTTGGAGAATGTAGGTTAACTAGGGGGCACTAGGACAATGTAGGTTACCTAGTGGGCCGTTGGACTATCTAGGTTAACGAACGGGCACTTGGATTATGTAGGATCCCTATCGGACATTTGTACTACTTAGGTTACCTAGCGGGCACCTGGACTATCTAGGTTAACTATCGGGCACTTGGACTATCTAGGTCAACTAGCGGGCCCTTGTACTATGTAGGTTAACTAGTGAGCACTTGGACTATCTAGGTTAACTAGCGGACCTTGGACTACGTAGGTTAACTAGCAGGCCCTTGGACTATCTAGGTTAACTAGCGGGCACTTGGATGATCAATGCTAACTAGTGGACTCTTTGACTATGTAGGTTAACTAGCGGGCATTTGGACTATGTAGGTTCCCTATCGGGCACTTGGAGAATGTTGGTTAACTAGGGGGCACTAGGACAATGTAGGTTACCTAGTGGGCCCTTGGACTATCTAGGTTACCTAGGGGGAACCTGGACTATGTAGGTTAACAAGTGGGCACTTGGACTATCTAGGTTACCTAGCAGGCACTTGGACTATGTAGGTTAACTAGCGGGCACTAGCACTATCTAGGTTACCTAGCGGCACTTGGACTATGTACGTTCCCTAGCGGGCACTTGGAGTATCTACGTTACCTAGCGTGCACTTGAACTATGTACGTTACCTAGCGGGCACTTGGACTATGTACGTTTCCTAGTGGGTACTTGGACTAGATAGGTTCCCTAGAGGGCACTTGGTCTATCTAGGTTAACTAGAGGGCACTTGGACTATCTAGGTTAACTAGTGAGCACTTGGACTATCTAGGTTAACTAGCGGGCATTTGGACTATTATGGACCCTAGCGGGCATTTGGACTATATTGGTTACCTAGCGGGCACATGGACTATGTAGGTTAACGAACGGGCACTTGGACTATGTAGGTAACCTACCGGGCACTTGGAAAGTCTAGGTTACCTAGCGGGCACTTGGACTATCTAGTTTAACGAACGGGCACTTGGACTATGTAGGATCCCTATCAGACATTTGGACTACTTAGGTTACCTAGCGGGCACTTGTACTATCTAGGTTAACTATCGGGCACTTGGACTATCTAGGTCAACTAGCGGGCCCTTGTACTATGTAGGTTAACTAGTGAGCACTTGGACTATCTAGGTTAACTAGCGGACCTTGGACTACGTAGGTTAACTAGCGGGCATTTGGACTATTAGGGGCCCTAGCGGGCATTTGGACTATATTGGTAACTTAGTGGGCACTTGGACTATGTAGGTTAACGAACGGGCACTTGGACTATGTAGGTAACCTAGTGGTCACTTGAACTGTCTAGGTCACCTAGCGGGCACTTTGACTATATAGGTTAACTAGCGGGCCATTGGACGATGTAGGCTAACTAGTGGGTGGGTGGACTATGTAGGATAACTAGCCGGCCATTGGACTATGTAGATTAACTAGCGGCACTTGGACTATCTACGTTAACTAGCGGGCCCTTGGACTATGTAGATTCCCTAGCGGGCACTTGGACTATGTATGTTCCAGAGCTGGCACTTGGACTATGTAGGTTCCCTAGCAGGCACTTGGACTATGTAGGTTCCCTAGCGGGCACTTAGACTATCTAGGTTCCCTAGCGGGCACTTGTACTATGTAGGTTAACTAGCGGACACTTGGACGATCTAGGTTAACTAGCGGCACTTGGACTATCTACATTAACTAGCGGGCCCTTGGACTATGTAGATTCCCTAGCGGGCGCTTGGATTATGTAGGTTCCCTAGCGGGCACTTGGACTATGTATGTTCCCTAAAGACACTTGAACTATGTAAGTTAACTACCGGGCACTTGGACTATGTAGGATAACTAGCGGGCCCTTGGACTATCTAGGTTACCTAGCGGGCACTTGGACTATGTAGGTTAACTACCGGGCACTTGCACTATCTAGGTTACTGTACGGGCATTTGGACTATGTAGGTAGCCTAGCGGGGACTTGGACATTCTAGGTTACCTAGCGGGCACTTGGACTTCTAGGTTAACGAAAGGGCACTTGGACCATGTATGTTGCATAGCGGGAATTGGACTATCTAGGTTAGGTAACGGGCACTTGGACTATCTAGGTTAACTATCGGGCACTTGGACTATCTAGGTCAACTAGCGGGCCCTTGTACTATGTAGGTTAACTAGTGAGCACTTGGACTATCTAGGTTAACTAGCGGACCTTGGACTACGTAGGTTAACTAGCGGGCCCTTGGACTATCTAGGTTAACTAGCGGGCACTTGGATGATCAATGCTAACTAGCGGACTCGTTGACTATGTAGGTTAACTAGCGGGCATTTGGACTATGTAGGTTCCCTATCGGGCACTTGGAGAATGTTGGTTAACTAGGGGGCACTAGGACAATGTAGGTTACCTAGTGGGCCCTTGGACTATCTAGGTTACCTAGGGGGAACCTGGACTATGTAGGTTAACAAGTGGGCACTTGGACTATCTAGGTTACCTAGCAGGCACTTGGACTATCTAGGTTACCTACCGGGCACTTGGACTATAAAGTTTACCTAGCGGGCACTTGGACTATGTAGGTTACCTAGTGGGCACTTGGACTCTCTAGGTTAAGGAACGGGCATTTGGAATATGCAGATAACCTAGCGGGCACTTGGACTGTCTAGGTTACCTAGCGGGCACTTGGACTTCTAGGTTAACGAACAGGCACTTGGACTATGTAGGTTGCTTAGCGGGCACTTGGACTATCTAGGTTAGGTAACGGGCACTTTGAGTATCTAGGTTACCAAGCGGGAACTTGGACAATGTAAGTTACCTAGCGGGCACTTGTACTATCTAGGTTACATAACGGGCACTTTGACTATCTAGGTTACATAGCGGGCACTTGGACTATGTAGGTTAACTAGCAAGCACTTGGACTCTAGGTTACCTAGCGGGCACTTGGACTCTCTAGGTTTCCTAGCAGGCACTTGGACTATCTAGGTTAACGAACGGGCACATCGACTATGTAGTTTACCTAGCGGGCACTTGGACTATGTAGGATCCCTATCGGACATTTGGACTACTTAGGTTACCTAGCGGGCACTTGGACTATCTAGATTAACTAGCGGACCTTGGACTATGTAGGTTAACTAGTGGGCCCTTGGACTATGTAGGTTAACTAGCGGGCACTTGGACGATCTAGGTTAACTAGAGGGCACTTGGACTATCTAGGTTAACTAGCGTACACTTGGACTATCTAGGTTAATTAGCGGGCACTTGGATGATAAATGTTAACTAGCGGGCTCTTGGACTATCTAGGTTAGCTAACGGGCACTTGGACACTCTAGGTTAACTAACGGGCCCTAGGACTATCTAGGTTAACTAGCGGGCACTTGGACTATCTAGGTTACCTAGATGGCACTTTTACTATGAAGGTTCCCTAGCGGGCACTTGGATTATCTAGGTTACCTTGCGGGCACTTGGACTATGTAAGTCAACTATTGGGCCCTTGGACTATCTAGGTTAGCTAACTGGCACTTGCACTATGTAGGTTACCTAGTGGGGCCTTGGACTATGTAGGTTAACTAGCGGGCCCTTAGACTATGTAGGTTACTTAGCGGGCACTTGGACGATCTAGGTTAACTAGCGGGTACTTGGACTATGTAGGTTAACTAGCGGGCCCTTGGACTATGCAGATTAACTAGCGGCACTTGGACTATCTACGTTAACTAGCGGGCCCTTGGACTATGTAGATTCCCTAGCGGGCATTTGGACTATATAGATAACCTAGCGGGCACTTAGACTTTGTAGGTTACCTAGCAGGCAGTTGCACTTTCTAGGTTACCTAGCTGGCACTTGAACTATCTACGTTACCTAGCGGGTTCTTGGAGTATGTAGGTTACCTAGCGGGCTGTTGGACTATCTAGGTTACCAAGCGGTCACTTGGACTATGTAAGTTCCCCAGCGGGCACTTGGACTATGTGGGTTTCCTGGCAGGCATTTGGACTAACTAGTTTACCTAACGGGCACTTGGACTATGTAGGTTCCCTAGCGGGCACTTGGATTATGTAGGTTCCCTATCGGGCACTTGGACTATGTAGGTTAACTAGAGGGCATTTGGACTATGTAGGTTACCTAGCGGGCACTTGGACTATGTAGGTTCACTATCGGGCACTTGGAGAATGTAGGTTAACTAGGGGGCACTAGGACTATGTAGGTTACCTAGCGGGCCCTAGGACTATCTAGGTTACCTAGCGGGCATTTGGACTATGTGTGTTTCCTGGCAGGCATTTGGACTATCTAGGTTACCTAACGGGCACTTGGACTATGTAGGTTCCCTATCAGGCACTTGGACTATGTAGGTTAACTAGAGGGCATTTGGACTATGTAGGTTACCTAGCGGGCACTTGGACTAAGTAGGTTCCCTATCGGGCACTTGGAGAATGTAGGTTAACTAGGGGGCACTAGGACTATGTAGGTTACCTAGCGGGCCCTTGGACTATCTAGGTTACCTAGCAGGCATTTGGACTATGTAGGCTCTCTAGCGGTCATTTGGACTATATAGATTACCTAGCGGGCACTTAGATTTTGTAGGTTACCAAGCGGGCACTGGACTATGTGGGTTCCCTAGCGGGCATTTGGACTATCTAGGTTACCTAACGGGCACTTGGACTATGCAGGTTTCCTAGCGGGCACTTGGATTATGTAGGTTCCCTATCGGGCACTTGGAGTATGTAGGTTAACTAGCGGGCATTTGGACTATATAGGTTACCTAGCGGGCACTTGCCCTATGTAGGTTCCCTATCGGGCACTTGGATTATGTAGGTTAACTAGGGGGCACTAGGACCATGTAGGTTACCTAGTGGGCCCTTGGACTATCTAGGTTACCTAGGGGTAACTTGGACTATGTTGGTTAACTAGTGGGCACTTGGACTATGTAGGTTGCCTAGCGGGCACTTGGACTATGTAGGTTCCCTAGCGGGCACTTGGATTTTGTAGATTCCCTATTGGGCACTTGGACTATGTAAGTTAACTAGCGGGCACTTGGACTCCTTGTGTTACCTAGAGGGCACTTGGATTATCTAGTTTAACGAACGGGCACTTGGACTATGTAGGTTACCTAGTCGCCACTTGGACTATCTAGGTTAGCTAACAGGCACTTGGACTATTTAGGTTCCCTAGCGGGCACTTGTACTATCTAGGATACCTAGATGACACTTGGACTATGTAGGTCAACTAGCGGGCCCTTGGACTATCTAGGTTAGCTAACGGGCACTTAGATTATGAAGGTTAACTAGCGGGCACTTGGAATATGTAGGCTAACTAGCGGGCCCATGGACTATGTAGGTTTACTAGTGGGCCCTTGAACTATCTAGGTTCCCTATAGGGCACTTGGACTATCTAGGTTACCGAACGGGCACTTGGACTATCAAGGTTACCTAAAGGGTACTTGGACAATGGAGGCTAACTAGGGGGCCCTTGGACGATCTAGGTTACCTAGCGGGTACTTGAACTATCTAAGTTTCCTAGCGGGCACTTGGACTATGTACGTTCCCTAGCGGGCACTTGGACTATCTATGTTAACTAGCGGGCACTTGGAATATGTAGGTTAACTAGCAGACACTTGCACTATGTAGGTTACCTAGCAGGCACTTGGACTATCTAGGTTAACTAGCGGGCACTTGGACTATCTAGGTTAACTAGCTTGCACTTGGACTATGTAGGTTCCTTAGCGGGCACTTGGACTATCTAGGTTGCCTAGCGGGCACTTGTACTATGTAGGTTAACTAGCGTGCCCTTGGACTATCTAGGTTACGTAGCGGGCACTTGGTATATAGGTTAACTAGTGGGCACTTGGGCTATATAGTTTAATTAGCGGACACTTGGACGATCTAGGTTAACTAGCAGGCCCTAGCACTATGTAGGTTAACTAGCGGGCTCATGGATTATGTAGGTTTACTAGCAGGCACTAGGACTATCTAGGTTAACTAGCGGGCACATTCATTATCTAGGTTAACTAGCGTGCACTTGGACTATGTAGGTTCCTTAGAGGGCACTTGGAATATCTAGGTTGCCTAGCGGGCACTTGAATTATGTAGGTTAACTAGCGTGCCCTTGGACTATCTAGGGTATGTAGCGGGCACTTGGTATATAGGTTAACTAGCGGGCACTTGAACTATATAGGTTAACTAGCGGACACTTGCACGATCTAGGTTAACTAGCGGGCCCTTGCACTATGTAGGTTAACTAGCGGGCCCATGGATTATGTAGGTTTACTAGCAGGCATTTGGACTATCTAGGTTAACAAGCGGGCACTTGGACTATGTAGTTTCCCTAGTGGGCATTTGGACTATTTAGGTTACCTAGCGGGAACTTGGACTATCTAGGTTACTTTGCAGGCACTTTGACTATCTAGGTTAACTAACGGGCACTTGGACTATGTAAGTTCCCTATTGGGCACTTGGACTATGTACGTTAACTAGCGGGCACTTGGACTGTCTAGGTTACCTCGCGGGCACTTGAATTATCTAGGTTAACGAACGGGCACTTGGACTATGTAGGTTACCTAGTCGCCACTTGGACTATCTAGGTTAGCTAACAGACACTTGGACTATCTAGGTTCCCTAGCGGGCACTTGTATTATCTAGGTTACATAGCTGGCACTTGAACTATGTAGGTCAACTAGCGGGCCCTTGGACTATCTAGGTTAGCTAATGGGCACTTAGATTATGTAGGTTGACTAGTGGGCACTTGGAATATGTAGGTTAACTAGCGGACACTTGCACTATGTAGGTTAACTAACGGGCCCATGGATTATGTAGGTTTATTAGCGGGCCCTTGGACTAGCTAGGTTCCCTAAAGGGCACTTGGACTATCTAGTTTACCGAACGGGCACTTGGACTATCTAGGTTACCTAGCGGGCACTTGGACTATGTAGGCTAACTAGGGGCCCCTTGGACGATCTAGGTTACCTAGCGGGTACTTGAACTATCTAGGTTAACTAGCGCGCACTTGCACTATCTAGTTTACCTAGCGGGCACTTGGACTATGTATGTTCCCTAGCGGGCACTTGGAATATCTATGTTAACTAGCGGGCACTTGGAATATGTAGGTTAACTAGTGGACACTTGCACTATGTAGGTTACCTAGCAGGCACTTGGACTATCTAGATTAAGTAGCGGGCACTTGGGCTATGTAGGTTAACTAGCGTGCCCTTGGACTATCTAGGTTACGTAGCGGGCACTTGGTATATAGGTTAACTAGCGGGCACTTGTACTATGTAGGTTAACTAGTGGGCCCTTGGACTATGTAGGTTAACTAGCAGGCATGTGGACAATCTAGGTTAACTAGCGGGCCCTTGGACTATCTAGGTTACCTAGTGGGCACTTGGACTATCAAAGTTACCTAGCGGGCACTTGGACAATGTAGGTTACCTAGTGGCACTTGGACTATCTATGTTAACGAACGAGCACATGGAATATGCAGGTAACCTTGCGGGCACTTGAATTGTCTAGGTTACCTAGCGGGCACTTGGACTTCTAGGTTAACAAACGGGAACTTGGACTATGTAGTTTGCTTCGCGGGCACTTGGACTATCTAGGTTAGGTAACGGGCACTTTGAGAGTCTAGGTTACATAGTGGGCACTTGGACTATGTAGGTTAACTAGCGAGCACTTGGACTCTAGGTTACCTAGCGGGCACTTGGACTATCTAGGTTACCTAGCGGGCCCTTGGACTATGAAGGTTTCCTAGCGGGCACTTGGACTATCTAGGTTAACGAACGGGCACTTGGACTATTTAGGTAACCTAGCGGGCACTTGGAAAGTCTAGGTTGCCTAGCGGGCCCTTGGACTATCTAGGTTAACGAACGGGCACTTGGACTATGTAGAATCCCTATCGGACATTTGGACTACTTAGGTTACCCAGCGGGCACTTGGACTATCTAGGTTAACTATCGGGCCCTTGGACTATCTAGGTCAACTAGCGGGCCCTTGTACTATGTAGGTTAACTAGCGAGCACTTGGACTATCTAGGTTAACTAGCGGGCCCTTGGACTATCTAGGTTAACAAGCGGGCACTTGGATGATCAATGTTAACTAGCAGACTCTTGGACTATGTAGGTTAACTAGCGGGCATTTGGATTATGTAGGTTCCCTATCGGGCACTTGGAGAATGTAGGTTAACTAGGGGGCACTAGGACAATGTAGGTTACCTAGTGGGCCGTTGGACTATCTAGGTTAACGAACGGGCACTTGGATTATGTAGGATCCCTATCGGACATTTGTACTACTTAGGTTACCTAGCGGGCACCTGGACTATCTAGGTTAACTATCGGGCACTTGGACTATCTAGGTCAACTAGCGGGCCCTTGTACTATGTAGGTTAACTAGTGAGCACTTGGACTATCTAGGTTAACTAGCGGACCTTGGACTACGTAGGTTAACTAGCAGGCCCTTGGACTATCTAGGTTAACTAGCGGGCACTTGGATGATCAATGCTAACTAGTGGACTCTTTGACTATGTAGGTTAACTAGCGGGCATTTGGACTATGTAGGTTCCCTATCGGGCACTTGGAGAATGTTGGTTAACTAGGGGGCACTAGGACAATGTAGGTTACCTAGTGGGCCCTTGGACTATCTAGGTTACCTAGGGGGAACCTGGACTATGTAGGTTAACAAGTGGGCACTTGGACTATCTAGGTTACCTAGCAGGCACTTGGACTATGTAGGTTAACTAGCGGGCACTAGCACTATCTAGGTTACCTAGCGGCACTTGGACTATGTACGTTCCCTAGCGGGCACTTGGAGTATCTACGTTACCTAGCGTGCACTTGAACTATGTACGTTACCTAGCGGGCACTTGGACTATGTACGTTTCCTAGTGGGTACTTGGACTAGATAGGTTCCCTAGAGGGCACTTGGTCTATCTAGGTTAACTAGAGGGCACTTGGACTATCTAGGTTAACTAGCGGGCATTTGGACTATTAGGGACCCTAGCGGGCATTTGGACTATATTGGTTACCTAGCGGGCACATGGACTATGTAGGTTAACGAACGGGCACTTGGACTATGTAGGTAACCTACCGGGCACTTGGAAAGTCTAGGTTACCTAGCGGGCACTTGGACTATCTAGTTTAACGAACGGGCACTTGGACTATGTAGGATCCCTATCAGACATTTGGACTACTTAGGTTACCTAGCGGGCACTTGTACTATCTAGGTTAACTATCGGGCACTTGGACTATCTAGGTCAACTAGCGGGCCCTTGTACTATGTAGGTTAACTAGTGAGCACTTGGACTATCTAGGTTAACTAGCGGACCTTGGACTACGTAGGTTAACTAGCGGGCATTTGGACTATAAGGGGCCCTAGCGGGCATTTGGACTATATTGGTAACTTAGCGGGCACTTGGACTATGTAGGTTAACGAACGGGCACTTGGACTATGTAGGTAACCTAGTGGTCACTTGAACTGTCTAGGTAACCTAGCGGGCACTTTGACTATATAGGTTAACTAGCGGGCCATTGGACGATGTAGGCTAACTAGTGGGTGGGTGGACTATGTAGGATAACTAGCCGGCCATTGGACTATGTAGATTAACTAGCGGCACATGGACTATCTACGTTAACTAGCGGGCCCTTGGACTATGTAGATTCCCTAGCGGGCACTTGGACTATGTATGTTCCAGAGCTGGCACTTGGACTATGTAGGTTCCCTAGCAGGCACTTGGACTATGTAGGTTCCCTAGCGGGCACTTAGACTATCTAGGTTCCCTAGCGGGCACTTGTACTATGTAGGTTAACTAGCGGACACTTGGACGATCTAGGTTAACTAGCGGCACTTGGACTATCTACATTAACTAGCGGGCCCTTGGACTATGTAGATTCCCTAGCGGGCGCTTGGATTATGTAGGTTCCCTAGCGGGCACTTGGACTATGTATGTTCCCTAAAGACACTTGAACTATGTAAGTTAACTACCGGGCACTTGGACTATGTAGGATAACTAGCGGGCCCTTGGACTATCTAGGTTACCTAGCGGGCACTTGGACTATGTAGGTTAACTACCGGGCACTTGCACTATCTAGGTTACCGTACGGGCATTTGGACTATGTAGGTAGCCTAGCGGGCACTTGGACATTCTAGGTTACCTAGCGGGCACTTGGACTTCTAGGTTAACGAAAGGGCACTTGGACCATGTATGTTGCATAGCGGGCAATTGGACTATCTAGGTTAGGTAACGGGCACTTGGACTATCTAGGTTAACTATCGGGCACTTGGACTATCTAGGTCAACTAGCGGGCCCTTGTATTATGTAGGTTAACTAGTGAGCACTTGGACTATCTAGGTTAACTAGCGGACCTTGGACTACGTAGGTTAACTAGCGGGCCCTTGGACTATCTAGGTTAACTAGCGGGCACTTGGATGATCAATGCTAACTAGCGGACTCGTTGACTATGTAGGTTAACTAGCGGGCATTTGGACTATGTAGGTTCCCTATCGGGCACTTGGAGAATGTTGGTTAACTAGGGGGCACTAGGACAATGTAGGTTACCTAGTGGGCCCTTGGACTATCTAGGTTACCTAGGGGGAACCTGGACTATGTAGGTTAACAAGTGGGCACTTGGACTATCTAGGTTACCTAGCAGGCACTTGGACTATGTAGGTTAACTAGCGGGCACTAGCACTATCTAGGTTACCGAGCGGCACTTGGACTATGTACGTTCCCTAGCGGGCACTTGGAGTATCTACGTTACCTAGCGTGCACTTGAACTATGTACGTTACCTAGCGGGCATTTGGACTATATACATTTCCTAGCGGGTACTTGGACTAGATAGGTTCCCTAGAGGGCACTTGGTCTATCTAGGTTAACTAGAGGGCACTTGGACTATCTAGGTTAACTAGTGAGCACTTGGACTATCTAGGTTAACTAGCGGGCATTTGGACTATTAGGGACCCTAGCGGGCATTTGGACTATATTGGTTACCTAGCGGGCACTTGGACTATGTAGGTTAACGAAAGGGCACTTGGACTATGTAGGTAACCTAGCGGGCACTTGGAAAGTCTAGGTTACCTAGCGGGCACTTGGACTATCTAGTTTAACGAACGGGCACTTGGATTATGTAGGATCACTATCAGACATTTGGACTACTTAGGTTACCTAGCGGGCACTTGGACTATCTAGGTTAACTATCGGGCACTTGGACTATCTAGGTCAACTAGCGGGCCCTTGTACTATGTAGGTTAACTAGTGAGCACTTGGACTATCTAGGTTAACTAGCGGACCTTGGACTACGTAGGTTAACTAGCGGGCATTTGGACTATTAGGGGCCCTAGCGGGCATTTGGACTATATTGGTTACTTAGCGGGCACTTGGACTATGTAGGTTAACGAACGGGCACTTGGACTATGTAGGTAACCTAGTGGTCACTTGAACTGTCTAGGTCACCTAGCGGGCACTTGGACTATATAGGTTAACTAGCGGGCCATTGGACGATGTAGGCTAACTAGCGGGTACGTGGACTATGTAGGATAACTAGCGGGCCATTGGACTATGTAGATTAACTAGCGGCACTTGGACTATCTACGTTAACTAGCGGGCCCTTGGACTATGTAGATTCCCTAGCGGGCACTTGGACTATGTATGTTCCAGAGCTGGCACTTGGACTATGTAGGTTCCCTAGCAGGCACTTGGACTATGTAGGTTCCCTAGCGGGCACTTAGACTATCTAGGTTCCCTAGCGGGCACTTGTACTATGTAGGTTAACTAGCGGACACTTGGACGATCTAGGTTAACTAGCGGCACTTGGACTATCTACATTAACTAGCGGGCCCTTGGACTATGTAGATTCCCTAGCGGGCGCTTGGATTATGTAGGTTCCCTAGCGGGCACTTGGACTATGTATGTTCCCTAAAGACACTTGAACTATGTAAGTTAACTACCGGGCACTTGGACTATGTAGGATAACTAGCGGGCCCTTGGACTATCTAGGTTACCTAGCGGGCACTTGGACTATGTAGGTTAACTACCGGGCACTTGCACTATCTAGGTTACTGTACGGGCATTTGGACTATGTAGGTAGCCTAGCGGGCACTTGGAAAGTCTAGGTTACCTAGCGGGCACTTGGACTTCTAGGTTAACGAAAGGGCACTTGGACCATGTATGTTGCATAGCGGGCCCTTGGACTATCTAGGTTAACTAGCGGGCACTTGGATGATCAATGCTAACTAGCGGACTCGTTGACTATGTAGATTAACTAGCGGGCATTTGGACTATGTAGGTTCCCTATCGGGCACTTGGAGAATGTTGGTTAACTAGGGGGAACTAGGACAATGTAGGTTACCTAGTGGGCCCTTGGACTATCAAGGTTACCTAGGGGGAACCTGGACTATGTAGGTTAACAAGTGGGCACTTGGACTATCTAGGTTACCTAGCAGGCACTTGGACTATGTAGGTTAACTAGCGGGCACTAGCACTATCTAGGTTACCTAGCGGCACTTGGACTATGTACGTTCCCTAGCGGGCACTTGGAGTATCTACGTTACCTAGCGTGCACTTGAACTATGTACGTTACCTAGCGGGCACTTGGACTATGAACGTTTCCTAGCGGGTACTTGGACTAGATAGGTTCCCTAGAGGGCACTTGGTCTATCTAGGTTAACTAGAGGGCACTTGGACTATCTAGGTTAACTAGTGAGCACTTGGACTATCTAGGTTAACTAGCGGGCATTTGGACTATTAGGGACCCTAGCGGGCATTTGGACTATATTGGTTACCTAGCGGGCACTTGGACTATGTAGGTTAACGAACGGGCACTTGGACTATGTAGGTAACCTAGCGGGCACTTGGAAAGTCTAGGTTACCTAGCGGGCACTTGTACTATCTAGTTTAACGAACGGGCACTTGGACTATGTAGGATCCCTATCAGACATTTGGACTACTTAGGTTACCTAGCGGGCACTTGTACTATCTAGGTTAACTATCGGGCACTTGGACTATCTAGGTCAGCTAGCGGGCCCTTGTACTATGTAGGTTAACTAGTGAGCACTTGGACTATCTAGGTTAACTAGCGGACCTTGGACTACGTAGGTTAACTAGCGGGCATTTGGACTATTAGGGGCCCTAGAGGGCATTTGGACTATATTGGTTACTTAGCGGGCACTTGGACTATGTAGGTTAACGAACGGGCACTTGGACTATGTAGGTAACCTAGTGGTCACTTGAACTGTCTAGGTCACCTAGCAGGCACTTGGACTATATAGGTTAACTAGCGGGCCATTGGAGGATGTAGGCTAACTAGTGGGTGGGTGGACTATGTAGGATAACTAGCCGGCCATTGGACTATGTAGATTAACTAGCGGCACTTGGACTATCTACGTTAACTAGCGGGCCCTTGGACTATGTAGATTCCCTAGCGGGCACTTGGACTATGTATGTTCCAGAGCTGGCACTTGGACTATGTAGGTTCCCTAGCAGGCACTTGGACTATGTAGGTTCCCTAGCGGGCACATAGACTATCTAGGTTCCCTAGCGGGCACTTGTACTATGTAGGTTAACTAGCGGACACTTGGACGATCTAGGTTAACTAGCGGCACTTGGACTATCTACATTAACTAGCGGGCCCTTGGACTATGTAGATTCCCTAGCGGGCGCTTGGATTATGTAGGTTCCCTAGCGGGCACTTGGACTATGTATGTTCCCTACAGACACTTGAACTATGTAAGTTAACTACCAGGCACTTGGACTATGTAGGATAACTAGCGGGCCCTTGGACTATCTAGGTTACCTAGCGGGCACTTGGACTATGTAGGTTAACTACCGGGCACTTGCACTATCTAGGTTACCGTACGGGCATTTGGACTATGTAGGTAGCCTAGCGGGCACTTGGACATTCTAGGTTACCTAGCGGGCACTTGGACTTCTAGGTTAACGAAAGGGCACTTGGACCATGTATGTTGCATAGCGGGCAATTGGACTATCTAGGTTAGGTAACGGGCACTTGGACTATCTAGGTTACCTAGAGGGAACTTGGACTATGTAGGTTACCAAGCGGGCACTTGGACTATCTAGGTTACCTAACGGGCACTTGGACTATCTAGGTTTCTTAGCGGGCACTTGGACTATGTAGGTTAACTAGCGGACACTTGGACAATCTAGGTTACCTAGTGGGCAGTTGGACTATGTACATCCCCTAGTGGGCACTTGGACGATCTAGGTTAACTAGAGGGCCCTTGGACTATGTAGGTCAACTAGCGGGCCCTTGGACTATGTAGGCTAACTAGTGGGCTCTTGGACGATCTAGGTTAACTAGCGGGCACTTGGACAATGCAGGTTCCCTAGCCGGCACTTGGACTATCTTGGTTCCCAATCAGGCACTTGGACTATGTAGGTTAACGAGCGGGACCTTGGACTATGTAGGTTAAGTAGCTGGCACTTAGACTATCTAGATTACCTAACGGGCACCTGGACTATATACATACCCTAGCCGGCACTGGACTATCTAGGTTATATAGCGGGCACTTGACTATCTAGGTTACCTAGCGGGAACTTGGACTATGTAGGTTACCTAGCGGGCACTTGGACTATCTAGGTTACCTAATGGGCACTTGGACTATCTAGGTTTCTTAGCGGGCACTTGGACGATCTAGGTTAACTAGAGGGCACTTGGACTATCTAGGTTAACTATCGTGCACTTGGATTATCTAGGTTAACTAGCGGACACGTGGACTATCTAGGTTACCTAGCTGGCACGTGGACTATGAAGGTTCCCTAGCGGGCACTTGGATTATCTAGGTTACCGAGCGGGCACTTGGACTATGTAGGTTAACTAGCGGGCACTTGGACAATCTAGGTTAAGCAGCGGGCCTTTGGACTATCTAGGTTACCTAGCGGGCACTTGGACTATCAAGGTTACCTAGCGGGCACTTGGACAATGTAGGTTACCTAGTGGGCACTTGGACTATCTAGGTTAACGAACGGGCACTTGGAATATGCAGGTAACCTAGCGGGCACTTGAACTGTCTAGGTTACCTAGCATGCACTTGGACTTCTAGGTTAACAAATGGGAACTTGGACTATGTAGGTTGCTTAGCAGGCACTTGGACTATCTAGGTTAGGCAACGGGCACTTTGAGTATCTAGGTTACATAGCGGGTACTTGGAATATGTAGGTTAACTAGCGAGCACTTGGACTCTAGGTTACCTAGCGGGCACTTGGACTATCTAGGTTACCTAGCGGGCCTTTGGACTATGAAGGTTTCCTAGCGGGCACTTGGACTATCTAGGTTAACGAACGGGCACTTGGATTATGTAGGATCCCTATCGGACATTTGTACTACTTAGGTTACCTAGCGGGCACTTGGACTATCTAGGTTAACTATCGGGCACTTGGACTATCTAGGTCAACTAGCGGGCCCTTGTACTATGTAGGTTAACTAGTGAGTACTTGGACTATCTAGGTTAACTAGCGGACCTTGGACTACGTAGGTGAACTAGCGGGCCCTTGGTCTATCTAGGTTAACTAGCGGGCACTTGGATGATCAATGCTAACTAGCGGACTCTTTGACTATGTAGGTTAACTAGCGGGCATTTGGACTATGTAGGTTCCCTATCGGGCACTTGGAGAATGTTGGTTAACTAGGGGGCACTAGGACAAGATAGGTTACCTAGTGGGCCCTTGGACTATCTAGGTTACCTAGGGGGAACCTGGACTATGTAGGTTAACTAGTGGGCACTTGGACTATCTAGGTTACCTAGCAGGCACTTGGACTATGTAGGTTAACTACCGGGCACTTGCACTATCTAGTTTACCGTACGGGCATTTGGACTATGTAGGTAGCCTAGCGGGCACTTGGACATTCTAGGTTACCTAGCGGGCACTTGGACTTCTAGGTTAACGAAAGGGCACTTGGACCATGTATGTTGCATAGCGGGCAATTGGACTATCTAGGTTAGGTAACGGGCACTTGGACTATCTAGGTTACCTAGAGGGAACTTGGACTATGTAGGTTACCAAGCGGGCACTTGGACTATCTAGGTTACCTAACGGGCACTTGGACTATCTAGGTTTCTTAGCGGGCACTTGGACTATGTAGGTTAACTAGCGGACACTTGAACAATCTAGGTTACCTAGTGAGCAGTTGGACTATGTACGTCCCCTAGTGGGCACTTGGACGATCTAGGTTAACTAGAGGGCCCTTGGACTATGTAGGTCAACTAGCGGGCCCTTGGAGTATGTAGGCTAACTAGTGGGCACTTGGACGATCTAGGTTAACTAGCGGGCACTTGGACAATGCAGGTTCCCCAGCGGGCACTTGGACTATCTTGGTTCCCTATCAGGCACTTGGACTATGTAGGTTAACGAGCGGGACCTTGGACTATGTAGGTTAAGTAGCTGGCACTTAGACTATCTAGATTACCTAACGGGCACCTGGACTATATACATACCCTAGCCGGCACTGGACTATCTAGGTTATATAGCGGGCACTTGACTATCTAGGTTACCTAGCGGGAACTTGGACTATGTAGGTTACCTAGCGGGCACTTGGACTATCTAGGTTAACTAATGGGCACTTGGACTATCTAGGTTTCTTAGCGGGCACTTGGACGATCTAGGTTAACTAGAGGGCACTTGGACTATCTAGGTTAACTATCGTGCACTTGGATTATCTAGGTTAACTAGCGGACACGTGGACTATCTAGGTTACCTAGCTGGCACTTGGACTATGAAGGTTCCCTAGCGGGCACTTGGATTATCTAGGTTACCGAGCGGGCACTTGGACTATGTAGGTTAACTAGCAGACACTTGCGCGATCTAGGTTAAGTAGCAGGCCCTGGACTATGTAGGTTAACTAGCGGGCACTTGGACAATCTAGGTTAAGTAGCGGGCCTTTGGACTATCTAGGTTACCTAGCGGGCACTTGGACTATCAAGGTTACCTAGCGGGCACTTGGAATATGTAGGTTACCTAGTGGGCACTTGGACTATCTAGGTTAACTAGCGGGCATTTGGAATATGCAGGTAACCTAGCGGGCACTTGAACTGTCTAGGTTACCTAGCGTGCACTTGGACTTCTAGGTTAACAAATGGGAACTTGGACTATGTAGGTTGCTTAGCAGGCACTTGGACTATCTAGGTTAGGCAACGGGCACTTTGAGTATCTACGTTACATAGCGGGCACTTGGAATATGTAGGATAACTAGCCAGCACTTGGACTCTAGGTTACCTAGCGGGCACTTGGACTATGAAGGTTTCCTAGCGGGCACTTGGACTATCTAGTTTAACGAACGGGCACTTGGACTATGTAGGTAACCTAGTGGGCACTTGGAAAGTCTAGGTTACCTAGCGGGCCCTTGGACTATCTAAGTTAACGAACGGGCACTTGGATTATGTAGGATCCCTATCGGACATTTGTACTACTTAGGTTACCTAGCGGGCACTTGGACTATCTAGGTTAACTATCGGGCACTTGGACTATCTAGGTCAACTAGCGGGCCCTTGTACTATGTAGGTTAACTAGTGAGCACTTGGACTATCTAGGTTAACTAGCGGGCACTTGGATGATCAATGCTAACTAGCGGACTCTTTGACTATGTAGGTTAACTAGCGGGCATTAGGACTATGTAGGTTCCCTATCGGGCACTTGGAGAATGTTGGTTAACTAGGGGGCACTAGGACAATGTAGGTTACCTAGTGGGCCCTTGGACTATCTAGGTTACCTAGGGGGAACCTGGACTATGTAGGTTAACTAGTGGGCACTTGGACTATCTAGGTTACCTAGCAGGCACTTGGACTATGTAGGCTAACTAGCGGGCACTAGGACTATCTAGGTTACCTAGCAGCACTTGGACTATGTACGTTCCCTAGCGGGCACTTGGACTATCTACGTTACCTAGGGTGCACTTGAACTATGTACGTTACCTAGCGGGCACTTGGACTATGTACGTTTCCTAGCGGGTACTTGGACTAGATAGGTTCCCTAGAGGGCACTTGGTCTATCTAGGTTAACTAGCGGGCACTTGGGCTATCTAGGTTAACTAGCGAGCACTTGGACTATCTATGTTAAATAGCGGGCATTTGGACTATTAGGGACCCTAGCGGGCATTTGGACTATATTGGTTACCTAGCGGGCACTTGGACTATGTAGGTTAATGAACGGGCACTTGGACTATGTAGGTAACCTAGTGGTCACTTGAACTGTCTAGGTCACCTAGCGCGTACTTGGACTATGTAGGTTAACTAGCGGGCACTTGGACTATCTAGGTTAACTAGCGGGCCCTTGGACGATGTAGGCTAACTAGCGGGTACGTGGACTATGTAGGTTAACTAGCGGGCCATTGGACTATGTAGATTAACTAGCGGCACTTGGACTATCTACGTTAACTAGCGGGCCCTTGGACTATGTAGATTCCCTAGCGGGCACATGGACTATGGATGTTCCTGAGCGGGCACTTGGACTATGTAGGTTCCCTAGCAGGCACTTGGACTATGTAGGTTCCCTAGCGGGCACTTAGACTATCTAGGTTCCCTAGCGGGCACTTGTACTATGTAGGTTAACTAGCGGACACTTGGACGATCTAGGTTAACTAGCGGCACTTGGACTATCTACATTAACTAGCGGGCCCTTGGACTATGTAGGTTCCCTAGCGGGCACTTGGACTATGTATGTTCCCTACAGACACTTGAACTATGTAAGTTAACTACCGGGCACATGGACTATGTAGGATAACTAGCGGGCCCTTGGACTATCTAGGTTACCTAGCGGGCACTTGGACTATGTAGGTTAACTACCGGGCACTTGCACTATCTAGGTTACCGTACGGGCATTTGGACTATGTAGGTAGCCTAGCGGGCACTTGGACATTCTAGGTTACCTAGCGGGCACTTGGACTTCTAGGTTAACGAACGGGCACTTGGACTATGTATGTTGCATAGCGGGCAATTGGACTATCTAGGTTAGGTAACGGGCCCTTGGACTATCTAGGTTACCTAACGGGCACTTGGACTATCTAGGTTTCTTAGCGGGCACTTGGACTATGTAGGTTAACTAGCAGACACTTGGACAATCTAGGTTACCTAGAGGGAAGTTGGACTATGTATGTCCCCTAGTGGGCACTTGGACGATCTAGGTTAACTAGAGGGCCCTTGGACTATGTAGGTCAACTAGCGGGCCCTTGGACTATGTAGACTAACTAGTGGGCACTTGGACGATCTAGGTTAACTAACGGGCACTTGCACAATGCAGGTTCCCTAGCGGGCACTTGGACTATCTTGGTTCCCTAACGGGCACTTGGACTATGAAGGTTCCCTATCAGGCACTTGGACTGTGTAGGTTAACGAGCGGGACCTTGGACTATGTAGGTTAAGTAGCGGGCACTTAGACTATCTAGGTTACCTAACGGGCACCTGGACTATATACATACCCTAGCCGGCACTGGACTATCTAGGTTATATAGTGGGCACTTGGACTATGTAGGTCCCCTATCGGGCAATTGGACTATCTAGATTAACTAGAGGGCCCTTGGACTATGTAGGTTAACTAGCGGGCACTTGGACTGTGTACGTCCCCTAGTGGGCACTTGGACTATCTAGGTTACCTAGCGGGCACTTGGACTATGTAGGTAATCTAGCGGGCACTGGACAGTCTAGGTTACCTAGTGGGCACTTGGACTATCTAGGTTAATGAATGGGCACTTGTACTATGTAGGTTACCTAGCGGGCACTTGGACTATCTAGGTTAGCTAACAGGAAATTGGAATATCTAGGTTACCTTGCGGGCCCTTGGACTATGTAGGTTAACTAGCGGGCACCTTGACTATCTAGGTTAACTAGCGGGTTCTTGGACTATGTAGGTTAACTAGCGGGCCCTTGGACTATGTAGCTTAACTAGCGGGCACTTGGACGATCAAGGTTAACTAGCGGGCACTTGGACTATCTAAGTCAACTAGCGGGCACTTGGACTATAGGTAAACTAGCGGGCACTTGGACAATGCATATTCCCTAGCGGGCACTAGGAATATATAGGTTCACTACGGGCACTTGGACTATCTAGGTTCCCTAACGGGCACTTGGAATATGTAGGTTCCCTATCGGGCACTTGGACTATGTAGGTTCCTCAGCAGGCACTTGGACTATGTAGGTTCCCTATCGGGCACTTGGACTATGTAGGTTAACTAGTGGGTCCTTGGACTATCTAAGTTACCTAGCGGGCACTTGGACTATGTAGGTTAACTAGCAGACACTTGGAATATCTAGGTTACCAAGCGGGCACTTGGAGTATGTAAGTCCCCTCGCGGGCACGTGGACTATTAAGGTTAACTAGAGGGCCCTTTGACTATGTAGTTTAACTAGCGGGCACTTGGACTATCTAGGTTAAATAGCGGACCTTGGAATATGTAGGTTAACTAACGGGCAATTGGACGATCTAGGTTAACTAGCGGGCACTTGGACTATCTAGGTTAACTAGCGGGCACTTGGACTATCTAGGTTAACTAGCGAGCACTTGGACTATGTAGGTTAACTAGCGGGCACTTAGACTATCTAGGTTACCTAGCGGGCACTTGGACTATGTACATACCTTAGCGGGCACTGGACTATCTAGGTTACCTAGCGGCCACTTGGACTATGTACGTCCCCTAGTGGGCACTTGGTCTATCTGGGTTAACTAACGGGCAATAGGACTATCTAGGTTAACTAGCAGGCCCTGGGCTATGTAGGTTAACTAGCGGGCACTTGGACTATGTAGGTAACCTAGCGGGAACTTGGACTGTCTAGGTTACCTAGCGGACACTTGAATTATCTAGGTTAGCTAAAGGGCACTTGGACTATCTAGGTTACCTAGCGGGCACTTGGAGTATGTAGGTCCCCTCGCGGGCACTTGGACTATCTAGGTTAACTAGAGGGCCCTTGGACTATGTAGGTTAACTAGCGGGCACTTGGACTATGTAGGTTAAATAGCGGACCTTGGACTATGTAGGTTAACAAGCGGGCCCTTGGACTATGTAGGTTAACTAGCGGGCACTTGAACTATCTAGGTTAAGTAGAGGACCTTGGACTATGTAGGTTAACAAGCGGGCCCTTGGACTATGTAGGTTAACTAGCGGGCACTTGGACGATCTAGGTTAACTAGCGGGCACTTGTACAATCTAGGTTAACTAGCGGGCACTTGGACTATCTAGATTAACTAGCGGGCACTTGGACTATCCTGGTTCCCTAACGGGCACTTGGACTATGGAGGTTCCCTAGCAGCACATGGACTATGTACGTCCCTTAGCGGGCACTTGGACTATGTAGGTTCCCTATCGCACACGTGGACTATGTAGGTTAACTAGCGGGCACTTGGACTATGTAGGTTAACTAGCAGGCACTTGGATTATCTAGGTTACCTAGCGGGCACTTGGACTATGTACATACCCTAGCGGGCACTTGGACTATCTAGGTTACCTAGCGGGTACTTGGACCATGTACATACCCTAGCGCGCACTTGGACTATCTAGGATAACTAACGGGCACTAGGACTATCTAGGTCAACTAGCGGGCACTTGGTCTATCTAGGTCAACTAGCGGCACCTTGCACTATGTAGGTTAACTATCGGGCACTTGGACCATCTACGTTAACTAGCGGGTACTTGGACGATATAGGTCAACTAGTGGGCAGTTCGATTAGCTAGGTTACCTAGTGGGCCCTTGAACTATGCAGGTTAACTAGTTGACCCATGGATTATCTAGGTTAGCTAACGGGCACTTGGACTGTATAGGTAAATTAGCGGGCACTTGGACTATTTGGGTGCCCTAACGGGCATTTCGACAATATAGATTACCTAGCAGGCACTTGGACTTAGTAGGTTACCTAACGGGCACTTGGACTATCTAGGTTACCTAGCGGGCACTTGGACTATCTAGGTTTTCTAGCGGGCACTTGGACTATGTAGGTTGCCTAGCGGGCACTTGGACTATCTAGGTGACCTAGCGGTCGCTGGGACTATGTAGGTTACCTAGCGGGCAATTGGATTATCTAGGTTAACGAATGGGTACTTGGACTATCTAGGTTACCTAGCGGGCACATGGAGTATGTACGTCCCCTAGCGGGCACTTGGACTATCTAGGTTAACTAGAGGGCCTTTGGACTATGTAGGTTAACTAGCGGGACTTGGACTATCTAGGTTAAGTAGCGGACCTTGAACTATGTAGGTTAACAAGCGGGCCCTTGGACTATATAGGTTAACGAGAGGACACTCTGACTATCTAGGTTAAGTAGCGGACCTTGGACTATGTAGGTTAACAAGCGGGCCCTTGGACTATGTAGGTTAACTAGCGGACACTTGGACTATCTAGATTAACTAGCGGACACTTGGACTATCCTGGTTCCCTAACGGGCACTTGGACTATGGAGGTTCCCTAGCGGGCACTTGGACTATGTACATGCCTTAGCGGGCAGTTGGACTATGTAGGTTCCCTATCGCGCACGTGGACTATGTAGGTTAACTAGCGGGCACTTGGACTATGTAGGTTAACTAGCGGGCACTTAGACTATCTAGGTTACCTAGCGGGCACTTGGACTATGTACATACCCTAGCGGGCACTTGGACCATCTAGGTTACCTAGCGGGCTCTTGGACTATGTACGTCCCCTAGTGGGCACTTGGACTATCTAGGATAACTAACGGGCACTAGGACTACCTAGGTTAACTAGCGGGCACTTGGTTATCTAGGTTACCTAGCGGGCACTTGGACTATGTACGTCCCCTAGTGGGCACTTGGACTATCTAGGATAACTAACGGGCACTAGGACTATCTAGGTTAACTAGCGGGCACTTGGTCTATCTAGGTCAACTAGCGGCGCCTTGGACTATGTAGGTTAACTAGCGGACACTTGGACGATCTAGGTTAACTAGCGGGTACTTGGACGATTTAGGTTAACTAGCGGGCAGTTGGAATAGCTATGTTACCTAGCGGGCTCTTGAACTATGTAGGTTAACTAGTTGACCCATGGATTATCTAGGTTAGCTAACGGGCACTTGGACTATATAGGTAAATTAGCGGGCACTTGGACTATCTTGGTTACCTAGCGGGCACATGGACTATCTAGGTTTTCTAGCGGGCACTTAGACTATGTAGGTTACCTAGCGGGCACTTGGACTATCTGGGTTACCTAGCGGGCACTTGGACTATCTAGGTTACCTAACGTGAACTCGCACTATGTAGGTTAACTAGCGGTTACTTGGACTATCTAGGTTAACGAACGGGCACTTGGACTATGTAGGTAACCAAGCGGACACTTGGACAGTCTAGGTTACCTAGCGGGCACTTGGACAATCTAGGTTAACGAATGGGCACTTGGACTATGTAGGTTACCTCGCGGGCACTAGGACTATCTAGGTTAGCTAACAGGAACTTGGAATATCTAGGTTACCTAGCGAGCACTTGGACTATGTAGGTTACCTAGAGGGCACTGGGACTATCTAGGATACCTAACGGGAACTTGGACTATGTAGGTTAACTAGCGGACACTTGGAAGATCTTGGTTAACTAGCGGGCCCTTGAAATATCTAGGTTAACTAGCGGGCCCTTGGACTATGTAGGTTAACTAGAGGGCACTTGGAACATCAAGGTTATCTAGCTGGCACTTGGACTATCTAGGTTAACTAGCGGGCACTTGGACTATCTAGGTAACTAGTGGGCACTTGGACAATACAGTTTCCCTAGCGTGCACATTGACTATGTAGGTTCCTAGCGGGCACTTGGAATATATAGGTTCCCTATGGGCACTTGGACTATCTAGGTTCCCTATTGGGCACTTGGACTATGTAGGATACCTAGCGGGCACTTGGACTATGTAGGTTAACTAGCGGACACTTGGACTATCTAGGTTACCTACTGGGCAGTTGGACTATGTACGTACCCTAGCGGGAACTTGGATGATCTAGATTAACTAGAGGGCCCTTCGACTATGTAGGTTAACTAGCCGGCCCTTGGACTATATAGGTTAACTAGCGGGAACTTGGACGATCTAGGTTAACTAGCGGGCAAGTGGACTATCTAGGTTAACTAGCGGACACTTGGATGATGCAGGTTCCCTAGCGGGCACTTGGACTATCTAGGTTCCCTAACGGGCACTTTGATTATGTAGGTTCCCTAGTGGGCACTTGGACTATGTACGTCCCTTAGGGGGCACTTGGACTTGTAGGTTCCCTATCAGGCACTTGGACTATGTAGGTTAACTAGCGGGACCTTGGACTATGTAGGTTAAATAGCGGGCACTTAGACAATCTTGGTTACCTAGCGGGCACCTGGACTATGTACATACCCTAGCGGGCACTGGACTATCTAGTTTACCTAGCAGGCACTTGGACTATGTACGTCCCCTAGTGGGCACTTGGACTATCTAAGTTAACTAACGGGCACTTGGACTATCTAGGTTACCTAGTGGGCACTTGGACTATGTAGGTTACCTAGCGGGCCCTTGGACTATCTAGGTAACCTAACGGGAACCTGCACTATGTAGGTTAACTAGCGGGCACTTGGACTATCTAGGTTAACGAACGGGCACTTGGACTATGTAGGTAACCAAGCGGGCACTTGGACAGTCTAGGTTACCTAGCGGGCACTTGGACAATCTAGGTTAACGAATGGGCACTTGGACTATGTAGGTTACCTCGCGGGCACTAGGACTATCTAGGTTAGCTAACAGGAACTTGGAATATCTAGGTTACCTAGCGGGCACTTGGACTATGTAGGTTACCTAGAGGGCACTGGGACTATCTAGGATACCTAACGGGAACTTTGGACTATGTAGGTTAACTAGCAGACACTTGGACGATCTTGGTTAACTAGCGGGCACTTGGAATATCTAGGTTAACTAGCGGGCCCTTGGACTATGTAAGTAACTGGAGGGCACTTGGACCATTAAGGTTAACTAGCTGGCACTTGGACTATCTAGGTTAACTAGCGGGCACTTGGACTATCTAGGTAACTAGTGGGCACTTGGACAATGCAGGTTCCCTAGCGTGCACATTGACTATGTAGGTTCCTAGCGGGCACTTGGAATATATAGGTTCCCTATGGGCACTTGGACTATCTAGGTTCCCTAACGGGCACTTGGAATATATAGGTTCCCTATCGGGCACTTGGAATATGTAGGTTCCTCAGCGGGCACTTGGACTATGTAGGTTCCCTATTGGGCACTTGGACTATGTAGGTTACCTAGCGGGCACATGGACTATGTAGGTTAACTAGCGGACACTTGGACTATCTAGGTTACCTAGTGGGCAGTTGGATTATGTACGTACCCTAGCGGGCACTTGGACACTCTAGGTTAACTAGAGGGCCCTTGGACTATGTAGGTTAACTAGCCGGCCCTTGGACTATATAGGTTAACTAGCGGGCACTTGGACGATCTAGGTTAACTAGCGGGCACTTGCACAATCTAGGTTAACTAGCGGGCACGTGGACAATGCAGGTTCCCTAGTGGGCACTTGGACTATCTAGGTTCCCTAACGGGCACTTTGATTATGTAGGTTCCCTAGCGGGCACTTGGACTATGTACGTACCTTAGGGGGCACTTGGACTATGTAGGTTCCCTATCAGGCACTTGGACTATGTAGGTTAACTAGCGGGACCTTGGACTATGTAGGTTAAATAGCGGGCACTTAGACTATCTCGGTTACCTAGCGGGCACCTGGACTATGTACATACCCTAGCGGGCACTGGACTATCTAGGTTACCTAGCGGGCACTTGTACTATGTACGTCCCCTAGTGGGTACTTGGACTATCTAAGTTAACTAATGGGCACTTGGACTATCTAGGTTACCTAGTGGGCACTTGGACTATGTAGGTCAACAAGTGAGCCCTTGGATTATCTAGGTTAGCTTACGGGCACTTGGACTATGTAGGTTAACTAGAGGGCACTTGTACTATGTAGGTTAACTAGCGGACAATTGGACGATCGAGGTTAACTAGCGGGCCCTTGGATTAGCTAGGTTACCTAGCGGGCCCTTGGACTATATAGGTTAGCTAACGGGCCTTTTGACTATATAGGTTAATTAGTGGGCACGTGGACTAAGTAGGTGCCCTAGCGGGTATTTGGACTATATAGATTACCTAGCAAGCTCTTGGACTGTGTAGGTTACCTAGCGGGCACTTGGACTATCTAGGTTACCTTGCGGGCACTTGGACTATCTAGGTTCCCTAGCGGGCACTTGGAATATATAGGTTCCCTATCGGACACTTGGAATATGTAGGTTCCTCAGCGGGCACTTAGACTATGTAGGTTCCCTATTGGGCACTTGGACTATGTAGGTTACCTAGCGGGCACTTGGACTATGTAGGTTAACTAGCAGACACTTTTACTATCTAGGTTACCTAGTGGGCAGTTGGACTATGTACGTACCCTAGCGGGCACTTGGACGATCTAGGTTAACTAGAGGGCCCTTGGACTATGTAGGTTAACTAGCGGGCACTTGGACGATCTAGGTTAACTAGCGGGCACTTGGACTATCTAGGTTAACTAGCGGGCACGTGGACAATGCAGGTTCCCTAGCGGGCACTTGGACTATCTAGGTTCCCTAACGGGCACTTTGATTATGTAGGTTCCCTATCAGGCACTTGGACTATGTAGGTTAACTAGCGGGACCTTGGACTATGTAGGTTAAATAGCGGGCACTTAGACTATCTAGGGTACCTAGCGGGCACCTGGACTATGTACATACCCTAGCGGGCACTGGACTATCTAGGTTACCTAGCGGGCACTTGTACTATGTACGTCCCCTAGTGGGTACTTGGACTATCTAAGTTAACTAACGGGCACTTGGACTATCTAGGTTACCTAGTGGGCACTTGGACTATGTAGGTCAACAAGTGAGCCCTTGGATTATCTAGGTTAGCTTACGGGCACTTGGACTATGTAGGTTAACTAGAGGGCACTTGTACTATGTAGGTTAACTAGCGGACAATTGGACGATCGAGGTTAACTAGCGGGCCCTTGGATTAGCTAGGTTACCTAGCGGGCCCTTGAACTATGTAGGTTAACTAGTTGGCCCTTGGACTATATAGGTTAGCTAACGGGCCTTTTGACTATATAGGTTAATTAGCGGGCACGTGGACTAAGTAGGTGCCCTAGCGGGCATTTGGACTATATAGATTACCTAGCAAGCTCTTGGATTGTGTAGGTTACCTAGCGGGCACTTGGACTATCTAGGTTACCTTGCGGGCACTTGGACTATCTAGGTTCCCTAGCGGGCACTTGGACTATGTAGGATACCTAGCAGGCACTTGGACTATCTAGGTTCCCTAGCGGGCACTTGGACTATGTAGGTTACCTAGCGGGCACTTGGACTATCTAGGTTACCTAACGGGAACTTGCACTATGTAGGTTAACTAGCGGGCACTTGGACTATCTAGGTTAACGAACGGGCACTTGGACTATGTAGGTAACCAAGTGGGCACTTGGACAGTCTAGGTTACCTAGCGGGCACTTGGACAATCTAGGTTAACGAATGGGCACTTGGACTATCTAGGTTAACTAGCCGGCACTTGGTCTATCTAGGTCAACTAGCGGCACCTTGCACTATGTAGGTTAACTATCGGGCACTTGGACCATCTACGTTAACTAGCGGGTACTTGGACGATATAGGTCAACTAGTGGGCAGTTCGATTAGCTAGGTTACCTAGTGGGCCCTTGAACTATGCAGGTTAACTAGTTGACCCATGGATTATCTAGGTTAGCTAACGGGCACTTGGACTGTATAGGTAAATTAGCGGGCACTTGGACTATTTGGGTGCCCTAACGGGCATTTCGACAATATAGATTACCTAGCAGGCACTTGGACTTAGTAGGTTACCTAACGGGCACTTGGACTATCTAGGTTACCTAGCGGGCACTTGGACTATCTAGGTTTTCTAGCGGGCACTTGGACTATGTAGGTTGCCTAGCGGGCACTTGGACTATCTAGGTGACCTAGCGGTCGCTGGGACTATGTAGGTTACCTAGCGGGCAATTGGATTATCTAGGTTAACGAATGGGTACTTGGACTATCTAGGTTACCTAGCGGGCACATGGAGTATGTACGTCCCCTAGCGGGCACTTGGACTATCTAGGTTAACTAGAGGGCCTTTGGACTATGTAGGTTAACTAGCGGGACTTGGACTATCTAGGTTAAGTAGCGGACCTTGAACTATGTAGGTTAACAAGCGGGCCCTTGGACTATATAGGTTAACGAGAGGACACTCTGACTATCTAGGTTAAGTAGCGGACCTTGGACTATGTAGGTTAACAAGCGGGCCCTTGGACTATGTAGGTTAACTAGCGGACACTTGGACTATCTAGATTAACTAGCGGACACTTGGACTATCCTGGTTCCCTAACGGGCACTTGGACTATGGAGGTTCCCTAGCGGGCACTTGGACTATGTACATGCCTTAGCGGGCAGTTGGACTATGTAGGTTCCCTATCGCGCACGTGGACTATGTAGGTTAACTAGCGGGCACTTGGACTATGTAGGTTAACTAGCGGGCACTTAGACTATCTAGGTTACCTAGCGGGCACTTGGACTATGTACATACCCTAGCGGGCACTTGGACCATCTAGGTTACCTAGCGGGCTCTTGGACTATGTACGTCCCCTAGTGGGCACTTGGACTATCTAGGATAACTAACGGGCACTAGGACTACCTAGGTTAACTAGCGGGCACTTGGTTATCTAGGTTACCTAGCGGGCACTTGGACTATGTACGTCCCCTAGTGGGCACTTGGACTATCTAGGATAACTAACGGGCACTAGGACTATCTAGGTTAACTAGCGGGCACTTGGTCTATCTAGGTCAACTAGCGGCGCCTTGGACTATGTAGGTTAACTAGCGGACACTTGGACGATCTAGGTTAACTAGCGGGTACTTGGACGATTTAGGTTAACTAGCGGGCAGTTGGAATAGCTATGTTACCTAGCGGGCTCTTGAACTATGTAGGTTAACTAGTTGACCCATGGATTATCTAGGTTAGCTAACGGGCACTTGGACTATATAGGTAAATTAGCGGGCACTTGGACTATCTTGGTTACCTAGCGGGCACATGGACTATCTAGGTTTTCTAGCGGGCACTTAGACTATGTAGGTTACCTAGCGGGCACTTGGACTATCTGGGTTACCTAGCGGGCACTTGGACTATCTAGGTTACCTAACGTGAACTCGCACTATGTAGGTTAACTAGCGGTTACTTGGACTATCTAGGTTAACGAACGGGCACTTGGACTATGTAGGTAACCAAGCGGACACTTGGACAGTCTAGGTTACCTAGCGGGCACTTGGACAATCTAGGTTAACGAATGGGCACTTGGACTATGTAGGTTACCTCGCGGGCACTAGGACTATCTAGGTTAGCTAACAGGAACTTGGAATATCTAGGTTACCTAGCGAGCACTTGGACTATGTAGGTTACCTAGAGGGCACTGGGACTATCTAGGATACCTAACGGGAACTTGGACTATGTAGGTTAACTAGCGGACACTTGGAAGATCTTGGTTAACTAGCGGGCCCTTGAAATATCTAGGTTAACTAGCGGGCCCTTGGACTATGTAGGTTAACTAGAGGGCACTTGGAACATCAAGGTTATCTAGCTGGCACTTGGACTATCTAGGTTAACTAGCGGGCACTTGGACTATCTAGGTAACTAGTGGGCACTTGGACAATACAGTTTCCCTAGCGTGCACATTGACTATGTAGGTTCCTAGCGGGCACTTGGAATATATAGGTTCCCTATGGGCACTTGGACTATCTAGGTTCCCTATTGGGCACTTGGACTATGTAGGATACCTAGCGGGCACTTGGACTATGTAGGTTAACTAGCGGACACTTGGACTATCTAGGTTACCTACTGGGCAGTTGGACTATGTACGTACCCTAGCGGGAACTTGGATGATCTAGATTAACTAGAGGGCCCTTCGACTATGTAGGTTAACTAGCCGGCCCTTGGACTATATAGGTTAACTAGCGGGAACTTGGACGATCTAGGTTAACTAGCGGGCAAGTGGACTATCTAGGTTAACTAGCGGACACTTGGATGATGCAGGTTCCCTAGCGGGCACTTGGACTATCTAGGTTCCCTAACGGGCACTTTGATTATGTAGGTTCCCTAGTGGGCACTTGGACTATGTACGTCCCTTAGGGGGCACTTGGACTTGTAGGTTCCCTATCAGGCACTTGGACTATGTAGGTTAACTAGCGGGACCTTGGACTATGTAGGTTAAATAGCGGGCACTTAGACAATCTTGGTTACCTAGCGGGCACCTGGACTATGTACATACCCTAGCGGGCACTGGACTATCTAGTTTACCTAGCAGGCACTTGGACTATGTACGTCCCCTAGTGGGCACTTGGACTATCTAAGTTAACTAACGGGCACTTGGACTATCTAGGTTACCTAGTGGGCACTTGGACTATGTAGGTTACCTAGCGGGCCCTTGGACTATCTAGGTAACCTAACGGGAACCTGCACTATGTAGGTTAACTAGCGGGCACTTGGACTATCTAGGTTAACGAACGGGCACTTGGACTATGTAGGTAACCAAGCGGGCACTTGGACAGTCTAGGTTACCTAGCGGGCACTTGGACAATCTAGGTTAACGAATGGGCACTTGGACTATGTAGGTTACCTCGCGGGCACTAGGACTATCTAGGTTAGCTAACAGGAACTTGGAATATCTAGGTTACCTAGCGGGCACTTGGACTATGTAGGTTACCTAGAGGGCACTGGGACTATCTAGGATACCTAACGGGAACTTTGGACTATGTAGGTTAACTAGCAGACACTTGGACGATCTTGGTTAACTAGCGGGCACTTGGAATATCTAGGTTAACTAGCGGGCCCTTGGACTATGTAAGTAACTGGAGGGCACTTGGACCATTAAGGTTAACTAGCTGGCACTTGGACTATCTAGGTTAACTAGCGGGCACTTGGACTATCTAGGTAACTAGTGGGCACTTGGACAATGCAGGTTCCCTAGCGTGCACATTGACTATGTAGGTTCCTAGCGGGCACTTGGAATATATAGGTTCCCTATGGGCACTTGGACTATCTAGGTTCCCTAACGGGCACTTGGAATATATAGGTTCCCTATCGGGCACTTGGAATATGTAGGTTCCTCAGCGGGCACTTGGACTATGTAGGTTCCCTATTGGGCACTTGGACTATGTAGGTTACCTAGCGGGCACATGGACTATGTAGGTTAACTAGCGGACACTTGGACTATCTAGGTTACCTAGTGGGCAGTTGGATTATGTACGTACCCTAGCGGGCACTTGGACACTCTAGGTTAACTAGAGGGCCCTTGGACTATGTAGGTTAACTAGCCGGCCCTTGGACTATATAGGTTAACTAGCGGGCACTTGGACGATCTAGGTTAACTAGCGGGCACTTGCACAATCTAGGTTAACTAGCGGGCACGTGGACAATGCAGGTTCCCTAGTGGGCACTTGGACTATCTAGGTTCCCTAACGGGCACTTTGATTATGTAGGTTCCCTAGCGGGCACTTGGACTATGTACGTACCTTAGGGGGCACTTGGACTATGTAGGTTCCCTATCAGGCACTTGGACTATGTAGGTTAACTAGCGGGACCTTGGACTATGTAGGTTAAATAGCGGGCACTTAGACTATCTCGGTTACCTAGCGGGCACCTGGACTATGTACATACCCTAGCGGGCACTGGACTATCTAGGTTACCTAGCGGGCACTTGTACTATGTACGTCCCCTAGTGGGTACTTGGACTATCTAAGTTAACTAATGGGCACTTGGACTATCTAGGTTACCTAGTGGGCACTTGGACTATGTAGGTCAACAAGTGAGCCCTTGGATTATCTAGGTTAGCTTACGGGCACTTGGACTATGTAGGTTAACTAGAGGGCACTTGTACTATGTAGGTTAACTAGCGGACAATTGGACGATCGAGGTTAACTAGCGGGCCCTTGGATTAGCTAGGTTACCTAGCGGGCCCTTGGACTATATAGGTTAGCTAACGGGCCTTTTGACTATATAGGTTAATTAGTGGGCACGTGGACTAAGTAGGTGCCCTAGCGGGTATTTGGACTATATAGATTACCTAGCAAGCTCTTGGACTGTGTAGGTTACCTAGCGGGCACTTGGACTATCTAGGTTACCTTGCGGGCACTTGGACTATCTAGGTTCCCTAGCGGGCACTTGGAATATATAGGTTCCCTATCGGACACTTGGAATATGTAGGTTCCTCAGCGGGCACTTAGACTATGTAGGTTCCCTATTGGGCACTTGGACTATGTAGGTTACCTAGCGGGCACTTGGACTATGTAGGTTAACTAGCAGACACTTTTACTATCTAGGTTACCTAGTGGGCAGTTGGACTATGTACGTACCCTAGCGGGCACTTGGACGATCTAGGTTAACTAGAGGGCCCTTGGACTATGTAGGTTAACTAGCGGGCACTTGGACGATCTAGGTTAACTAGCGGGCACTTGGACTATCTAGGTTAACTAGCGGGCACGTGGACAATGCAGGTTCCCTAGCGGGCACTTGGACTATCTAGGTTCCCTAACGGGCACTTTGATTATGTAGGTTCCCTATCAGGCACTTGGACTATGTAGGTTAACTAGCGGGACCTTGGACTATGTAGGTTAAATAGCGGGCACTTAGACTATCTAGGGTACCTAGCGGGCACCTGGACTATGTACATACCCTAGCGGGCACTGGACTATCTAGGTTACCTAGCGGGCACTTGTACTATGTACGTCCCCTAGTGGGTACTTGGACTATCTAAGTTAACTAACGGGCACTTGGACTATCTAGGTTACCTAGTGGGCACTTGGACTATGTAGGTCAACAAGTGAGCCCTTGGATTATCTAGGTTAGCTTACGGGCACTTGGACTATGTAGGTTAACTAGAGGGCACTTGTACTATGTAGGTTAACTAGCGGACAATTGGACGATCGAGGTTAACTAGCGGGCCCTTGGATTAGCTAGGTTACCTAGCGGGCCCTTGAACTATGTAGGTTAACTAGTTGGCCCTTGGACTATATAGGTTAGCTAACGGGCCTTTTGACTATATAGGTTAATTAGCGGGCACGTGGACTAAGTAGGTGCCCTAGCGGGCATTTGGACTATATAGATTACCTAGCAAGCTCTTGGATTGTGTAGGTTACCTAGCGGGCACTTGGACTATCTAGGTTACCTTGCGGGCACTTGGACTATCTAGGTTCCCTAGCGGGCACTTGGACTATGTAGGATACCTAGCAGGCACTTGGACTATCTAGGTTCCCTAGCGGGCACTTGGACTATGTAGGTTACCTAGCGGGCACTTGGACTATCTAGGTTACCTAACGGGAACTTGCACTATGTAGGTTAACTAGCGGGCACTTGGACTATCTAGGTTAACGAACGGGCACTTGGACTATGTAGGTAACCAAGTGGGCACTTGGACAGTCTAGGTTACCTAGCGGGCACTTGGACAATCTAGGTTAACGAATGGGCACTTGGACTCTGTAGGTTACCTTGCGGGCACTTGGACTATCTAGGTTAGCTAACAGGAACTTGGAATATCTAGGTTACTTAGCGGGCACTTGTACTATGTAGGTTACCTAGAGGGCACTGGGACTATCTAGGATACCTAACGGGAACTTTGGACTATGTAGGTTAACTAGCGGACACTTGGACGATCTTGGTTAACTAGCGGGCACTTGGAATATCTAGGTTAACTAGCGGGCCCTTGGACTATCTAGGTAACTAGTTGACACTTGGACAATGCAGATTCCCTAGCGGGCACATTGACTATGTAGCTTCCTAGCCGGCACTTGGAATACATAGGTTCCCTATGGGCACTTGGACTATCTAGGTTCCCTAACGGGCACTTGGAATATATAGGTTCCCTATCGGGCACTTGGAATATGTAGGTTCCTCAGCGGGCACTTGGACTATGTAGGTTCCCTATTGGGCACTTGGACTATGTAGGTTACCTAGCGGACACTTGGACTATCTAGGTTACCTAGTGGGCAGTTGGACTATGTACGTACCCTAGCGGGCACTTGGACAATCTAGATTAACTAGAGGGCCCTTGGACTATGTAGGTTAACTAGCCGGCCCTTGTACTATATAGGTTAACTAGCGGGCACTTTGACGATCTAGGTTAACTAGCGGGCACTTGGACAATCTTGGTTACCTAGCGGGCACCTGGACTATGTACATACCCTAGCGGGCACTGGACTATCTAGGTTACCTAGCAGGCACTTGGACTATGTACGTCCCCTAGTGGGCACTTGGACTATCTAAGTTAACTAACGGGCACTTGGACTATCTAGGTTACCTAGTGGGCACTTGGACTATGTAGGTTACCTAGCGGGCCCTTGGACTATCTAGGTAACCTAACGGGAACTTGCACTATGTAGGTTAACTAGCGGGCACTTGGACTATCTAGGTTAACGAACGGGCACTTGGACTATGTAGGTTAAATAGCGGGCACTTAGACAATCTTGGTTACCTAGCGGGCACCTGGACTATGTACATACCCTAGCGGGCACTGGACTATCTAGGTTACCTAGTGGGCACTTGTACTATGTACGTCCCCTAGTGAGTACTTGGACTATCTAAGTTAACTAATGGGCACTTGGACTATCTAGGTTACCTAGTGGGCACTTGGACTATGTAGGTCAACAAGTGAGCCCTTGGATTATCTAGGTTAGCTTACGGGCACTTGGACTATGTAGGTTAACTAGAGGGCACTTGTACTATGTAGGTTAACTAGCGGACAATTGGACGATCGAGGTTAACTAGCGGGCCCTTGGATTAGCTAGGTTACCTAGCGGGCCCTTGAACTATGTAGGTTAACTAGTTGGCCCTTGGACTATATAGGTTAGCTAACGGGCCTTTTGACTATATAGGTTAATTAGTGGGCACGTGGACTAAGTAGGTGCCCTAGCGGGTATTTGGACTATATAGATTACCTAGCAAGCTCTTGGACTGTGTAGGTTACCTAGCGGGCACTTGGACTATCTAGGTTACCTTGCGGGCACTTGGACTATCTAGGTTCCCTAGCGGGCACTTGGAATATATAGGTTCCCTATCGGGCACTTGGAATATGTAGGATCCTCAGCGGGCACTTAGACTATGTAGGTTCCCTATTGGGCACTTGGACTATGTAGGTTACCTAGCGGGCACTTGGACTATGTAGGTTAACTAGCAGACACTTTTACTATCTAGGTTACCTAGTGGGCAGTTGGACTATGTACGTACCCTAGCGGGCACTTGGACGATCTAGGTTAACTAGAGGGCCCTTGGACTATGTAGGTTAACTAGCGGGCACTTGGACGATCTAGGTTAACTAGCGGGCACTTGGACTATCTAGGTTAACTAGCGGGCACGTGGACAATGCAGGTTCCCTAGCGGGCACTTGGACTATCTAGGTTCCCTAACGGGCACTTTGATTATGTAGGTTCCCTATCAGGCACTTGGACTATGTAGGTTAACTAGCGGGACCTTGGACTATGTAGGTTAAATAGCGGGCACTTAGACTATCTAGGGTACCTAGCGGGCACCTGGACTATGTACATACCCTAGCGGGCACTGGACTATCTAGGTTACCTAGCGGGCACTTGTACTATGTACGTCCCCTAGTGGGTACTTGGACTATATAAGTTAACTAACGGGCACTTGGACTATCTAGGTTACCTAGTGGGCACTTGGACTATGTAGGTCAACAAGTGAGCCCTTGGATTATCTAGGTTAGCTTACGGGCACTTGGACTATGTAGGTTAACTAGAGGGCACTTGTACTATGTAGGTTAACTAGCGGACAATTGGACGATCGAGGTTAACTAGCGGGCCCTTGGATTAGCTAGGTTACCTAGCGGGCCCTTGAACTATGTAGGTTAACTAGTTGGCCCTTGGACTATATAGGTTAGCTAACGGGCCTTTTGACTATATAGGTTAATTAGCGGGCACGTGGACTAAGTAGGTGCCCTAGCGGGCATTTGGACTATATAGATTACCTAGCAAGCTCTTGGATTGTGTAGGTTACCTAGCGGGCACTTGGACTATCTAGGTTACCTTGCGGGCACTTGGACTATCTAGGTTCCCTAGCGGGCACTTGGACTATGTAGGATACCTTGCAGGCACTTGGACTATCTAGGTTCCCTAGCGGGCACTTGGACTATGTAGGTTACCTAGCGGGCACTTGGACTATCTAGGTTACCTAACGGGAACTTGCACTATGTAGGTTAACTAGCGGGCACTTGGACTATCTAGGTTAACGAACGGGCACTTGGACTATGTAGGTAACCAAGTGGGCACTTGGACAGTCTAGGTTACCTAGCGGGCACTTGGACAATCTAGGTTAACGAATGGGCACTTGGACTCTGTAGGTTACCTTGCGGGCACTTGGACTATCTAGGTTAGCTAACAGGAACTTGGAATATCTAGGTTACTTAGCGGACACTTGTACTATGTAGGTTACCTAGAGGGCACTGGGACTATCTAGGATACCTAACGGGAACTTTGGACTATGTAGGTTAACTAGCGGACACTTGGACGATCTTGGTTAACTAGCGGGCACTTGGAATATCTAGGTTAACTAGCGGGCCCTTGGACTATCTAGGTAACTAGTTGACACTTGGACAATGCAGATTCCCTAGCGGGCACATTGACTATGTAGCTTCCTAGCCGGCACTTGGAATACATAGGTTCCCTATGGGCACTTGGACTATCTAGGTTCCCTAACGGGCACTTGGAATATATAGGTTCCCTATCGGGCACTTGGAATATGTAGGTTCCTCAGCGGGCACTTGGACTATCTAGGTTACCTAGTGGGCAGTTGGACTATGTACGTACCCTAGCGGGCACTTGGACAATCTAGGTTAACTAGAGGGCCCTTGGACTATGTAGGTTAACTAGCCGGCCCTTGTACTATATAGGTTAACTAGCGGGCACTTTGACGATCTAGGTTAACTAGCGGGCACTTGGACTATCTAGGTTAACTAGCGGGCACGTGGACAATGCAGGTTCCCTAGCGGGCACTTGGACTATCTAGGTTCCCTAACGGGCACTTTGATTATGTAGGTTCCCTAGCGGGCACTTGGACTATGTAGGTTAACTAGCGGGACCTTGGACTATGTAGGTTAAATAGCGGGCACTTGGACTATCTAGGTTACCTAGTGGGCACTTGGACTATGTAGGTCAACAAGTGAGCCCTTGGATTATCTAGGTTAGCTTACGGGCACTTGGACTATGTAGGTTAACTAGAGGGCACTTGTACTATGTAGGTTAACTAGCGGACAATTGGACGATCGAGGTTAACTAGCGGGCCCTTGTTTTAGCTAGGTTACCTAGCGGGCCCTTGAACTATGTAGGTTAACTAGTTGGCCCTTGGACTATCTAGGTTAGCTAACGGGCCTTTTGACTATATAGGTTAATTAGCGGGCACGTGGACTATGTAGGTGCCCTAGCGGGCATTTGGACTATATAGATTACCTAGCAAGCTCTTGGACTGTGTAGGTTACCTAGCGGGCACTTGGACTATCTAGGTTACCTTGCGGGCACTTGGACTATCTAGGTTCCCTAGCGGGCACTTGGACTATGTAGGATACCTAGCAGGCACTTGGACTATCTAGGTTCCCTAGCGGGCACTTGGACTATGTAGGTTACCTAGCGGGCACTTGGACTATCTAGGTTACCTAAAGGGAACTTGGACTATGTAGTTTAACTAGCGGACACTTGGAATATCTAGGTTAACTAGCGGGTTCTTGGACTATGTAGGTTAACTAGCGGTCACTTGGACCATCTAGGTTATCTAGCGGGCACTTGGACGATATAGGTTAACTAGCGGGCACCTGGATTAGCTAGGTTACCTAGGAGGCCCTTGAACTATGTAGATTAACTAGTTGGCCCTTGGACTATCTAGGTTAGCTAGCGGCCACTTGGACTATCTTGGTTCCCTAGCGGGAACATGGACTATATAGGTTACCTAGAGGGCCCTTGGACTATGTAGGTTACCTAACGGGCACTTGGACTATGTAGGTAACCTAGCGGGCACTTGGACTATGTAGGTTAACTAACAGGAACTTTGAATATCTAGGTTACCTAGCGGACCCTTGGACTATGTAGGTTAACTAGCGGGCACTTGGACTATCTAGGTTAACTAGCGGGTTCTTGGACTATGTAGGTTAAATAGCGGGCCCTTGGACTATGTAGGTTAACTAGCGGGCACTTGGACGATCAAGGTTAACTAGTGGGCACTTGTACTATCTAGGTAAACTAGCGGGCACTTGGACTATGTAGGTTAACTAGCGGTCCCTTGGACTTGAAGGTTACCTAGCGGGCACATGGACTATATAGGTTGCCTAGACGACACTTGGACTATGTAGGTTACCTAGTGGGCACTTGGACTATCTAGGTTACCTACCGGGCCCTTGGACTATGTAGGTTACCTAGAGGGCACTTGGACTATCTAGGTTGGCGAACGGGGACTTGGACTATGTATGTTTCCTAGCAGGCACTTGGACTATCTAGGTTAGCTAAAAGGAAATTGGACTATCTAGGTTACCTAGCGGGCACTAGGACTATGTAGGTTACCTAACGGGCACTTGGACTATGTAGGTTAACTAGCGGACACTTGGAAAATCTAGGATAACTAGCCGGCACTTGGAATATCTAGGTTAACTAGGGGGGCCTTGGACTATGTAGGTTAACTAGCGGGCACTTGGTCTATCTAGGTCAACTAGCAGGTTCTTGGATTATGAAGGTTGACTAGCGGGCCCTTGGACTATGTAGGTTAACTAGAGGGCACTTGGACGATCTAGGTTAACTACCTGGCAATTGGACTATCTAGTTTAAGTAGCGGGCACTTGGACGATGCAGGTTCCATAGCGGGCACTTGGACTATATAGGTTCCCTATGGGCACTTGGACCCTCTAGGTTCCCTAAAGGGCACTTGGACTATGTAGGTTCCCTAGCGGGCACTTGGACTATGTAGGTTAACTAGCAGGCCCTTGGACTATCTAGGTTACCTAGCGGGCACTTGGACTATCTAGGTTAACTAGCGGGCACTTGGACAATGCAGGTTCCCTAGCGGGCACTTGGACTATCTAGGTTCCCTAACGGGCACTTTGATTATGTAGGTTCCCTAGCTGGCACTTGGACAATGTACGTCCCTTAGGGGGCACTTGGACTATGTAGGTTCCCTATCAGGCACTTGGACTATGTAGGTTAACTAGCGGGACCTTGGACTATGTAGGTTAAATAGCGGGCACTTAGACAATCTTGGTTACCTAGCGGGCACCTGGACTATGTACATACCCTAGCGGGCACTGGACTATCTAGGTTACCTAGCAGGCACTTGGACTATGTACGTCCCCTAGTGGGCACTTGGACTATCTAAGTTAACTAACGGGCACTTGGACTATCTAGGTTACCTAGTGGGCACTTGGACTATGTAGGTTACCTAGCGGGCCCTTGGACTATCTAGGTAACCTAACGGGAACTTGCACTATGTAGGTTAACTAGCGGCACTTGGACTATCTAGGTTAACGAACGGGCACTTGGACTATGTAGGTTAAATAGCGGGCACTTAGACAATCTTGGTTACCTAGCGGGCACCTGGACTATGTACATACCCTAGCGGGCACTGGACTATCTAGGTTACCTAGCGGGCACTTGTACTATGTACGTCCCCTAGTGGGTACTTGGACTATCTAAGTTAACTAATGGGCACTTGGACTATCTAGGTTACCTAGTGGGCACTTGGACTATGTAGGTCAACAAGTGAGCCCTTGGATTATCTAGGTTAGCTTACGGGCACTTGGACTATGTAGGTTAACTAGAGGGCACTTGTACTATGTAGGTTAACTAGCGGACAATTGGACGATCGAGGTTAACTAGCGGGCCCTTGGATTAGCTAGGTTACCTAGCGGGCCCTTGAACTATGTAGGTTAACTAGTTGGCCCTTGGACTATATAGGTTAGCTAACGGGCCTTTTGACTATATAGGTTAATTAGTGGGCACGTGGACTAAGTAGGTGCCCTAGCGGGTATTTGGACTATATAGATTACCTAGCAAGCTCTTGGACTGTGTAGGTTACCTAGCGGGCACTTGGACTATCTAGGTTACCTTGCGGGCACTTGGACTATCTAGGTTCCCTAGCGGGCACTTGGAATATATAGGTTCCCTATCGGGCACTTGGAATATGTAGGTTCCTCAGCGGGCACTTAGACTATGTAGGTTCCCTATTGGGCACTTGGACTATGTAGGTTACCTAGCGGGCACTTGGACTATGTAGGTTAACTAGCAGACACTTTTACTATCTAGGTTACCTAGTGGGCAGTTGGACTATGTACGTACCCTAGCGGGCACTTGGACGATCTAGGTTAACTAGAGGGCCCTTGGACTATGTAGGTTAACTAGCGGGCACTTGGACGATCTAGGTTAACTAGCGGGCACTTGGACTATCTAGGTTAACTAGCGGGCACGTGGACAATGCAGGTTCCCTAGCGGGCACTTGGACTATCTAGGTTCCCTAACGGGCACTTTGATTATGTAGGTTCCCTATCAGGCACTTGGACTATGTAGGTTAACTAGCGGGACCTTGGACTATGTAGGTTAAATAGCGGGCACTTAGACTATCTAGGGTACCTAGCGGGCACCTGGACTATGTACATACCCTAGCGGGCACTGGACTATCTAGGTTACCTAGCGGGCACTTGTACTATGTACGTCCCCTAGTGGGTACTTGGACTATCTAAGTTAACTAACGGGCACTTGGACTATCTAGGTTACCTAGTGGGCACTTGGACTATGTAGGTCAACAAGTGAGCCCTTGGATTATCTAGGTTAGCTTACGGGCACTTGGACTATGTAGGTTAACTAGAGGGCACTTGTACTATGTAGGTTAACTAGCGGACAATTGGACGATCGAGGTTAACTAGCGGGCCCTTGGATTAGCTAGGTTACCTAGCGGGCCCTTGAACTATGTAGGTTAACTAGTTGGCCCTTGGACTATATAGGTTAGCTAACGGGCCTTTTGACTATATAGGTTAATTAGCGGGCACGTGGACTAAGTAGGTGCCCTAGCGGGCATTTGGACTATATAGATTACCTAGCAAGCTCTTGGATTGTGTAGGTTACCTAGCGGGCACTTGGACTATCTAGGTTACCTTGCGGGCACTTGGACTATCTAGGTTCCCTAGCGGGCACTTGGACTATGTAGGATACCTAGCAGGCACTTGGACTATCTAGGTTCCCTAGCGGGCACTTGGACTATGTAGGTTACCTAGCGGGCACTTGGACTATCTAGGTTACCTAACGGGAACTTGCACTATGTAGGTTAACTAGCGGGCACTTGGACTATCTAGGTTAACGAACGGGCACTTGGACTATGTAGGTAACCAAGTGGGCACTTGGACAGTCTAGGTTACCTAGCGGGCACTTGGACAATCTAGGTTAACGAATGGGCACTTGGACTCTGTAGGTTACCTTGCGGGCACTTGGACTATCTAGGTTAGCTAACAGGAACTTGGAATATCTAGGTTACTTAGCGGGCACTTGTACTATGTAGGTTACCTAGAGGGCACTGGGACTATCTAGGATACCTAACGGGAACTTTGGACTATGTAGGTTAACTAGCGGACACTTGGACGATCTTGGTTAACTAGCGGGCACTTGGAATATCTAGGTTAACTAGCGGGCCCTTGGACTATCTAGGTAACTAGTTGACACTTGGACAATGCAGATTCCCTAGCGGGCACATTGACTATGTAGCTTCCTAGCCGGCACTTGGAATACATAGGTTCCCTATGGGCACTTGGACTATCTAGGTTCCCTAACGGGCACTTGGAATATATAGGTTCCCTATCGGGCACTTGGAATATGTAGGTTCCTCAGCGGGCACTTGGACTATGTAGGTTCCCTATTGGGCACTTGGACTATGTAGGTTACCTAGCGGACACTTGGACTATCTAGGTCACCTAGTGGGCAGTTGGACTATGTACGTACCCTAGCGGGCACTTGGACAATCTAGGTTAACTAGAGGGCCCTTGGACTATGTAGGTTAACTAGCCGGCCCTTGTACTATATAGGTTAACTAGCGGGCACTTTGACGATCTAGGTTAACTAGCGGGCACTTGGACTATCTAGGTTAACTAGCGGGCACGTTGACAATGCAGGTTCCCTAGCGGGCACTTGGACTATCTAGGTTCCCTAACGGGCACTTTGATTATGTAGGTTC
Source organism: Tenrec ecaudatus (assembly GCF_050624435.1). Taxonomy (NCBI): domain Eukaryota; kingdom Metazoa; phylum Chordata; class Mammalia; order Afrosoricida; family Tenrecidae; genus Tenrec; species Tenrec ecaudatus. The sequence goes on from NC_134534.1 coordinate 111,064,965, forward strand.
CCTAGCGGGCACTTGGACTATGTAGGTTAACTAGCGGGACCTTGGACTATGTAGGTTAAATAGCGGGCACTTGGACTATCTAGGTTACCTAGTGGGCACTTGGACTATGTAGGTCAACAAGTGAGCCCTTGGATTATCTAGGTTAGCTTACGGGCACTTGGACTATGTAGGTTAACTAGAGGGCACTTGTACTATGTAGGTTAACTAGCGGACAATTGGACGATCGAGGTTAACTAGCGGGCCCTTGTTTTAGCTAGGTTACCTAGCGGGCCCTTGAACTATGTAGGTTAACTAGTTGGCCCTTGGACTATCTAGGTTAGCTAACGGGCCTTTTGACTATATAGGTTAATTAGCGGGCACGTGGACTATGTAGGTGCCCTAGCGGGCATTTGGACTATATAGATTACCTAGCAAGCTCTTGGACTGTGTAGGTTACCTAGCGGGCACTTGGACTATCTAGGTTACCTTGCGGGCACTTGGACTATCTAGGTTCCCTAGCGGGCACTTGGACTATGTAGGATACCTAGCAGGCACTTGGACTATCTAGGTTCCCTAGCGGGCACTTGGACTATGTAGGTTACCTAGCGGGCACTTAGACTATCTAGGTTACCTAGCGGGCACCTGGACTATGTACATACCCTAGCGGGCACTGGACTATCTAGGTTACCTAGCGGGCACTTGTACTATGTACGTCCCCTAGTGGGTACTTGGACTATCTAAGTTAACTAACGGGCACTTGGACTATCTAGGTTACCTAGTGGGCACTTGGACTATGTAGGTCAACAAGTGAGCCCTTGGATTATCTAGGTTAGCTTACGGGCACTTGGACTATGTAGGTTAACTAGAGGGCACTTGTACTATGTAGGTTAACTAGCGGACAATTGGACGATCGAGGTTAACTAGCGGGCCCTTGGATTAGCTAGGTTACCTAGCGGGCCCTTGAACTATGTAGGTTAACTAGTTGGCCCTTGGACTATATAGGTTAGCTAACGGGCCTTTTGACTATATAGGTTAATTAGCGGGCACGTGGACTAAGTAGGTGCCCTAGCGGGCATTTGGACTATATAGATTACCTAGCAAGCTCTTGGATTGTGTAGGTTACCTAGCGGGCACTTGGACTATCTAGGTTACCTTGCGGGCACTTGGACTATCTAGGTTCCCTAGCGGGCACTTGGACTATGTAGGATACCTAGCAGGCACTTGGACTATCTAGGTTCCCTAGCGGGCACTTGGACTATGTAGGTTACCTAGCGGGCACTTGGACTATCTAGGTTACCTAACGGGAACTTGCACTATGTAGGTTAACTAGCGGGCACTTGGACTATCTAGGTTAACGAACGGGCACTTGGACTATGTAGGTAACCAAGTGGGCACTTGGACAGTCTAGGTTACCTAGCGGGCACTTGGACAATCTAGGTTAACGAATGGGCACTTGGACTCTGTAGGTTACCTTGCGGGCACTTGGACTATCTAGGTTAGCTAACAGGAACTTGGAATATCTAGGTTACTTAGCGGGCACTTGTACTATGTAGGTTACCTAGAGGGCACTGGGACTATCTAGGATACCTAACGGGAACTTTGGACTATGTAGGTTAACTAGCGGACACTTGGACGATCTTGGTTAACTAGCGGGCACTTGGAATATCTAGGTTAACTAGCGGGCCCTTGGACTATCTAGGTAACTAGTTGACACTTGGACAATGCAGATTCCCTAGCGGGCACATTGACTATGTAGCTTCCTAGCCGGCACTTGGAATACATAGGTTCCCTATGGGCACTTGGACTATCTAGGTTCCCTAACGGGCACTTGGAATATATAGGTTCCCTATCGGGCACTTGGAATATGTAGGTTCCTCAGCGGGCACTTGGACTATGTAGGTTCCCTATTGGGCACTTGGACTATGTAGGTTACCTAGCGGACACTTGGACTATCTAGGTTACCTAGTGGGCAGTTGGACTATGTACGTACCCTAGCGGGCACTTGGACAATCTAGGTTAACTAGAGGGCCCTTGGACTATGTAGGTTAACTAGCCGGCCCTTGTACTATATAGGTTAACTAGCGGGCACTTTGACGATCTAGGTTAACTAGCGGGCACTTGGACTATCTAGGTTAACTAGCGGGCACGTGGACAATGCAGGTTCCCTAGCGGGCACTTGGACTATCTAGGTTCCCTAACGGGCACTTTGATTATGTAGGTTCCCTAGCGGGCACTTGGACTATGTAGGTTAACTAGCGGGACCTTGGACTATGTAGGTTAAATAGCGGGCACTTGGACTATCTAGGTTACCTAGTGGGCACTTGGACTATGTAGGTCAACAAGTGAGCCCTTGGATTATCTAGGTTAGCTTACGGGCACTTGGACTATGTAGGTTAACTAGAGGGCACTTGTACTATGTAGGTTAACTAGCGGACAATTGGACGATCGAGGTTAACTAGCGGGCCCTTGTTTTAGCTAGGTTACCTAGCGGGCCCTTGAACTATGTAGGTTAACTAGTTGGCCCTTGGACTATCTAGGTTAGCTAACGGGCCTTTTGACTATATAGGTTAATTAGCGGGCACGTGGACTATGTAGGTGCCCTAGCGGGCATTTGGACTATATAGATTACCTAGCAAGCTCTTGGACTGTGTAGGTTACCTAGCGGGCACTTGGACTATCTAGGTTACCTTGCGGGCACTTGGACTATCTAGGTTCCCTAGCGGGCACTTGGACTATGTAGGATACCTAGCAGGCACTTGGACTATCTAGGTTCCCTAGCGGGCACTTGGACTATGTAGGTTACCTAGCGGGCACTTGGACTATCTAGGTTCCCTAGCGGGCACTTGGACTATGTAGGTTACCTAGCGGGCACTTGGACTATCTAGGTTACCTAAAGGGAACTTGGACTATGTAGTTTAACTAGCGGACACTTGGAATATCTAGGTTAACTAGCGGGTTCTTGGACTATGTAGGTTAACTAGCGGTCACTTGGACCATCTAGGTTATCTAGCGGGCACTTGGACGATATAGGTTAACTAGCGGGCACCTGGATTAGCTAGGTTACCTAGGAGGCCCTTGAACTATGTAGATTAACTAGTTGTCCCTTGGACTATCTAGGTTAGCTAGCAGCCACTTGGACTATCTTGGTTCCCTAGCGGGAACATGGACTATATAGGTTACCTAGAGGGCCCTTGGACTATGTAGGTTACCTAACGGGCACTTGGACTATGTAGGTAACCTAGCGGGCACTTGGACTATGTAGGTTAACTAACAGGAACTTTGAATATCTAGGTTACCTAGCGGACCCTTGGACTATGTAGGTTAACTAGCGGGCACTTGGACTATCTAGGTTAACTAGCGGGTTCTTGGACTATGTAGGTTAAATAGCGGGCCCTTGGACTATGTAGGTTAACTAGCGGGCACTTGGACGATCAAGGTTAACTAGTGGGCACTTGTACTATCTAGGTAAACTAGCGGGCACTTGGACTATGTAGGTTAACTAGCGGTCCCTTGGACTTGAAGGTTACCTAGCGGGCACATGGACTATATAGGTTGCCTAGACGACACTTGGACTATGTAGGTTACCTAGTGGGCACTTGGACTATCTAGGTTACCTACCGGGCCCTTGGACTATGTAGGTTACCTAGAGGGCACTTGGACTATCTAGGTTGGCGAACGGGGACTTGGACTATGTATGTTTCCTAGCAGGCACTTGGACTATCTAGGTTAGCTAAAAGGAAATTGGACTATCTAGGTTACCTAGCGGGCACTAGGACTATGTAGGTTACCTAACGGGCACTTGGACTATGTAGGTTAACTAGCGGACACTTGGAAAATCTAGGATAACTAGCCGGCACTTGGAATATCTAGGTTAACTAGGGGGGCCTTGGACTATGTAGGTTAACTAGCGGGCACTTGGTCTATCTAGGTCAACTAGCAGGTTCTTGGATTATGAAGGTTGACTAGCGGGCCCTTGGACTATGTAGGTTAACTAGAGGGCACTTGGACGATCTAGGTTAACTACCTGGCAATTGGACTATCTAGTTTAAGTAGCGGGCACTTGGACGATGCAGGTTCCATAGCGGGCACTTGGACTATATAGGTTCCCTATGGGCACTTGGACCCTCTAGGTTCCCTAAAGGGCACTTGGACTATGTAGGTTCCCTAGCGGGCACTTGGACTATGTAGGTTAACTAGCAGGCCCTTGGACTATCTAGGTTACCTAGCGGGCACTTGGACTATCTAGGTTAACTAGCGGGCACTTGGACAATGCAGGTTCCCTAGCGGGCACTTGGACTATCTAGGTTCCCTAACGGGCACTTAGATTATGTAGGTTCCCTAGCTGGCACTTGGACAATGTACGTCCCTTAGGGGGCACTTGGACTATGTAGGTTCCCTATCAGGCACTTGGACTATGTAGGTTAACTAGCGGGACCTTGGACTATGTAGGTTAAATAGCGGGCACTTAGACAATCTTGGTTACCTAGCGGGCACCTGGACTATGTACATACCCTAGCGGGCACTGGACTATCTAGGTTACCTAGCAGGCACTTGGACTATGTACGTCCCCTAGTGGGCACTTGGACTATCTAAGTTAACTAACGGGCACTTGGACTATCTAGGTTACCTAGTGGGCACTTGGACTATGTAGGTTACCTAGCGGGCCCTTGGACTATCTAGGTAACCTAACGGGAATTTGCACTATGTAGGTTAACTAGCGGGCACTTGGACTATCTAGGTTAACGAACGGGCACTTGGACTATGTAGGTTAAATAGCGGGCACTTAGACAATCTTGGTTACCTAGCGGGCACCTGGACTATGTACATACCCTAGCGGGCACTGGACTATCTAGGTTACCTAGCGGGCACTTGTACTATGTACGTCCCCTAGTGGGTACTTGGACTATCTAAGTTAACTAATGGGCACTTGGACTATCTAGGTTACCTAGTGGGCACTTGGACTATGTAGGTCAACAAGTGAGCCCTTGGATTATCTAGGTTAGCTTACGGGCACTTGGACTATGTAGGTTAACTAGAGGGCACTTGTACTATGTAGGTTAACTAGCGGACAATTGGACGATCGAGGTTAACTAGCGGGCCCTTGGATTAGCTAGGTTACCTAGCGGGCCCTTGAACTATGTAGGTTAACTAGTTGGCCCTTGGACTATATAGGTTAGCTAACGGGCCTTTTGACTATATAGGTTAATTAGTGGGCACGTGGACTAAGTAGGTGCCCTAGCGGGTATTTGGACTATATAGATTACCTAGCAAGCTCTTGGACTGTGTAGGTTACCTAGCGGGCACTTGGACTATCTAGGTTACCTTGCGGGCACTTGGACTATCTAGGTTCCCTAGCGGGCACTTGGAATATATAGGTTCCCTATCGGGCACTTGGAATATGTAGGTTCCTCAGCGGGCACTTAGACTATGTAGGTTCCCTATTGGGCACTTGGACTATGTAGGTTACCTAGTGGGCACTTGGACTATGTAGGTTAACTAGCAGACACTTTTACTATCTAGGTTACCTAGTGGGCAGTTGGACTATGTACGTACCCTAGCGGGCACTTGGACAATCTAGGTTAACTAGAGGGCCCTTGGACTATGTAGGTTAACTAGCGGGCACTTGGACGATCTAGGTTAACTAGCGGGCACTTGGACTATCTAGGTTAACTAGCGGGCACGTGGACAATGCAGGTTCCCTAGCGGGCACTTGGACTATCTAGGTTCCCTAACGGGCACTTTGATTATGTAGGTTCCCTATCAGGCACTTGGACTATGTAGGTTAACTAGCGGGACCTTGGACTATGTAGGTTAAATAGCGGGCACTTAGACTATCTAGGGTACCTAGCGGGCACCTGGACTATGTACATACCCTAGCGGGCACTGGACTATCTAGGTTACCTAGCGGGCACTTGTACTATGTACGTCCCCTAGTGGGTACTTGGACTATCTAAGTTAACTAACGGGCACTTGGACTATCTAGGTTACCTAGTGGGCACTTGGACTATGTAGGTCAACAAGTGAGCCCTTGGATTATCTAGGTTAGCTTACGGGCACTTGGACTATGTAGGTTAACTAGAGGGCACTTGTACTATGTAGGTTAACTAGCGGACAATTGGACGATCGAGGTTAACTAGCGGGCCCTTGGATTAGCTAGGTTACCTAGCGGGCCCTTGAACTATGTAGGTTAACTAGTTGGCCCTTGGACTATATAGGTTAGCTAACGGGCCTTTTGACTATATAGGTTAATTAGCGGGCACGTGGACTAAGTAGGTGCCCTAGCGGGCATTTGGACTATATAGATTACCTAGCAAGCTCTTGGATTGTGTAGGTTACCTAGCGGGCACTTGGACTATCTAGGTTACCTTGCGGGCACTTGGACTATCTAGGTTCCCTAGCGGGCACTTGGACTATGTAGGATACCTAGCAGGCACTTGGACTATCTAGGTTCCCTAGCGGGCACTTGGACTATGTAGGTTACCTAGCGGGCACTTGGACTATCTAGGTTACCTAACGGGAACTTGCACTATGTAGGTTAACTAGCGGGCACTTGGACTATCTAGGTTAACGAACGGGCACTTGGACTATGTAGGTAACCAAGTGGGCACTTGGACAGTCTAGGTTACCTAGCGGGCACTTGGACAATCTAGGTTAACGAATGGGCACATGGACTCTGTAGGTTACCTTGCGGGCACTTGGACTATCTAGGTTAGCTAACAGGAACTTGGAATATCTAGGTTACTTAGCGGGCACTTGTACTATGTAGGTTACCTAGAGGGCACTGGGACTATCTAGGATACCTAACGGGAACTTTGGACTATGTAGGTTAACTAGCGGACACTTGGACGATCTTGGTTAACTAGCGGGCACTTGGAATATCTAGGTTAACTAGCGGGCCCTTGGACTATCTAGGTAACTAGTTGACACTTGGACAATGCAGATTCCCTAGCGGGCACATTGACTATGTAGCTTCCTAGCCGGCACTTGGAATACATAGGTTCCCTATGGGCACTTGGACTATCTAGGTTCCCTAACGGGCACTTGGAATATATAGGTTCCCTATCGGGCACTTGGAATATGTAGGTTCCTCAGCGGGCACTTGGACTATGTAGGTTCCCTATTGGGCACTTGGACTATGTAGGTTACCTAGCGGACACTTGGACTATCTAGGTTACCTAGTGGGCAGTTGGACTATGTACGTACCCTAGCGGGCACTTGGACAATCTAGATTAACTAGAGGGCCCTTGGACTATGTAGGTTAACTAGCCGGCCCTTGTACTATATAGGTTAACTAGCGGGCACTTTGACGATCTAGGTTAACTAGCGGGCACTTGGACAATCTTGGTTACCTAGCGGGCACCTGGACTATGTACATACCCTAGCGGGCACTGGACTATCTAGGTTACCTAGCAGGCACTTGGACTATGTACGTCCCCTAGTGGGCACTTGGACTATCTAAGTTAACTAACGGGCACTTGGACTATCTAGGTTACCTAGTGGGCACTTGGACTATGTAGGTTACCTAGCGGGCCCTTGGACTATCTAGGTAACCTAACGGGAACTTGCACTATGTAGGTTAACTAGCGGGCACTTGGACTATCTAGGTTAACGAACGGGCACTTGGACTATGTAGGTTAAATAGCGGGCACTTAGACAATCTTGGTTACCTAGCGGGCACCTGGACTATGTACATACCCTAGCGGGCACTGGACTATCTAGGTTACCTAGCGGGCACTTGTACTATGTACGTCCCCTAGTGGGTACTTGGACTATCTAAGTTAACTAATGGGCACTTGGACTATCTAGGTTACCTAGTGGGCACTTGGACTATGTAGGTCAACAAGTGAGCCCTTGGATTATCTAGGTTAGCTTACGGGCACTTGGACTATGTAGGTTAACTAGAGGGCACTTGTACTATGTAGGTTAACTAGCGGACAATTGGACGATCGAGGTTAACTAGCGGGCCCTTGGATTAGCTAGGTTACCTAGCGGGCCCTTGAACTATGTAGGTTAACTAGTTGGCCCTTGGACTATATAGGTTAGCTAACGGGCCTTTTGACTATATAGGTTAATTAGTGGGCACGTGGACTAAGTAGGTGCCCTAGCGGGTATTTGGACTATATAGATTACCTAGCAAGCTCTTGGACTGTGTAGGTTACCTAGCGGGCACTTGGACTATCTAGGTTACCTTGCGGGCACTTGGACTATCTAGGTTCCCTAGCGGGCACTTGGAATATATAGGTTCCCTATCGGGCACTTGGAATATGTAGGTTCCTCAGCGGGCACTTAGACTATGTAGGTTCCCTATTGGGCACTTGGACTATGTAGGTTACCTAGCGGGCACTTGGACTTTGTAGGTTAACTAGCAGACACTTTTACTATCTAGGTTACCTAGTGGGCAGTTGGACTATGTACGTACCCTAGCGGGCACTTGGACGATCTAGGTTAACTAGAGGGCCCTTGGACTATGTAGGTTAACTAGCGGGCACTTGGACGATCTAGGTTAACTAGCGGGCACTTGGACTATCTAGGTTAACTAGCGGGCACGTGGACAATGCAGGTTCCCTAGCGGGCACTTGGACTATCTAGGTTCCCTAACGGGCACTTTGATTATGTAGGTTCCCTATCAGGCACTTGGACTATGTAGGTTAACTAGCGGGACCTTGGACTATGTAGGTTAAATAGCGGGCACTTAGACTATCTAGGGTACCTAGCGGGCACCTGGACTATGTACATACCCTAGCGGGCACTGGACTATCTAGGTTACCTAGCGGGCACTTGTACTATGTACGTCCCCTAGTGGGTACTTGGACTATCTAAGTTAACTAACGGGCACTTGGACTATCTAGGTTACCTAGTGGGCACTTGGACTATGTAGGTCAACAAGTGAGCCCTTGGATTATCTAGGTTAGCTTACGGGCACTTGGACTATGTAGGTTAACTAGAGGGCACTTGTACTATGTAGGTTAACTAGCGGACAATTGGACGATCGAGGTTAACTAGCGGGCCCTTGGATTAGCTAGGTTACCTAGCGGGCCCTTGAACTATGTAGGTTAACTAGTTGGCCCTTGGACTATATAGGTTAGCTAACGGGCCTTTTGACTATATAGGTTAATTAGCGGGCACGTGGACTAAGTAGGTGCCCTAGCGGGCATTTGGACTATATAGATTACCTAGCAAGCTCTTGGATTGTGTAGGTTACCTAGCGGGCACTTGGACTATCTAGGTTACCTTGCGGGCACTTGGACTATCTAGGTTCCCTAGCGGGCACTTGGACTATGTAGGATACCTAGCAGGCACTTGGACTATCTAGGTTCCCTAGCGGGCACTTGGACTATGTAGGTTACCTAGCGGGCACTTGGACTATCTAGGTTACCTAACGGGAACTTGCACTATGTAGGTTAACTAGCGGGCACTTGGACTATCTAGGTTAACGAACGGGCACTTGGACTATGTAGGTAACCAAGTGGGCACTTGGACAGTCTAGGTTACCTAGCGGGCACTTGGACAATCTAGGTTAACGAATGGGCACTTGGACTCTGTAGGTTACCTTGCGGGCACTTGGACTATCTAGGTTAGCTAACAGGAACTTGGAATATCTAGGTTACTTAGCGGGCACTTGTACTATGTAGGTTACCTAGAGGGCACTGGGACTATCTAGGATACCTAACGGGAACTTTGGACTATGTAGGTTAACTAGCGGACACTTGGACGATCTTGGTTAACTAGCGGGCACTTGGAATATCTAGGTTAACTAGCGGGCCCTTGGACTATCTAGGTAACTAGTTGACACTTGGACAATGCAGATTCCCTAGCGGGCACATTTACTATGTAGCTTCCTAGCCGGCACTTGGAATACATAGGTTCCCTATGGGACTTGGACTATCTAGGTTCCCTAACGGGCACTTGGAATATATAGGTTCCCTATCGGGCACTTGGAATATGTAGGTTCCTCAGCGGGCACTTGGACTATGTAGGTTCCCTATTGGGCACTTGGACTATGTAGGTTACCTAGCGGACACTTGGACTATCTAGGTTACCTAGTGGGCAGTTGGACTATGTACGTACCCTAGCGGGCACTTGGACAATCTAGATTAACTAGAGGGCCCTTGGACTATGTAGGTTAACTAGCCGGCCCTTGTACTATATAGGTTAACTAGCGGGCACTTTGACGATCTAGGTTAACTAGCGGGCACTTGGACAATCTTGGTTACCTAGCGGGCACCTGGACTATGTACATACCCTAGCGGGCACTGGACTATCTAGGTTACCTAGCAGGCACTTGGACTATGTACGTCCCCTAGTGGGCACTTGGACTATCTAAGTTAACTAACGGGCACTTGGACTATCTAGGTTACCTAGTGGGCACTTGGACTATGTAGGTTACCTAGCGGGCCCTTGGACTATCTAGGTAACCTAACGGGAACTTGCACTATGTAGGTTAACTAGCGGGCACTTGGACTATCTAGGTTAACGAACGGGCACTTGGACTATGTAGGTTAAATAGCGGGCACTTAGACAATCTTGGTTACCTAGCGGGCACCTGGACTATGTACATACCCTAGCGGGCACTGGACTATCTAGGTTACCTAGTGGGCACTTGTACTATGTACGTCCCCTAGTGGGTACTTGGACTATCTAAGTTAACTAATGGGCACTTGGACTATCTAGGTTACCTAGTGGGCACTTGGACTATGTAGGTCAACAAGTGAGCCCTTGGATTATCTAGGTTAGCTTACGGGCACTTGGACTATGTAGGTTAACTAGAGGGCACTTGTACTATGTAGGTTAACTAGCGGACAATTGGACGATCGAGGTTAACTAGCGGGCCCTTGGATTAGCTAGGTTACCTAGCGGGCCCTTGAACTATGTAGGTTAACTAGTTGGCCCTTGGACTATATAGGTTAGCTAACGGGCCTTTTGACTATATAGGTTAATTAGTGGGCACGTGGACTAAGTAGGTGCCCTAGCGGGTATTTGGACTATATAGATTACCTAGCAAGCTCTTGGACTGTGTAGGTTACCTAGCGGGCACTTGGACTATCTAGGTTACCTTGCGGGCACTTGGACTATCTAGGTTCCCTAGCGGGCACTTGGAATATATAGGTTCCCTATCGGGCACTTGGAATATGTAGGTTCCTCAGCGGGCACTTAGACTATGTAGGTTCCCTATTGGGCACTTGGACTATGTAGGTTACCTAGCGGGCACTTGGACTATGTAGGTTAACTAGCAGACACTTTTACTATCTAGGTTACCTAGTGGGCAGTTGGACTATGTACGTACCCTAGCGGGCACTTGGACGATCTAGGTTAACTAGAGGGCCCTTGGACTATGTAGGTTAACTAGCGGGCACTTGGACGATCTAGGTTAACTAGCGGGCACTTGGACTATCTAGGTTAACTAGCGGGCACGTGGACAATGCAGGTTCCCTAGCGGGCACTTGGACTATCTAGGTTCCCTAACGGGCACTTTGATTATGTAGGTTCCCTATCAGGCACTTGGACTATGTAGGTTAACTAGCGGGACCTTGGACTATGTAGGTTAAATAGCGGGCACTTAGACTATCTAGGGTACCTAGCGGGCACCTGGACTATGTACATACCCTAGCGGGCACTGGACTATCTAGGTTACCTAGCGGGCACTTGTACTATGTACGTCCCCTAGTGGGTACTTGGACTATATAAGTTAACTAACGGGCACTTGGACTATCTAGGTTACCTAGTGGGCACTTGGACTATGTAGGTCAACAAGTGAGCCCTTGGATTATCTAGGTTAGCTTACGGGCACTTGGACTATGTAGGTTAACTAGAGGGCACTTGTACTATGTAGGTTAACTAGCGGACAATTGGACGATCGAGGTTAACTAGCGGGCCCTTGGATTAGCTAGGTTACCTAGCGGGCCCTTGAACTATGTAGGTTAACTAGTTGGCCCTTGGACTATATAGGTTAGCTAACGGGCCTTTTGACTATATAGGTTAATTAGCGGGCACGTGGACTAAGTAGGTGCCCTAGCGGGCATTTGGACTATATAGATTACCTAGCAAGCTCTTGGATTGTGTAGGTTACCTAGCGGGCACTTGGACTATCTAGGTTACCTTGCGGGCACTTGGACTATCTAGGTTCCCTAGCGGGCACTTGGACTATGTAGGATACCTAGCAGGCACTTGGACTATCTAGGTTCCCTAGCGGGCACTTGGACTATGTAGGTTACCTAGCGGGCACTTGGACTATCTAGGTTACCTAACGGGAACTTGCACTATGTAGGTTAACTAGCGGGCACTTGGACTATCTAGGTTAACGAACGGGCACTTGGACTATGTAGGTAACCAAGTGGGCACTTGGACAGTCTAGGTTACCTAGCGGGCACTTGGACAATCTAGGTTAACGAATGGGCACTTGGACTCTGTAGGTTACCTTGCGGGCACTTGGACTATCTAGGTTAGCTAACAGGAACTTGGAATATCTAGGTTACTTAGCGGGCACTTGTACTATGTAGGTTACCTAGAGGGCACTGGGACTATCTAGGATACCTAACGGGAACTTTGGACTATGTAGGTTAACTAGCGGACACTTGGACGATCTTGGTTAACTAGCGGGCACTTGGAATATCTAGGTTAACTAGCGGGCCCTTGGACTATCTAGGTAACTAGTTGACACTTGGACAATGCAGATTCCCTAGCGGGCACATTGACTATGTAGCTTCCTAGCCGGCACTTGGAATACATAGGTTCCCTATGGGCACTTGGACTATCTAGGTTCCCTAACGGGCACTTGGAATATATAGGTTCCCTATCGGGCACTTGGAATATGTAGGTTCCTCAGCGGGCACTTGGACTATCTAGGTTACCTAGTGGGCAGTTGGACTATGTACGTACCCTAGCGGGCACTTGGACAATCTAGGTTAACTAGAGGGCCCTTGGACTATGTAGGTTAACTAGCCGGCCCTTGTACTATATAGGTTAACTAGCGGGCACTTTGACGATCTAGGTTAACTAGCGGGCACTTGGACTATCTAGGTTAACTAGCGGGCACGTGGACAATGCAGGTTCCCTAGCGGGCACTTGGACTATCTAGGTTCCCTAACGGGCACTTTGATTATGTAGGTTCCCTAGCGGGCACTTGGACTATGTAGGTTAACTAGCGGGACCTTGGACTATGTAGGTTAAATAGCGGGCACTTGGACTATCTAGGTTACCTAGTGGGCACTTGGACTATGTAGGTCAACAAGTGAGCCCTTGGATTATCTAGGTTAGCTTACGGGTACTTGGACTATGTAGGTTAACTAGAGGGCACTTGTACTATGTAGGTTAACTAGCGGACAATTGGACGATCGAGGTTAACTAGCGGGCCCTTGTTTTAGCTAGGTTACCTAGCGGGCCCTTGAACTATGTAGGTTAACTAGTTGGCCCTTGGACTATCTAGGTTAGCTAACGGGCCTTTTGACTATATAGGTTAATTAGCGGGCACGTGGACTATGTAGGTGCCCTAGCGGGCATTTGGACTATATAGATTACCTAGCAAGCTCTTGGACTGTGTAGGTTACCTAGCGGGCACTTGGACTATCTAGGTTACCTTGCGGGCACTTGGACTATCTAGGTTCCCTAGCGGGCACTTGGACTATGTAGGATACCTAGCAGGCACTTGGACTATCTAGGTTCCCTAGCGGGCACTTGGACTATGTAGGTTACCTAGCGGGCACTTGGACTATCTAGGTTACCTAAAGGGAACTTGGACTATGTAGTTTAACTAGCGGACACTTGGAATATCTAGGTTAACTAGCGGGTTCTTGGACTATGTAGGTTAACTAGCGGTCACTTGGACCATCTAGGTTATCTAGCGGGCACTTGGACGATATAGGTTAACTAGCGGGCACCTGGATTAGCTAGGTTACCTAGGAGGCCCTTGAACTATGTAGATTAACTAGTTGGCCCTTGGACTATCTAGGTTAGCTAGCGGCCACTTGGACTATCTTGGTTCCCTAGCGGGAACATGGACTATATAGGTTACCTAGAGGGCCCTTGGACTATGTAGGTTACCTAACGGGCACTTGGACTATGTAGGTAACCTAGCGGGCACTTGGACTATGTAGGTTAACTAACAGGAACTTTGAATATCTAGGTTACCTAGCGGACCCTTGGACTATGTAGGTTAACTAGCGGGCACTTGGACTATCTAGGTTAACTAGCGGGTTCTTGGACTATGTAGGTTAAATAGCGGGCCCTTGGACTATGTAGGTTAACTAGCGGGCACTTGGACGATCAAGGTTAACTAGTGGGCACTTGTACTATCTAGGTAAACTAGCGGGCACTTGGACTATGTAGGTTAACTAGCGGTCCCTTGGACTTGAAGGTTACCTAGCGGGCACATGGACTATATAAGTTACCTAGACGACACTTGGACTATGTAGGTTACCTAGTGGGCACTTGGACTATCTAGGTTACCTACCGGGCCCTTGGACTATGTAGGTTACCTAGAGGGCACTTGGACTATCTAGGTTGGCGAACGGGGACTTGGACTATGTATGTTTCCTAGCAGGCACTTGGACTATCTAGGTTAGCTAAAAGGAAATTGGACTATCTAGGTTACCTAGCGGGCACTAGGACTATGTAGGTTACCTAACGGGCACTTGGACTATGTAGGTTAACTAGCGGACACTTGGAAAATCTAGGATAACTAGCCGGCACTTGGAATATCTAGGTTAACTAGGGGGGCCTTGGACTATGTAGGTTAACTAGCGGGCACTTGGTCTATCTAGGTCAACTAGCAGGTTCTTGGATTATGAAGGTTGACTAGCGGGCCCTTGGACTATGTAGGTTAACTAGAGGGCACTTGGACGATCTAGGTTAACTACCTGGCAATTGGACTATCTAGTTTAAGTAGCGGGCACTTGGACGATGCAGGTTCCCTAGCGGGCACTTGGACTATATAGGTTCCCTATGGGCACTTGGACCCTCTAGGTTCCCTAAAGGGCACTTGGACTATGTAGGTTCCCTAGCGGGCACTTGGACTATGTAGGTTAACTAGCAGGCCCTTGGACTATCTAGGTTACCTAGCGGGCACTTGGACTATCTAGGTTAACTAGCGGGCACTTGGACAATGCAGGTTCCCTAGCGGGCACTTGGACTATCTAGGTTCCCTAACGGGCACTTTGATTATGTAGGTTCCCTAGCTGGCACTTGGACAATGTACGTCCCTTAGGGGGCACTTGGACTATGTAGGTTCCCTATCAGGCACTTGGACTATGTAGGTTAACTAGCGGGACCTTGGACTATGTAGGTTAAATAGCGGGCACTTAGACAATCTTGGTTACCTAGCGGGCACCTGGACTATGTACATACCCTAGCGGGCACTGGACTATCTAGGTTACCTAGCAGGCACTTGGACTATGTACGTCCCCTAGTGGGCACTTGGACTATCTTAGTTAACTAACGGGCACTTGGACTATCTAGGTTACCTAGTGGGCACTTGGACTATGTAGGTTACCTAGCGGGCCCTTGGACTATCTAGGTAACCTAACGGGAACTTGCACTATGTAGGTTAACTAGCGGGCACTTGGACTATCTAGGTTAACGAACGGGCACTTGGACTATGTAGGTAACCAAGCGGGCACTTGGACAGTCTAGGTTACCTAGCGGGCACTTGGACAATCTAGGTTAACTAATGGGCACTTGGACTATGTAGGTTACCTCGCGGGCACTAGGACTATCTAGGTTAGCTAACAGGAACTTGGAATATCTAGGTTACCTAGCGGGCACTTGGACAATGTAGGTTACCTAGAGGGCACTGGGACTATCTAGGATACCTAACGGGAACTTTGGACTATGTAGGTTAACTAGCGGACACTTGGACGATCTTGGTTAACTAGCGGGCACTTGGAATATCTAGGTTAACTAGCGGGCCCTTGGACTATGTAAGTTAACTGGAGGGCACTTGGACCATCAAGGTTAACTAGCTGGCACTTGGACTATCTAGGTTAACTAGCGGGCACTTGGACTATCTAGGTAACTAGTGGGCACTTGGACAATGCAGGTTCCCTAGCGGGCACATTGACTATGTAGGTTCCTAGCGGGCACTTGGAATATATAGGTTCCCTATGGGCACTTGGACTATCTAGGTTCCCTAACGGGCACTTGGAATATATAGGTTCCCTATCGGGCACTTGGAATATGTAGGTTCCTCAGCGGGCACTTGGACTATGTAGGTTCCCTATTGGGCACTTGGACTATGTAGGTTACCTAGCGGGCACATGGACTATGTAGGTTAACTAGCGGACACTTGGACTATCTAGGTTACCTAGTGGGCAGTTGGATTATGTACGTACCCTAGCGGGCACTTGGACGATCTAGGTTAACTAGAGGGCCCTTGGACTATGTAGGTTAACTAGCCGGCCCTTGGACTATATCGGTTAACTAGCGGGCACTTGGACGATCTAGGTTAACTAGCGGGCACTTGCACTATCTAGGTTAACTAGCGGGCACGTGGACAATGCAGGTTCCCTAGTGGGCACTTGGACTATCTAGGTTCCCTAACAGGCACTTTGATTATGTAGGTTCCCTAGCGGGCACTTGGACTATGTACGTCCCTTAGGGGGCACTTGGACTATGTAGGTTCCCTATCAGGCACTTGGACTATGTAGGTTAACTAGCGGGACCTTGGACTATGTAGGTTAAATAGCGGGCACTTAGACTATCTAGGTTACCTAGCGGGCACCTGGACTATGTACATACCCTAGCGGGCACTGGACTATCTAGGTTACCTAGCGGGCACTTGTACTATGTACGTCCCTTAGTGGGTACTTGGACTATCTAAGTTAACTAACGGGCACTTGGACTATCTAGGTTACCTAGTGGGCACTTGGACTATGTAGGTCAACAAGTGAGCCCTTGGATTATCTAGGTTAGCTTACAGGCACTTGGAGTATGTAGGTTAACTAGAAGGCACTTGTACTATGTAGGTTAACTAGCGGACAATTGGACGATCGAGGTTAACTAGCGGGCCCTTGGATTAGCTAGGTTACCTAGCGGGCCCTTGAACTATGTAGGTTAACTAGTTGGCCCTTGGACTATATAGGTTAGCTAACGGGCCTTTTGACTATATAGGTTAATTAGCGGGCACGTGGACTAAGTAGGTGCCCTAGCGGGCATTTGGACTATATAGATTACCTAGCAAGCTCTTGGACTGTGTAGGTTACCTAGCGGGCACTTGGACTATCTAGGTTACCTTGCGGGCACTTGGACTATCTAGGTTCCCTAGCGGGCACTTGGACTATGTAGGATACCTAGCAGGCACTTGGACTATCTAGGTTCCCTAGCGGGCACTTGGACTATGTAGGTTACCTAGCGGGCACTTGGGCTATGTACGTTACCTAGCGGGCACTTGGATTATGTAGGTTAACGAACGGGCACATGGACTATGTAGGTAACCTAATGGTTACTTGGACTGTCTAGGTTACCTAGCGGGGACTTGGACTATGTAGGTTAACTAGCGGGCACTTGGACTATGTAGGTTAACTAGCGGGCCCTTGGTCTATGTAGGTTAACTAGCAGGCCTTTGGACTATGTAAGTTAACTAGAGGCTACTTTCATGATCCTGGTTAACTAGCGGGCACTTGGACTATCTAGGTTAACTAGCGGGCACTTGGACAATCTAGGTTAACTAGCGGGCACTTGGACTATGTAGGTTCCCTACCGGGCATTTGGACTATATAAGTTAACTAGTGGGCACTTGGACTATATAGGTTACCTAGCGGGCACTTGGACTATCTAGGTTACCTAGTGGGCACTTGGACTATATAGGTCAACAAGTGAGCCCTTGGATTATCTAGGTTAGCTTACGGGCACTTGGACTATGTAGGTTAACTAGAGGGCACTTGTACTATGTAGGTTAACTAGCGGACAATTGGACGATCGAGGTTAACTAGCGGGCCCTTGGATTAGCCAGGTTACCTAGCGGGCCCTTGAACTATGTAGGTTAACTAGTTGGCCCTTGGACTATCTAGGTTAGCTAACGGGCCTTTTGACTATATAGGTTAATTAGCGGGCACGTGGACTATGTAGGTGCCCTAGCGGGCATTTGGACTATATAGATTACCTAGCAAGCTCTTGGACTGTGTAGGTTACCTAGCGGGCACTTGGACTATCTAGGTTACCTTGCGGGCACTTGGACTATCTAGGTTCCCTAGCGGGCACTTGGACTATGTAGGATACCTAGCAGGCACTTGGACTATCTAGGTTCTCTAGCGGGCACTTGGACTATGTAGGTTACCTAGCGGGCACTTGGACTATCTAGGTTCCCTAGCGGGCACTTGGACTATGTAGGTTACCTAGCGGGCACTTGGACTATCTAGGTTACCTAACGGGAACTTGGACTATGTAGTTTAACTAGCGGACACTTGGAATATCTAGGTTAACTAGCGGGTTCTTGGTCTATGTAGGTTAACTAGCGGTCACTTAGACCATCTAGGTTATCTAGCGGGCACTTGGACGATATAGGTCAACTAGCGGGCACCTGGATTAGCTAGGTTACCAACAGGCCCTTGAACTATGTAGATTAACTAGTTGGCCCTTGGACTATCTAGGTTAGCTAGCGGGCACTTGGACTATCTTGGTTCCCTAGGGGAACATGGACTATATAGGTTACCTAGAGGGCCCTTGGACTATGTAGGTTACCTAACGGGCACTTGGACTATGTAGTTTAACTAGCGGACACTTGGAATATCTAGGTTAACTAGCGGGTTCTTGGTCTATGTAGGTTAACTAGCGGTCACTTAGACCATCTAGGTTATCTAGCGGGCACTTGGACGATATAGGTCAACTAGCGGGCACCTGGATTAGCTAGGTTACCAACAGGCCCTTGAACTATGTAGATTAACTAGTTGGCCCTTGGACTATCTAGGTTAGCTAGCGGGCACTTGGACTATCTTGGTTCCCTAGGGGAACATGGACTATATAGGTTACCTAGAGGGCCCTTGGACTATGTAGGTTACCTAACGGGCACTTGGACTATGTAGATAACCTAGCGGGCACTTGAAATATGTAGGTTAACTAACAGGAACTTTGAATATCTAGGTTACCTAGCGGACCCTTGGACTATGTAGGTTAACTAGCGGGCACTTGGACTATCTAGGTTAACTAGCGGGTTCTTGGACTATGTAGGTTAAATAGCGGGCCCTTGGACTATGTAGGTTAACTAGCGGGCACTTGGACGATCAAGGTTAACTAGCGGGCTCTTGGACTATATAGGTTAACTAGCGGTCCCTTGGAATTGAAGGTTACCTAGCGGGCACATGGACTATATAGGTTGCCTAGACGACACTTGGACTATGTAGGTTACCTAGTGGGCACTTGGACTATCTAGGTTACCTAGCGGGCCCTTGGACTATGTAGGTTACCTAGAGGGCACTTGGACTATCTAGGTTGGCGAACGGGGACTTGGACTATGTATGTTTCCTAGCAGGCACTTGGACTGTCTAGGTTAACGAACGGGCACTTGGACTATCTAGGTTCCTTAGGGGGCACTTGGACTATGTAGGTTACCTAGCAGGCACTTGGACTATCTAGGTTCCCTAGCGGGCACTTGGACTATGTAGGTTAACTAGCAGGCCCTTGGACTATGTAGGTTAACTAGCGGGCACTTAGACTATCTAGGTTACATAGCGGGCACGTGGACTATGTACATACCCTAGTGGGCACTTGGACTATCTAGGTTACCTAGCGGGCACTTGGACTATCTAGGTTACATAGCGGGCACTTGGACTATGTAGGTGAACTAGAGGACATTAGGAGGATCTAGGTTAACTACTGGGCCCTTGGACTATGTAGGTTAACTAGCGGGCACTTGGACGATCTAGGTTAACTAGCGGGCACTTGGACTATGTAGGTTACCTAGCGGGCAATTGGACTATCTAGGTTACCTAACGGGCACTTTGACTATCTAGGTTACCTAGCGGGCACTTGGACTATCTAGGTTAGCTAAAAGGAAATTGGACTATCTAGGTTACCTAACGGGCACTTTTGACTATCTAGGTTACCTAGCGGGCACTTGGACTATCTAGGTTAGCTAAAAGGAAATTGGACTATCTAGGTTCCCTAACGGGCACTTTGATTATGTAGGTTCCCTAGCGGGCACTTGGACTATGTAGGTTAACTAGTGGGACCTTGGACTATGTAGGTTAAATAGCGGGCACTTAGACTATCTAGGTTACCTAGCGGGCACCTGGACTATGTACATACCCTAGCGGGCACTGGACTATCTAGGTTACCTAGCGTGCACTTGTACTATGTACGTCCCCTAGTGGGTACTTGGACTATCTAAGTTAACTAACGGGCACTTGGACTATCTAGGTTACCTAGTGGGCACTTGGACTATGTAGGTCAACAAGTGAGCCCTTGGATTATCTAGGTTAGCTTACGGGCACTTGGAATATGTAGGTTAACTAGAGGGCACTTTTACTATGTAGGTTAACTAGCGGACAATTGGACGATCGAGGTTAACTAGCGTGCCCTTGGATTAGCTAGGTTACCTAGCGGGCCCTTGAACTATTTAGGTTAACTAGTTGGCCCTTGGACTATCTAGGTTAGCTAACGGGCCTTTTGACTATATAGGTTAATTAGCGGGCACGTGGACTCTGTAGGTGCCCTAGCGGGCATTTGGACTATATAGATTACCTAGCAAGCTCTTGGACTGTGTAGGTTACCTAGCGGGCACTTAGACTATCTAGGTTAACCAAGCGGGCACTTGGACTATGTAGGTCAACTAGCGGGCCCTTGGACTATCAAGGTTAACTAGAGGGCACTGGGACAATGTAGGTTAACTAGCGGACACTTGGACGATCTAGGTTAACTGGCGGGCCCTTGGATTATGTAGGTAAACTAGCGGGCACTTGGACCATCTAGGTTAACTAGCGGGCACTTGGACGATATAGGTTAACTAGCGGACACTTGGATTAGCTCGGTTACCTAGTGGGCACTTGAATCATGTAGGTTAACTAGTTGGCCCTTGGACTATCTAGGTTAGCTAACGGGCACTTGGACTATGTAGGTTAATTAGCGTGCACTTGGACTATGTAGGTTCCCTAGCGGGTATTTGGACTATATAGATTACCTAGCGGGCACTTGGACTATCTAGGTTACCTAGCGGGCACTTGGACTATCCAGGTTCCCTAGCGGGCACTTGGACTACATAGGTTCCCTAAAGGGCACTTGGACTATATAGGTTCCCTAGCAGGCACTCGGACTATGAAGGTTCCCTAGCGGGCACTTGGACTATATAGGTTCCCTAGTGGGCACTTTGACTATGTTGGTTCCCTAGCGGGCACTTGGACTATGTGGGTACCCTAGCGGACATTTGGACTATCTAGGTTACCTAACGGGCATTTGGACTATGTAGGTTCCCTAGCGGGCACTTGGATTATGTAGGTTCCCTTCTCACACTTGGATTATGTAGGTTACCTAGCGGGCACTTGGACTATGTAGGTTCCCTATCGGGCACTTGGACAATGTAGGTTAACTAGCGGGCGCTAGGACTATGTAGGTGCCCTAGCGGGCCTTTGGACTATACAGATTACCAAGCGCGCCCTTGGACTTTGTAGGTTACCTAGCGGGCACTTGGACTATCTAGGTTACCTAGCGGGCACTTAGACTATGTTGGTTAACTAGCGGGCCCTTGGACTATCTAGGTTACATAGCTGGAACTTGGACTATATAGGTTACCTTGCGGGCACTTGGACTATGTTGGTTAACCAAAGACACTTGGACGATCAAGGTTAAATAGTGGGCCCTTGGACTATGTAGGTAAACTAGCGGGCACTTGGACTATCTAGGTTAACTAGCGGGTTCTTGGACTACGTAGGTTAACTAGCGGGCACTTGGACTATCTAGGTTAACTAGCTGACCTTGGACTATGTAGGTTAACTAGCGGGCACTTGGACTATCTAAGTTAACTAGCTGTCCTTGGACTATGTAAGTTAACTAGCGGGCACTTGGACTATCTAGGTTAACTAGCGGGCACTTGCACAATGCAGGTTCCCTAGCGGGCACTTTGACTATGTAGGTTTCCTAGCGGGCACATGGACTATCTAGTTTACCTAGCGGGCACTTGGACTATCTAGGTTCCCTTACGGGCACTTGGAATATGTAGGTTCCCTATCGGGCACTTGGACTATGTAGATTCTTCTGCGGGCACTTGGACTATGTAGGTTCCCTATCAGGCACTTCGACTATGTAGGTTAACTAGCGGGCACTTGGATGATCAAGGTTAACTAGCGGGCACTTGGACTATCTAGGTTAACTAGCGGGCACTTGGACTATCTAGGTTAATTAGCGGGCACTTGTACAATGCAGGTTCCCTAACGGGCACTTTGACTATGTAGGTTCCCTAGCGGGCACTTGGACTATATAGGTTACCTAGCGGGCACTTGGACTATGTACGTCCCCTAGCGGGCATGGACTATCTAGGTTAACTAGAGGGCCCTTGGAATATGTAGGTTAACTAGCGGGCACTTGGACTCTCTAGATTAACTAGCGGGCCCTTGGACTATCTAGGTTTACTAGCGGGCACTTGGACCATGTAGTTTCCCTAGCGGGCATTAGGACTATGTAGGTTACCTAGCAGGCACTTGGACTATTTAGGTTAACTAGAAGGCACTTGGACTATCAAG
Source organism: Tenrec ecaudatus (assembly GCF_050624435.1). NCBI lineage: Eukaryota > Metazoa > Chordata > Mammalia > Afrosoricida > Tenrecidae > Tenrec > Tenrec ecaudatus. Next base: position 111,087,602 of record NC_134534.1, read on the forward strand.
GATAAGTAGCGGGCACGTTGACTATCTAGGTTATCTAGCAGGCACTTGGACTATGTAGGTTCCCTAGCGGGCATTTGGCCTATATAAGTTACCTAGCGGGCACTTGGACTATGTAGGTTACCTAGCGGGCACTTGGACTATCTAGGATAACTAGCGGGCACTTGGACTATCTAGGTTAACTAGCGGGCACTTGGATTATCTAGGTTAACTAACGGGCACGTGGACTACGTATGTTCCAGAGCGGGCAATTGGACTATGTAGGTTCCCTAGCGGGCACTTGGACTATCTAGGTTCCCTAAAGGGCACGTGGACTATCTAGGTTACCGAACGGGCACTTGGACTATGTAGGTTAACTAGCGGACAATTGGACGATCTAGGTTAACTAGCGGGTACTTGGACTATTTGGTTAACTAGCGGTCCTTGGACAATAGGTTAACTAGCAGGCACTTGGACTATGTAGGTTCCCTAGCGGGCACTTGGACTATGTACATTAACTAGCAGGCTCCTGGACTATCTAGGTTAGCTAAGTGGCACTTGGACTATGTAGGTTAACTAGCGGACACTTGCACGATCTAGGTTAACTAGCGGGCTCTTGCACTATGTAGGGTAACTAGCGGGCCCATTGACTACGTAGGTTAACTCGTGGGCACTTGGACGATCTAGGTTAACTAGCGGGCACTTGGACGATATAGGTTAATTAGCGGGCACCTAGATTATCTAGGTTACCTAGTGGGCACGTGGACTATGCAGGTTCCCTAGCGGGCATTTGGACTATATAGATAACCTAGCGGGCACTTAGACTCGATAGGTTACCTAGCGGGCACTTGGACTATCTAGGTTACCTAGCTGGCACTTGAAATATCTACGTTACCTAGCGGGTTCTTGGAGTATGTAGGTTACCTAGCGGTCTGTTGGACTATCTAGGTTACCAAGCGGGCACTTGGACTACCTAGGTTAACTAACGGGCACTTGGACTATGTAGGTTCCCTAGCGGGCACTTGGATTATGTAGGTTCCCTATCGGGCACTTGGACTATGTAGGTTAACTGGAGGGCACTAGGACTATGTAGGTACCTAGCGGGCCCTTGGACTATCTAGGTTACCTAGCGGGAATTTGGACTATGTAGGCTCCCTAACGGGCATTTGGACTATATAGATTACCTAGCGGGCATTTAGACTTTGTAGGTTACCTAGCGGGCACTTGGATTTTCTAGCTTACCTAGCTGGCACTTGAACTATCTACGTTACCTAGCGGGTACTTGGAGTATGTAGGTTACCTACCGGGCTGTTGGACTATGTGGGTTCCCTAGCGGGCATTTGGACTATGTAGGTTAAATAGCGGGTCCTTGGACTATGTAGGTTAACTAGCGGACACTTAGACTATCTAGGTTACCTAGCGGCACTTGGACTATGTACGTTCCCTAGCGGGCACTTGGACTATCTATGTTACCTTGTGGGCACTTGGACTATGTACGTTTCCTAGCGGGTACTTGGACTATCTATGTTAACTAGCGGGGACTTGGACTATGTAGGTTCTCTATCGGGCCCTTGGACTAGATAGGTTCCCTAGCGGGCACTTGGTCTATCTAGGTTAATTAGCGGGCACTTGGACTATCTATGTTAACTAACAGGCATTTGGACTATTAGGGTGCGTAGCGGGCATTTGGAGTATATTGGTTACCTAGCGGGCACTTGGACTATGTAGGTTAACGAACATGCACTTGGACTATGTAAGTAACCTAGTGGTCACTTGAACTGTCTAGGTTACCTAGGGGGCACTTGGACTATGTAGGTTAACGAACATGCACTTGGACTATGTAAGTAACCTAGTGGTCACTTGAACTGTCTAGGTTACCTAGGGGGCACTTGGAGTATGTAGGTTAACTAGGGGGCACTTGGACGATGTAGGTTAGCTAGCGGGCCCTTGGACGATGTAGGTTAACTACCGGGTCCTTGGACTATGTAGGTTAACTACCGGGCACTTGCACTGTCTAGGTTACCGAAGGGGCATTTGGACTATGTAAGTAACCTAGTGGTCACTTGAACTGTCTAGGTTACCTAGGGGGCACTTGGAGTATGTAGGTTAACTAGGGGGCACTTGGACTATCTAGGTTAGCTAGAGGGCCCTTGGACGATGTAGGTTAACTAGCGGGCCGTTGGACTATGTAGGTTAACTAGCGGGCCCTTGGACTATGTAGGTTAACTAGCGGGCACTTGGACGATCTAGGTTAACTAGCGGGTACTTGGACTATGTAGGTTAACCAGCGGGCCCTTGGACTATGTTGATTAACTAGCGGCACTTGGACTATCTACGTTAACTAGCGGGCCCTTGGACTATGTAGATTCCCTAGCGGGCACTTGGACTATGTATGTTCCAGAACGGGCACTAGGACTATGTAGGTTCCCTAGCGGGCACTTGCACTATGTAAGTTAACTAGCGGACACTTGGACGATCTAGGTTAACTAGCGGGTAGTTGGACTATGTAGGTTAACTAGAGGGCCCTTGAACTATGCAGATTAACTAGAGGCACTTGGACTATCTACGTTAACTAGCGGGCCCTTGGACTATGTAGTTTACCTAGCAGGCACTTGGACTCTGTAGGTTAACTAGCGGGCACTTGGACTATCTAGGTTACTTAGCGGGCACTTGGACTATGTACGTTCCCTAGCGGGCACTTGGGCTATGTACGTTACCTAGCGGGCACTTGGATTATGTAGGTTAACGAACGGGCACATGGACTATGTAGGTAACCTAATGGTTACTTGGACTGTCTAGGTTACCTAGCGGGGACTTGGACTATGTAGGTTAACTAGCGGGCACTTGGACTATGTAGGTTAACTAGCGGGCCCTTGGTCTATGTAGGTTAACTAGCAGGCCTTTGGACTATGTAAGTTAACTAGAGGCTACTTTCATGATCCTGGTTAACTAGCGGGCACTTGGACTATCTAGGTTAACTAGCGGGCACTTGGACAATCTAGGTTAACTAGCGGGCACTTGGACTATGTAGGTTCCCTACCGGGCATTTGGACTATATAAGTTAACTAGTGGGCACTTGGACTATATAGGTTACCTAGCGGGCACTTGGACTATCTAGGTTACCTAGTGGGCACTTGGACTATATAGGTCAACAAGTGAGCCCTTGGATTATCTAGGTTAGCTTACGGGCACTTGGACTATGTAGGTTAACTAGAGGGCACTTGTACTATGTAGGTTAACTAGCGGACAATTGGACGATCGAGGTTAACTAGCGGGCCCTTGGATTAGCCAGGTTACCTAGCGGGCCCTTGAACTATGTAGGTTAACTAGTTGGCCCTTGGACTATCTAGGTTAGCTAACGGGCCTTTTGACTATATAGGTTAATTAGCGGGCACGTGGACTATGTAGGTGCCCTAGCGGGCATTTGGACTATATAGATTACCTAGCAAGCTCTTGGACTGTGTAGGTTACCTAGCGGGCACTTGGACTATCTAGGTTACCTTGCGGGCACTTGGACTATCTAGGTTCCCTAGCGGGCACTTGGACTATGTAGGATACCTAGCAGGCACTTGGACTATCTAGGTTCTCTAGCGGGCACTTGGACTATGTAGGTTACCTAGCGGGCACTTGGACTATCTAGGTTCCCTAGCGGGCACTTGGACTATGTAGGTTACCTAGCGGGCACTTGGACTATCTAGGTTACCTAACGGGAACTTGGACTATGTAGTTTAACTAGCGGACACTTGGAATATCTAGGTTAACTAGCGGGTTCTTGGTCTATGTAGGTTAACTAGCGGTCACTTAGACCATCTAGGTTATCTAGCGGGCACTTGGACGATATAGGTCAACTAGCGGGCACCTGGATTAGCTAGGTTACCAACAGGCCCTTGAACTATGTAGATTAACTAGTTGGCCCTTGGACTATCTAGGTTAGCTAGCGGGCACTTGGACTATCTTGGTTCCCTAGGGGAACATGGACTATATAGGTTACCTAGAGGGCCCTTGGACTATGTAGGTTACCTAACGGGCACTTGGACTATGTAGTTTAACTAGCGGACACTTGGAATATCTAGGTTAACTAGCGGGTTCTTGGTCTATGTAGGTTAACTAGCGGTCACTTAGACCATCTAGGTTATCTAGCGGGCACTTGGACGATATAGGTCAACTAGCGGGCACCTGGATTAGCTAGGTTACCAACAGGCCCTTGAACTATGTAGATTAACTAGTTGGCCCTTGGACTATCTAGGTTAGCTAGCGGGCACTTGGACTATCTTGGTTCCCTAGGGGAACATGGACTATATAGGTTACCTAGAGGGCCCTTGGACTATGTAGGTTACCTAACGGGCACTTGGACTATGTAGATAACCTAGCGGGCACTTGAAATATGTAGGTTAACTAACAGGAACTTTGAATATCTAGGTTACCTAGCGGACCCTTGGACTATGTAGGTTAACTAGCGGGCACTTGGACTATCTAGGTTAACTAGCGGGTTCTTGGACTATGTAGGTTAAATAGCGGGCCCTTGGACTATGTAGGTTAACTAGCGGGCACTTGGACGATCAAGGTTAACTAGCGGGCTCTTGGACTATATAGGTTAACTAGCGGTCCCTTGGAATTGAAGGTTACCTAGCGGGCACATGGACTATATAGGTTGCCTAGACGACACTTGGACTATGTAGGTTACCTAGTGGGCACTTGGACTATCTAGGTTACCTAGCGGGCCCTTGGACTATGTAGGTTACCTAGAGGGCACTTGGACTATCTAGGTTGGCGAACGGGGACTTGGACTATGTATGTTTCCTAGCAGGCACTTGGACTGTCTAGGTTAACGAACGGGCACTTGGACTATCTAGGTTCCTTAGGGGGCACTTGGACTATGTAGGTTACCTAGCAGGCACTTGGACTATCTAGGTTCCCTAGCGGGCACTTGGACTATGTAGGTTAACTAGCAGGCCCTTGGACTATGTAGGTTAACTAGCGGGCACTTAGACTATCTAGGTTACATAGCGGGCACGTGGACTATGTACATACCCTAGTGGGCACTTGGACTATCTAGGTTACCTAGCGGGCACTTGGACTATCTAGGTTACATAGCGGGCACTTGGACTATGTAGGTGAACTAGAGGACATTAGGAGGATCTAGGTTAACTACTGGGCCCTTGGACTATGTAGGTTAACTAGCGGGCACTTGGACGATCTAGGTTAACTAGCGGGCACTTGGACTATGTAGGTTACCTAGCGGGCAATTGGACTATCTAGGTTACCTAACGGGCACTTTGACTATCTAGGTTACCTAGCGGGCACTTGGACTATCTAGGTTAGCTAAAAGGAAATTGGACTATCTAGGTTACCTAACGGGCACTTTTGACTATCTAGGTTACCTAGCGGGCACTTGGACTATCTAGGTTAGCTAAAAGGAAATTGGACTATCTAGGTTCCCTAACGGGCACTTTGATTATGTAGGTTCCCTAGCGGGCACTTGGACTATGTAGGTTAACTAGTGGGACCTTGGACTATGTAGGTTAAATAGCGGGCACTTAGACTATCTAGGTTACCTAGCGGGCACCTGGACTATGTACATACCCTAGCGGGCACTGGACTATCTAGGTTACCTAGCGTGCACTTGTACTATGTACGTCCCCTAGTGGGTACTTGGACTATCTAAGTTAACTAACGGGCACTTGGACTATCTAGGTTACCTAGTGGGCACTTGGACTATGTAGGTCAACAAGTGAGCCCTTGGATTATCTAGGTTAGCTTACGGGCACTTGGAATATGTAGGTTAACTAGAGGGCACTTTTACTATGTAGGTTAACTAGCGGACAATTGGACGATCGAGGTTAACTAGCGTGCCCTTGGATTAGCTAGGTTACCTAGCGGGCCCTTGAACTATTTAGGTTAACTAGTTGGCCCTTGGACTATCTAGGTTAGCTAACGGGCCTTTTGACTATATAGGTTAATTAGCGGGCACGTGGACTCTGTAGGTGCCCTAGCGGGCATTTGGACTATATAGATTACCTAGCAAGCTCTTGGACTGTGTAGGTTACCTAGCGGGCACTTAGACTATCTAGGTTAACCAAGCGGGCACTTGGACTATGTAGGTCAACTAGCGGGCCCTTGGACTATCAAGGTTAACTAGAGGGCACTGGGACAATGTAGGTTAACTAGCGGACACTTGGACGATCTAGGTTAACTGGCGGGCCCTTGGATTATGTAGGTAAACTAGCGGGCACTTGGACCATCTAGGTTAACTAGCGGGCACTTGGACGATATAGGTTAACTAGCGGACACTTGGATTAGCTCGGTTACCTAGTGGGCACTTGAATCATGTAGGTTAACTAGTTGGCCCTTGGACTATCTAGGTTAGCTAACGGGCACTTGGACTATGTAGGTTAATTAGCGTGCACTTGGACTATGTAGGTTCCCTAGCGGGTATTTGGACTATATAGATTACCTAGCGGGCACTTGGACTATCTAGGTTACCTAGCGGGCACTTGGACTATCCAGGTTCCCTAGCGGGCACTTGGACTACATAGGTTCCCTAAAGGGCACTTGGACTATATAGGTTCCCTAGCAGGCACTCGGACTATGAAGGTTCCCTAGCGGGCACTTGGACTATATAGGTTCCCTAGTGGGCACTTTGACTATGTTGGTTCCCTAGCGGGCACTTGGACTATGTGGGTACCCTAGCGGACATTTGGACTATCTAGGTTACCTAACGGGCATTTGGACTATGTAGGTTCCCTAGCGGGCACTTGGATTATGTAGGTTCCCTTCTCACACTTGGATTATGTAGGTTACCTAGCGGGCACTTGGACTATGTAGGTTCCCTATCGGGCACTTGGACAATGTAGGTTAACTAGCGGGCGCTAGGACTATGTAGGTGCCCTAGCGGGCCTTTGGACTATACAGATTACCAAGCGCGCCCTTGGACTTTGTAGGTTACCTAGCGGGCACTTGGACTATCTAGGTTACCTAGCGGGCACTTAGACTATGTTGGTTAACTAGCGGGCCCTTGGACTATCTAGGTTACATAGCTGGAACTTGGACTATATAGGTTACCTTGCGGGCACTTGGACTATGTTGGTTAACCAAAGACACTTGGACGATCAAGGTTAAATAGTGGGCCCTTGGACTATGTAGGTAAACTAGCGGGCACTTGGACTATCTAGGTTAACTAGCGGGTTCTTGGACTACGTAGGTTAACTAGCGGGCACTTGGACTATCTAGGTTAACTAGCTGACCTTGGACTATGTAGGTTAACTAGCGGGCACTTGGACTATCTAAGTTAACTAGCTGTCCTTGGACTATGTAAGTTAACTAGCGGGCACTTGGACTATCTAGGTTAACTAGCGGGCACTTGCACAATGCAGGTTCCCTAGCGGGCACTTTGACTATGTAGGTTTCCTAGCGGGCACATGGACTATCTAGTTTACCTAGCGGGCACTTGGACTATCTAGGTTCCCTTACGGGCACTTGGAATATGTAGGTTCCCTATCGGGCACTTGGACTATGTAGATTCTTCTGCGGGCACTTGGACTATGTAGGTTCCCTATCAGGCACTTCGACTATGTAGGTTAACTAGCGGGCACTTGGATGATCAAGGTTAACTAGCGGGCACTTGGACTATCTAGGTTAACTAGCGGGCACTTGGACTATCTAGGTTAATTAGCGGGCACTTGTACAATGCAGGTTCCCTAACGGGCACTTTGACTATGTAGGTTCCCTAGCGGGCACTTGGACTATATAGGTTACCTAGCGGGCACTTGGACTATGTACGTCCCCTAGCGGGCATGGACTATCTAGGTTAACTAGAGGGCCCTTGGAATATGTAGGTTAACTAGCGGGCACTTGGACTCTCTAGATTAACTAGCGGGCCCTTGGACTATCTAGGTTTACTAGCGGGCACTTGGACCATGTAGTTTCCCTAGCGGGCATTAGGACTATGTAGGTTACCTAGCAGGCACTTGGACTATTTAGGTTAACTAGAAGGCACTTGGACTATCAAGGATAAGTAGCGGGCACGTTGACTATCTAGGTTATCTAGCAGGCACTTGGACTATGTAGGTTCCCTAGCGGGCATTTGGCCTATATAAGTTACCTAGCGGGCACTTGGACTATGTAGGTTACCTAGCGGGCACTTGGACTATCTAGGATAACTAGCGGGCACTTGGACTATCTAGGTTAACTAGCGGGCACTTGGATTATCTAGGTTAACTAACGGGCACGTGGACTACGTATGTTCCAGAGCGGGCAATTGGACTATGTAGGTTCCCTAGCGGGCACTTGGACTATCTAGGTTCCCTAAAGGGCACGTGGACTATCTAGGTTACCGAACGGGCACTTGGACTATGTAGGTTAACTAGCGGACAATTGGACGATCTAGGTTAACTAGCGGGTACTTGGACTATTTGGTTAACTAGCGGTCCTTGGACAATAGGTTAACTAGCAGGCACTTGGACTATGTAGGTTCCCTAGCGGGCACTTGGACTATGTACATTAACTAGCAGGCTCCTGGACTATCTAGGTTAGCTAAGTGGCACTTGGACTATGTAGGTTAACTAGCGGACACTTGCACGATCTAGGTTAACTAGCGGGCTCTTGCACTATGTAGGGTAACTAGCGGGCCCATTGACTACGTAGGTTAACTCGTGGGCACTTGGACGATCTAGGTTAACTAGCGGGCACTTGGACGATATAGGTTAATTAGCGGGCACCTAGATTATCTAGGTTACCTAGTGGGCACGTGGACTATGCAGGTTCCCTAGCGGGCATTTGGACTATATAGATAACCTAGCGGGCACTTAGACTCGATAGGTTACCTAGCGGGCACTTGGACTATCTAGGTTACCTAGCTGGCACTTGAAATATCTACGTTACCTAGCGGGTTCTTGGAGTATGTAGGTTACCTAGCGGTCTGTTGGACTATCTAGGTTACCAAGCGGGCACTTGGACTACCTAGGTTAACTAACGGGCACTTGGACTATGTAGGTTCCCTAGCGGGCACTTGGATTATGTAGGTTCCCTATCGGGCACTTGGACTATGTAGGTTAACTGGAGGGCACTAGGACTATGTAGGTACCTAGCGGGCCCTTGGACTATCTAGGTTACCTAGCGGGAATTTGGACTATGTAGGCTCCCTAACGGGCATTTGGACTATATAGATTACCTAGCGGGCATTTAGACTTTGTAGGTTACCTAGCGGGCACTTGGATTTTCTAGCTTACCTAGCTGGCACTTGAACTATCTACGTTACCTAGCGGGTACTTGGAGTATGTAGGTTACCTACCGGGCTGTTGGACTATGTGGGTTCCCTAGCGGGCATTTGGACTATGTAGGTTAAATAGCGGGTCCTTGGACTATGTAGGTTAACTAGCGGACACTTAGACTATCTAGGTTACCTAGCGGCACTTGGACTATGTACGTTCCCTAGCGGGCACTTGGACTATCTATGTTACCTTGTGGGCACTTGGACTATGTACGTTTCCTAGCGGGTACTTGGACTATCTATGTTAACTAGCGGGGACTTGGACTATGTAGGTTCTCTATCGGGCCCTTGGACTAGATAGGTTCCCTAGCGGGCACTTGGTCTATCTAGGTTAATTAGCGGGCACTTGGACTATCTATGTTAACTAACAGGCATTTGGACTATTAGGGTGCGTAGCGGGCATTTGGAGTATATTGGTTACCTAGCGGGCACTTGGACTATGTAGGTTAACGAACATGCACTTGGACTATGTAAGTAACCTAGTGGTCACTTGAACTGTCTAGGTTACCTAGGGGGCACTTGGACTATGTAGGTTAATGAACATGCACTTGGACTATGTAAGTAACCTAGTGGTCACTTGAACTGTCTAGGTTACCTAGGGGGCACTTGGAGTATGTAGGTTAACTAGGGGGCACTTGGACGATGTAGGTTAGCTAGCGGGCCCTTGGACGATGTAGGTTAACTACCGGGTCCTTGGACTATGTAGGTTAACTACCGGGCACTTGCACTGTCTAGGTTACCGAAGGGGCATTTGGACTATGTAAGTAACCTAGTGGTCACTTGAACTGTCTAGGTTACCTAGGGGGCACTTGGAGTATGTAGGTTAACTAGGGGGCACTTGGACTATCTAGGTTAGCTAGAGGGCCCTTGGACGATGTAGGTTAACTAGCGGGCCGTTGGACTATGTAGGTTAACTAGCGGGCCCTTGGACTATGTAGGTTAACTAGCGGGCACTTGGACGATCTAGGTTAACTAGCGGGTACTTGGACTATGTAGGTTAACCAGCGGGCCCTTGGACTATGTTGATTAACTAGCGGCACTTGGACTATCTACGTTAACTAGCGGGCCCTTGGACTATGTAGATTCCCTAGCGGGCACTTGGACTATGTATGTTCCAGAACGGGCACTAGGACTATGTAGGTTCCCTAGCGGGCACTTGCACTATGTAAGTTAACTAGCGGACACTTGGACGATCTAGGTTAACTAGCGGGTAGTTGGACTATGTAGGTTAACTAGAGGGCCCTTGAACTATGCAGATTAACTAGAGGCACTTGGACTATCTACGTTAACTAGCGGGCCCTTGGACTATGTAGTTTACCTAGCAGGCACTTGGACTCTGTAGGTTAACTAGCGGGCACTTGGACTATCTAGGTTACTTAGCGGGCACTTGGACTATGTACGTTCCCTAGCGGGCACTTGGGCTATGTACGTTACCTAGCGGGCACTTGGATTATGTAGGTTAACGAACGGGCACATGGACTATGTAGGTAACCTAATGGTTACTTGGACTGTCTAGGTTACCTAGCGGGGACTTGGACTATGTAGGTTAACTAGCGGGCACTTGGACTATGTAGGTTAACTAGCGGGCCCTTGGTCTATGTAGGTTAACTAGCAGGCCTTTGGACTATGTAAGTTAACTAGAGGCTACTTTCATGATCCTGGTTAACTAGCGGGCACTTGGACTATCTAGGTTAACTAGCGGGCACTTGGACAATCTAGGTTAACTAGCGGGCACTTGGACTATGTAGGTTCCCTACCGGGCATTTGGACTATATAAGTTAACTAGTGGGCACTTGGACTATATAGGTTACCTAGCGGGCACTTGGACTATCTAGGTTAACTAGCGGGCACTTGGACAATCCAGGTTAACTAGCGGGCACTTGGACTATGTAGGTTCCCTACCGGGCATTTGGACTATATAAGTTAACTAGTGGGCACTTGGACTATGTAGGTTACCTAGCGGGCACTTGAACTATGCAAGTTAACTACTGGGCACTTGGACTATGTAGGTTAACTAGCGGGCCCTTGGACTATATAGGTTTCCTAGCGGGCACTTGGATTATGTAGGTTAACGACCGGGCACTTGCACTATCTAGGTTACCGAACGGGCATTTGGAATATGTAGGTAACCTAGCGGGCACTTGGAGAGTCTAGGTTGCCTAGCGGGCACTTGGACTTCTAGGTTAACGAATGGGCACTTGGACTATGTATGTTGCATAGCGGGCAATTGGACTATCTAGGTTAGGTAACGGGCACTTGGACTATCTAGGTTTCTTAGAGGGCACTTGGATGATCTAGGTTAACTAGAGGACACTTGGACTGTCTAGGTTTCTTAGCGGGTACTTGGACTATGTAGGTTAACTAGTGGGCCCTTGAACTATGTAGAATAACTAGCGGCACTTGGACTATCTACGTTAACTAGCGGGCCTTTGGACTATGTAGATACTCTAGCGGGCATTTGGACTATATAGATAACCTAGCGGGCACTTTGACTTTGTAGGTTACCTAGCGGCACATGGACTATCTAGGTTACCTAGCTGGCACTTGAACTATCTACGTTGCCTAGCGGGTTCTTGGAGTATGTAGGTTACGTACCGGGCTGTTGGACTATCTAGGTTACCTAGCGGGCACTTGGACTATCTAGGTTAACTAACGGGCACTTGGACTATTTAGGTTCCATTGCAGGCCCTTGGACTATGGAAGTTCCCTATCGGGCACTTGGACTAGGTAGGTTCCTTAGCGGACACTTGGTCTATCTAGGTTAACTAGCGGGCACTTGGAGTATCTAGGTTAACTATCGAGCACTTGGACTGTCTAGGATAACTAGCGGGCACTTGCACTATTAGAGTCCCTAGCGGGCATTTGGATTATACAGGTTACCTAGCGGGCACTTGGACTATGTAGGTTAACGAACATGCATTTGGACTATGTAAGTAAACTAGTGGTCACTTGAACTGTCTAGGTTACCTAGCGGGCACTTGGAGTATGTAGGTTAACTAGGGGGCACTTGGACTATCTAGGTTAACTAGCGGCCCTTGGACGATGTAGGTTAACTAGCGGGCCATTGGACTATGTAGGTTAACTAGCGGGCCCTTGGACTATGTAGGTTAACTAGCGGGCACTTGGACGATCTAGGTTAACTAGCGGGTACTTGGACTATGTAGGTTAACCAGCGGGTCCTTGGACTATGTTGATTAACTAGCGGCACTTGGACTATCTACGTTAACTAGCGGGCACTTGGACTATGTAGGTTCCCTAGCGGGCACTTGTAGTATGTAGGTTAACTAGCGGACACTTGGACGATCTAGGTTAACTAGCGGGTAGTTGGACTATGTAGGTTAACTACCGTGCACTTGCACTGTCTAGGTTACCGAACGGGCATTTGGACTATGTAGGTAAACTAGCGGGCACTTGGAGAGTCTAGGTTACCTAGCGGGCACTTGGACTTCTAGGTTAACGAACGGGCACTTGGACTATGTATGTTGCATAGCGGGCAATTGGACTATCTAGGTTAGGTAACGGGCACTTGGACTATCTAGGTTTCTTAGCGGGCACTTGGATGATCTAGGTTAACTAGAGGGCACTTGGACTATCTAGGTTAGGTAACGGGCACTTGGACTATCTAGGTTTCTTAGCGGGTACTTGGAATATGTAGGTTAACTAGTGGGCCCTTGAACTATGCAGATTAACTAGAAGCACTTGGAATATCTACGTTAACTAGCGGACCCTTGGACTATGTAGTTTACCTAGCAGGCACTTGGACTATGTAGGTTAACTAGCGGGCACTTGGACTATCTAGGTTACTTAGCGGGCACTTGGACTAAGTACGTTCCCAAGCGGGCACTTGGTCTATCTACGTTACCTAGCGGGCACTTGGATTATGTAGGTTAACTAGGGGGCACTTGGACTATCTAGGTTAACTAGCGGCCCTTGGACGATGTAGGTTAACTAGCGGGCCGTTGAACTATGTAGGCTAACTAGTGGGCACTTGGATTATCTAGGTTACCTAGCGGGCATTTGGACTATGTAGGTTAACTAGCGGTCCCTTGGACTATATAGGTTCCCTAGCGGGCACTTGGACTATGTAGGTTAACTACCGGGCACTTGCACTATCTAGGTTACCGAACGGGCATTTGGAATATGTAGGTAACCTAGCGGGCACTTGGAGAGTCTAGGTTGCCTAGCGGGCACTTGGACTTCTAGGTTAACGAACGGGCACTTGGACTATGTATGTTGCATAGCGGGCAATTGGACTATCTAGGTTAGGTAAAGGGCACTTGGACTATCTAGGTTTCTTAGCGGGCACTTGGACGATCTAGGTTTACTAGAGGGCACTTGGACTGTCTAGGTTTCTTAGCGGGTACTTGGACTATGTAGGTTAACTAGTGGGCCCTTGAACTATGTAGAATAACTAGCGGCACTTGGACTATCTACGTTAACTAGCGGGCCCTTGGACTATGTAGATACCCTAGCGGGCATTTGGACTATATAGATAACCTAGCGGGCACTTTGACTTTGTAGGTTACCTAGCGGCACATGGACTATCTAGGTTACCTAGCTGGCACTTGAACTATCTACGTTGCCTAGCGGGTTCTTGGAGTATGTAGGTTACCTAGCGGGCTGTTGGACTATCTAGGTTAACTAACGGGAACTTGGACTATGTAGGTTCCATTGCAGGCCCTTGGACTATGTAAGTTCCCTATCGGGCACATGGAGTAGGTAGGTTCCTTAGCGGTCACATGGTCTATCTAGGTTAACTAGCGGGCACTTGGAGTATCTAGGTTAACTAGCGGGCACTTGGAGTATCTAGGTTAACTAGCGAGCACTTGGACTATCTAGGATAACTAGTGGGCACATGGTCTATTAGAGTCCCTAGCGGGCATTTGGACTATATAGGTTACCTAGCGGGCACTTAGACTATGTAGGTTAACGAACATGCACTTGGACTATGTAAGTAACCTAGTGGTCACTTGAACTGTCTAGGTTACCTAGCGGGCACTTGGAGTATGTAGGTTAACTAGGGGGCACTTGGACTATCTAGGTTAACTAGCGGGCCCTTGGACGATGTAGGTTAACTAGCGGGCCGTTGGACTATGTAGGTTAACTAGCGGGCCCTTGGACTATGTAGGTTAACTAGCGGGCACTTGGACGATCTAGGTTAACTAGCGGGTCCTTGGACTATATTGGTTAACCAGCGGGCCCTTGGACTATGTTGATTAACTAGCGGCACTTGGACTATCTACGTAAACTAGCGGGCCCTTGGACTATGTAGATTCCCTAGCGGGCACTTGGACTATGTATGTTCCAGAGCGGGCATTTGGACAATGTAGGTTCCCTAGCAAGCACTTGGACTATGTAGGTTCCCTAGCGGGCACTTGTACTATGTAGGTTAACTAGCGGACACTTTGACGATCTAGGTTAACTAGCGGGTAATTTGACTATGTAGGTTAAATAGAGGGCCCTTGAACTATGCAGATTAACTAGAGGCACTTGGACTATCTACGTTAACTAGGGGGCCCTTGGACTTTGTAGTTTACCTAGCAGGCACTTGGACTATGTAGGTTAACTAGCGGGCACTTGGACTATCTAGGTTACTTAGCGGGCACTTGGACTATGTACGTTCCCTAGCGGGCACTTGGGCTATCTACGTTACCGAGCGGGCACTTGGATTATGTAGGTTAACGAACGGGCACTTCGACTATCTAGGTTCCCTAACGGGCACTTGGAATATGTAGGTTCCCTTTCGGGCACTTGGACTATGTAGGTTCCTCTGCGGGCACTTGGACTAAGTAGGTTCCCTATCAGGCACTTGGACTATGTAGGTTAACTAGCGGGCACTTGGATGATCAAGGTTAACTAGCGGGCACTTGGACTATCTAGGTTAACTAGCAGGCACTTGGACTATCTAGGTTGATAGGGGGCACTTGTACAATGCAGCTTCCCTAGCGGGCAATTTGACTATGTAGGTTCCCTAGCGGGCACTTGGACTATGTATGTTCCAGAGCGGGCAATTGGACTATGTAGGTTCCCAGCGGGCACTTGGACTATCTAGGTTCCCTAAAGGGCACTTGGACTATCTAGGTTACCTAGCGGGCACTTGGACTACGTAGATTAACTAGCAGACAATTGGCCGATCTAGGTTAACTAGCGGGTACTTGAACTATCTAGGTTAACTAGCAGTCCCTTGGACAATAGGTTAACTAGCGGACACTTGCACTATGTAGGTTACCTAGCGGGCACTTACTATCTAGATTAACTAGCGGGCACTTTGACTATGTAGGTTAACTAAAGGACACTTTCGCTATGTAGGTTACGTAGCGGGCACTTTGACTATGTCGGTTAACTAGCAGGCCCTTGGACTATCTAGATTAGCTAACTGGCACTTGGACTATGTAGGTTAACTAGTGTACACTTGCATGATCTAGGTTAACTAGCGGGCTCTTGCACTATGTTGGTTAACTAGCGAGCCCCTTGACTATGTAGGTTAACTAGTGGGCACTTGGATTATCTAGGTTACCTATTTGGCACTTGGACTATGTAGGTTCCCTAGCGGGCATTTGGACTATATAGATAACCTAGCGGGCACTTAGACTCTGTAGGTTCCCTAGCGGGCACTTGTACTTTGTAGGTTAATTAGCGGACACTTGGACGATCTAGGTTAACTAGCGGGTACTTGGATTATGTAGGTTAACTAGCGGGCCCGTGAACTGTGTAGATTAACTAGCGGGCATTTGGACTATGTAGGTTCCCTAGCGGGCACTTGGACTCTCTATATTCCATACGGACACTTGAACTATGTAAGTTAACTACTGGGCACTTGGACTATGTAGGTTAACTAGCGGGCCCTTGGACTATATAGGTTACCTAGCGGGCACTTGGACTTTGTAGGTTAACTACCGGGCACTTGCACTATCTAGGTTACCGAACAGGCATTTGGACTATGTAGGTAACCTAGCGGGCACTTGGAGAGTCTAGGTTGCCTAGCGGGCACTTGGACTTCTAGGTTAACGAACGGGCACTTGGACTATGTATGTTGCATAGCGGGCAATTGGACTATCTAGGTTAGGTAACGGGCACTTGGACGATCTAGGTTAACTAGCGGGTACTTGGACTATGTAGGTTAACCAGCGGGCCCTTGGACTATGTTGATTAACTAGCGGCACTTGGACTATCTACGTTAACTAGCGGGCCCTTGGACTATGTAGTTTACCTAGCAGGCACTTGGACTATGTAGGTTAACTAGCGGGCACTTGGACTATCTAGGTTACTTAGTGGGCACTTGGACTATGTACGTTCCCTAGCGGGCACTTGGGCTATCTACGTTACCTAGCGGGCACTTGGATTATGTAGGTTAACGAATGGGCACTTGGACTATCTAGGTTCCCTAAAGGGCACTTGGACTATCTAGGTTACCGAACGGGCACTTGGACTATGTAGGTTAACTAGCGGACAATTGGACGATCTAGGTTAATTAGCGGGTACTTGGACTATCTAGGTTAACTAGCTGTCCCTTGGACACTAGGTTAACTAGCAGGCACTTGGTCTATGTAGGTTACCTAGCGGGCACTTGGAGTATGTAGGTTAACTAGGGGGCACTTGGACTATCTAGGTTAACTAGCGGGCCCTTGGACGATGTAGGTTAACTAGCGGGCCGTTGGCCTATGTAGGTTAACTAGCGGGCCCTTGGACTATGTAGGTTAACTAGCGGGCACTTGGACGATCTAGGTTAACTAGCGGGTACTTGGACTATGTAGGTTAACCAGCGGGCCCATGGACTATGTTGATTAACTAGCGGCACTTGGACTATCTACGTTAACTAGCGGGCCCTTGGACTATGTAGATTCCCTAGCGGGCACTTGGACTATGTATGTTCCAGAGCGGGCACTTGGACAATGTAGGTTCCCTAGCAGGCACTTGGACTATGTAGGTTCCCTAGCGGGCACTTGTACTATATAGGTTAACTAGAGGCCCCTTGAACTATACAGATTAACTAGAGGCACTTGGACTATCTACGTTAACTAGCGGGCCCTTGGACTATGTAGTTTACCTAGCAGGCACTTGGACTATGTAGGTTAACTAGCGGGTACTTGGACTATCTAGGTTACTTAGCGGGCACTTGGACTATGTACGTTCCCTAGCGGGCACTTGGGCTATCTACGTTACCTAGCTGGCACTTGGATTATGTAGGTTAACGAACGGGCACTTGGACTATGTAGGTAACCTAATGGTTACTTGGACTGTCTAGGTTACCTAGCGGGGACTTGGACTATGTAGGTTAACTAGCGGGCACTTGGACTATGTAGGTTAACTAGCGGGCCCTTGGTCTATGTAGGTTAACTAGCAGGCCTTTGGACTATGTAAGTTAACTAGAGGCTACTTTGATGATCCTGCTTAACTAGCGGGAACTTGGACTATCTAGGTTAACTAGCGGACACTTGGACAATCTAGGTTAACTAGCGGGCACTTGGACTTTGTTGGTTCCCTAGCGGGCATTTGGACTATATAAGTTACCTAGTGGGCACTTGGACTATGTAGGTTACCTAGCGGGCACTTGGACTATCTAGGTTAACTAGCAGGCACTTGGATTATCTAGGTTAACTAATGGGGACTTGGACTATGTATATTCCAGAGCGGGCAATTGGACTATGTAGGTTCCCAGCGGGCACTTGGACTATCTAGGTTCCCTAAAGGGCACTTGGACTATCTAGGTTACCTAGCGGGCACTTGGACTACGTAGATTAACTAGCAGACAATTGGCCGATCTAGGTTAACTAGCGGGTACTTGAACTATCTAGGTTAACTAGCGGTCCCTTGGACAATAGGTTAACTAGCGGACACTTGCACTATGTAGGTTACCTAGCGGGCACTTACTATCTAAATTAACTAGCGGGCACTTTGACTATGTAGGTTAACTAAAGGACACTTTCGCTATGTAGGTTACGTAGCGGGCACTTTGACTATGTCGGTTAACTAGCAGGCCCTTGGACTATCTAGATTAGCTAACTGGCACTTGGACTATGTAGGTTAACTAGTGTACACTTGCATGATCTAGGTTAACTAGCGGGCTCTTGCACTATGTTGGTTAACTAGCGAGCCCCTTGACTATGTAGGTTAACTAGTGGGCACTTGGATTATCTAGGTTACCTATTTGGCACTTGGACTATGTAGGTTCCCTAGCGGGCATTTGGACTATATAGATAACCTAGCGGGCACTTAGACTCTGTAGGTTCCCTAGCGGGCACTTGTACTTTGTAGGTTAATTAGCGGACACTTGGACGATCTAGGTTAACTAGCGGGTACTTGGATTATGTAGGTTAACTAGCGGGCCCGTGAACTGTGTAGATTAACTAGCGGGCATTTGGACTATGTAGGTTCCCTAGCGGGCACTTGGACTCTCTATATTCCATACGGACACTTGAACTATGTAAGTTAACTACTGGGCACTTGGACTATGTAGGTTAACTAGCGGGCCCTTGGACTATATAGGTTACCTAGCGGGCACTTGGACTTTGTAGGTTAACTACCGGGCACTTGCACTATCTAGGTTACCGAACAGGCATTTGGACTATGTAGGTAACCTAGCGGGCACTTGGAGAGTCTAGGTTGCCTAGCGGGCACTTGGACTTCTAGGTTAACGAACGGGCACTTGGACTATGTATGTTGCATAGCGGGCAATTGGACTATCTAGGTTAGGTAACGGGCACTTGGACGATCTAGGTTAACTAGCGGGTACTTGGACTATGTAGGTTAACCAGCGGGCCCTTGGACTATGTTGATTAACTAGCGGCACTTGGACTATCTACGTTAACTAGCGGGCCCTTGGACTATGTAGTTTACCTAGCAGGCACTTGGACTATGTAGGTTAACTAGCGGGCACTTGGACTATCTAGGTTACTTAGCGGGCACTTGGACTATGTACGTTCCCTAGCGGGCACTTGGGCTATCTACGTTACCTAGCGGGCACTTGGATTATGTAGGTTAACGAACGGGCACTTGGACTATCTAGGTTCCCTAAAGGGCACTTGGACTATCTAGGTTACCGAACGGGCACTTGGACTATGTAGGTTAACTAGCGGACAATTGGACGATCTAGGTTAATTAGCGGGTACTTGGACTATCTAGGTTAACTAGCTGTCCCTTGGACACTAGGTTAACTAGCAGGCACTTGGTCTATGTAGGTTACCTAGCGGGCACTTGGAGTATGTAGGTTAACTAGGGGGCACTTGGACTATCTAGGTTAACTAGCGGGCCCTTGGACGATGTAGGTTAACTAGCGGGCCGTTGGCCTATGTAGGTTAACTAGCGGGCCCTTGGACTATGTAGGTTAACTAGCGGGCACTTGGACGATCTAGGTTAACTAGCGGGTACTTGGACTATGTAGGTTAACCAGCGGGCCCATGGACTATGTTGATTAACTAGCGGCACTTGGACTATCTACGTTAACTAGCGGGCCCTTGGACTATGTAGATTCCCTAGCGGGCACTTGGACTATGTATGTTCCAGAGCGGGCACTTGGACAATGTAGGTTCCCTAGCAGGCACTTGGACTATGTAGGTTCCCTAGCGGGCACTTGTACTATATAGGTTAACTAGAGGCCCCTTGAACTATGCAGATTAACTAGAGGCACTTGGACTATCTACGTTAACTAGCGGGCCCTTGGACTATGTAGTTTACCTAGCAGGCACTTGGACTATGTAGGTTAACTAGCGGGTACTTGGACTATCTAGGTTACTTAGCGGGCACTTGGACTATGTACGTTCCCTAGCGGGCACTTGGGCTATCTACGTTACCTAGCTGGCACTTGGATTATGTAGGTTAACGAACGGGCACTTGGACTATGTAGGTAACCTAATGGTTACTTGGACTGTCTAGGTTACCTAGCGGGGACTTGGACTATGTAGGTTAACTAGCGGGCACTTGGACTATGTAGGTTAACTAGCGGGCCCTTGGTCTATGTAGGTTAACTAGCAGGCCTTTGGACTATGTAAGTTAACTAGAGGCTACTTTGATGATCCTGCTTAACTAGCGGGAACTTGGACTATCTAGGTTAACTAGCGGACACTTGGACAATCTAGGTTAACTAGCGGGCACTTGGACTTTGTTGGTTCCCTAGCGGGCATTTGGACTATATAAGTTACCTAGTGGGCACTTGGACTATGTAGGTTACCTAGCGGGCACTTGGACTATCTAGGTTAACTAGCAGGCACTTGGATTATCTAGGTTAACTAATGGGGACTTGGACTATGTATGTTCCAGAGCGGGCAATTGGACTATGTAGGTTCCCAGCGGGCACTTGGACTATCTAGGTTCCCTAAAGGGCACTTGGACTATCTAGGTTACCTAGCGGGCACTTGGACTACGTAGATTAACTAGCAGACAATTGGCCGATCTAGGTTAACTAGCGGGTACTTGAACTATCTAGGTTAACTAGCGGTCCCTTGGACAATAGGTTAACTAGCGGACACTTGCACTATGTAGGTTACCTAGCGGGCACTTACTATCTAGATTAACTAGCGGGCATTTTGACTATGTAGGTTAACTAAAGGACACTTTCGCTATGTAGGTTACGTAGCGGGCACTTTGACTATGTCGGTTAACTAGCAGGCCCTTGGACTATCTAGATTAGCTAACTGGCACTTGGACTATGTAGGTTAACTAGTGTACACTTGCATGATCTAGGTTAACTAGCGGGCTCTTGCACTATGTTGGTTAACTAGCGAGCCCCTTGACTATGTAGGTTAACTAGTGGGCACTTGGATTATCTAGGTTACCTATCGGGCACTTGGACTATGTAGGTTCCCTAGCGGGCATTTGGACTATATAGATAACCTAGCGGGCACTTAGACTCTGTAGGTTCCCTAGCGGGCACTTGTACTATGTAGGTTAATTAGCGGACACTTGGACGATCTAGGTTAACTAGCGGGTACTTGGATTATGTAGGTTAACTAGCGGGCCCGTGAACTGTGTAGATTAACTAGCGGGCATTTGGACTATGTAGGTTCCCTAGCGGGCACTTGGACTCTCTATATTCCATACGGACACTTGAACTATGTAAGTTAACTACTGGGCACTTGGACTATGTAGGTTAACTAGCGGGCCCTTGGACTATATAGGTTACCTAGCGGGCACTTGGACTTTGTAGGTTAACTACCGGGCACTTGCACTATCTAGGTTACCGAACAGGCATTTGGACTATGTAGGTAACCTAGCGGGCACTTGGAGAGTCTAGGTTGCCTAGCGGGCACTTGGACTTCTAGGTTAACGAACGGGCACTTGGACTATGTATGTTGCATAGCGGGCAATTGGACTATCTAGGTTAGGTAACGGGCACTTGGACGATCTAGGTTAACTAGCGGGTACTTGGACTATGTAGGTTAACCAGCGGGCCCTTGGACTATGTTGATTAACTAGCGGCACTTGGACTATCTACGTTAACTAGCGGGCCCTTGGACTATGTAGTTTACCTAGCAGGCACTTGGACTATGTAGGTTAACTAGCGGGCACTTGGACTATCTAGGTTACTTAGCGGGCACTTGGACTATGTACGTTCCCTAGCGGGCACTTGGGCTATCTACGTTACCTAGCGGGCACTTGGATTATGTAGGTTAACGAACGGGCACTTGGACTATCTAGGTTCCCTAAAGGGCACTTGGACTATCTAGGTTACCGAACGGGCACTTGGACTATGTAGGTTAACTAGCGGACAATTGGACGATCTAGGTTAATTAGCGGGTACTTGGACTATCTAGGTTAACTAGCTGTCCCTTGGACACTAGGTTAACTAGCAGGCACTTGGTCTATGTAGGTTACCTAGCGGGCACTTGGAGTATGTAGGTTAACTAGGGGGCACTTGGACTATCTAGGTTAACTAGCGGGCCCTTGGACGATGTAGGTTAACTAGCGGGCCGTTGGCCTATGTAGGTTAACTAGCGGGCCCTTGGACTATGTAGGTTAACTAGCGGGCACTTGGACGATCTAGGTTAACTAGCGGGTACTTGGACTATGTAGGTTAACCAGCGGGCCCATGGACTATGTTGATTAACTAGCGGCACTTGGACTATCTACGTTAACTAGCGGGCCCTTGGACTATGTAGATTCCCTAGCGGGCACTTGGACTATGTATGTTCCAGAGCGGGCACTTGGACAATGTAGGTTCCCTAGCAGGCACTTGGACTATGTAGGTTCCCTAGCGGGCACTTGTACTATATAGGTTAACTAGAGGCCCCTTGAATTATGCAGATTAACTAGAGGCACTTGGACTATCTACGTTAACTAGCGGGCCCTTGGACTATGTAGTTTACCTAGCAGGCACTTGGACTATGTAGGTTAACTAGCGGGTACTTGGACTATCTAGGTTACTTAGCGGGCACTTGGACTATGTACGTTCCCTAGCGGGCACTTGGGCTATCTACGTTACCTAGCTGGCACTTGGATTATGTAGGTTAACGAACGGGCACTTGGACTATGTAGGTAACCTAATGGTTACTTGGACTGTCTAGGTTACCTAGCGGGGACTTGGACTATGTAGGTTAACTAGCGGGCACTTGGACTATGTAGGTTAACTAGCGGGCCCTTGGTCTATGTAGGTTAACTAGCAGGCCTTTGGACTATGTAAGTTAACTAGAGGCTACTTTGATGATCCTGCTTAACTAGCGGGAACTTGGACTATCTAGGTTAACTAGCGGACACTTGGACAATCTAGGTTAACTAGCGGGCACTTGGACTTTGTTGGTTCCCTAGCGGGCATTTGGACTATATAAGTTACCTAGTGGGCACTTGGACTATGTAGGTTACCTAGCGGGCACTTGGACTATCTAGGTTAACTAGCAGGCACTTGGATTATCTAGGTTAACTAATGGGGACTTGGACTATGTATGTTCCAGAGCGGGCAATTGGACTATGTAGGTTCCCAGCGGGCACTTGGACTATCTAGGTTCCCTAAAGGGCACTTGGACTATCTAGGTTACCTAGCGGGCACTTGGACTACGTAGATTAACTAGCAGACAATTGGCCGATCTAGGTTAACTAGCGGGTACTTGAACTATCTAGGTTAACTAGCGGTCCCTTGGACAATAGGTTAACTAGCGGACACTTGCACTATGTAGGTTACCTAGCGGGCACTTACTATCTAGATTAACTAGCGGGCACTTTGACTATGTAGGTTAACTAAAGGACACTTTCGCTATGTAGGTTACGTAGCGGGCACTTTGACTATGTCGGTTAACTAGCAGGCCCTTGGACTATCTAGATTAGCTAACTGGCACTTGGACTATGTAGGTTAACTAGTGTACACTTGCATGATCTAGGTTAACTAGCGGGCTCTTGCACTATGTTGGTTAACTAGCGAGCCCCTTCACTATGTAGGTTAACTAGTGGGCACTTGGATTATCTAGGTTACCTATCGGGCACTTGGACTATGTAGGTTCCCTAGCGGGCATTTGGACTATATAGATAACCTAGCGGGCACTTAGACTCTGTAGGTTCCCTAGCGGGCACTTGTACTATGTAGGTTAATTAGCGGACACTTGGACGATCTAGGTTAACTAGCGGGTACTTGGATTATGTAGGTTAACTAGCGGGCCCGTGAACTATGTAGATTAACTAGCGGGCATTTGGACTATGTAGGTTCCCTAGCGGGCACTTGGACTCTCTATATTCCATACGGACACTTGAACTATGTAAGTTAACTACTGGGCACTTGGACTATGTAGGTTAACTAGCGGGCCCTTGGACTATATAGGTTACCTAGCGGGCACTTGGACTTTGTAGGTTAACTACCGGGCACTTGCACTATCTAGGTTACCGAACAGGCATTTGGACTATGTAGGTAACCTAGCGGGCACTTGGAGAGTCTAGGTTGCCTAGCGGGCACTTGGACTTCTAGGTTAACGAACGGGCACTTGGACTATGTATGTTGCATAGCGGGCAATTGGACTATCTAGGTTAGGTAACGGGCACTTGGACGATCTAGGTTAACTAGCGGGTACTTGGACTATGTAGGTTAACCAGCGGGCCCTTGGACTATGTTGATTAACTAGCGGCACTTGGACTATCTACGTTAACTAGCGGGCCCTTGGACTATGTAGTTTACCTAGCAGGCACTTGGACTATGTAGGTTAACTAGCGGGCACTTGGACTATCTAGGTTACTTAGCGGGCACTTGGACTATGTACGTTCCCTAGCGGGCACTTGGGCTATCTACGTTACCTAGCGGGCACTTGGATTATGTAGGTTAACGAACGGGCACTTGGACTATCTAGGTTCCCTAAAGGGCACTTGGACTATCTAGGTTACCGAACGGGCACTTGGACTATGTAGGTTAACTAGCGGACAATTGGATGATCTAGGTTAATTAGCGGGTACTTGGACTATCTAGGTTAACTAGCTGTCCCTTGGACACTAGGTTAACTAGCAGGCACTTGGTCTATGTAGGTTACCTAGCGGGCACTTGGAGTATGTAGGTTAACTAGGGGGCACTTGGACTATCTAGGTTAACTAGCGGGCCCTTGGACAATGTAGGTTAACTAGCGGGCCGTTGGCCAATGTAGGTTAACTAGCGGGCCCTTGGACTATGTAGGTTAACTAGCGGGCACTTGGACGATCTAGGTTAACTAGCGGGTACTTGGACTATGTAGGTTAACCAGCGGGCCCATGGACTATGTTGATTAACTAGCGGCACTTGGACTATCTACGTTAACTAGCGGGCCCTTGGACTATGTAGATTCCCTAGCGGGCACTTGGACTATGTATGTTCCAGAGCGGGCACTTGGACAATGTAGGTTCCCTAGCAGGCACTTGGACTATGTAGGTTCCCTAGCGGGCACTTGTACTATATAGGTTAACTAGAGGCCCCTTGAACTATGCAGATTAACTAGAGGCACTTGGACTATCTACGTTAACTAGCGGGCCCTTGGACTATGTAGTTTACCTAGCAGGCACTTGGACTATGTAGGTTAACTAGCGGGTACTTGGACTATCTAGGTTACTTAGCGGGCACTTGGACTATGTACGTTCCCTAGCGGGCACTTGGGCTATCTACGTTACCTAGCTGGCACTTGGATTATGTAGGTTAACGAACGGGCACTTGGACTATGTAGGTAACCTAATGGTTACTTGGACTGTCTAGGTTACCTAGCGGGGACTTGGACTATGTAGGTTAACTAGCGGGCACTTGGACTATGTAGGTTAACTACCGGGCCCTTGGTCTATGTAGGTTAACTAGCAGGCCTTTGGACTATGTAAGTTAACTAGAGGCTACTTTGATGATCCTGCTTAACTAGCGGGAACTTGGACTATCTAGGTTAACTAGCGGACACTTGGACAATCTAGGTTAACTAGCGGGCACTTGGACTTTGTTGGTTCCCTAGCGGGCATTTGGACTATATAAGTTACCTAGTGGGCACTTGGACTATGTAGGTTACCTAGCGGGCACTTGGACTATCTAGGTTAACTAGCAGGCACTTGGATTATCTAGGTTAACTAATGGGGACTTGGACTATTTATGTTCCAGAGCGGGCAATTGGACTATGTAGGTTCCCAGCGGGCACTTGGACTATCTAGGTTCCCTAAAGGGCACTTGGACTATCTAGGTTACCTAGCGGGCACTTGGACTACGTAGATTAACTAGCAGACAATTGGCCGATCTAGGTTAACTAGCGGGTACTTGAACTATCTAGGTTAACTAGCGGTCCCTTGGACAATAGGTTAACTAGCGGACACTTGCACTATGTAGGTTACCTAGCGGGCACTTACTATCTAGATTAACTAGCGGGCACTTTGACTATGTAGGTTAACTAAAGGACACTTTCGCTATGTAGGTTACGTAGCGGGCACTTTGACTATGTCGGTTAACTAGCAGGCCCTTGGACTATCTAGATTAGCTAACTGGCACTTGGACTATGTAGGTTAACTAGTGTACACTTGCATGATCTAGGTTAACTAGCGGGCTCTTGCACTATGTTGGTTAACTAGCGAGCCCCTTCACTATGTAGGTTAACTAGTGGGCACTTGGATTATCTAGGTTACCTATCGGGCACTTGGACTATGTAGGTTCCCTAGCGGGCATTTGGACTATATAGATAACCTAGCGGGCACTTAGACTCTGTAGGTTCCCTAGCGGGCACTTGTACTATGTAGGTTAATTAGCGGACACTTGGATGATCTAGGTTAACTAGCGGGTACTTGGATTATGTAGGTTAACTAGCGGGCCCGTGAACTGTGTAGATTAACTAGCGGGCATTTGGACTATGTAGGTTCCCTAGCGGGCACTTGGACTCTCTATATTCCATACGGACACTTGAACTATGTAAGTTAACTACTGGGCACTTGGACTATGTAGGTTAACTAGCGGGCCCTTGGACTATATAGGTTACCTAGCGGGCACTTGGACTTTGTAGGTTAACTACCGGGCACTTGCACTATCTAGGTTACCGAACAGGCATTTGGACTATGTAGGTAACCTAGCGGGCACTTGGAGAGTCTAGGTTGCCTAGCGGGCACTTGGACTTCTAGGTTAACGAACGGGCACTTGGACTATGTATTTTGCATAGCGGGCAATTGGACTATCTAGGTTAGGTAACGGGCACTTGGACGATCTAGGTTAACTAGCGGGTACTTGGACTATGTAGGTTAACCAGCGGGCCCTTGGACTGTGTTGATTAACTAGCGGCACTTGGACTATCTACGTTAACTAGCGGGCCCTTGGACTATGTAGTTTACCTAGCAGGCACTTGGACTATGTAGGTTAACTAGCGGGCACTTGGACTATCTAGGTTACTTAGCGGGCACTTGGACTATGTACGTTCCCTAGCGGGCACTTGGGCTATCTACGTTACCTAGCGGGCACTTGGATTATGTAGGTTAACGAACGGGCACTTGGACTATCTAGGTTCCCTAAAGGGCACTTGGACTATCTAGGTTACCGAACGGGCACTTGGACTATGTAGGTTAACTAGCGGACAATTGGACGATCTAGGTTAATTAGCGGGTACATGGACTATCTAGGTTAACTAGCTGTCCCTTGGACACTAGGTTAACTAGCAGGCACTTGGTCTATGTAGGTTACCTAGCGGGCACTTGGAGTATGTAGGTTACCTACCGGGCTGTTGGACTATGTGGGTTCCCTAGCGGGCATTTGGACTATGTAGGTTAAATAGCGGGTCCTTGGACTATGTAGGTTAACTAGCGGACACTTAGACTATCTAGGTTACCTAGCGGCACTTGGACTATGTACGTTCCCTAGCGGGCACTTGGACTATCTATGTTACCTTGCGGACACTTGGACTATGTATGTTTCCTAGCGGGTACTTGGACTATCTATGTTAACTAGCGGGGACTTGGACTATGTAGGTTCTCTATCGGGCACTTGGACTAGATAGGTTCCCTAGCGGGCACTTGGTCTATCTAGGTTAATTAGCGGGCACTTGGACTATCTATGTTAACTAACAGGCATTTGGACTATTAGGGTGCGTAGCGGGCATTTGGAATATATTGGTTACCTAGCGGGCACTTGGACTATGTAGGTTAACGAACATGCACTTGGACTATGTAAGTAACCTAGTGGTCACTTGAACTGTCTAGGTTACCTAGGGGGCACTTGGATTATGTAGGTTAACTAGGGGGCACTTGGAATATCTAGGTTAGCTAGCGGGCCCATGGACGATGTAGGTTAACTAGCGGGCCCTTGGACTATGTAGGTTAACTAGCGGGCACTTGGACGATCTAGGTTAACTACGGGGTACTTGGACTATGTAGGTTAACCAGCGGGCCCTTGGACTATGTTGATTAACTAGCGGCACTTGGACTATCTACGTTAACTAGCGGGCCCTTGGACTATGTAGATTCCCTAGCGGGCACTTGGACTATGTATGTTCCAGAACGGGCACTAGGACTATGTAGGTTCCCTAGCGGGCACTTGCACTATGTAGGTTAACTAGCGGACACTTGGACGATCTAGGTTAACTAGCGGGTAGTTGGACTATGTAGGTTAACTAGAGGGCCCTTGAACTATGCAGATTAACTAGAGGCACTTGGACTATCTACGTTAACTAGCGGGCCCTTGGACTATGTAGTTTACCTAGCAGGCACTTGGACTCTGTAGGTTAACTAGCGGGCACTTGGACTATCTAGGTTACTTAGCGGGCACTTGGACTATGTACGTTCCCTAGCGGGCACTTGGGCTATGTACGTTACCTAGCGGGCACTTGGATTATGTAGGTTAACGAAGGGGCACATGGACTATGTAGGTAACCTAATGGTTACTTGGACTGTCTAGGTTACCTAGCGGGGAATTGGACTATGTAGGTTAACTAGCGGGCACTTGGACTATGTAGGTTAACTAGCGGGCACTTGGTCTATGTAGGTTAACTAGCAGGCCTTTGGACTATGTAAGTTAACTAGAGGCTACTTTCATGATCCTGGTTAACTAGCGGGCACTTGGACTATCTAGGTTAACTAGCGGGCACTTGGACAATCTAGGTTAACTAGCGGGCACTTGGACTATGTAGGTTCCCTACCGGGCAT
This sequence comes from Tenrec ecaudatus, assembly GCF_050624435.1. Taxonomy (NCBI): domain Eukaryota; kingdom Metazoa; phylum Chordata; class Mammalia; order Afrosoricida; family Tenrecidae; genus Tenrec; species Tenrec ecaudatus. The sequence goes on from NC_134534.1 coordinate 111,116,367, forward strand.
TTGGACTATATAAGTTAACTAGTGGGCACTTGGACTATGTAGGTTACCGAGCGGGCACTTGGACTATGTAGGTTAACTAGCGGGCCGTTGGACTATGTAGGTTAACTAGCGGGCACTTGGACGATCTAGGTTAACTAGCGGGTACTTGGACTATGTAGGTTAACCAGCGGGTCCTTGGACTATGTTGATTAACTAGCGGCACTTGGACTATCTACGTTAACTAGCGGGCCCTTGGACTATGTAGATTCCCTAGCGGGCACTTGGACTATGTAGGTTCCCTAGCGGGCACTTGTACTATGTAAGTTAACTAGCGGACACTTGGACGATCTATGTTAACTAGCGGGTAGTTGGACTATGTAGGTTAACTACCGGGCACTTGCACTGTCTAGGTTACCGAAGGGGCATTTGGACTATGTAAGTAACCTAGTGGTCACTTGAACTGTCTAGGTTACCTAGGGGGCACTTGGAGTATGTAGGTTAACTAGGGGGCACTTGGACAATCTAGGTTAGCTAGCGGGCCCTTGGACGATGTAGGTTAACTAGCGGGCCGTTGGACTATGTAGGTTAACCAGCGGGCCCTTGGACTATGTTAATTAACTAGCGGCACTTGGACTATCTACGTTAACTAGCGGGCCCTTGGACTATGTAGATTCCCTAGCGGGCACTTGGACTATGTATGTTCCAGAACGGGCACTAGGACTATGTAGGTTCCCTAGCGGGCACTTGGACGATCTAGGTTAACTATCGGGTAGTTGGACTATGTAGGTTAACTAGAGGGCCCTTGAACTATGCAGATTAACTAGAGGCACTTGGACTATCTACGTTAACTAGCGGGCCCTTGGACTATGTAGTTTACCTAGCAGGCACTTGGACTATGTAGGTTAACTAGCGGGCACTTGGACTATCTAGGTTACTTAGCGGGCACTTGGACTATGTACGTTCCCTAGCGGGCACTTGGGCTATGTACGTAACCTAGCAGGCACTTGGATTATGTAGGTTAACGAACGGTCACTTGGACTATGTAGGTAACCTAATGGTTACTTGGACTGTCTAGGTTACCTAGCGGGGACTTGGACTATGTAGGTTAACTAGCGGGCACTTGGACTATGTAGGTTAACTAGCGGGCCCTTGGTCTATGTAGGTTAACTAGCAGGCCTTTGGACTATGTAAGTTAACTAGAGGCTACTTTGATAATCCTGGTTAACTAGCGGGCACTTGGACTATCTAGGTTAACTAGCGGGCACTTGGACAATCTAGGTTAACTAGCGGGCACTTGGACTATGTAGGTTCCCTACCGGGCATTTGGACTATATAAGTTAACTAGTGGGCACTTGGACTATGTAGGTTACCTAGCGGGCACTTGGACTATCTAGGTTAACTAGCGGGCACTTGGACAATCCAGGTTAACTAGCGGGCACTTGGACTATGTAGGTTCCCTACCGGGCATTTGGACTATATAAGTTAACTAGTGGGCACTTGGACTATGTAGGTTACCTAGCGGGCACTTGAACTATGCAAGTTAACTACTGGGCACTTGGACTATGTAGGTTAACTAGCGGGCCCTTGGACTATATAGGTTTCCTAGCGGGCACTTGGATTATGTAGGTTAACGACCGGGCACTTGCACTATCTAGGTTACCGAACGGGCATTTGGAATATGTAGGTAACCTAGCGGGCACTTGGAGAGTCTAGGTTGCCTAGCGGGCACTTGGACTTCTAGGTTAACGAATGGGCACTTGGACTATGTATGTTGCATAGCGGGCAATTGGACTATCTAGGTTAGGTAACGGGCACTTGGACTATCTAGGTTTCTTAGAGGGCACTTGGACGATCTAGGTTAACTAGAGGGCACTTGGACTGTCTAGGTTTCTTAGCGGGTACTTGGACTATGTAGGTTAACTAGTGGGCCCTTGAACTATGTAGAATAACTAGCGGCACTTGGACTATCTACGTTAACTAGCGGGCCTTTGGACTATGTAGATACTCTAGCGGGCATTTGGACTATATAGATAACCTAGCGGGCACTTTGACTTTGTAGGTTACCTAGCGGCACATGGACTATCTAGGTTACCTAGCTGGCACTTGAACTATCTACGTTGCCTAGCGGGTTCTTGGAGTATGTAGGTTACGTACCGGGCTGTTGGACTATCTAGGTTACCTAGCGGGCACTTGGACTATCTAGGTTAACTAACGGGCACTTGGACTATTTAGGTTCCATTGCGGGCCCTTGGACTATGGAAGTTCCCTATCGGGCACTTGGACTAGGTAGGTTCCTTAGCGGACACTTGGTCTATCTAGGTTAACTAGCGGGCACTTGGAGTATCTAGGTTAACTATCGAGCACTTGGACTGTCTAGGATAACTAGCGGGCACTTGGACTATTAGAGTCCCTAGCGGGCATTTGGATTATACAGGTTACCTAGCGGGCACTTGGACTATGTAGGTTAACGAACATGCATTTGGACTATGTAAGTAAACTAGTGGTCACTTGAACTGTCTAGGTTACCTAGCGGGCACTTGGAGTATGTAGGTTAACTAGGGGGCACTTGGACTATCTAGGTTAACTAGCGGCCCTTGGACGATGTAGGTTAACTAGCGGGCCATTGGACTATGTAGGTTAACTAGCGGGCCCTTGGACTATGTAGGTTAACTAGCGGGCACTTGGACGATCTAGGTTAACTAGCGGGTACTTGGACTATGTAGGTTAACCAGCGGGTCCTTGGACTATGTTGATTAACTAGCGGCACTTGGACTATCTACGTTAACTAGCGGGCACTTGGACTATGTAGGTTCCCTAGCGGGCACTTGTAGTATGTAGGTTAACTAGCGGACACTTGGACGATCTAGGTTAACTAGCGGGTAGTTGGACTATGTAGGTTAACTACCGTGCACTTGCACTGTCTAGGTTACCGAACGGGCATTTGGACTATGTAGGTAAACTAGCGGGCACTTGGAGAGTCTAGGTTACCTAGCGGGCACTTGGACTTCTAGGTTAACGAACGGGCACTTGGACTATGTATGTTGCATAGCGGGCAATTGGACTATCTAGGTTAGGTAACGGGCACTTGGACTATCTAGGTTTCTTAGCGGGCACTTGGATGATCTAGGTTAACTAGAGGGCACTTGGACTATCTAGGTTAGGTAACGGGCACTTGGACTATCTAGGTTTCTTAGCGGGTACTTGGAATATGTAGGTTAACTAGTGGGCCCTTGAACTATGCAGATTAACTAGAAGCACTTGGAATATCTACGTTAACTAGCGGACCCTTGGACTATGTAGTTTACCTAGCAGGCACTTGGACTATGTAGGTTAACTAGCGGGCACTTGGACTATCTAGGTTACTTAGCGGGCACTTGGACTATGTACGTTCCCAAGCGGGCACTTGGTCTATCTACGTTACCTAGCGGGCACTTGGATTATGTAGGTTAACTAGGGGGCACTTGGACTATCTAGGTTAACTAGCGGCCCTTGGACGATGTAGGTTAACTAGCGGGCCGTTGAACTATGTAGGCTAACTAGTGGGCACTTGGATTATCTAGGTTACCTAGCGGGCATTTGGACTATGTAGGTTAACTAGCGGTCCCTTGGACTATATAGGTTACCTAGCGGGCACTTGGACTATGTAGGTTAACTACCGGGCACTTGCACTATCTAGGTTACCGAACGGGCATTTGGAATATGTAGGTAACCTAGCGGGCACTTGGAGAGTCTAGGTTGCCTAGCGGGCACTTGGACTTCTAGGTTAACGAACGGGCACTTGGACTATGTATGTTGCATAGCGGGCAATTGGACTATCTAGGTTAGGTAAAGGGCACTTGGACTATCTAGGTTTCTTAGCGGGCACTTGGACGATCTAGGTTTACTAGAGGGCACTTGGACTGTCTAGGTTTCTTAGCGGGTACTTGGACTATGTAGGTTAACTAGTGGGCCCTTGAACTATGTAGAATAACTAGCGGCACTTGGACTATCTACGTTAACTAGCGGGCCCTTGGACTATGTAGATACCCTAGCGGGCATTTGGACTATATAGATAACCTAGCGGGCACTTTGACTTTGTAGGTTACCTAGCGGCACATGGACTATCTAGGTTACCTAGCTGGCACTTGAACTATCTACGTTGCCTAGCGGGTTCTTGGAGTATGTAGGTTACCTAGCGGGCTGTTGGACTATCTAGGTTAACTAACGGGAACTTGGACTATGTAGGTTCCATTGCAGGCCCTTGGACTATGTAAGTTCCCTATCGGGCACATGGAGTAGGTAGGTTCCTTAGCGGTCACATGGTCTATCTAGGTTAACTAGCGGGCACTTGGAGTATCTAGGTTAACTAGCGAGCACTTGGACTATCTAGGTTAACTAGCGGGCACTTGGAGTATCTAGGTTAACTAGCGAGCACTTGGACTATCTAGGATAACTAGTGGGCACATGGTCTATTAGAGTCGCTAGCGGGCATTTGGACTATATAGGTTACCTAGCGGGCACTTAGACTATGTAGGTTAACGAACATGCACTTGGACTATGTAAGTAACCTAGTGGTCACTTGAACTGTCTAGGTTACCTAGCGGGCACTTGGAGTATGTAGGTTAACTAGGGGGCACTTGGACTATCTAGGTTAACTAGCGGGCCCTTGGACGATGTAGGTTAACTAGCGGGCCGTTGGACTATGTAGGTTAACTAGCGGGCCCTTGGACTATGTAGGTTAACTAGCGGGCACTTGGACGATCTAGGTTAACTAGCGGGTCCTTGGACTATATAGGTTAACCAGCGGGCCCTTGGACTATGTTGATTAACTAGCGGCACTTGGACTATCTACGTAAACTAGCGGGCCCTTGGACTATGTAGATTCCCTAGCGGGCACTTGGACTATGTATGTTCCAGAGCGGGCATTTGGACAATGTAGGTTCCCTAGCAAGCACTTGGACTATGTAGGTTCCCTAGCGGGCACTTGTACTATGTAGGTTAACTAGCGGACACTTTGACGATCTAGGTTAACTAGCGGGTAATTTGACTATGTAGGTTAAATAGAGGGCCCTTGAACTATGCAGATTAACTAGAGGCACTTGGACTATCTACGTTAACTAGGGGGCCCTTGGACTTTGTAGTTTACCTAGCAGGCACTTGGACTATGTAGGTTAACTAGCGGGCACTTGGACTATCTAGGTTACTTAGCGGGCACTTGGACTATGTACGTTCCCTAGCGGGCACTTGGGCTATCTACGTTACCGAGCGGGCACTTGGATTATGTAGGTTAACGAACGGGCACTTCGACTATCTAGGTTCCCTAACGGGCACTTGGAATATGTAGGTTCCCTTTCGGGCACTTGGACTATGTAGGTTCCTCTGCGGGCACTTGGACTAAGTAGGTTCCCTATCAGGCACTTGGACTATGTAGGTTAACTAGCGGGCACTTGGATGATCAAGGTTAACTAGCGGGCACTTGGACTATCTAGGTTAACTAGCAGGCACTTGGACTATCTAGGTTGATATGGGGCACTTGTACAATGCAGCTTCCCTAGCGGGCAATTTGACTATGTAGGTTCCCTAGCGGGCACTTGGACTATGTATGTTCCAGAGCGGGCAATTGGACTATGTAGGTTCCCAGCGGGCACTTGGACTATCTAGGTTCCCTAAAGGGCACTTGGACTATCTAGGTTACCTAGCGGGCACTTGGACTACGTAGATTAACTAGCAGACAATTGGCCGATCTAGGTTAACTAGCGGGTACTTGAACTATCTAGGTTAACTAGCGGTCCCTTGGACAATAGGTTAACTAGCGGACACTTGCACTATGTAGGTTACCTAGCGGGCACTTACTATCTAGATTAACTAGCGGGCACTTTGACTATGTAGGTTAACTAAAGGACACTTTCGCTATGTAGGTTACGTAGCGGGCACTTTGACTATGTCGGTTAACTAGCAGGCCCTTGGACTATCTAGATTAGCTAACTGGCACTTGGACTATGTAGGTTAACTAGTGTACACTTGCATGATCTAGGTTAACTAGCGGGCTCTTGCACTATGTTGGTTAACTAGCGAGCCCCTTGACTATGTAGGTTAACTAGTGGGCACTTGGATTATCTAGGTTACCTATTTGGCACTTGGACTATGTAGGTTCCCTAGCGGGCATTTGGACTATATAGATAACCTAGCGGGCACTTAGACTCTGTAGGTTCCCTAGCGGGCACTTGTACTATGTAGGTTAATTAGCAGACACTTGGACGATCTAGGTTAACTAGCGGGTACTTGGATTATGTAGGTTAACTAGCGGGCCCGTGAACTGTGTAGATTAACTAGCGGGCATTTGGACTATGTAGGTTCCCTAGCGGGCACTTGAACTCTCTATATTCCATACGGACACTTGAACTATGTAAGTTAACTACTGGGCACTTGGACTATGTAGGTTAACTAGCGGGCCCTTGGACTATATAGGTTACCTAGCGGGCACTTGGACTTTGTAGGTTAACTACCGGGCACTTGCACTATCTAGGTTACCGAACAGGCATTTGGACTATGTAGGTAACCTAGCGGGCACTTGGAGAGTCTAGGTTGCCTAGCGGGCACTTGGACTTCTAGGTTAACGAACGGGCACTTGGACTATGTATGTTGCATAGCGGGCAATTGGACTATCTAGGTTAGGTAACGGGCACTTGGACGATCTAGGTTAACTAGCGGGTACTTGGACTATGTAGGTTAACCAGCGGGCCCTTGGACTATGTTGATTAACTAGCGGCACTTGGACTATCTACGTTAACTAGCGGGCCCTTGGACTATGTAGTTTACCTAGCAGGCACTTGGACTATGTAGGTTAACTAGCGGGCACTTGGACTATCTAGGTTACTTAGCGGGCACTTGGACTATGTACGTTCCCTAGCGGGCACTTGGGCTATCTACGTTACCTAGCGGGCACTTGGATTATGTAGGTTAACGAACGGGCACTTGGACTATCTAGGTTCCCTAAAGGGCACTTGGACTATCTAGGTTACCGAACGGGCACTTGGACTATGTAGGTTAACTAGCGGACAATTGGACGATCTAGGTTAATTAGCGGGTACTTGGACTATCTAGGTTAACTAGCTGTCCCTTGGACACTAGGTTAACTAGCAGGCACTTGGTCTATGTAGGTTACCTAGCGGGCACTTGGAGTATGTAGGTTAACTAGGGGGCACTTGGACTATCTAGGTTAACTAGCGGGCCCTTGGACGATGTAGGTTAACTAGCGGGCCGTTGGCCTATGTAGGTTAACTAGCGGGCCCTTGGACTATGTAGGTTAACTAGCGGGCACTTGGACGATCTAGGTTAACTAGCGGGTACTTGGACTATGTAGGTTAACCAGCGGGCCCATGGACTATGTTGATTAACTAGCGGCACTTGGACTATCTACGTTAACTAGCGGGCCCTTGGACTATGTAGATTCCCTAGCGGGCACTTGGACTATGTATGTTCCAGAGCGGGCACTTGGACAATGTAGGTTCCCTAGCAGGCACTTGGACTATGTAGGTTCCCTAGCGGGCACTTGTACTATATAGGTTAACTAGAGGCCCCTTGAACTATGCAGATTAACTAGAGGCACTTGGACTATCTACATTAACTAGCGGGCCCTTGGACTATGTAGTTTACCTAGCAGGCACTTGGACTATGTAGGTTAACTAGCGGGTACTTGGACTATCTAGGTTACTTAGCGGGCACTTGGACTATGTACGTTCCCTAGCGGGCACTTGGGCTATCTACGTTACCTAGCGGGCACTTGGATTATGTAGGTTAACGAACGGGCACTTGGACTATGTAGGTAACCTAATGGTTACTTGGACTGTCTAGGTTACCTAGCGGGGACTTGGACTATGTAGGTTAACTAGCGGGCACTTGGACTATGTAGGTTAACTAGCGGGCCCTTGGTCTATGTAGGTTAACTAGCAGGCCTTTGGACTATGTAAGTTAACTAGAGGCTACTTTGATGATCCTGCTTAACTAGCGGGAACTTGGACTATCTAGGTTAACTAGCGGACACTTGGACAATCTAGGTTAACTAGCGGGCACTTGGACTTTGTTGGTTCCCTAGCGGACATTTGGACTATATAAGTTACCTAGTGGGCACTTGGACTATGTAGGTTACCTAGCGGGCACTTGGACTATCTAGGTTAACTAGCAGGCACTTGGATTATCTAGGTTAACTAATGGGGACTTGGACTATGTATGTTCCAGAGCGGGCAATTGGACTATGTAGGTTCCCAGCGGGCACTTGGACTATCTAGGTTCCCTAAAGGGCACTTGGACTATCTAGGTTACCTAGCGGGCACTTGGACTACGTAGATTAACTAGCAGACAATTGGCCGATCTAGGTTAACTAGCGGGTACTTGAACTATCTAGGTTAACTAGCGGTCCCTTGGACAATAGGTTAACTAGCGGACACTTGCACTATGTAGGTTACCTAGCGGGCACTTACTATCTAGATTAACTAGCGGGCACTTTGACTATGTAGGTTAACTAAAGGACACTTTCGCTGTGTAGGTTACGTAGCGGGCACTTTGACTATGTCGGTTAACTAGCAGGCCCTTGGACTATCTAGTTTAGCTAACTGGCACTTGGACTATGTAGGTTAACTAGTGTACACTTGCATGATCTAGGTTAACTAGCGGGCTCTTGCACTATGTTGGTTAACTAGCGAGCCCCTTGACTATGTAGGTTAACTAGTGGGCACTTGGATTATCTAGGTTACCTATCGGGCACTTGGACTATGTAGGTTCCCTAGCGGGCATTTGGACTATATAGATAACCTAGCGGGCACTTAGACTCTGTAGGTTCCCTAGCGGGCACTTGTACTATGTAGGTTAATTAGCGGACACTTGGACGATCTAGGTTAACTAGCGGGTACTTGGATTATGTAGGTTAACTAGCGGGCCCGTGAACTATGTAGATTAACTAGCGGGCATTTGGACTATGTAGGTTCCCTAGCGGGCACTTGGACTCTCTATATTCCATACGGACACTTGAACTATGTAAGTTAACTACTGGGCACTTGGACTATGTAGGTTAACTAGCGGGCCCTTGGACTATATAGGTTACCTAGCGGGCACTTGGACTTTGTAGGTTAACTACCGGGCACTTGCACTATCTAGGTTACCGAACAGGCATTTGGACTATGTAGGTAACCTAGCGGGCACTTGGAGAGTCTAGGTTGCCTAGCGGGCACTTGGACTTCTAGGTTAACGAACGGGCACTTGGACTATGTATGTTGCATAGCGGGCAATTGGACTATCTAGGTTAGGTAACGGGCACTTGGACGATCTAGGTTAACTAGCGGGTACTTGGACTATGTAGGTTAACCAGCGGGCCCTTGGACTATGTTGATTAACTAGCGGCACTTGGACTATCTACGTTAACTAGCGGGCCCTTGGACTATGTAGTTTACCTAGCAGGCACTTGGACTATGTAGGTTAACTAGCGGGCACTTGGACTATCTAGGTTACTTAGCGGGCACTTGGACTATGTACGTTCCCTAGCGGGCACTTGGGCTATCTACGTTACCTAGCGGGCACTTGGATTATATAGGTTAACGAACGGGCACTTGGACTATCTAGGTTCCCTAAAGGGCACTTGGACTATCTAGGTTACCGAACGGGCACTTGGACTATGTAGGTTAACTAGCGGACAATTGGACGATCTAGGTTAATTAGCGGGTACTTGGACTATCTAGGTTAACTAGCTGTCCCTTGGACACTAGGTTAACTAGCAGGCACTTGGTCTATGTAGGTTACCTAGCGGGCACTTGGAGTATGTAGGTTAACTAGGGGGCACTTGGACTATCTAGGTTAACTAGCGGGCCCTTGGACGATGTAGGTTAACTAGCGGGCCGTTGGCCTATGTAGGTTAACTAGCGGGCCCTTGGACTATGTAGGTTAACTAGCGGGCACTTGGACGATCTAGGTTAACTAGCGGGTACTTGGACTATGTAGGTTAACCAGCGGGCCCATGGACTATGTTGATTAACTAGCGGCACTTGGACTATCTACGTTAACTAGCGGGCCCTTGGACTATGTAGATTCCCTAGCGGGCACTTGGACTGTGTATGTTCCAGAGCGGGCACTTGGACAATGTAGGTTCCCTAGCAGGCACTTGAACTATGTAGGTTCCCTAGCGGGCACTTGTACTATATAGGTTAACTAGAGGCCCCTTGAACTATGCAGATTAACTAGAGGCACTTGGACTATCTACGTTAACTAGCGGGCCCTTGGACTATGTAGTTTACCTAGCAGGCACTTGGACTATGTAGGTTAACTAGCGGGTACTTGGACTATCTAGGTTACTTAGCGGGCACTTGGACTATGTACGTTCCCTAGCGGGCACTTGGGCTATCTACGTTACCTAGCGGGCACTTGGATTATGTAGGTTAACGAACGGGCACTTGGACTATGTAGGTAACCTAATGGTTACTTGGACTGTCTAGGTTACCTAGCGGGGACTTGGAATATGTAGGTTAACTAGCGGGCACTTGGACTATGTAGGTTAACTAGCGGGCCCTTGGTCTATGTAGGTTAACTAGCAGGCCTTTGGACTATGTAAGTTAACTAGAGGCTACTTTGATGATCCTGCTTAACTAGCGGGAACTTGGACTATCTAGGTTAACTAGCGGACACTTGGACAATCTAGGTTAACTAGCGGGCACTTGGACTTTGTTGGTTCCCTAGCGGACATTTGGACTATATAAGTTACCTAGTGGGCACTTGGACTATGTAGGTTACCTAGCGGGCACTTGGACTATCTAGGTTAACTAGCAGGCACTTGGATTATCTAGGTTAACTAAAGGGGACTTGGACTATGTATGTTCCAGAGCGGGCAATTGGACTATGTAGGTTCCCAGCGGGCACTTGGACTATCTAGGTTCCCTAAAGGGCACTTGGACTATCTAGGTTACCTAGCGGTCACTTGGACTACGTAGATTAACTAGCAGACAATTGGCCGATCTAGGTTAACTAGCGGGTACTTGAACTATCTAGGTTAACTAGCGGTCCCTTGGACAATAGGTTAACTAGCGGACACTTGCACTATGTAGGTTACCTAGCGGGCACTTACTATCTAGATTAACTAGCGGGCACTTTGACTATGTAGGTTAACTAAAGGACACTTTCGCTATGTAGATTACGTAGCGGGCACTTTGACTATGTCGGTTAACTAGCAGGCCCTTGGACTATCTAGATTAGCTAACTGGCACTTGGACTATGTAGGTTAACTAGTGTACACTTGCATGATCTAGGTTAACTAGCGGGCTCTTGCACTATGTTGGTTAACTAGCGAGCCCCTTGACTATGTAGGTTAACTAGTGGGCACTTGGATTATCTAGGTTACCTATTTGGCACTTGGACTATGTAGGTTCCCTAGCGGGCATTTGGACTATATAGATAACCTAGCGGGCACTTAGACTCTGTAGGTTCCCTAGCGGGCACTTGTACTATGTAGGTTAATTAGCGGACACTTGGACGATCTAGGTTAACTAGCGGGTACTTGGATTATGTAGGTTAACTAGCGGGCCCGTGAACTATGTAGATTAACTAGCGGGCATTTGGACTATGTAGGTTCCCTAGCGGGCACTTGGACTTTCTATATTCCATACGGACACTTGAACTATGTAAGTTAACTACTGGGCACTTGGACTACGTAGGTTAACTAGCGGGCCCTTGGACTATATAGGTTACCTAGCGGGCACTTGGACTTTGTAGGTTAACTACCGGGCACTTGCACTATCTAGGTTACCGAACAGGCATTTGGACTATGTAGGTAACCTAGCGGGCACTTGGAGAGTCTAGGTTGCCTAGCGGGCACTTGGACTTCTAGGTTAACGAACGGGCACTTGGACTATGTATGTTGCATAGCGGGCAATTGGACTATCTAGGTTAGGTAACGGGCACTTGGACGATCTAGGTTAACTAGCGGGTACTTGGACTATGTAGGTTAACCAGTGGGCCCTTGGACTATGTTGATTAACTAGCGGCACTTGGACTATCTACGTTAACTAGCGGGCCCTTGGACTATGTAGTTTACCTAGCAGGCACTTGGACTATGTAGGTTAACTAGCGGGCACTTGGACTATCTAGGTTACTTAGCGGGCACTTGGACAATGTACGTTCCCTAGCGGGCACTTGGGCTATCTACGTTACCTAGCGGGCACTTGGATTATGTAGGTTAACGAACGGGCACTTCGACTATCTAGGTTCCCTAACGGGCACTTGGAATATGTAGGTTCCCTATCGGGCACTTGGACTATGTAGGTTCCTCTGCGGGCACTTGGACTACGTAGGTTCCCTATCAGGCACTTGGACTATGTAGGTTAACTAGCGGGCACTTGGATGATCAAGGTTAACTAGCGGGCACTTGGACTATCTAGGTTAACTAGCAGGCACTTGGACTATCTAGGTTGATTAGGGGGCACTTGTACAATGCAGGTTCCCTAGCGGGCAATTTGACTATGTAGGTTCCCTAGCGGGCACTTGGACTATATAGGTTCCCTAAGGGCACTTTGACTATGTAGGTTTACTAGCGGGCACTTGGAATATCTAGGTTAACTAGCGGGCCCTTGGACTATGTAGGTAAACTAGCGGGCACTTGGACTATCTAGGTTAACTAGCGGGTTCTTGGACTATGTAGGTTAACTAGCGGGCACTTGGACTATCTAGGTTGACTAGCTGACCTTGGACTATGTAAGTTAACTAGCGGGCACTTGGACTATCTAGGTTAACTAGCGGGCACTTGCACAATGCAGGTTCCCTAGAGGGCACTTTGACTATGTAGTTTCCCTAGCGGGCACTTGGACAATCTAGTTTACCTAGCGGGCACTTGGACTAACTAGGTTCCCTAAAGGGCACTTGGAATATGTAGGTTCCCTATCGGGCACTTGGACTATGTAGGTTCTTCTGCGCACAATTGGACTATGTAGGTTCCCTATCAGGCACTTCGACTATGTAGGTTAACTAGCGGGCACTTGGATGATCAAGGTTAACTAGCGGGCACTTGGACTATCTAGGTTAACTAGCGGGCACTTGGACTATCTAGGTTAATTAGCGGGCACTTATACAATGCAGGTTCCCTAGCGGGCATTTTGACTATGTAGGTTCCCTAGCGAGCACTTGGACTATATAGGTTACCTAGCGGGCACTTGGACTACGTACGTCCCTTAGCGGGCATGGACTATCTAGGTTAACTAGAGGGCTCTTGGACTATGTAGGTTAACTAGCGGGCACTTGGACTCTCTAGATTAACTAGTGGGCCCTTGGACTATCTAGGTTTACTAGTGGGCACTTTGACTATCTAGGTTAACTAGCGGGCACTTGGACCATGTAGTTTCCCTAGCGGGCATTTGAATTATTTAGGTTACCTATTGGGCACTTGGACTATCTAGGTTACCCAGCAGGCACTTGGACTATTTAGGTTAACTAGAAGGCACTTGGACTATCAAGGTTAACTAGCGGGCACGTGGACTATCTAGGTTAACTAGCAGGCACTTGGACTATGTAAATTCCCTAGCGGGCATTTGGCTTATATAGGTTACCTAGCGGGCACTTGGACTATGTAGGTTACCTAGCGGGCACTTGGACTATCTAGGTTAACTAGCGGGCACTTGGATTATCTAGGTTAACTAACGGGCACTTGGACTATGTATGTTCCAGAGCGGGCAATTGGAATATGTAGGTTCCCTAGCGGGCACTTGGACTATCTAGGTTCCCTAAAGGGCACTTGGACTATCTAGGTTACCGAACGGGCACTTGGACTATGTAGGTTAACTAGCGGACAATTGGACGATCTAGGTTAATTAGCGGGTACTTGGACTATCTAGGCTAACTAGCTGTCCCTTGGACACTAGGTTAACTAGCAGGCACTTGGTCTATGTAGGTTACCTAGCGGGCACTTGGAGTATGTAGGTTAACTAGGGGGCACTTGGACTATCTAGGTTAACTAGCGGGCCCTTGGACGATGTAGGTTAACTAGCGGGCCGTTGGCCTATGTAGGTTAACTAGCGGGCCCTTGGACTATGTAGGTTAACTAGCGGGCACTTGGACGATCTAGGTTAACTAGCGGGTACTTGGACTATGTAGGTTAACCAGCGGGCCCATGGACTATGTTGATTAACTAGCGGCACTTGGACTATCTACGTTAACTAGCGGGCCCTTGGACTATGTAGATTCCCTAGCGGGCACTTGGACTATGTATGTTCCAGAGCGGGCACTTGGACAATGTAGGTTCCCCAGCAGGCACTTGGACTATGTAGGTTCCCTAGCGGGCACTTGTACTATATAGGTTAACTAGAGGCCCCTTGAACTATGCAGATTAACTAGAGGCACTTGGACTATCTACGTTAACTAGCGGGCCCTTGGACTATGTAGTTTACCTAGCAGGCACTTGGACTATGTAGGTTAACTAGCGGGCACTTGGACTATCTAGGTTACTTAGCGGGCACTTGGACTATGTACGTTCCCTAGCGGGCACTTGGGCTATCTACGTTACCTAGCGGGCACTTGGATTATGTAGGTTAACGAACGGGCACTTGGACTATGTAGGTAACCTAATGGTTACTTGGACTGTCTAGGTTACCTAGCGGGGACTTGGACTATGTAGGTTAACTAGCGGGCACTTGGACTATGTAGGTTAACTAGCGGGCCCTTGGTCTATGTAGGTTAACTAGCAGGCCTTTGGACTATGTAAGTTAACTAGAGGCTACTTTGATGATCCTGCTTAACTAGCGGGAACTTGGACTATCTAGGTTAACTAGCGGACACTTGGACAATCTAGGTTAACTAGCGGGCACTTGGACTTTGTTGGTTCCCTATCGGGCATTTGGACTATATAAGTTACCTAGCGGGCACTTGGACTATCTAGATTAACTAGCAGGCACTTGGATTATCTAGGTTAACTAATGGGGACTTGGACTATGTATGTTCCAGAGCGGGCAATTGGACTATGTAGGTTCCCAGCGGGCACTTGGACTATCTAGGTTCCCTAAAGGGCACTTGGACTATCTAGGTTACCTAGCGGGCTCTTGGACTACGTAGATTAACTAGCAGACAATTGGCCGATCTAGGTTAACTAGCGGGTACTTGAACTATCTAGGTTAACTAGCGGTCCCTTGGACAATAGGTTAACTAGCGGACACTTGCACTATGTAGGTTACCTAGCGGGCACTTACTATCTAGATTAACTAGCGGGCACTTTGACTATGTAGGTTAACTAAAGGACACTTTCGCTATGTAGGTTACGTAGCGGGCACTTTGACTATGTCGGTTAACTAGCAGGCCCTTGGACTATCTAGATTAGCTAACTGGCACTTGGACTATGTAGGTTAACTAGTGTACACTTGCATGATCTAGGTTAACTAGCGGGCTCTTGCACTATGTTGGTTAACTAGCGAGCCCCTTGACTATGTAGGTTAACTAGTGGGCACTTGGATTATCTAGGTTACCTATCGGGCACTTGGACTATGTAGGTTCCCTAGCGGGCATTTGGACTATATAGATAACCTAGCGGGCACATAGACTCTGTAGGTTCCCTAGGGGGCACTTGTACTATGTAGGTTAATTAGCGGACACTTGGACGATCTAGGTTAACTAGCGGGTACTTGGATTATGTAGGTTAACTAGCGGGCCCGTGAACTATGTAGATTAACTAGCGGGCATTTGGACTATGTAGGTTCCCTAGCGGGCACTTGGACTCTCTATATTCCATACGGACACTTGAACTATGTAAGTTAACTACTGGGCACTTGGACTATGTAGGTTAACTAGCGGGCCCTTGGACTATATAGGTTACCTAGCGGGCACTTGGACTTTGTAGGTTAACTACCGGGCACTTGCACTATCTAGGTTACCGAACAGGCATTTGGACTATGTAGGTAACCTAGCGGGCACTTGGAGAGTCTAGGTTGCCTAGCGGGCACTTGGACTTCTAGGTTAACGAACGGGCACTTGGACTATGTATGTTGCATAGCGGGCAATTGGACTATCTAGGTTAGGTAACGGGCACTTGGACGATCTAGGTTAACTAGCGGGTACTTGGACTATGTAGGTTAACCAGCGGGCCCTTGGACTATGTTGATTAACTAGCGGCACTTGGACTATCTACGTTAACTAGCGGGCCCTTGGACTATGTAGTTTACCTAGCAGGCACTTGGACTATGTAGGTTAACTAGCGGGCACTTGGACTATCTAGGTTACTTAGCGGGCACTTGGACTATGTACGTTCCCTAGCGGGCACTTGGGCTATCTACGTTACCTAGCGGGCACTTGGATTATGTAGGTTAACGAACGGGCACTTGGACTATCTAGGTTCCCTAAGGGCACTTGGACTATCTAGGTTACCGAACGGGCACTTGGACTATGTAGGTTAACTAGCGGACAATTGGACGATCTAGGTTAATTAGCGGGTACTTGGACTATCTAGGTTAACTAGCTGTCCCTTGGACACTAGGTTAACAAGCAGGCACTTGGTCTATGTAGGTTACCTAGCGGGCACTTGGACTATATAGGTTACCTAGCGGGCACTTGGACTATGTACGTCCCCTAGCGGGCATGGACTATCTAGGTTAACTAGAGGGCTCTTGGACTATGTAGGTTAACTAGCGGGCACTTGGACTCTCTAGATTAACTAGCGGGCCCTTGGACTATCTAGGTTTACTAGTGGGCACTTTGACTATCTAGGTTAACTAGCGGGCACTTGGACCATGTAGTTTCCCTAGGGGGCATTTGAATTATTTAGGTTACCTATTGGGCACTTGGACTATCTAGGTTACCCAGCAGGCACTTGGACTATTTAGGTTAACTAGAAGGCACTTGGACTATCAAGGTTAACTAGCGGGCACGTGGACTATCTAGGTTAACTAGCAGGCACTTGGACTATGTAAATTCCCTAGCGGGCATTTGGCTTATATAGGTTACCTAGCGGGCACTTGGACTATGTAGGTTACCTAGCGGGCACTTGGACTATCTAGGTTAACTAGCGGGCACTTGGATTATCTAGGTTAACTAACGGGCACTTGGACTATGTATGTTCCAGAGCGGGCAATTGGAATATGTAGGTTCCCTAGCGGGCACTTGGACTATCTAGGTTCCCTAAAGGGCACTTGGACTGTCTAGGTTACCGAACGGGCACTTGGACTATGTAGGTTAACTAGCGGACAATTGGACGATCTAGGTTAATTAGCGGGTACTTGGACTATCTAGGCTAACTAGCTGTCCCTTGGACACTAGGTTAACTAGCAGGCACTTGGTCTATGTAGGTTACCTAGCGGGCACTTGGAGTATGTAGGTTAACTAGGGGGCACTTGGACTATCTAGGTTAACTAGCGGGCCCTTGGACGATGTAGGTTAACTAGCGGGCCGTTGGCCTATGTAGGTTAACTAGCGGGCCCTTGGACTATGTAGGTTAACTAGCGGGCACTTGGACGATCTAGGTTAACTAGCGGGTACTTGGACTATGTAGGTTAACCAGCGGGCCCATGGACTATGTTGATTAACTAGCGGCACTTGGACTATCTACGTTAACTAGCGGGCCCTTGGACTATGTAGATTCCCTAGCGGGCACTTGGACTATGTATGTTCCAGAGCGGGCACTTGGACAATGTAGGTTCCCTAGCAGGCACTTGGACTATGTAGGTTCCCTAGCGGGCACTTGTACTATATAGGTTAACTAGAGGCCCCTTGAACTATGCAGATTAACTAGAGGCACTTGGACTATCTACGTTAACTAGCGGGCCCTTGGACTATGTAGTTTACCTAGCAGGCACTTGGACTATGTAGGTTAACTAGCGGGTACTTGGACTATCTAGGTTACTTAGCGGGCACTTGGACTATGTACGTTCCCTAGCGGGCACTTTGGCTATCTACGTTACCTAGCGGGCACTTGGATTATGTAGGTTAACGAACGGGCACTTGGACTATGTAGGTAACCTAATGGTTACTTGGACTGTCTAGGTTACCTAGCGGGGACTTGGACTATGTAGGTTAACTAGCGGGCACTTGGACTATGTAGGTTAACTAGCGGGCCCTTGGTCTATGTAGGTTAACTAGCAGGCCTTTGGACTATGTAAGTTAACTAGAGGCTACTTTGATGATCCTGCTTAACTAGCGGGAACTTGGACTATCTAGGTTAACTAGCGGACACTTGGACAATCTAGGTTAACTAGCGGGCACTTGGACTTTGTTGGTTCCCTAGCGGGCATTTGGACTATATAAGTTACCTAGCGGGCACTTGGACTATCTAGATTAACTAGCAGGCACTTGGATTATCTAGGTTAACTAATGGGGACTTGGACTATGTATGTTCCAGAGCGGGCAATTGGACTATGTAGGTTCCCAGCGGGCACTTGGACTATCTAGGTTCCCTAAAGGGCACTTGGACTATCTAGGTTACCTAGCGGGCACTTGGACTACGTAGATTAACTAGCAGACAATTGGCCGATCTAGGTTAACTAGCGGGTACTTGAACTATCTAGGTTAACTAGCGGTCCCTTGGACAATAGGTTAACTAGCGGACACTTGCACTATGTAGGTTACCTAGCGGGCACTTACTATCTAGATTAACTAGCGGGCACTTTGACTATGTAGGTTAACTAAAGGACACTTTCGCTATGTAGGTTACGTAGCGGGCACTTTGACTATGTCGGTTAACTAGCAGGCCCTTGGACTATCTAGATTAGCTAACTGGCACTTGGACTATGTAGGTTAACTAGTGTACACTTGCATGATCTAGGTTAACTAGCGGGCTCTTGCACTATGTTGGTTAACTAGCGAGCCCCTTGACTATGTAGGTTAACTAGTGGGCACTTGGATTATCTAGGTTACCTATCGGGCACTTGGACTATGTAGGTTCCCTAGCGGGCATTTGGACTATATAGATAACCTAGCGGGCACATAGACTCTGTAGGTTCCCTAGCGGGCACTTGTACTATGTAGGTTAATTAGCGGACACTTGGACGATCTAGGTTAACTAGCGGGTACTTGGATTATGTAGGTTAACTAGCGGGCCCGTGAACTATGTAGATTAACTAGCGGGCATTTGGACTATGTAGGTTCCCTAGCGGGCACTTGGACTCTCTATATTCCATACGGACACTTGAACTATGTAAGTTAACTACTGGGCACTTGGACTATGTAGGTTAACTAGCGGGCCCTTGGACTATATAGGTTACCTAGCGGGCACTTGGACTTTGTAGGTTAACTACCGGGCACTTGCACTATCTAGGTTACCGAACAGGCATTTGGACTATGTAGGTAACCTAGCGGGCACTTGGAGAGTCTAGGTTGCCTAGCGGGCACTTGGACTTCTAGGTTAACGAACGGGCACTTGGACTATGTATGTTGCATAGCCGGCAATTGGACTATCTAGGTTAGGTAACGGGCACTTGGACGATCTAGGTTAACTAGCGGGTACTTGGACTATGTAGGTTAACCAGCGGGCCCTTGGACTATGTTGATTAACTAGCGGCACTTGGACTATCTACGTTAACTAGCGGGCCCTTGGACTATGTAGTTTACCTAGCAGGCACTTGGACTATGTAGGTTAACTAGCGGGCACTTGGACTATCTAGGTTACTTAGCGGGCACTTGGACTATGTACGTTCCCTAGCGGGCACTTGGGCTATCTACGTTACCTAGCGGGCACTTGGATTATGTAGGTTAACGAACGGGCACTTGGACTATCTAGGTTCCCTAAAGGGCACTTGGACTATCTAGGTTACCGAACGGGCACTTGGACTATGTAGGTTAACTAGCGGACAATTGGACGATCTAGGTTAATTAGCGGGTACTTGGACTATCTAGGTTAACTAGCTGTCCCTTGGACACTAGGTTAACTAGCAGGCACTTGGTCTATGTAGGTTACCTAGCGGGCACTTGGAGTATGTAGGTTAACTAGGGGGCACTTGGACTATCTAGGTTAACTAGCGGGCCCTTGGACGATGTAGGTTAACTAGCGGGCCGTTGGCCTATGTAGGTTAACTAGCGGGCCCTTGGACTATGTAGGTTAACTAGCGGGCACTTGGACGATCTAGGTTAACTAGCGGGTACTTGGACTATGTAGGTTAACCAGCGGGCCCATGGACTATGTTGATTAACTAGCGGCACTTGGACTATCTACGTTAACTAGCGGGCCCTTGGACTATGTAGATTCCCTAGCGGGTACTTGGACTATGTATGTTCCAGAGCGGGCACTTGGACAATGTAGGTTCCCTAGCAGGCACTTGGACTATGTAGGTTCCCTAGCGGGCACTTGTACTATATAGGTTAACTAGAGGCCCCTTGAACTATGCAGATTAACTAGAGGCACTTGGACTATCTACGTTAACTAGCGGGCCCTTGGACTATGTAGTTTACCTAGCAGGCACTTGGACTATGTAGGTTAACTAGCGGGCACTTGGACTATCTAGGTTACTTAGCGGGCACTTGGACTATGTACGTTCCCTAGCGGGCACTTGGGCTATCTACGTTACCTAGCGGGCACTTGGATTATGTAGGTTAACGAACGGGCACTTGGACTATGTAGGTAACCTAATGGTTACTTGGACAGTCTAGGTTACCTAGCAGGCACTTGGACTATGTAGGTTAACTAGCGGGCACGTGGACGATCTAGGTTAATTAGCGGGTACTTGGAATATCTAGGTTAACTAGCTGTCCCTTGGACACTAGGTTAACTAGCAGGCACTTGGTCTATGTAGGTTACCTAGCGGGCACTTGGAGTATGTAGGTTAACTAGGGGGCACTTGGACTATCTAGGTTAACTAGCGGGCCCTTGGACGATGTAGGTTAACTAGCGGGCCGTTGGCCTATGTAGGTTAACTAGCGGACCCTTGGACTATGTAGGTTAACTAGCGGGCACTTGGACGATCTAGGTTAACTAGCGGGTACTTGGACTATGTAGGTTAACCAGCGGGCCCATGGACTATGTTGATTAACTAGCGGCACTTGGACTATCTACGTTAACTAGCGGGCCCTTGGACTATGTAGATTCCCTAGCGGGCACTTGGACTATGTATGTTCCAGAGCGGGCACTTGGACAATGTAGGTTCCCTAGCAGGCACTTGGACTATGTAGGTTCCCTAGCGGGCACTTGTACTATATAGGTTAACTAGAGGCCCCTTGAACTAGGCAGATTAACTAGAGGCACATGGACTATCTACGTTAACTAGCGGGCCCTTGGACTATGTAGTTTACCTAGCAGGCACTTGGACTATGTAGGTTAACTAGAGGGTACTTGGACTATCTAGGTTACTTAGCGGGCACTTGGACTATGTACGTTCCCTAGCGGGCACTTGGGCTATCTACGTTACCTAGCTGGCACTTGGATTATGTAGGTTAACGAACGGGCACTTGGACTATGTAGGTAACCTAATGGTTACTTGGACTGTCTAGGTTACCTAGCGGGGACTTGGACTATGTAGCTTAACTAGTGGGCACTTGGACTATGTAGGTTAACTAGCGGGCCCTTGGTCTATGTAGGTTAACTAGCAGGCCTTTGGACTATGTAAGTTAACTAGAGGCTACTTTGATGATCCTGCTTAACTAGCGGGAACTTGGACTATCTAGGTTAACTAGCGGACACTTGGACAATCTAGGTTAACTAGCGGGCACTTGGACTTTGTTGGTTCCCTAGCGGGCATTTGGACTATATAAGTTACCTAGTGGGCACTTGGACTATGTAGGTTACCTAGCGGGCACTTGGACTATTAGGTTAACTAGCAGGCACTTGGATTATCTAGGTTAACTAATGGGGACTTGGACTATGTATGTTCCAGAGCGGGCAATTGGACTATGTAGGTTCCCAGCGGGCACTTGGACTATCTAGGTTCCCTAAAGGGCACTTGGACTATCTAGGTTACCTAGCGGGCACTTGGACTACGTAGATTAACTAGCAGACAATTGGCCGATCTAGGTTAACTAGCGGGTACTTGAACTATCTAGGTTAACTAGCGGTCCCTTGGACAATAGGTTAACTAGCGGACACTTGCACTATGTAGGTTACCTAGCGGGCACTTACTATCTAGATTAACTAGCGGGCACTTTGACTATGTAGGTTAACTAAAGGACACTTTCGCTATGTAGGTTACATAGCGGGCACTTTGACTATGTCGGTTAACTAGCAGGCCCTTGGACTATCTAGATTAGCTAACTGGCACTTGGACTATGTAGGTTAACTAGTGTACACTTGCATGATCTAGGTTAACTAGCGGGCTCTTGCACTATGTTGGTTAACTAGCGAGCCCCTTGACTATGTAGGTTAACTAGTGGGCACTTGGATTATCTAGGTTACCTATCGGGCACTTGGACTATGTAGGTTCCCTAGCGGGCATTTGGACTATATAGATAACCTAGCGGGCACTTAGACTCTGTAGGTTCCCTAGCGGGCACTTGTACTATGTAGGTTAATTAGCGGACACTTGGACGATCTAGGTTAACTAGCAGGTACTTGGATTAAGTAGGTTAACTAGCGGGCCCGTGAACTATGTAGATTAACTAGCGGGCATTTGGACTATGTAGGTTCTCTAGCGGGCACTTGGACTCTCTATATTCCATACGGACACTTGAACTATGTAAGTTAACTACTGGGCACTTGGACTATGTAGGTTAACTAGCGGGCCCTTGGACTATATAGGTTACCTAGCGGGCACTTGGACTTTGTAGGTTAACTACCGGGCACTTGCACTATCTAGGTTACCGAACAGGCATTTGGACTATGTAGGTAACCTAGCGGGCACTTGGAGAGTCTAGGTTGCCTAGCGGGCACTTGGACTTCTAGGTTAACGAACGGGCACTTGGACTATGTATGCTGCATAGCGGGCAATTGGACTATCTAGGTTAGGTAACGGGCACTTGGACGATCTAGGTTAACTAGCGGGTACTTGGACTATGTAGGTTAACCAGCGGGACCTTGGACTATGTTGATTAACTAGCGGCACTTGGACTATCTACGTTAACTAGCGGGCCCTTGGACTATGTAGTTTACCTAGCAGGCACTTGGACTATGTAGGTTAACTAGCGGGCACTTGGACTATCTAGGTTACTTAGCGGGCACTTGGACTATGTACGTTCCCTAGCGGGCACTTGGGCTATCTACGTTACCTAGCGGGCACTTGGATTATGTAGGTTAACGAACGGGCACTTCGACTATCTAGGTTCCCTAACGGGCACTTGGAATATGTAGGTTACCTATCGGGCACTTGGACTATGTAGGTTCCTCTGCGGGCACTTGGACTACGTAGGTTCCCTATCAGGCACTTGGACTATGTAGGTTAACTAGCGGGCACTTGGATGATCAATGTTAACTAGCGGGCACTTGGACTATCTAGGTTAACTAGCAGGCACTTGGACTATCTAGGTTGATTAGGGGGCACTTGTACAATGCAGGTTCCCTAGCGGGCAATTTGACTATGTAGGTTCCCTAGCGGGCACTTGGACTATATAGGTTCCCTAAGGGCACTTTGACTATGTAGGTTAACTAGCGGGCACTTGGAATATCTAGGTTAACTAGCGGGCCCTTGGACTATGTAGGTAAACTAGCGGGCACTTGGACTATCTAGGTTAACTAGCGGGTTCTTGGACTATGTAGGTTAACTAGCGGGCACTTGGACTATCTAGGTTAACTAGCTGACCTTGGACTATGTAGGTTAACTAGCGGGCACTTGGACTATCTAGGTTAACTAGCTGTCCTTGGACTATGTAAGTTAACTAGCGGGCACTTGGACTATCTAGGTTAACTAGCGGGCACTTGCACAATGCAGGTTCCCTAGCGGGCACTTTGACTATATAGGTTCTCTAGCGGGCACTTGGACAATCTAGTTTACCTAGCGGGCACTTGGACTATCTAGGTTCCCTAACGGGCACTTGGAATATGTAGGTTCCCTATCGGGCACTTGGACTTTGTAGGTTCTTCTGCGGGCAATTGGACTATGTAGTTTCCCTATCAGGCACTTGGACTATGTAGGTTAACTAGCGGGCACTTGGATGATCAAGGTTAACTAGCGGGCACTTGGACTATCTAGGTTAACTAGCGGGCACTTGGACTATCTAGGTTATTTAGCGGGCAATTATACAATGCAGGTTCCCTAGCGGGCATTTTGACTATGTAGGTTCCCTAGCGAGCACTTGGACTATATAGGTTACCTAGCGGGCACTTGGACTATGTATGTCCCCTAGCGGGCATGGACTATCTAGGTTAAGTAGAGGGCCC
This sequence comes from Tenrec ecaudatus, assembly GCF_050624435.1. Classification (NCBI taxonomy): domain Eukaryota; kingdom Metazoa; phylum Chordata; class Mammalia; order Afrosoricida; family Tenrecidae; genus Tenrec; species Tenrec ecaudatus. Next base: position 111,140,563 of record NC_134534.1, read on the forward strand.
TTGGACTATGTAGGTTAACTAGCGGGCACTTGGACTCTCTAGATTAACTTGCGGGCCCTTGGACTATCTAGGTTTACTAGCGGGCAGTTGGACTATCTAGGTTAACTAGCGGGCACTTGGACCATGTAGTTTCCCTAGCGGGCATTTGGATTATTTAGGTTACTTAGTGGGCACTTGGACTATCTAGGTTACCCAGCAGGCACTTGGACTATTTAGGTTAACTAGAAGGCACTTGGACTATCAAGGTTAACTAGCGGGCACGTGGACTATCTAGGTTAACTAGCAGGCACTTGGACTATGTAATTTCCCTAGAGGGCATTTGGCTTATATAGGTTACCTAGCGGGCACTTGGACTATGTAGGTTAACTAGCGGGCCCGTGAACTATGTAGATTAACTATTGGGCACTTGGACACTGTAGGTTCCCTAGCGGGCACTTGGACTCTGTATGTTCCCTACAGACACTTGATCTATGTAAGTTAACTACTGGGCACTTGGACTATGTAGGTTAACTAGCGGGTCCTTGGACTATATAGGTTACCTAGCGGGCACTTGGACTATGTAGGTTAACTACCGGGCACTTGCACTATCTAGGTTACCGAACGGGCATTTGGACTATGTAGGTAACCTAGCGGGCACTGGAGAGTCTAGGTTGCCTAGCGGGCACTTGGATTTCTAGGTTAACGAAAGGGCACTTGGACTATGTATGTTGCATAGCGGGCAATTGGACTATCTAGGTTAGGTAAAGGGCACTTGGACTATCTAGGTTTCTTAGCGGGCACTTGGACGATCTAGGTTAACTAGAGGGCACTTGGACTGTCTAGGTTTCTTAGCGGGTACTTGGACTATGTAGGTTAACTAGTGGGCCCTTGAACTATGTAGAATAACCAGCGGCACCTGGACTATCTACGTTAACTAGCGGGCCCTTGGACTATGTAGATACCCTAGCGGGCATTTGGACTATATAGATAACCTAGAGGGCACTTTGACTTTGTAGGTTACCTAGCGGCACATGGACTATCTAGGTTACCTAGCTGGCACTTGAACTATCTACGTTGCCTAGCGGGTTCTTGGAGTATGTAGGTTATCTAGCGGGCTGTTGACTATCTAGGTTAACTAACGGGCACTTGGACTATGTATGTTCCATTGCGGGCCCTTGGACTATGTAAGTTCCCTATCGGGCACTTGGAGTAGGTAGGTTCCTTAGCGGGCACTTGGTCTATCTAGGTTAACTAGCGGGCACTTGGAGTATCTAGGTTAACTAGCGAGCACTTGGACTATCTAGGATAACTAGCGGGCACATGGTCTATTAGAGTCCCTTGCGGGCATTTGGACTATATAGGTTACCTAGCGGGCACTTGGACTATGTAGGTTAACGAACATGCACTTGGACTATGTAAGTAACCTAGTGGTTACTTGAACTGTCTAGGTTACCTAGCGGGCACTTGGAGTATGTAGGTTAACTAGGGGGCACTTGGACTATCTAGGTTAACTAGCGGGCCCTTGGACGATGTAGGTTAACTAGCTGGCCGTTGGACTATGTAGGATAACTAGCGGGCCCTTGGACTATGTAGGTTAACTAGCGGGCACTTGGACGATCTATGTTAACTAGCGGGTACTTGGACTATGTAGGTTAACCAGCGGGCCCTTGGACTATGTTGATTAACTAGCGTCACTTGGACTATCTACGTTAACTAGCGGGGCCTTGGACTATGTAGATTCCCTAGCGGGCACTTGGACTAAGTATGTTCCAGAGCGGACAATTGGACAATGTAGGTTCCCTAGCAGGCACTTGGACTATGTAGGTTCCCTAGCGGGCACTTGTACTATGTAGGTTAACTAGCGGACACTTGGACGATCTAGGTTAACTAGCGGGTAATTTGACTATGTAGGTTAAATAGAGGGCCCTTGAACTATGCAGATTAACTAGAGGCACTTGGACTATCTACGTTAACTAGCGGGCCCTTGGACTATGTAGTTTACCTAGCAGGCACTTGGACTATGTAGGTTAACTAGCGGGCACTTGGACTATCTAGGTTACTTAGCGGGCACTTGGACTATGTACGTTCCCTAGCGGGCACTTGGGCTATCTACGTTACCTAGCGGGCACTTGGATTATGTAGGTTAACGAACGGGCACTTCGACTATCTAGGTTCCCTAACGGGCACTTGGAATATGTAGGTTCCCTATCGGGCACTTGGACTATGTAGGTTCCTCTGCTGGCACTTGGAATATGTAGGTTCCCTATCAGGCACTTGGACTATGTAGGTTAACTAGCGGGCACTTGGATGATCAAAGTTAACTAGCGGGCACTTGGACTATCTAGGTTGATTAGGGGGCACTTGTACAATGCAGGTTCCCTAGCGGGCAATTTGAGTATGTAGGTTCCCTAGCGGACACTTGGATTATATAGGTTCCCTAAGGGCACTTTGACTATGTATGTTAACTAGCGGCCACTTGGAATATCTAGGTTAACTAGCGGGCCCTTGGACTATGTAGGTAAACGAGCGGGCACTTGGACTATCTAGGTTAACTAGCGGGTTCTTGGACTATGTAGGTTAACTAGCGGGCACTTGGACTATCTAGGTTAACTAGCTGACCTTGGACTATGTAGGTTAACTAGCGGGCACTTGGACTATCTAGGTTAACTAGCTGTCCTTGGACAATGTAAGTTAACTAGCGGGCACTTGGACTATCTAGGTTAACTAGCGGGCACTTGCACAATGCAGGTTCCCTAGCGGGCACTTTGACTATGTAGGTTCCCTAGCGGGCACTTGGACAATCTAGTTTACCTAGCGGGCACTTGGACTATCTAGGTTGCCTAACGGGCACTTGGAATATGTAGGTTCCCTATCGGGCACTTGGACTATGTAGGTTCTTCTGCGGGCAATTGGACTATGTAGGTTCCCTATCAGGCACTTCGACTATGTAGGTTAACTAGCGGGCACTTGGATGATCAAGGTTAACTAGTGGGCACTTGGACTATCTAGGTTAATTAGCGGGCACTTATACAATGCAGGTTCCCTAGCGGGCATTTTGACTATGTAGGTTCCCTAGCGAGCACTTGGACTATATAGGTTACCTAGCGGGCACTTGGACTATGTACGTCCCCTAGCGGGCATGGACTATCTAGGTTAACTAGAGGGCCCTTGGACTATGTAGGTTAACTAGCGGGCACTTGGATGATCAAAGTTAACTAGCGGGCATTTGGACTATCTAGGTTAACTAGCGGGCACTTGGACTATCTAGGTTAATTAGCGGGCACTTATACAATGCAGGTTCCCTAGCGGGCATTTTGACTATGTAGGTTCCCTAGTGGGCACTTGGACTATCTAGGTTACCCAGCAGGCACTTGGACTATTTAGGTTAACTAGAAGGCACTTGGACTATCAAGGTTAACTAGCGGGCACGTGGACTATCTAGGTTAACTAGCAGGCACTTGGACTATGTAAATTCCCTAGCGGGCATTTGGCTTATATAGGTTACCTAGCGGGCACTTGGACAATGTAGGTTACCTCGCGGGCACTTGGACTATCTAGGTTGCCTTACGGGCACTTGGAATATGTAGGTTCCCTATCGGGCACTTGGACTATGTAGGTTCTTCTGCGGGCAATTGGACTATGTAGGTTCCCTATCAGGCACTTCGACTATGTAGGTTAACTAGCGGGCACTTGGATGATCAAGGTTAACTAGCGGGCATTTGGACTATCTAGGTTAACTAGCGGGCACTTGGACTATCTAGGTTAATTAGCGGGCACTTATACAATGCAGGTTCCCTAGTGGGCATTTTGACTATGTAGGTTCCCTAGCGAGCACTTGGACTAAATAGGTTACCTAGCGGGCACTTGGACTATGTACGTCCCCTAGCGAGCATGGACTATCTAGGTTAACTAGATGGCCCTTGGACTATGTAGGTTAACTAGCGGGCACTTGGATGATCAAAGTTAACTAGCGGGCATTTGGACTATCTAGGTTAACTAGCGGGCACTTGGACTATCTAGGTTAATTAGCGGGCACTTATACAATGCAGGTTCCCTAGCGGGCCTTTTGACTATGTAGGTTCCCTAGTGGGCACTTGGACTATCTAGGTTACCCACCAGGCACTTGGACTATTTAGGTTAACTAGAAGGCACTTGGACTATCAAGGTTAACTAGCGGGCACGTGGACTATCTAGGTTAACTAGCAGGCACTTGGACTATGTAAATTCCCTAGCGGGCATTTGGCTTATATAGGTTACCTAGCGGGCACTTGGACTATGTAGGTTACCTAGCGGGCACTTGGACTATCTAGGTTAACTAGCGGGCACTTGGATTATCTAGGTTAACTAACGGACACTTGGACTATGTATGTTCCAGAGCGGGCAATTGGAATATGTAGGTTGCCTAGCGGGCACTTAGACTATCTATGTTCCCTAAAGGGCACTTGGACTATCTAGGTTACCGAACGGGCACTTGGACTATGTAGGTTAACTAGCGGACAATTGGACGATCTAGGTTAATTAGCGGGTACTTGGACTATCTAGATTAACTAGCGGTCCCTTGGACAATAGGTTAACTAGCAGGCACTTGGTCTATGTAGGTTACCTAGCGGGCACTTGGAGTATGTAGGTTAACAAGGGGGCACTTGGACGATCTAGGTTAACTAGCGGGTACTTGGACTATGTAGGTTAACCAGCGGGCCCATGGACTATGTTGATTAACTAGCGGCACTTGGACTATCTACGTTAACTAGCGGGCCCTTGGACTATGTAGTTTACCTTGCAGGCACTTGGACTATGTAGGTTAACTAGCGGGTACTTGGACTATCTAGGTTACTTAGCGGGCACTTGGACTATGTACGTTCCCTAGCGGGCACTTGGGCTATCTACGTTACCTAGCGGGCACTTGGATTATGTAGGTTAACGAACGGGCACTTGGACTATGTAGGTAACCTAATGGTTACTTGGACTGTCTAGGTTACCTAGCGGGGACTTGGACTATGTAGCTTAACTAGCGGGCACTTGGACTATGTAGGTTAACTAGCGGGCCCTTGGTCTATGTAGGTTAACTAGCAGGCCTTTGGACTATGTAAGTTAACTAGAGGCTACTTTGATGATCCTGGTTAACTAGCGGGAACTTGGTCTATCTAGGTTAACTAGCGGACACTTGGACAATCTAGGTTAACTAGCGGGCACTTGAACTTTGTTGGTTCCCTAGCGGGCATTTGGACTATATAAGTTACCTAGTGGGCACTTGGACTATGTAGGTTACCTAGCGGGCACTTGGACTATCTAGGTTAACTAGCAGGCACTTGGATTATCTAGGTTAATTAATGGGGACTTGGACTATGTATGTTCCAGAGCGGGCAATTGGACTATGTAGGTTCCCAGCGGGCACTTGGACAATCTAGGTTCCCTAAAGGGCACTTGGACTATCTAGGTTACCTAGCGGGCACTTGGACTACGTAGGTTAACTAGCAGACAATTGGCCGATCCAGGTTCACTAGCGGGTACTTGAACTATCTAGGTTAACTAGCGGTCCTTTGGACAATAGGTTAACTAGCGGACACTTGCACTATGTAGGTTACCTAGCGAGCACTTACTATCTAGATTAACTAGCGGGCACTTTGACTATGTAGGTAAACTAAAGGACACTTTCACTATGTAGGTTACGTGGCGGGCACTTTGACTATGTCGGTTAACTAGAAGGCCCTTGGACTATCTAGATTAGCTAACTGGCACTTGGACTATGTAGGTTAACTAGTGTACACTTGCACGATCTAGGTTAACTAGCGGGCTCTTGCACTATCTAGGTTAACAAGCGAGCCCCTTGACTATGTAGGTTAACTAGTGGGCACTTGGATTATCTAGGTTACCTATCGGGCACTTGGACTATGTAGGTTCCCTAGCGGGCATTTGGACTATATAGATAACCTAGCGGGCACTTAGACTCTGTAGGTTCCCTAGCGGGCACTTGTACTATGTAGGTTAATTAGCGGACACTTGGACGATCTAGGTTAACTAGCTGGTACTTGGATTATGTAGGTTAACTAGCGGGCCCGTGAACTATGTAGATTAACTAGCGGGCATTTGGACTATGTAGGTTCCCTAGCGGGCACTTGGACTCTGTATGTTCCCTACGGACACTTGAACTATGTAAGTTAACTACTGGGCACTTGGACTATGTAGGTTAACTAGCGGGCCCTTGGACTATATAGGTTACCTAGCGGGCACTTGGACTTTGTAGGTTAACTACCAGGCACTTGCACTATCTAGGTTACCGAACAGGCATTTGGACTATGTAGGTAACCTAGCGGGCACTTGGAGAGTCTAGGTTCCCTAGCGGGCACTTGGACTTCTAGGTTAACGAACGGGCACATGGACTATGTATGTTGCATAGTGGGCAATTGGACTATCTAGGTTAGGTAACGGGCACTTGGACTATCTAGGTTTCTTAGCGGGCACTTGGACGATCTAGGTTAGGTAACGGGCACTTGGACTATCTAGGTTTCTTTGCGTGCACTTGGACGATCTAGGTTAACTAGAGGGCACTTGGACGATATAGGTTAACTAGAGGGCACTTGGACTATCTAGGTTTCTTAGCGGGTACTTGTACTATGTAGGTTAACTAGTGGGCCCTTGAACTATGTAGAATAACTAGCGGCACTTGGACTATCTAAGTTAACTAGCGGGCCTTTGGACAATGTAGATACCCTAGCGGGCATTTGGACTATATAGATAACCTAGCGGGCACTTTGAATTTGTAGGTTACATAGCGGCCCATAGACTATCTAGGTTACCGAGCTGGCACTTGAACTATCTACGTTGTCTAGCGGGTTCTTGGAGTATGTAGGTTACCTAGCGGGCTGTTGGACTATCTAGGTTAACTAACGGGCACTTGGACTATGTAGGATAACTAGCGTGCACTTGGACGATCTAGGTTAACTAGCGGGTTCTTGGACTATGTAGGTTAACTAGCATGCACTTGGACTATCTAGGTTTCTTAGCGGGCACTTGGACGATCTAGGTTAACAAGAGGGCACTTGGACTATCTAGGTTTCTTAGCGGGCACTTGGACGATCTAGGTTAACTAGAGGGCACTTGGACTATCTAGGTTAACTAGCGGGCACATGGATTATGTAGGTTAACTAGCGGGTACTTGGACTATGTAGGTTAACTAGCGGGCCCTTGGACTATGTAGATTAACTAGCGGCACTTGGACTATCTACGTTAACTAGCGGGCCCTTGGACTATGTAGATTCCCTAGCTGGCATTTGGACTATATAGATAACTTAGCGGGCTATTTGACTTTGTAGGTTACCTAGCGGCACATGGACTATCTAGGTTACCTAGTTGGCACTTGAACTATCTATGTTATAGCGGGTTCTTAGACTATGTAGGTTACCTAGCGGGCTGTTGGACTATCTAGGTTACCAAGCGGGGACATGGACTATGTAGGTTAACTAACGGGCACTTGGACTGTATAGATTCCCTAGCGGGCCCTTGGACTATGTAAGTTCCCTAGCGGGCACTTGGACTATGTGGGTTTCCTGGCGGGCATTTGGACTATCTAGGTTACCTAACGGGCACTTTTACTATGTAGGGTCCCTAGCGGGCACTTGGATTATGTAGGTTCCCAATCGGGCACTTGGACTATGTAGGTTAACTAGAGGGCATTTGGACTATGTAGGTTACCTAGCAGGCACTTGGACTATGTAGGTTCCCTATCGGGCACTTGGAAAATGTAGGTTAACTAGGGGGCACTAGGACTATGTAGGTTACCTAGCGGGCCCTTAGACAATCTAGGTTACCTAGCGAGCATTTGGACTATGTAGGCTCCCCAGCGGTCATTTGGACTATATAGATTACCTAGCGGGAACTTAGACTTTGTAGGTTACCTAGCGGGCACTTGGACTATCTAGGTTTCCTAGCTGGCACTTGAACTATCTAAGTTCCCTAGCGGGTACTTGGAGTATGTAGGTTACCTACCGGTCTGTTGGACTATCTAGGTTACCTAGCGGGCACTGGGACTATCTAGGTTAACTAACGGGCACTTGGACTATGTAGGGTCCCTAGCGGGCCTTTGGACTATGTAAGTTCCCTAGCGGGCACTTGGGCTATGTGGGTTCCCTAGCGGGCATTTGGACTATCTAGGTTACCTAACGGTCACTTGGATTATGAAGATTCCCTGGCGGGCACTTGGATTATGTAGGTTCCCTATCGGGCACTTGGACTATGTAGGTTAACTAGGGGGCATTTGGACTATGTAGGTTACCTAGCGGGCACTTGTTCTATGTAGGTTCCCTATCGGGCACTTGGGGAATGTAGGTTAACTACTGGGCACTAGGACAATGTAGGTTACCTAGCGGGCGCTTGGACTATCTAGGTTACCTAGGGGGACCTGGACTATGTAGGTTAACTAGTGGGCACTTGGACTATCTAGGTTACCTAACGGGCACTTGGACTATGTACGTTCCCTAGCGGACACTTGGACTATCTACGTTACCTACCGGGCACTTGGACTATGTACGTTTCCTAGCGGTTACTTGGACTAGATTGGTTCCCTAGCGGGTACTTGGTCTATCTAGGTTAACTAACGAGCACTTGGACTATCTAGGTTAACTAGCGGGCATTTGGAATATTAGGGCCCCTAGCGGGCATTTGGACTATATTGGTTACCTAGCGGGCACTTGGACTATGTAGGTTAACGAACGGGCACTTGGACTATGTAGGTAACCCAGTGGTCACTTGAACTGTCTATGTTACCTAGCGGGCACTTAGACTATGTAGGTTAACAAGCGGGCACTTGGACTATCTAGGTTAACTAGCGGGCCCTTGGACTATGTAGGTTAACTAGCGGGCCCTTGCACTATGTAGGTTAACTAGTAGGCCCATGGATTATGTAGGTTTACTAGCGGGCACTTGGACTATGTAGTTTCCCTAGCGGGCATTTGGACTATTTAGGTTACCTAGCGGGCACTTGGAATATGTAAGTTACCTAGGAGGCACTTGGACTATCTATGTTAACTAGCGGGCACTTGGAATATGTAGGTTAACTAGCGGACACTTGCACTATGTAGGTTACCTAGCAGTCACTTGGACTATCTAGGTTAACTAGTGGGCACTTGGACTATGTAGTTCAACTAGCGGGCCCTTGGACTATCTAGGTTAGCCAACGGGCACTTAGATTATGTAGGTTAACTACCGGGCACTTGGAATATGTAGGTTAAGTAGCGGACACTTGCACTATGAAGGTTAACTAGCGGGCCCATGGACTATGTAGGTTTACTAGCGGGCCCTTGGACTATCTAGGTTCCGTAAAGGGCACTTGGACTATCTAGGTTACCAAACGGGCACTTGGACTATCTAGGTTACCTAGCAGGCACTTGGACTATGTAGGGTAACAAAGGGGCCCTTGGACGATCTAGGTTACCTAGCGGGTACTTGAACTATCTAGGTTGACTAGTGGGCAATTGCAGTATCTAGGTTACCTAGCGGGCACTTGGACTATGCAAGTTCCCTAGCGGGCATTTGGACTATCTAGGTTAACTAGCGGGCACTTGGACAATCTAGGTTAACTAGCGTGCACTTGGACTATGTAGGTTCCCTAGCGGGCACTTGGACTCTGTATGTTCCCTACGGACACTTGAACTATGTAAGTTAACTAGCGGGCACTTGGACTATGTAGGTGAACTAGCGGGCCCTTGGACTATCTAGGTTACCTAGCGGGCACTTGAACTATGTAGGTTAACTACCGGGCACTTGCACTGTTTATGTTACCGAACGGGCATTTGGACTATGTAGGTAACCTAGCGGGTACTTGGAGAGTCTAGGTTACCTAGCGGGCACTTGGATTTCTAGGTTAACGAACGGGCACTTGGACTATGTATGTTGCATAGCGGGCAATTGGACTATCTAGGTTAGGTAACTGGCACTTGGACTATCTACGTTTCTTTGCGTGCACTTGGACGATCTAGGTTAACTAGAGGGCACTTGGACTATCTAGGTTTCTTAGCGGATACTTGGACTATGTAGGTCAACTAGCGGGCCATTGTACTATGTAGATTAACTAGCGGCACATGGACTATCTACGTTAACTAGCGGGCCCTTGGACTATGTAGATTCCCTAGCTGGCATTTGGACTATATAGATAACCTAGCGGGCACTTTGACTTTGTAGGTTACATAGCGGCACATGGACTATCTAGGTTACCTAGCTGGCACTTGAACTATCTACGTTATAGCGGGTTTTTAGAGTATGTAGGTTACCTAGAGGGCTGTTGGACTATCTAGTTTACCAAGCGGGAACTTGGACTATCTAGGTTAACTAACGAGCACTTGGACTGTGTAGATTCCCTAGCGGGCCCTTGGACTATGTAAGTTCCCTAGCCGGCACTTGGACTATGTGGGTTTCCTGGCGGGCATTTGGACTATCTAGGTTACCTAACGGGCACTTGGACTATGTAGGTTCCCTAGCGGGCACTTGGATTATGTAGGTTCCCTATCGGGCACTTGGACTATGTAGATTAACTAGAGGGCATTTGGACTATGTAGGTTACCTAGCGGGCACTTGGACTATGTAGGTTCCCTATCGGGCACTTGGAGAATATAGGTTTACTAGGGGGCACTAGGACTATGTAGGTTACCTAGCGGGCCCTTGGACTATCTAGGTTACCTAGGGGAAACCTGGACTAGGTAGGTTAACTAGTGGGCACTTGGACTATCTAGGTTACCTAGCAGACAAATGGCCTATGTACGTTCCCTAGCGGGCACTTCGACTATCTACGTTACCTAGTGGGCACTTGGACTATGTATGTTACCTAGCGGGCACTTGGACTATGTACGTTTCCTAACGGGTACTTGGACTAGATAGGTTCCCTAGCAGGCACTTGGTCTATCTAGGTTAACTAGCGAGCACTAGGACTATCTAGGTTAACTAGCGGGCATATGGACTATTAGGGCCCCTAACGGGCATTTGGACTATCTAGGTTAACTAGCGGGCACTTGGACTATGTAGGTTAACTAGCGGGCCCTTGGACTATGTAGGTTACCTAGTGGGCACTTGGACTATGTAGATTAACTAGCGGCACTTGGACTATCTACGTTAACTAGCGGGCCCTTGGACTATGTAGATTCCCTAGCGGGCACTTGGACTATGTATGTTCCATAGCGGGCACTTGGACTATGTAGGTTCCCTAGCAGTCACTTGGAATATGTAGGTTCCACAGCGGGCACTTAGACTATCTAGGTACCCTAGCGGGCACTTGTACTATGTAGGTTAATTAGCGGACACTTGGACGATCTAGGTTAACTAGCGGGTACTTGGATTATGTTGGTTAACTAGCGGGCCCTTGAACTATGTAGATTAACTAGCGGGCACTTGGACTATGTAGGTTCTCTAGCCGGCAATTGGACTCTGTATGTTCCCTACGGACACTTGAACTATGTAAGTTAACTATCGCGCTTTGGACTATGTAGGTTAACTAGCGGACACTTGCACTATGTAGGTTAACTAGTGGGCCCATGGACTATGTAGGTTTACTAGCGGGCCCTTGGACTATCCAGGTTCCCTAAGGGGCACTTGGACTATCTAGTTACCGAACGGGCACTTGGACTATGTAGGCTAACTAGGGGGCCCTTGAACGATCTATGTTACCTAGTGGGCACTTGGATTATGTAAGTTCCCTAGCGGGCCCTTGGACTGTCTACGTTAACTAGCGGGCACTTGGAATATGTAGGTTAACTAGCGGACACTTGCACTATGTAGGTTACCTAGCAGGCACTTGGACTATCTAGGTTAACTAGCGGGCACTTGGACTATCTAGGTTAACTAGCGTGCACTTGGACTATGTAGGTTCCTTAGCGGGCACTTGGACTATCTAGGTTGCCTAGCGGGCACTTGGTCTATGTAGGTTAACTAGCGTGCCCTTGGACTATCTAGGTTACGTAGCGGGCACTTGGTATATAGGTTAACTAGCGGGTACTTGCACTATGTAGGTTAACTAGAGGACACTTGGATTATCTAGGATAACTAGTGAGCCCTTGGACTATGTAGGTTAACTATCAGGCACTTGGCCGATCTAGGTTAACTAGCGGGCACTTGGACTATCAAAGTTATCAAGTGAGCCCTTGGACTATGTAGGTTACCTAGCGGGCACTAGGACTATATAGGTTACATAGCGGGCACTTGGACTATGTTGGTTACCTAGTGGGCACGTGGAATATATAGGTTAATGAACGGGCATTGGAATATGCATGTAACCTAGCGGGCACTTCTACTGTCTTGGTTACCTAGCGAGCACTTGGACTTCTAGGTCAACGAACGGGCTCTTGGACTATGTAGGTTCCCTAGCGGGAACTTGGACTCTGTATGTTCCCTACGGACACTTGAACTATGTAAGTTAACTAGCGGGCACTTGGACTATGTAGGTTAACTAGCGGGCCCTTGGACTATCTAGGTTACCTAGCGGGCACTTGAACTATGTAGGTTAACTACTGGGCACTTGCACTATTTAGGTTACCGAACGGGCATTTGGACTATGTAGGTAACCTAGCGGGCACTTGGAGAGTCTACTTTACCTAGCGGGCACTTGGACTTCTAGGTTAACGAACGGACACTTGGACTATGTATGTTGCATAGCGGGCAATTGGACTATCTAGGTTAGGTAATGGGCCCTTGGACTATCTAGGTTTCTTTGCGTGCACTTGGACGATCTAGGTTAACTAGACGGCATTTGGACTATCTAGGTTAACTAGCGGGCACTTGGACTATCTAGGTTTCTTAGCGTATACTTGGACTATATAGGTTAACTAGCGGGCCATTGGACTATGTAGATTACCTAGCTGGCATTTGGACTATATAGTTAACCTAGCGGGCACTTTGACTTTGTAGGTTACATAGTGGCACATGGACTATCTAGGTTACCTAGCTGGCACTTGAACTATGTACGTTATAGCGGGTTTTTACAGTATGTAGGTTACCTAGCGGGCTGTTGGACTATCTAGGTTACCAAGCGGGCACTTGGACTATCTAGGTTTAATAACGGGCACTTGGACTGTGTAGATTCCCTAGTGGGCCCTTGGACTATGTAAGTTCCCTAGCGGGCACTTGGACTATATAGGTTTCCTGGCGGGCATTTGGACTATGTAGGTTCCCTAGCAGTCACTTGGACTATGTAGGTTCCAGAACGGGCACTTAGACTATCTAGGTTCCCTAGCGGGCACTTGGACTATGTAGGTTCCCTAGCGGGCACTTGGATTATGTAGGTTCCCTATCGGGCACTTGGACTATGTAGATTAACTAGAGGGCATTTGGACTATGTAGGCTACCTAGCGGGCACTTGGACTATGTAGGTTCCCTATCGGGCACTTGGAGAATGTAGGTTAACTAGGGGGCACTAGGACTATGTAGGTTACCTAGCGAGCCCTTGGACTATCTAGGTTACCTAGGGGAAACGTGGACTATGTAGGTTAACTAGTGGGCACTTGGACTATCTACGTTACCTAGCAGGCACTTGGACTATGTATGTTCCCTAGCGGGCACTTGGACTATCTACGTTACCTAGTGGGCACTTGGACTATGTACGTTACCTAGCGGGCAATTGGACTATGTACGTTTCCTAGCGGGTACTTGGACTAGATAGGTTCCCTAGCGGGCACATGGTCTATCTAGGTTAACTAGCGAGCACTTGGACTATCTAGGTTAACTAGCGGGCATATGGACTATTAGGGCCCCTAGCGGGCATTTGGACTATATTGGTTACCTAGCGGGCACTTGGACTATGTAGGTTAACGAACGTGCACTTGGACTATGTAGGTAACCTAGTGGTCACTTGAAATGTCTAGGTTACCTAGCGGGCACTTGGACTATGTAGGTTAACTAGCGGGCACTTGGACTATCTAGGTTAACTAGCGGGCCCTTGGACTATGTAGGTTACCTAGTGGGCAGTTGGACTATGTAGATTAACTAGCGGCACTTGGACTATCTACGTTAACTAGTGGGCCCTTGGACTAAGTAGATTCCCTAGCGTGCACTTGGACTATGTATTTTCCAGAGCGGGCACTTGGACTATGTAGGTTCCCTAGCAGTCACTTGGACTATGTAGGTTCCAGAACGGGCACTTAGATTATCTAGGTTCCCTAGCGGGCACTTGTACTATGTAGGTTAATTAGCGGACACTTGAACGATCTAGGTTAACTAGCGGGTACTTGTATTATGTAGGTTAACTAGCGGGCCCTTGAACTATGTAGATTAACTAGCGAGCACTTGGACTATGTAGGTTCCCTAGCCGGCAATTGGATTCTGTATGTTCCCTACGGACACTTGAACTATGTAAGTTAACTACCGCGCACTTGGACTATGTAGGTTAACTTGCGGACACTTGCACTATGTAGGTTAACCGGCGGGCCCATGGACTCTGTAGGTTTACTAGCGGGCCATTGGACTATCCAGGTTCCCTAAAAGGCACTTGGACTATCTAGTTACCGAACGGGCACTTGGACTATGTAGGCTAACTAGGGGGCCCTTGGACGATCTAGGTTACCTAGCGGGCACTTGCACTATCTAGGTTACCTAGTGGGCACTTGGACAATGTAAGTTCCCTAGCGGGCACTTGGACTGTCTATGTTAACTAGCGGGCACTTGGAATATGTAGGTTAACTAGCGGAAACTTGCACTATGTAGGTTACCTAGCAGGCACATGGACTATCTAGGTTAACTAGCGGGCACTTGGATTATCTAGGTTAATTAGCGTGCACTTGGACTATGTAGGTTCCTTAGCGGGCACTTGGACTATCTAGGTTGCCTAGCGGGCACTTGGTCTATGTAGGTTAACTAGCGTGCCCTTGGACTATCTAGGTTACGTAGCAGGCACTTGGTATATAGGTTAACTAGCGGGTACTTGGACTATGTAGGTTAACTAGAGGACACTTGAATTATCGAGGTTAACTAGTGGGCCCTTGGACTATGTAGGTTAACTAGCAGGCACTTGGACAATCTAGGTTAACTAGCGGGCACTTGGACGATCTAGGTTAACTAGCGGGCACTTGGACTATCAAAGTTAACAAGTGAGCCCTTGGACTATATAGGTTACCTAGCGGGCACTTGGACTATATAGGTTACCTAGCGGGCACTTGGACTATTTAGGTTACCTAGCGGGCATTGGACTATCTAGGTTAACGAACGGGCATTGGAATATGCAGGTAACCTAGCGGGCACTTCTACTGTCTAGGTTACCTAGCGAGCACTTGGACTTCTAGGTCAACGAACGGGCTCTTGGACCATGTAGGTTGCCTAGCGGGCACTTGGACTATCCAGGTTAGGTAACGGGCACTTGGATTATCTAGGTTACCTAGCGGGAACTTCGTCAATGTAAGTTACCTAGCGGGCACTTGGACTATCTAGGTTACCTAAAGGGCACTTTGACTATCTAGGTTACCTAGCGGGCACATGGACTATGTAGGTTAACTAGCGAGCACTTGGACTCTAGGTCACCTAGCGGGCACTTGGACTATCTAGGTTACCTAGCGGGCACTTGGACTATCTAGGTTACCAAGCGGGGACTTGGACTATCTAGGTTACCTAAAGGGCACTTTGACTATCTAGGTTACCTAGCGGGCACATGGACTATGTAGGTTAACTAGCGAGCACTTGGACTCTAGGTTACCTAGTGGGCACTTGGACTATCTAGGTTACCTAGCGGGCACTTGGACTATCTAGGTTACCAAGCGGGGACTTGGACAATCTAGGTTACCTAGGGGAAACCTGGACTATGTAGGTTAACTAGTGGGCACTTGGACTATCTAGGTTACCTAGCAGGCACTTGGACTATGTACGTTCCCTAGCGGGCACTTGGACTATCTACGTTTCCCAGTGGGTACTTGGACTAGATAGGTTCCCTAGCGGGCACTTGGACTATCTATGTTAACTAGCGGGCATATGGACTATTAGGGCCCCTAGCGGGCATTTGGGCTATATTGGTTACCTAGCGGGCACTTGGACTATGTAGGTTAACGAACGGGAACTTGGACTATGTAGGTAACCTAGTGGTCACTTGAAATGTCTAGGTTACCTTGTGGGCACTTGGACTATCTAGGTTAACTAGCGGGCCCTTGGACTATGTAGGTTAACTAGCGGCCCCGTGGACTATGTAGGTTACCTAGTGGGCACTTGGACTATGTAGAATAACTAGTGGCACTTGGAGTATCTATGATAACTAGCGGGCCCTTGGACTATGTAGATTCCCTAGCGGGCACTTGGACTATGTATGTTCCAGAGCGGGCACTTGGATATGTAGGTTCCCTAGCAGTCACTTGGAATATGTAGGTTCCACAGCGGGCACTTAGACTATCTAGGTTCCCTAGCGGGCACTTGTAC
This sequence comes from Tenrec ecaudatus, assembly GCF_050624435.1. NCBI lineage: Eukaryota > Metazoa > Chordata > Mammalia > Afrosoricida > Tenrecidae > Tenrec > Tenrec ecaudatus. The sequence goes on from NC_134534.1 coordinate 111,156,913, forward strand.
TATGTAGGTTAATTAGCGGACATTTGGACGTTCTAGGTTAACTTGTGGGTACTTGGATTATGGAGGTTAACTAGCGGGCCCTTGAACTATGTAGATTAACTAGCGGGCACTTGGACTATGTAGGTTCCCTACCGGGCACTTGGACTCTGTATGTTCCCTACGGACACTTGAACTATGTAAGTTAACTACCGGGCACTTGGACTATGTAGGTTAACTAGCGGACACTTGCACTAAGTAGGTTAACTAGCCGGCCCATGGACTATGTAGGTTTACTAGCGGGCCCTTGGACTATCCAGGTTCCCTAAAGGGCACTTGGACTATCTAGTTACCGAACGGGCACTTGGACTATGTAGGCTAACTAGGGGGCCCTTGGACGATCTAGGTTACCTAGTGGGCACTTGGACTGTCTATGTTAACTAGCGGGCACTTGGAATATGTAGGTAAACTAGCGGGAACTAGGAATATGTAGGTTAAGTAGCCGACACTTGCACTATGAAGTTTAACTAGCGGGCCCATGGACTATGTAGGTTTACTAGCGGGCCCTTGGACTATCTAGGTTACCTAGCGGGCACTTGGAATATGTAGGCTAACTAGGGGGCCCTTGGACTATCTAGGTTTCCTAGCGGGTACTTGAACTATCTAGATTAACTAGCGGCACTTGCAGTATCTAGGTTCCCTAGCGGGCACTTGGACTATCTATGTTAACTAGCGGGCACTTGGAATATGTAGGTTAACTAGCAGACACTTGCACTATGTAGGTTACCTAGCAGTCACTTGGACTATCTAGGTTAACTAGCGGGCACTTGGACTATGTAGGTCAACTAGCGTGCCCTTGGACTATCTAGGTTAGCCAACGGGCACTTAGATTATGTAGGTTAACTACCAGGCACTTGGAATATCTAGGTTAAGTAGCGGACACTTGCACTATGAAGGTTAACTAGCGGGCCCATGGACTATGTAGGTTTACTTGCGGGCCCTTGGACTATCTAGGTTCCGTAAAGGGCACTTGGACTATCTAGGTTACCTAGCAGGCACTTGGACAATGTAGGCTAACTAAGGGGCCCTTGGACGATCTAGGTTACCTAGCGGGTACTTGAACTATCTAGGTTAACTAGCGGGCAATTGCCGTATCTAGGTTACCTAGCGGGAACTTGGACTATGTAAGTTCCCTAGTGGGCACTTGGACTATCTATGTTAACTAGCGGTCACTTGGAATATGTAGGTTAACTAGCGGACAATTGCACTATGTAGGTTACCTAGCAGGCACTTGGACTATCTAGGTTAACTAGCGGGCACTTGGACAATCTAGGTTAACTAGCGTGCACTTGGACTATATAGGTTCCCTAGCGGGCACTTGGACTCTGCATGTTCCCTATGGACACTTGAACTATGTAAGTTAACTAGCGGGCACTTGGACTATGTAGGTTAACTAGCGGGCCCTTGGACTATATAGGTTACCTAGCGGGCACTTGAACTATGTTGGTTAACTACCGGGCATTTGCACTATTTAGGTTACCGAACGGGCATTTGGACTATGTAGGTAACCTAGCGGGCACTTGGTGAGTCTAGGTTACCTAGCGGGCACTTGGACTTCTAGGTTAACGAACGGGCACTTGGACTATGTAGGTTCCCTAGCAGTCACTTGGACTATGTAGGTTCCAGAACGGGCACTTAGACTATCTAGGTTCCCTAGCGGGCACTTCTACTATGTAGGTTAATTAGCGGACACTTGGACGATCTAGGTTAACTAGCGGGTACTTGGATTATGTAGGTTAACTAGCAGGCCCTTGAACTATGTAGATTAACTAGCGGGCACTTGGACTATGTAGGTTCCCTAGCCGGCAATTGGATTCTGTATGTTCCCTACGGACACTTGAACTATGTAAGTTAACTACCGCGCACTTGGACTATGTAGGTTAACTTGCGGACACTTGCACTATGTAGGTTAACCGGCGGGCCCATGGACTCTGTAGGTTTACTAGCGGGCCATTGGACTATCCAGGTTCCCTAAAAGGCACTTGGACTATCTAGTTACCGAACGGGCACTTGGACTATGTAGGCTAACTAGGGGGCCCTTGGACGATCCAGGTTACCTAGCGGGCACTTGCACTATCTAGGTTACCTAGTGGGCACTTGGACTATGTAAGTTCCCTAGCGGGCACTTGGACTGTCTATGTTAACTAGCGGGCACTTGGAATATGTAGGTTAACTAGCGGACACTTGCACTATGTAGGTTACCTAGCAGGCACTTGGACTATCTAGGTTAACTAGCGGGCACTTGGACTATCTAGGTTAACTAGCGTGCACTTGGACTATGTAGGTTCCTTAGCGGGCACTTGGACTATCTAGGTTGCCTAGCGGGCACTTGGTCTATGTAGGTTAACTATCGTGCCCTTGGACTATCTAGGTTACGTAGCGGGCACTTGGTATATAGGTTAACTAGCGGGTACTTGGACTATGTAGGTTAACTAGAGGACACTTGGATTATCTAGGTTAACTAGTGGGCCCTTGGACTATGTAGGTTAATTAGCAGGCACTTGGACAATCTAGGTTAACTAGCGGGCACTTGGACGATCTAGGTTAACTAGCGGGCACTTGGACTATCTAGGTTACCAAGCGGGGACTTGGACTATCTAGGTTACCTAAAGGGCACTTTGACTATCTAGGTTACCTAGCGGGCACATGGACTATGTAGGTTAACTAGCGAGCACTTGGACTCTAGGTTACCTAGTGGGCACTTGGACTATCTAGGTTACCTAGCGGGCACTTGGACTATCTAGGTTACCAAGCGGGGCCTTGGACTATCTAGGTTAACTAACGGGCACTTTGACAGTGTAGATTCCCTAGCAGGCCCTTGGACTATGTAAGTTCCCTACGGGCACTTGGACTATGTGGCTTTCCTGGCGGGCATTTGGACTATCTAGGTTACCTAACGGGCACTTGGACTATGTAGGTTCCCTAGCGGGCACCTGGATTATGTAGGTTCCCTATCGGGCACTTGGACTATGTAGATTAACTAGAGGGCATTTGGACTATATAGGTTACCTAGCGGGCACTTGGACTATGTAGGTTCCCTATCGGGCACTTGGAGAATGGAGATTAACTAGGGGGCACTAGGACTATGTAGGTTACCCTGCGGGCCCTTGGACTATCTAGGTTACCTAGGGGAAACCTGGACTATGTAGGTTAACTAGTGGGCACTTGGACTATCTAGTTTACCTAGCAGGCACTTGGACTATGTACGTTCTCTAGCGGGCACTTGGACTATCTACGTTTCCCAGCGGGTACTTGGACTAGATAGGTTCCCTAGCGGGCACTTGGACTATCTATGTTAACTAGCGGGCATATGTACTATTAGGGCCCCTAGCGGGCATTTGGGCTATATTGGTTACCTAGCGGGCACTTGGACTATGTAGGTTAACGAACGGGAACTTGGACTATGTAGGTAACCTAGTGGTCACTTGAAATGTCTAGGTTACCTTGTGGGCACTTGGACTATCTAGGTTAACTAGCGGGCCCTTGGACTATGTAGGTTAACTAGCGGCCCCTTGGACTATGTAGGTTACCTAGTGGGCACTTGGACTATGTAGAATAACTAGTGGCACTTGGACTATCTATGATAACTAGCGGGCCCTTGGACTATGTAGATTCCCTAGCGGGCACTTGGACTATGTATGTTCCAGAGCGGGCACTTGGACTATGTAGGTTCCCTAGCAGTCACTTGGACTATGTAGGTTCCACAGCGGGCACTTAGACTATCTAGGTTCCCTAGCGGGCACTTGTACTATGTAGGTTAATTAGCGGACACTTGGACGATCTAGGTTAACTAGCGGGTACTTGGATTATGTAGGTTAACTAGCGGGCCCTTGAACTATGTAGATTAACTAGCGGGCACTTGGACTAGGTAGGTTCCCTACCGGGCACTTGGACTCTGTATGTTCCCTACGGACACTTGAACTATGTAAGTTAACTACCGGGCACTTGGACTATGTAGGTTAACTAGCGGACACTTGCACTAAGTAGGTTAACTAGCCGGCCCATGGACTATGTAGGTTTACTAGCGGGCCCTTGGACTATCCAGGTTCCCTAAAGGGCACTTGGACTATCTAGTTACCGAACGGGCACTTGGATTATGTAGGCTAACTAGGGGGCCCTTGGACGATCTAGGTTACCTAGCGGGCACTTGCACTATCTAGGTTACCTAGTGGGCACTTGGACTGTCTATGTTAACTAGCGGGCACTTGGAATATGTAGGTAAACTAGCGGGAATTTGGAATATGTAGGTTAAGTAGCGGACACTTGCACTATGAAGTTTAACTAGTGGGCCCATGGACTATGGAGGTTTACTAGCGGTCCCTTGGACTATCTAGGTTACCTAGCGGGCACTTGGAATGTGTAGGCTAACTAGGGGTCCTTTGACGATCTAGGTTTCCTAGCGGGTTCTTGAACTATCTAGGTTTCCTAGCGGGTTCTTGAACTATCTAGGTTAACTAGCGGCACTTGCAGTATCTAGATTCCCTAGCGGGCACTTGGAATATGTAGGTTAACTAGCGGACACTTGCACTATGTAGGTTACCTAGCAGTCACTTGGACTATCTAGGTTAACTAGCGGGCACTTGGACTATGTAGGTCAACTAGCGGGCCCTTGGACTATCTAGGTTAGCCAACGGGCACTTAGATTATGTAGGTTAACAACCAGGCACTTGTAATGTGTAGGTTAAGTAGCGGACACTTGCACTATGAAGGTTAACTAGCGGGCCCATGGACTATGTAGGTTTACTAGCGGGCCCTTGGACTATCTAGGTTCCGTAAAGGGCACTTGGACTATCTAGGTTACCTAGCAGGCACTTGGACAATGTAGGCTAACTAAGGGGCCCTTGGACGATCTAGGTTACCTAGCGGGTACTTGAACTATCTAGGTTAACTAGCGGGCAATTGCCGTATCTAGGTTACCTAGCAGGCACTTGGACTATGTAAGTTCCCTAGCGGGCACTTGGACTATCTATGTTAACTAGCGGTCACTTGGAATATGTAGGTTAACTAGCGGACACTTGCACTATGTAGGTTACCTAGCAGGCACTTGGACTATCTAGATTAACTAGCGGGCACTTGGACAATCTAGGTTAACTAGCGTGCACTTGGACTATATAGGTTACCTAGCGGGCACTTGAACTATGTAGGTTAACTACCGGGCACTTGCACTATATAGGTTACCGAAAGGCATTTGGACTATGTAGGTAACCTAGCGGGCACTTGGAGAGTCTAGGTTACCTAGCGGGTACTTGGACTTCTAGGTTAACGAACGGGCACTTGGACTATGTATGTTGCATAACGGGCAATTGGACTATCTAGGTTATGTAACGGGCACTTGGACTATCTAGGTTTCTTTGCGTGCACTTGGACGATCTAGGTTAACTAGAGGGCACTTGGACTATCTAGGTTAACTAGCAGGCAGTTGGACTATCTAGGTTTCTTAGCGGATACTTGGACTATGTAGGTTAACTAGCGGGCCATTGGACTATGTAGATTAACTAGCGGCACTTGGACTATCTACGTTAACTAGCGGGCCCTTGGACTATGTAGATTCCCTAGCTGGCATTTGGGCTATATAGATAACCTAGCGGGCACTTTGACTTTGTAGGTTACATAGTGGCATATGGTCTATCTAGGTTACCTAGCTGGCACTTGAACTATCTACGTTATAGCGGGTTTTTAGAGTATGTAGGTTACCTAGCGGGCTGTTGGACTATCTAGGTTACCAAGCGGGGACTTGGACTATCTAGGTTAACTAACGGGCACTTGGACTGTGTAGATTCCCTAGCGGGCCCTTGGACTATGTAAGTTCCCTAGCGGGCACTTGGACTATGTGGGTTTCCTGGCGGGCATTTGGACTATCTAGGTTAACTAGCGGTCACTTGGACGATCTAGGTTAACTAGCGGGCACTTGGACTATCAAAGTTAACAAGTGAGCCCTTGGACTATGTAGGTTACCTAGCAGGCACTTGGACTATATAGGTTACCTAGCGGGCACTTGGACTATGTAGGTTACCTAGTGGGCACTTGGACTATCTAGGTTAAAGAACGGGCATTGGAATATGCAGGTAACCTAGCGGGCACTTCTACTGTCTAGGTTACCTAGCGAGCACTTGGACTTCTAGGTCAACGAACGGGCTCTTGGACTATGTAGGTTGCCTAGCGGGCACTTGGACTATCCAGGTTAGGTAACGGGCACTTGGATTATCTAGGTTACCTAGCGGGAACTTCGTCAATGTAAGTTACCTAGCGGGCACTTGGACTATCTAGGTTCCCTAAAAGCACTTGGACTATCTCGGTTACCAAACGGGCAGTTGGACTATCTAGGTTACCTAGCGTGCACTTGGACTATGTAGGTTACCTAACGGGCACTTGGACTATCTAGGTTAACGAACGGGCACTTGGACTATGTAGGTAACTTAGCGGGCACTTGGACAGCTAGGTTACCTAGAGGGCACTTGGACGATCTAGGTTAACGAACGGGCACTTGGACTATGTAGGTTCCCTAGCAGTCACTTGGACTATGTAGGTTCCAGAACGGGCACTTAGACTATCTAGGTTCCCTAGTGGGCACTTGTACTATGTAGGTTAATTAGCGGACACTTGGACGATCTAGGTTAACTAGCGGGTACTTGGATTATGTAGGTTAACTAGCAGGCCCTTGAACTATGTAGATTAACTAGCGGGCACTTGGACTATGTAGGTTCCCTAGCCGGCAATTGGATTCTGCATGTTCCCTACGGACACTTGAACTATGAAAGTTAACTACCGCGCACATGGACTATGTAGGTTAACTAGCGGACACTTGCACTATGCAGGTTAACCAGCGGGCCCACGGACTATGTAGGTTTACTAGCGGGCCATTGGACTATCTATGTTCCCTAAAGGGCACTTGGACTATCTAGTTACCGAACGGGCACTTGGACTATGTAGGCTAACTAGGGGGCCCTTGGACAATCTAGGTTACCTAGTGGGCACTTGGACTATGTAAGTTCCCTAGCGGGCACTTGGACTGTCTATGTTAACTAGCGGGCACTTGGAATATGTAGGTTAACTAGCGGACACTTGCACTATGTAGGTTACCTAGCAGGCACTTGGACTATCTAGGTTAACTAGCGGGCACTTGGACTATCTAGGTTAACTAGCGTGCACTTGGACTATGTAGGTTCCTTAGCAGGCACTTGGACTATCTAGGTTGCCTAGCGGGCACTTGTTCTATGTAGGTTAACTATCGTGCCCTTGGACTATCTAGGTTACGTAGCGGGCACTTGGTATATAGGTTAACTAGCGGGTACTTGGACTATGTAGGTTAACTAGAGGACACTTGGATTATCTAGGTTAACTAGTGGGCCCTTGGACTATGTAGGTTAACTAGCAGGCACTTGGACAATCTAGGTTAACTAGCGGGCACTTGGACGATCTAGGTTAACTAGCGGGCACTTGGACTATCTAGGTTACCAAGCGGGGACTTGGACTATCTTGGTTATCTAAAGGGCACTTTGACTATCTAGGTTACCTAGCGGGTACATGGACTATGTAGGTTAACTAGCGAGCACTTGGACTCTAGGTTACCTAGTGGGCACTTGGACTATCTAGGTTACCAAGCGGCGACTTGGACTATCTAGGTTAACTAACGGGCACTTGGACTGTGTAGATTCCCTAGCAGGCCCTTGGACTATGTAAGTTCCCTACGGGCACTTGGACTATGTGGGTTTCCTGGCGGGCATTTGGACTATCTAGGTTACCTAACGGGCACTTGGACTATGTAGGTTCCCTAGCGGGCACCTGGATTATGTAGGTTCCCTATCGGGCACTTGGACTATGTAGATTAACTAGAGGGCATTTGGACTATATAGGTTACCTAGCGGGCACTTGGACTATGTAGGTTCCCTATCGGGCACTTGGAGAATGTAGATTAACTAGGGGGCACTAGGACTATGTAGGTTACCCTGCGGGCCCTTGGACTATCTAGGTTACCTAGGGGAAACCTGGACTATGTAGGTTAACTAGTGGGCACTTGGACTATCTAGGTTACCTAGCAGGCACTTGGACTATGTACGTTCCCTAGCGGGCACTTGGACTATCTACGTTTCCCAGTGGGTACTTGGACTAGATAGGTTCCCTAGCGGGCACTTGGACTATCTATGTTAACTAGCGGGCATATGGACTATTAGGGCCCCTAGCGGGCATTTGGACTATATTGGTTACCTAGCGGGCACTTGGACTATGTAGGTTAACGAACGGGAACTTGGACTATGTAGGTAACCTAGTGGTCACTTGAAATGTCTAGGTTACCTTGTGGGCACTTGGACTATCTAGGTTAACTAGCGGGCTCTTGGACTATGTAGGTTAACTAGCGGCCCCTTGGACTATGTAGGTTACCTAGTGGGCACTTGGACTATGTAGAATAACTAGTGGCACTTGGACTATCTATGATAACTAGCGGGCCCTTGGACTATGTAGATTCCCTAGCGGGCACTTGGACTATGTATGTTCCAGAGCGGGCACTTGGACTATGTAGGTTCCCTAGCAGTCACTTGGACTATGTAGGTTCCACAGCGGGCATTTAGACTTTCTAGGTTCCCTAGCGGGCACTTGTACTATGTAGGTTAATTAGCGGACACTTGGACGATCTGGGTTAACTAGCGGGTACTTGGATTATGTAGGTTAACTAGCGGGCCCTTGAACTATGTAGATTAACTAGCCGGCACTTGGACTAGGTAGGTTCCCTACCGGGCACTTGGACTCTGTATGTTCCCTACGGACACTTGAACTATGTAAGTTAACTACCGGGCACTTGGACTATGTAGGTTAACTAGCGGACACTTGCACTAAGTAGGTTAACTAGCGGGCCCATGGACTATGTAGGTTTACTAGCGGGCCCTTGGACTATCCAGGTTCCCTAAAGGGCACTTGGACTATCTAGTTACCGAACGGGCACTTGGACTATGTAGGCTAACTAGGGGGCCCTTGGACGATCTAGGTTACCTAGCGGGCACTTGCACTATCTAGGTTACCTTGTGGGCACTTGGACTGTCTATGTTAACTAGCGGGCACTTGGAATACGTAGGTAAACTAGCGGGAATTTGGAATATGTAGGTTAAGTAGCGGACACTTGCACTATGAAGTTTAACTAGCGGGCCCATGGACTATGTAGGTTTACTAGCGGTCCCTTGGACTATCTAGGTTACCTAGCGGGCACTTGGAATATGTAGGCTAACTAGGGGTCCTTTGAAGATCTAGGTTTCCTAGCGGGTTCTTGAACTATCTAGGTTTCCTAGCGGGTTCTTGAACTATCTAGGTTAACTAGCGGCACTTGCAGTATCTAGATTCCCTAGCGGGCACTTGGAATATGTAGGTTAACTAGCGGACACTTGCACTATGTAGGTTACCTAGCAGTCACTTGGACTATCTAGGTTAACTAGCGGGCACTTGGACTATGTAGGTCAACTAGCGGGCCCTTGGACTATCTAGGTTAGCCAACGGGCACTTAGATTATGTAGGTTAACAACCAGGCACTTGTAATGTGTAGGTTAAGTAGCGGACACTTGCACTATGAAGGTTAACTAGCGGGCCCATGGACTATGTAGGTTTACTAGCGGGCCCTTGGACTATCTAGGTTCCGTAAAGGGCACTTGGACTATCTAGGTTACCTAGCAGGCACTTGGACAATGTAGGCTAACTAAGGGGCCCTTGGACGATCTAGGTTACCTAGCGGGTACTTGAACTATCTAGGTTAACTAGCGGGCAATTGCCGTATCTAGGTTACCTAGCGGGCACTTGGACTATGTAAGTTCCCTAGCGGGCACTTGGACTATCTATATTAACTAGCGGTCACTTGGAATATGTAGGTTAACTAGCGGACACTTGCACTATGTAGGTTACCTAGCAGGCACTTGGACTATCTAGGTTAACTAGCGGGCACTTGGACAATCTAGGTTAACTAGCGTGCACTTGGACTATATAGGTTCCCTAGCGGGCTCTTGGACTCTGCATGTTCCCTACGGACACTTGAACTATGTAAGTTAACTAGCGGGCACTTGGACTATGTAGGTTAACTAGCGGGCCCTTGGACTATATAGGTTACCTAACGGGCACTTGAACTATGTAGGTTAACTACCGGGCACTTGCACTATATAGATTACCGAAAGGCATTTGGACTATGTAGGTAACCTAGCGGGCACTTGGAGAGTCTAGGTTACCTAGCGGGTACTTGGACTTCTAGGTTAACGAACGGGCACTTGGACTATGTATGTTGCATAACGGGCAATTGGACTATCTAGGTTATGTAACGGGCATGGACTATCTAAGTTTCTTTGCGTGCACTTGGACGATCTAGGTTAACTAGAGGGCACTTGGACTATCTAGGTTAACTAGCGGGCAGTTGGACTATCTAGGTTTCTTAGCGGATACTTGGACTATGTAGGTTAACTAGCGGGCCATTGGACTATGTAGATTAACTAGCGGCACTTGGACTATCTACGTTAACTAGCGGGCCCTTGGACTATGTAGATTCCCTAGCTGGCATTTGGACTATATAGATAACCTAGCGGGCACTTTGACTTTGTAGGTTACATAGTGGCATATGGTCTATCTAGGTTACCTAGCTGGCACTTGAACTATCTACGTTATAGCGGGTTTTTAGAGTATGTAGGTTACCTAGCGGGCTGTTGGACTATCTAGGTTACCAAGCGGGGACTTGGACTATCTAGGTTAACTAACAGGCACGTGGACTGTGTAGATTCCCTAGCGGGCCCTTGGACTATGTAAGTTCCCTAGCGGGCACTTGGACTATGTGGGTTTCCTGGCGGGCATTTGGACTATCTAGGTTAACTAGCGGGCACTTGGACGATCTAGGTTAACTAGCGGGCACTTGGACTATCAAAGTTAACAAGTGAGCCCTTGGACTATGTAGGTTACCTAGCGGGCACTTGGGCTATATAGGTTACCTAGCGGGCACTTGGACTATGTAGGTTACCTAGTGGGCACTTGGACTATCTAGGTTAAAGAACGGGCATTGGAATATGCATGTAACCTAGCGGGCACTTCTACTGTCTAGGTTACCTAGCGAGCACTTGGACTTCTAGGTCAACGAACGGGCTCTTGGACTATGTAGGTTGCCTAGCGGGCACTTGGACTATCCAGGTTAGGTAACGGGCACTTGGATTATCTAGGTTACCTAGCGGGAACTTCGTCAATGTAAGTTACCTAGCGGGCACTTGGACTATCTAGGTTCCCTAAAAGCACTTGGACTATCTAGGTTACCAAACGGGCACTTGGACTATCTAGGTTACCTGGCGTGCACTTGGACTATGTAGGTTTCCTAACGGGCACTTGGACTATCTAGGTTAACGAACGGGCACTTGGACTATGTAGGTAACTTAGCGGGCACTTGGACAGCTAGGTTACCTAGAGGGCACTTGGACTATCTAGGTTAACGAACGGGCACTTGGACTATGTAGGTTCCCTAGCAGTCACTTGGACTATGTAGGTTCCAGAACGGGCACTTAGACTATCTAGGTTCCCTAGCGGGCACTTCTACTATGTAGGTTAATTAGCGGACACTTGGACGATCTAGGTTAACTAGCGGGTACTTGGATTATGTAGGTTAACTAGCGGGCCCTTGAACTATGTAGATTAACTAGCGGGCACTTGGACTATGTAGGTTCCCTAGCCGGCAATTGGATTCTGTATGTTCCCTACGGACACTTGAACTATGTAAGTTAACTACCGCGCACTTGGACTATGTAGGTTAACTAGCGGACACTTGCACTATGCAGGTTAACCAGCGGGCCCATGGACTATGTAGGTTTACTAGCGGGCCATTGGACTATCCATGTTCCCTAAAGGGCACTTGGACTATCTAGTTACCGAAGGGGCACTTGGACTATGTAGGCTAACTAGGGGGCCCTTGGACGATCTAGGTTACCTAGCGGGCACTTGCACTATCTAGGTTACCTAGTGGGCACTTGGACTATGTAAGTTCCCTAGCGGGCACTTGGACTGTCTATGTTAACTAGCGGGCACTTGGAATATGTAGGTTAACTAGCGGACACTTGCACTATGTAGGTTACCTAGCAGGCACTTGGACTATCTAGGTTAACTAGCGTGCACTTGGACTATCTAGGTTAACTAGCGTGCACTTGGACTATGTAGGTTCCTTAGCGGGCACTTGGACTATCTAGGTTGCCTAGCGGGCACTTGTTCTATGTAGGATAACTATCGTGCCCTTGGACTATCTAGGTTACGTAGCGGGCACTTGGTATATAGGTTAACTAGCGGGTACTTGGACTATGTAGGTTAACTAGAGGACACTTGGATTATCTAGGTTAACTAGTGGGCCCTTGGACTATGTAGGTTAACTAGCAGGCACTTGGACAATCTAGGTTAACTAGCGGGCACTTGGACGATCTAGGTTAACTAGCGGCCACTTGGACTATCTAGGTTACCAAGCGGGGACTTGGACTATCTAGTTTACCTAAAGGGCACTTGGACTATCTAGGTTACCTAGCGGGCACATGGACTATGTAGGTTAACTAGCGAGCACTTGGATTCTAGGTTACCTAGTGGGCACTTGGACTATCTAGGTTACCTAGCGGGCACTTGGACTATCTAGGTTACCAAGCGGGGACTTGGACTATCTAGGTTAACTAACGGGCACTTGGACTGTGTAGATTCCCTAGCAGGCCCTTGGACTATGTAAGTTCCCTACGGGCACTTGGACTATGTGGGTTTCCTGGCGGGCATTTGGACTATCTAGGTTACCTAACGGGCACTTGGACTATGTAGGTTCCCTAGCGGGCACCTGGATTATGTAGGTTCCCTATCGGGCACTTGGACTATGTAGATTAACTAGAGGGCATTTGGACTATATAGGTTGCCTAGCGGGCACTTGGACTATGTAGGTTCCCTATCGGGCACTTGGAGAATGTAGATTAACTAGGGGGCACTAGGACTATGTAGGTTACCCTGCGGGCCCTTGGACTATCTAGGTTACCTAGGGGAAACCTGGACTATGTAGGTTAACTAGTGGGCACTTGGACTATCGAGGTTACCTAGCAGGCACTTGGACTATGTACGTTCCCTAGCGGGCACTTGGACTATCTACGTTTCCCAGTGGGTACTTGGACTAGATAGGTTCCCTAGCGGGCACTTGGACTATCTATGTTAACTAGCGGGCATATGCACAATTCGGGCCCCTAGCGGGCATTTGGGCTATATTGGTTACCTAGCGGGCACTTGGACTACGTAGGTTAACGAACGGGAACTTGGACTACGTAGGTAACCTAGTGGTCACTTGAAATGTCTAGGTTACCTTGTGGGCACTTGGACTATCTATGATAACTAGCGGGCCCTTGGACTATGTAGATTCCCTAGCGGGCACTTGGACTATGTAGGTTCCAGAGCGGGCACTTGGACTATGTAGGTTCCCTAGCAGTCACTTGGACTATGTAGGTTCCACAGCGGGCACTTAGACTATCTAGGTTCCCTAGCGGGCACTTGTACTATGTAGGTTAATTAGCGGACACTTGGACGATCTAGGTTAACTAGCGGGTACTTGGATTATGTAGGTTAACTAGCGGGCCCTTGAACTATGTAGATTAACTAGCCGGCACTTGGACTAGGTAGGTTCCCTACCGGGCACTTGGACTCTGTATGTTCCCTACGGACACTTGAACTATGTAAGTTAACTACCGGGCACTTGGACTATGTAGGTTAACTAGCGGACACTTGCACTAAGTAGGTTAACTAGCGGGCCCATGGACTATGTAGGTTTACTAGCGGGCCCTTGGACTATCCAGGTTCCCTAAAGGGCACTTGGACTATCTAGTTACCGAACGGGCACTTGGACTATGTAGGCTAACTAGGGGGCCCTTGGACGATCTAGGTTACCTAGCGGGCACTTGCACTATCTAGGTTACCTAGTGGGTACTTGGACTGTCTATGTCAACTAGCGGGCACTTGGAATATGTAGGTAAACTAGCGGGAATTTGGAATATGTAGGTTAAGTAGCGGACACTTGCACTATGAAGTTTAACTAGCGGGCCCATGGACTATGTAGGTTTACTAGCGGTCCCTTGGACTATCTAGGTTACCTAGCGGGCACTTGGAATATGTAGGCTAACTAGGGGTCCTTTGACGATCTAGGTTTCCTAGCGGGTTCTTGAACTATCTAGGTTTCCTAGCGGGTTCTTGAACTATCTAGGTTAACTAGCGGCACTTGCAGTATCTAGATTCCCTAGCGGGCACTTGGAATATGAAGGTTAACTAGCGGACACTTGCACTATGTAGGTTACCTAGCAGTCACTTGGACTATCTAGGTTAACTAGCGGGCCCATGGACTATGTAGGTTTACTAGCGGGCCCTTGGACTATCTAGGTTCCGTAAAGGGCACTTGGACTATCTAGGTTACCTAGCAGGCACTTGGACAATGTAGGCTAACTAAGGGGCCCTTGGACTATCTAGGTTACCTAGCGGGTACTTGAACTATCTAGGTTAACTAGCGGGCAATTGCCGTATCTAGGTTACCTAGCGGGCACTTGGACTATGTAAGTTCCCTAGCGGGCACTTGGACTATCTATGTTAACTAGCGGTCACTTGGAATATGTAGGTTAACTAGCGGACACTTGCACTATGTAGGTTACCTAGCAGGCACTTGGACTATCTAGGTTAACTAGCGGGCACTTGGACAATCTAGGTTAACTAGCGTGCACTTGGACTATATAGGTTCCCTAGCGGGCACTTGGACTCTGCATGTTCCCTACGGACACTTGAACTATGTAAGTTAACTAGCGGACACTTGGACTATGTAGGTTAACTAGCGGGCCCTTGGACTATATAGGTTACCTAGCGGGCACTTGAACTATGTAGGTTAACTACCAGGCACTTGCACTATATAGGTTACCGAAAGGCATTTGGACTATGTAGGTAACCTAGCGGGCACTTGGAGAGTCTAGGTTACCTAGCGGGTACTTGGACTTCTAGGTTAACGAACGGGCACTTGGACTATGTATGTTGCATAACGGGCAATTGGACTATCTAGGTTATGTAACGGGCACTTGGACTATCTAGGTTTCTTTGCATGCACTTGGACGATCTAGGTTAACTAGAGGGCACTTGGACTATCTAGGTTAACTAGCGGGCAGTTGGACTATCTAGGTTTCTTAGCGGATACTTGGACTATGTAGGTTAACTAGCGGGCCATTGGACTATGTAGATTAACTAGCGGCACTTGGACTATCTACGTTAACTAGCGGGCCCTTGGACTATGTAGATTCCCTAGCTGGCATTTGGACTATATAGATAACCTAGCGGGCACTTTGACTTTGTAGGTTACATAGCGGCATATGGTCTATCTAGGTTACCTAGCTGGCACTTGAACTATCTACGTTATAGCGGGTTTTTAGAGTATGTAGGTTACCTAGCGGGCTGTTGGACTATCTAGGTTACCAAGCGGGGACTTGGACTATCTAGGTTAACTAACAGGCACTTGGACTGTGTAGATTCCCTAGCGGGCCCTTGGACTATGTAAGTTCCCTAGCGGGCACTTGGACTATGTGGGTTTCCTGGCGGGCATTTGGACTATCTAGGTTAACTAGCAGGCACTTGGACAATCTAGGTTAACTAGCGGGCACTTGGACTATCAAAGTTAACAAGTGAGCCCTTGGACTATGTAGGTTACCTAGCAGGCACTTGGACTATATAGGTTACCTAGCGGGCACTTGGACTATGTAGGTTACCTAGTGGGCACTTGGACTATCTAGGTTAAAGAACGGGCATTGGAATATGCAGGTAACCTAGCGGGCACTTCTACTGTCTAGGTTACCTAGCGAGCACTTGGACTTCTAGGTCAATGAATGGGCTCTTGGACTATGTAGGTTGCCTAGCGGGCACTTGGACTATCCAGGTTAGGTAACGGGCACTTGGATTATCTAGGTTACCTAGCGGGAACTTCGTCAATGTAAGTTACCTAGCGGGCACTTGGACTATCTAGGTTCCCTAAAAGCACTTGGACTATCTAGGTTACCAAACGGGCACTTGGACTATCTAGGTTACCTAGCGGGCACTTGGACTATGTAGGTTTCCTAACGGGCACTTGGACTATCTAGGTTAACGAACGGGCATTTGGACTATGTAGGTAACTTAGCGGGCACTTGGACAGCTAGGTTACCTAGAGGGCACTTGGACTATCTAGGTTAACGAACGGGCACTTGGACTATGTAGGTTACCTAGCGGGCACTTGGATTATGTAGGATCCCTATCGGACACTTGGACTACTTAGGTTAACTAGCGGGCAATTGGACTATCTAGGTTAACTAGCGAGCATTTGGACTATCTAGGTTAACTAGCGGACCTTGGACTATGTAGCTGAACTAGCGGGCACTTGGACGATCTAGGTTCACTAGAGGGCACATGGACTATCTAGGTTACATAGCGGGCACTTGGACTATGTAGGTTTATTATCGGGCCCTTGGACTATCTAGGTTCCCTAAAGGCCACTTGGACTATCTAGGTTACGAAAGGGCACTTAGAATATCTAGGTTACCAAGCGGGCCCTTGGACTATGTTGGCTAACTAGGGGGCCCTTGGACGATCTAGGTTACCTAGCGGGTACTTGAACTATCTAGGTTAACTAGCCTGCACTTGCACTATCTAGGTTACCTAGCGGGCACTTGGACTATGTCCGTTCCCTAGGGGCTCTTGGACTATCTATGTTAACTAGCGGGCACGTGGAATATGTAGGTTAACTAGAGCACACTTGCATTATGTAGGTTACCTAGCAGGCACTTGGACTATCTAGGTTAACGAACGGGCACTTGGACTATGTAGGTTACCTAGCGGGCACTTGGACTATGTAGGATCCCTATCGGACATTTGGACTACTTAGGATACCTAGCGGGCACTTGGACTATCTATGTTAACTAGCGGGCACTTGGACTATATAGATAACCTAGCGGGCACTTAGACTTTGTAGGTTACCTAGCGGGCACTTGGACTATCTAAGTCAACTACGGGCCCTTGTACTATGTAGGTTAACTAGCAAGCACTTGGACTATCTAGGTTAACTAGCGGACCTTGGACTATGTAGTTTAACTAGCGGGCCCTTGGACTGTCTACGTTACCTAGCGGGCACTTGGATTATCTAGGTTAACGAACGGGCATTTGGACTATGTAGCTTACCTAGCGGGCACTTGGACTATGTAGGTTCCCTATCGGGCACTTGGAGAATGTAGGTTAACTAGGGGGCACTAGGACAATGTAGGTTACCTAGCAGGCCTTTGGACTATCTAGGTTACCTAGGGGGACCTTGGACGATGTAGGTTAACTAGTGGGCACTTGGACTATCTAGGTTACCTAGCGGAAACTGGGACTATGTACGTTCCCTAGAGGGCACTTGGACTATCTACCTTACCTAGCGGGCACTTGGACTATGTACGTTAACTAGCGGGCACTAGGACTATGTACGTTTCTTAGTGGGTACTTGGACTATCTATGTTAACTAGCGGGCACTTGGACTATGTAGGTTCCCTATTGGGCACTTGGACTAGGTACGTTTCCTAGCGGGCACTTGGTCTATCTAGGTTAATTAGCGGGCACTTGGACTATCTAGGTTAACTAGCGGGCACTTGAACTATTAGGGTCACTAACGGGCATTTGGACTATATAGGTTACCTAGCGGGCACTTGGACTATGAGGTTAACGAACAGGCACTTAGACTATGTAGGTAACCTAGTGGTCACTTTAACTGTCTAGGTAACCTAGCGGGCACTTGGACTGTGTAGGTTAACTAGCGGGCACTTGGACTATCTAGGTTAACTAGCGGGCCCTTGGACTATGTAGGTTAACTAGGGGGCCCTTGGACTATGTAGGTAAACTAGTGGGCCCTTGATCTATGTAGGTTAACTAGCGGGCACTTGGAAGATCTAGGTTAACTAGCGTGTACTTGGACTATGTAGGTTAACTAGCGGGCCCATGGACTATGTAGATTCCCTAGCGGGCACTAGGACTATGTATGTTCCAGAGCGGGCACTTGGACTATGTAGGTTCCCTAGCAGGCACTTGGACTATGTAGGTTCCAGAGCGGGCACTTGGACTATCTAGGCTCCCTAGCGGGCACTTGTACTATGTAAGTTAACTAGCGTGCCCTTGGACTTTCTAGGTTACGTAGCGGGCACTTGGTATATACGTTAGCTAGCGGGCACTTGGACTATGTAGGTTAACTAGCGGACACTTGCAAGATCTAGGTTAACTAGCAGGTCCTTGCACTATGTAGGGTAACTAGCGGGCCCATGGATTATGTAGGTTTAGTACCAGGCACTTGGACTATCTAGGGTAACTAGCGGGCACTTTGACTATGTAGTTTTCCTAGCGGGCATTTAGACTATTTCGGTTACCTACCGGGCACTTGGACTCTGTAGGTTGCCTAGCGGGCACTTGGATTTTGTAGGTTCCCTATCGGGCACTTGGACTATGTAGGTTAGCTAACAGGCACTTGGACTATCTAGGTTCCCTAGCGGGCACTTGTACTATCTAGGTTACCTAGCTGGCACTTGGACTATGTAGGTCAACTAGCGGGCCCTTGGACTATCTAGGTTAGCTAACGGGCACTTAGATTATGTAGGTTAACAAGCGGGCACTTGGAATATGTAGGTTAACTGGCGTACACTTGCACTATGTTGGTTAACTAGCGGGCGCATGGACTATGTAGGTTTAAAAGCGGGCCCTTGGAGTATCTAGGTTCCCTAAAGGGCACTTGGACTATCTAGCTTACCGAACGGGCACTTGGACTATCTAGGTTACCTAGCGGGCACTTGGACTATGTAGGCTAACTAGGGGGCCCTTGGACGATCTAGGTTACCTAGCGGGTACTTGAACTATCTAGGTTACCTAGCGGGCACTTGGACTATGTACGTTTCCTAGCGGGCACTTGGACTATCTATGTTAACTAGCGGGCACTTGGAATATGTAGGTAGCCTTGCGGGCACTTGTATTGTCTAGGTTACCTAGCGGGCACTTGGACTTCTAGGTTAACGAACGGGCTATTGGACTATGTATGTTGCCTAGCGGGCACTTGGACTATCTAGGTTAGGTAACGGGAACTTGGACTATCTAGGTTACCTAGCGGGCACTTGGACAATGTAAGTTACCTAGCAGGCACTTGGACTATCTAGGTTACATAGCGGGCACTTGGACTATATAGGTTACTTAGCGGGCACTTGGACTATGTAGGTTACCTAGTGGACACTTGGACTATCTAGGTTAACGAACGGGCACTTGGAATATGCAGGTAACCTTGCGGGCACTTGTACTGTCTAGGTTACCTAGCGGGCACTTGGACTTCTAGGTTAACGAACGGGCTATTGGACTATCTAGGTTAAGTAACGGGAACTTGGACTATCTAGGTTACCTAGCGGGAACTTGGACAATGTAAGTTACCTAGCAGGCACTTGGACTATCTAGGTTACATACGGGCACGTGGACTATGTAGGTTAGCTAACAGGCACTTGGACTATCTAGGTTCCCTAGCGGGCACTTGTACTATCTAGGTTACCTAGCTGGCACTTGGACTATGTAGGTCAACTAGCGGGCCCTTGGACTATCTTGGTTAGCTAAAGGGCACTTAGATTATGTAGGTTAACTAGCGGGCACTTGCAATATGTAGGTGAACTAGCGGACACTTGCACTACGTAGGTTAATTAGCGGGCCCATGGACTATGTAGGTTTATTAGCCGGCCCTTGGACTATCCAGGTTCCCTAAAGGGCACTTGGACTATCTAGTTACCGAACGGGCACTTGGACTATCTAGGTTACCTAGCGGGCACTTGGACTATGTAGGCTAACTAGGGGGCCCTTGGATTATCTAGGTTACCTAGCGGCCACTTGCACTATCTAGGTTACCTAGTGGGCACTTGGACTATGTAAGTTCCCTAGCGGGCACTTGGACTGTCTATGTTAACTAGAGGGCACTTGGAATATGTAGGTTAACTAGCAGACACTTGCACTATGTAGGTTACCTAGCAGGCACTTGGACTATCTAGGTTAACTAGCGGGCACTTGGACTATCTAGGTTAACTAGCGTGCACTTGGACTATGTAGGTTCCTTAGCGGGCACTTGGACTATCTAGATTGCCTAGTGGGCACTTGGACTATGTAGGATAACTAGCGTGCCCTTGGACTATCTAGGTTACGTAGCGGGCACTTGGTATATAGGTTAACTAGCGGGTACTTGGACTATGTAGGTTAACTAGAGGACACTTGGATTATCTAGGTTAACTAGTGGGCCCTTGGACTATGTAGGTTAAAGAGCAGGCACTTGGACAATCTAGGTTAAGTAGCGGGCACTTGGACTATCAAAGTTAACAAGTGAGCCCTTGGACTATGTAGGTTACCTAGCGGGCACTTGGACTATATAGTTAACGAACGGACACTTGGAATATGCAGGTAACCTAGCGCGCACTTCTACTGTCTAAGTTACCTAGTGAGCACTTGGACTTCTAGGTCAACGAATGGGCTCTTGGACTATGTAGGTTGCGTAGCGGGCACTTGGACTATCCAGGTTACCTAACGGGCACTTTGACTATCTAGGTTACCTAGCGGGCACTTGGACTCTAGGTTACCTAGCGGGCACTTGGACTATCTAGGTTACCTAGCGGGCACTTGGACAATCTAGGTTACCTAGCGGACCCTTGGACTATGTAGGTTGCCTAGCGGGCACTTGGATTATCTAGGTTAACGAACGGGCACTTGGACTATGTAGGTAATCTAGAGGGCACTTGGACAGTCTAGGTTACCTAGAGGGCACTTGGACTATCTAGGTTAAGGAACGGGCACTTGGAATATGTAGGTTACCTAGCGGGCACTTGGACTATGTAGGATCCCTATCGGACATTTGGACTACTTAGGTTAACTAGCGGGAACTTGGACTATCTAGGTTAACGAACGGGCACTTGGACTATGTAGGTTACCTAGCTGCCACTTGGACTATCTAGGGTAGCTAACAGGCACTTGGACTATCTAGGATCCCTAGCGGGCACTTGTACTATCTAGGTTACCTAGCTGGCACTTGGACTATGTAGGTAAACTAGCGGGCCCTTGGACTACCTAGGTTAGCTAACGGGCACTTAGATTATGTAGGTTAACTAGCGGACCCTTGCACTATATTGGTTAGCTAGCGGGCCCATGAACTATGTAGGTTTATTATCGGGCCCTCGGACTATCTAGGTTCCCTAAAGGGCACTTGGACTATCTAGGTTACCGAACGGGCACTGGACCATCTAGGTTACCTAGCTGGCACTTGGACTATGTAGGCTAACTAGGGGGCGCTTGGACGATCTAGGTTACCTAGCGGGTACTTGAACTATCTAGGTTAACTAGCTGGCACTTGCACTATCTAGGTTACCTAGCGGGCACTTGGACTATGTACGTTCCCTAGGGGCACTTGGACTATCTATGTTAACTAGCGGGCACTTGAATATGTAGGTTAACTAGCGGGCACTTGGACTATCTAGGTTAACTAGCAGGCACTTGGACTATCTAGGTTAACTAGCAGGCACTTGGACAATCTAGGTTAACTAGCAGCCCTTGGACTACCTAGGTTACCTAGCGGGCACTTGGACTATGTACGTTAACTAGAGGACACTTGGACTACCTAGGTTAACTAGTGGGCCCTTAGACTATGTAGGTTTACTAGCAGGCACTTGGACAATCTAGGTTAACTAGCGGGCACTTGGACTATCTAGGTTACCTAGCAGGAACTTGGACAATGTAAGTTACCTAGCGGGCACTTGGACTATCTAGGTTACCTAATGGGCACTTTGACTATCTCGGTTACATAGCGGGCCATTGGACTATATAGGTAACCTAGCGGGCACTTGGACTCTCTCAGTTACCTAGCGAGCACTTTGACTATCTAGGTTAACGAACGGGCACTTGGACTATCTAGGTCAACTAGCGGGCCCTTGTACTATGTAGGTTAACTAGCGGGCACTTGGACTATCTAGGCTAATTAGCGGACCTTGTACTATGTAGGATAACTAGTAGGCCCTTGGACTATGTAGGTTAACTAGCGGGCACTTGGACTATCTAGGTTTCCTAGCTGGCACATGGACTATGTACATACCCTAGGGCACACTTGGACTATCTAGGTTACCTAGCGGGCACTTGGACTATGTACGTCCCCTAGTGGGCACTTGGACTATCTAGGTTAACTAACGGGCACTAGGACTATCTAGGTTAACGAGCGGGCACTTGGAATATCTAGGTTACCTAGCAGTCACTTGGATTATGAAGGATCACTAGCGGGCACTTGGACTATCTAGGATAACTAGCGGGCACTTGGAATATGTAGGTTAACTAGCGGACACTTGCACGATCTAGGTTAACTAGCGGGCCCTTGCATATGTAGGTTAACTAGCGGGCCCATGGATTATGAAAGTGTACTAGCAGGCACTTGGACAATCTAGGTTAACTAGCGGGAACTTGGACTGTGCAGTTTCCTTAGCGGGCATTTGGACTATTTAGGTTACCAAGAGGGCACTTGGACTATGTAGGTTACCTAGCGAGCACTTGGACTGTCTATGTTACCTAGCGGGCATTTGGATTATCTAGGTTAACGAACCAGCACTTGGACTATGTAGGTTACCTCACCGCCACTTGGACTATCTATGTTAGCTAACAGGCACTTGGATATTAGGTTCCCTAGCGGGCACTTGTACTATCAGGATACCTAGCTGGCACTTGGACTATGTAGGTCAACTAGCGGGCCCTTGGACTATCTAGGTTAGCTAACGGGCACTTAGATTATGTAGGTTAACTAGCGGGCACTTGGAATATGTAGGTTAACTAGCGGACACTTGCAGTATGTAGGTTAACTAGTGAGCCCATGGACTATATAGGTTTACTAGCGGGCCCTTGGACTATCTAGGTTCCCTAAAGGGCACTTGCAGTATCTAGTTTACCGAACGGGCACTTGGACTATCTAAGTTACCTAGCGGGCACTTGGACTATGTAGGCTAACTAGGGGGCCCTTTGACGATATAGGTTATCTAGCGGGTACTTGAACTATCTACGTTAACTAGCGGACACTTGCACTATCTAGGTTACCTAGCAGGCACTTGGACTATGTACGTTCCCTAGCGGACAGTTGGACTATCTACGTTAACTTGCGGGCACTTGGAATATGTAGGTTAACTAGCGGACACTTGCACTATGTAGGTTACCTAGCAGGCACTTGGACTATCTAGGTTACCTAGCGTGCACTTGGACTATGTAGGTTCCTTAGCGGGCACTTTGACAATGAAGGTTAACTAGTGTGCCCTTGGACTATCTAGGTTACGTAGCGGGCACTTGGTATGTAGGTTAACTAGCGGGCACTTGGACTATGTAGGTTAACTAGAGGACACTTGGACTATCTAGGTTAACTAGCGGGCCCTTGGACTATCTAGGTTACCTAGCGGGCACTTCACTATGTAGGTTACCTAGTGGGCACTTGGACTATCTAGGTTAACGAACGGGCACTTGGAATATGCAGGTAAACTAGCGGGCACTTGGACTGTCTAGGTTACCTAGCGGGCACTTGACTTCTAGGTTAATGAACGGGCACTTGGACTATGTAGGTTGCTTACTGGGCACTTGGACTATCTAGGTTAGGTAACGGGCACTTGGACTATCGAGGTTACATAGCGGGCACTTGGACTATGTAGGTTACCTCCGAGCACTTGGACTCTAGGTTACCTAGCGGGCACTTGGACTATCTAGGTTAACGAATGGACACTTGGACTATGTAGGTTACCTAGCGGGGACTTGGACTATGTAGGATCCCTATCGGACATTTGGACTACTTAGGTTACCTAGCGGGCACTTGGACTATCTAGGTTAACTAGCGGGCACTTGGACTATCTAGGTTAACTAGCGGACCTTGGATTACGTAGGTTAACTAGTGGGCCCTTGGACTATGTAGGTTAACTATCGGGCACTTGGACGATCTAGGTTAACTAGAGAGCACTTGGCTATCTAGGTTAACTAGCATGCACTTGGACTATCTAGGTTAACTAGCGGGCACTTGGATGATCAATGTTAACTAGCGGGCACTTGGACTATCTAGGTTAGCTTATGGGCACTTGGACTAAGTACGTCCCCTAGTGGGCACATGGATTATCTAGATTAACTAACGGGCACTAGGACTATCTAGGTTAACTAGTTGGCACTTGGACTATCTAGGTTACCTAGCTGGCACTTGGACTATGAATGTTCCCTAGCGGGCAATTGGATTATCTAGGTTACCTAGCGGGCACTTGGACTATGTAGGTCAACTAGCGGGCCCTTGGACTATCTAGGTTAGCTAACTGGCACTTGGACGGTCTAGGTTAACTAGCGGACACTTGCACGATCTAGGTTAACTACCGGACTCTTGCACTATGTAGGTTAACTAGCGGGCCCATTGACTATGTAGGTTAACTAGCGGGCACTTGGACAATCTAGGTTAGCTAACTGGCACTTAGATTATGTAGGTTAAATAGCGGGCACTTGGAATATCTAGGTTAACTAGCGGGCACTTGGACTATCTAGGTTAACTAGCGGGCACTTGGACGATATAGGTTAACTAGCGGGCACTTGGATTATCTATGTTACCTAGCGGGCACGTGGACTATGTAGGTTCCCTAGCGGGCATTTGGACTATATAGATAACCTAGTGGGCAGTTAGACTCTGTAGGTTACCTAGCGGGCACTTGGACTATCTAGGTTACCAAGCGGGCACTTGGACTATCTAGGTTAACTAACGGGCACTTGGACTATGTAGGTTCCCTATCGGGCACTTGGAGAATGTAGGTTTACTAGGGGGCACTAGGACTATGAAGGTTACCTAGCGGGCCCTTGGACTATCTAGGCTACCTAAGGGGCATTTGGACTATGTAGGCTCCCTAGCAGGCATTTGGACTATATAGATTACCTAGCGGGCACTTAGACTTTGTAGGTTAGCTAGCGGGCACTTAGACTATCTAGGTTACCTAGCTGGCACTTGAACTATCTACGTTACCTAGCGGGTTCTTGGAATATGTAGGTTACCTAGGGGCTGTTGGACTATCTAGGTTACCTAAAGGGCACTTGGACTTTCTAGGTTAACTAACGGGCACTTGGACTATGTAGGTTCCCTAGCGGGCCCTTGGACTATGTAAATTCCCTAGCGGGCACTTGGACTATGTGGGTTCCCTAGCGGGCATTTGGACTATCTAGGTTACCTAGCGGGCACTTGGACTATGTATGTTCCCTACGGACACTTGAACTATGTAAGTTAACTACCAGGCACTTGGACTATGTAGGTTAACTAGCGGGCCCTTGGACTATCTAGGTTACCTAGCGGGCACTTGGACTATGTAGGTTAACTACCGGGCACTTGCACTATCTAGGTTACCTAGCGGGCACTTGGACTATGTACGTTCCCTAGGGACACTTGGACTATCTATGTTAACTAGTGGGCATTTGGACTACGTAGGTTAACTAGGGGAGACTTGCACTATGTAGGTTACCTAGCGGCACTTGGACTATCTAGGTTAACAAGCGGCACTTGGACTATCTACGTTAACTAGCGTTCACTTGGACTATGTATGTTCCTTAGCGGGCACTTGGACTATCTAGTTTACCTAGCGGGCACATGGACTATGTAGGTTAACTAGCGAGCACTTGGACTCTAGGTTACCTAGCGGGCACTTGGACTATCTAGGTTACCTAGCGGGCTCTTGTACTATGTAGGTTTCCTAGCGGGCACTTGGACTATCTAGGTTAACGAACAGGCACTTCGACTATGTAGGTTCCCTAGCGGGCATTTGGACAATATAGATAACCTAGCGGGCACTTAGACTCTGTAGGTTACCTAGCGGGCACTTGAACTATCTAGGTTACCTAACTGGTACTTGAACTATCTACGTTACCTAGTGGGTTCTTGGAGTATGTAGGTTACCTAGCGGGTTGTTGGAATATCTAGTTTACCAAGCGGGCACTTGGACTATCTAGGTTAACTAACGGGCACTTGGACTATGTAGTTTACCTATCAGGCACTTGGAGAATGTAGGTTAACTAGGGGGCACTAGGACTATGTAGGTTACCTAGCGGGCCCTTGGACTATCTAGGTTACCTAGCGGGCATTTGGATTATGTAGACTCCCTAGCGGGCATTTGGACTATATAGATTACCTAGCGGGCACTTGAACTATATAGGTTACCTAGCGGGCACTTAGACTATGTAGGTTACCTAGTGGGCACTTGGGCTATCTAAGTTAACGAACGGGCACTTGGTATATGCAGGTAACATAGCGGGCACTTGGACTATGTAGAACCCCTATCGGACATTTGTACTACTTAGGTTAACTAGCTGGCACTTTGACTATCTAGGTTAAATAGCGGGCACTTGGACTATCTAGGTCAACTAGCGGGCCCTTGGACTATGTAGGTTAACTAGCGGGCACTTGGACTATCTAGGTTAACTAGTGGACCTTGGACTATCTAAGTTAACTAGCGGGCACTTGTACTATGTAGGTTAACTAGCGGGCACTTGGACTATCTAGGTTTCCTAGCAGGCACTTGGATTACGAAGGATCCCAAGCGGGCACTTGGACAATCTAGTTTAACTAGCGGGCACTTGGACGATCTAGTTTAACTTGCGGGCACTTGGACTATCAAAGTTAATAAGTGAGCCCTTGGACTATGTAGGTTAACTAGCGGGCCCTTGGACTATGTAGGTTACCTAGTGGGCACTTGGACTATCTAGGTTACCTAGCAGGCACTTTGACTATCTAGGTTAACTAACGGGCACTTGGACTATGTAGGTTGCCTAGCGGGCATTTGGAATATGTAGGTTCCCTAGTGGGCACTTGGATTATTTAGGTTCCCTTTCGGGCACTTGGAATATGTAGGTTCCCTTTCGGGCAAATGGACTATGTAGGTTAACTAGCGGGCATTTGGACTGTCTAGGTAACCTAGCGGGCACTTGGACTATTTAGGTTAACGAACGGGCACTTGGACTCTGTAGGTAACGTAGCGGGCACTTGGACTGTCTAGGTTACCTAGCGGGCACTTTGACTATCTATGTCAACGAATGAGCACTTGGACTATGTTGGTTACCTAGCGGGCACTTGGACTATGTAGGATCCCTATCGGACATTTGTACTACTTAGGTTAACTAGCGGGCACTTTGACTATCAAGGTTAACTAGCGGGCACTTGGACTATCAAGGTCAACTAGCGGGCCCTTGTACTATGTAGGTTAACTAGCGGGCATTTGGACTATCTAGGTTAACTAGCAGGCACTTGGATGATCAATGTTAACTAGTGGGCACATGGACTATCTAGATTAACTAACGGGCACTAGGACAATCTAGGTTAACTAGTGGGCACTTGGACTATCTGGGTTACCTAGCTGGCACTTGGACTATGAATGTTCCCTAGCGGGCAATTGGATTATCTAGGTTACCTAGCGGGCACTTGGACTATGTAGGTCAACTAGCGGGCCCTTGGACTATCTAGGTTAGCTAACTGGCACTTGGACTATGTAGGTTACCTAGCGGGCACTTGGACTATGTAGGATCCCTATCGGACATTTGTACTACTTAGGTTAACTAGCGGGCACTTGGACTATCAAGGTCAACTAGCGGGCCCTTGTACAATGTAGGTTAACTAGCAGGCACATGGAATATGTAGGTTAACTAGCGGACACTTGCACTATGTAGGTAAACTAGCGGGCCCGTGGACTATGTAGGTTTAGTAGCGGGCCCTTGGACTATCTAGGTTCCCTAAAGGGCACTTTGACTATCTAGGTTACCGAATGGGCACTTGGAATATCTACGTTACCTAGCGGGCACTTGGACTATGTAGGCTAACTAGGGGGACCTTGGATGATCTAGGTTACCTAGCGGGTACTTGAACTATCTAGGTTAACTAGCGGGCACTTGGAGTATGTAGGTTACCTACCGGGCTGTTGGACTATCTAGGTTACCTAGCGGGCACTTGGATTATCTAGGTTAACTAACGGGCACTTGGACTATGTAGGTTCCCTAGCGGGCCCTTGGACTATGTAAGTTCCCTAGCGGGCCCTTGGACTATGTAATTTCCCTAGCGGGCCCTTGGACTATATAAGTTCCCTAGCAGGCATTGGACTATATAGGTTACCTAGCGGGCACTTGGACTATGTAGTTACCTAGTGGGCACTTGGACGATCTAGGTTACCTAGCGGGTGCTTGAACAATCTAGGTTAACTAGCGGGCACTTGCACTATATAGGTTACCTAGCGGGCACTTGGACTATCTAGGTTAACGAACGGGCACTTGGAATATGCAGGTAACCTAGCGGGCACTTGGACTGTCTAGGTTACCTAGCGGGCACTTGGACTTCTAGGTTAACGAACGGGCACTCGGACTATGTAGGTTGCTTAGCGGGCACTTGGACTATCTAGGTTAGGTAACGGGCACTTCGACTATCTAGGTTACCTAGCGGGAACTTGGACAATGTAAGTTACCTAGCGGGCACTTGGACTATCTAGGTTACCTAATGGGCACTTTGACTATCTCGGTTACATAGCGGGTCCTTGGACTCTATAGGTAACCTAGCGGGCACTTGGACTCTCTAAGTTACCTAGCGGGCACTTTGACTATCTAGGTTAACGAACGGGCACTTGGACTATCTAGGTCAACTAGCGGGCCCTTGTACTATGTAGGTTAACTAGCGGGCACTTGGACTATCTAGGCTAATTAGCGGACCTTGTACTATGTAGGTTAACTAGTAGGCCCTTGGACTATGTAGGTTAACTAGCGGGCACTTGGACTATGTAGGTTTCCTAGCTGGCACTTGGACTATGTACATGCCCTAGTGCGCACTTGGACTATCTAGGTTACCTAGCGGACACTTGGACTATGTACGTCCCCTAGTGGGCACTTGGACTATCTAGGTTAACTAACGTGCACTAGGACTATCTCGGTTAACTAGCGGGCACTTGGACTATCTAGGTTACCTAGAAGACACTTGGATTTTGAAGGATCCCTAGCGGGCACTTGGACTATCTAGGTTACCTAGCAGGCACTTGGAATATGTAGGTTAACTAGCGGACACTTGCACGATCTAGGTTGACTAGCGGGCCCTTGCACTATGTAGGTTAACTAGCGGGCCCATGGATTATGAAAGTGTACTAGCAGGCACTTTGACTATCTAGGTTAACTAGAGGGAACTTGGACTATGTAGTTTCCTTAGCGGGCATTTGGACTATTTAGGTTACCAAGAGGGCACTTGGACTATGTAGGTTACCTAGCGAGCACTTGGACTGTCTAGGTTACCTAGCGGGCATTTGGATTATCTAGGTTAACGAACGGGCACTTGGACTATGTAGGTTACCTCGCCGCCACTTGGACTATCTATGTTAGCTAACAGGCACTTGGATATTAGGTTCCCTAGCGGGCACTTGTACTATCTAGGATACCTAGCTGGCACTTGAACTATGTAGGTCAACTAGCGGGCCCTTGGACTATCAAGTTTAGCTAACAGGCACTTAGATTATGTAGGTTAACTAGCGGGCACTTGGAATATGTAGGTTAACTAGCGGACAGTTGCACTATGTAGGTTAACTAGTGGGCCCATGGACTATATAAGTTTACTAGCGGGCCCTTGGACAATCTAGGTTCCCTAAAGGTCACTTGCAGTATCTAGGTTACCGAACGGGCACTTGGACTATCTAAGTTACCTAGCGGCACTTGGACTATGTAGGCTAACTAGGGGGCCCTTTGACGATCTAGGTAACCTAGCGGGTACTTGAACTATCTAGGTTAACTAGCGGACACTTGCACTATCTAGGTTACCTAGCGGGCACTTGGACTATGTACGTTCCCTAGCGGGCAGTTGGACTGTCTACGTTAACTAGCGGGCACTTGGAATATGTAGGTTAACTAGCGGACACTTGCACTATGTAGGTTACCTAGCAGGCACTAGGACTATCTAGGTTAACTAGCGTGCACTTGGACTATGTAGGTTCCTTAGCGGGCACTTGGACAATGAAGGTTAACTTGTGTGCCCTTGGACTATCTAGGTTACGTAGCTGGCACTTGGTATGTAGGTTAACTAGCGGGAACTTGGACTATGTAGGTTAACTAGAGGACACTTGGACTATCTAGGTAAACTAGCGGGCCCTTGGACTATCTAGGTTACCTAGCGGGCACTTGGACTATGTAGGTTACCTAGTGGGCACTTGGACTATCTAGGTTAACGAACGGGTACTTGGAATATGCAGGTAACCTAGCGGGCACTTGGACTGTTTAGGTTACCTAGCGGGCACTTGACTTCTAGGTTAACGATCGGGCACTTGGACTATGTAGGTTGCTTACTGGGCACTTGGACTATCTAGGTTAGGTAACGGGCACTTGGACTATCTAGGTTACATAGCGGGCACTTGGACTATGTAGGTTAACTCCGAGCACTTGGACTCTAGGTTACCTAGCGGGCACTTGGACTATCTAGGTTACCAAGCGGACACTTGGACTATCTAGGTTACCTAGCTGGCCCTTTTACTATGTAGGTTTCCTAGCGGGCACTTGGACATTCTAGGTTAACGAACGGGCACTTGGAGTATTTATGTAACCTTGCGGGCACTTGGACAGTCTAGGTTACGTAGCGGGCACTTGGACTATCTAGGTTAACGAACGGGCACTTGGACTATCTAGGTTACCTAGCGGTCACTTCGTCTATGTAAGTTACCAAGCGGGCACTTGGACTATCTAGGTTACTTAGCGGGCACTTGGACTATGTAGGTTAACTAGCGGGCATTTGGACTATCTAGGCTACCGAATGGGCATTTGGACTATGTAGGTAACCTAGCGGGAACTTGGACAGTCTAGGTTACCTAGCGGGCACTTGGACTTCTAGGTTAACGAATGGGCACTTGTACTATGTATGTTGCATAGCGGGCAATTGGACTATCTAGGTAGGTAACGGGCACTTAGAGTATCTAGGTTTTTTAGCGGGCATTTGTACTATGTAGGTTAACTAATGGGCACTTGGACTATCTAGGCTACCGAATGGGCATTTGGACTATGTAGGTAACGTAGCGGGAACTTGGACAGTCTAGGTTACCTAGCGGGCACTTGGACTTCTAGGTTAACGAATGGGCACTTGGACTATGTATGTTGCATAGCTGGCATTTGGACTATATAGGTTCCCTACGGGCACTTGGACTATCTAGGTTCCCTAACGGGCACTTGGAATATGTAGGTTCCTCAGTGGGCACTTGGACTATGTAGATTCCCTATCGGGCATTGGACTATGTAGGTTAACTAGCAGGACCTTGGACTATCTAGGTTACCTAGCGGGCACTTGGACTATGTAGGTTAACTAGCGGACACTTGGACAATCTAGGTTACCTAGCGGGCACTTGTACTATGTACATAACCTAGCGGGCACTTGGACTATCTAGGTTACCTAGCGGGCACTTGAACTATGTACATAACCCAGCGGGCACTTGGATTATCTAAGTTAACCAGCGGGCACTTGGACTATATAGGTTAACTAGCGGGCACTTGGACTATGTAGGTTAACTAGCGGACACTTGCACGATCTAGGTTAAGTAGCGGGCACGTGGACTATCTAGGTTAACTAGCGGGCACATGGACAATCTAGATTAACTAGCGGGCCCTTGGACTATCTAGGTTTACTAGCGGGCACTTGGACTATCTAGGTTAACTAGCGGGCAATTGAAGTATGTAGTTTCCCCAGCGGGCATTTGGATTATTTAGGTTGCCTAGTGGGCACGTGGACTATGTAGGTTACCTAGCTGGCACTTGGACTATGTAGGTTAACTAGAAGGCACTTGGACTATCAAGGTTACCTAGCTGACCCTTGGACTATGTAAGTAACCTAGCGGGCACTTGGACTATCTAGGTTACCTAGCGGGCACTTGGCCTATCTAGGTTAATGAACTGGCTCTTGGACTATGTAGGTTAACTAGCGGACACTTCGACTATCTAGGTTCACTAACGGGCAATTGGACTATCTAGGTAACTTAGCGGGCACTTGGACTATGTAGGTTGCCTAGCGAGCACTTGGACTATGTAGATTAACTAGCGGGCACTTGGATTATCTAGGTTACCTAGAGGGCACTTGGACTATGTATGTTCCCTAGCGGGCACTTGGGCTATGTACGTTACCTAGCGGGCACTTGGACTATGTAGGTTAACGAACGGGCACTTGAACTATGTAGGTAACCTAATGGTCACTTGGACTGTCTAGGTTACCTAACGAGGACTTGGACTATGTAGGTTAACTAGCGGGCACTTGGACTATGTAGGATCCCTATCGGACATTTGTACTACTTAGGTTACCTAGCGGGCACTTGGATTATCTAGGTTTTCCTAGCGGGCACTTGGAGTATGTAGGATAACTAGCAGGCACTTGGACTATCTAGGTTTACTAGCTGACCTTGGTCTATGTAGGTTAACTAGCGGGCACTTGGACTATCTAGGTTAACTAGCTGACCTTGGATTATGTAGGTTAACTAGCGGGCACTTTGACTATCTAGTTTAAATAGCGGGCACTTGCACAATGCAAGTTCCCTAGCGGGCACTTTCACTATGTAGGTTCCCTAGCGGGCACTTGGATTATATAGGTTCCCTACGGACACTTGGACTATCTAGGTTCCCTAACGGGCACTTGGAATATGTAGGTTCCCTATCAGGCACTTGGACTATGTAGGTTCCTCAGCGGGCACTTGGACTATGTAGGTTCCCTATCGGGCATTGGACTATGTAGGTTAACTAGCAGGACCTTGGACTATCTAGGTTCCCTAGCGGGCACTTGGACAATGTAGGTTAACTAGCGGACACTTGGACAATCTAGGTTACCTAGCGGGAACTTGAACTATGTCCATACCCTAGCGGGCACTTGAAAAATCTAGGTTACCTAGCGGGCACTTGAACTATGTACATACACTAGCGGGCACTTGGATTATCTAGGTTAACTAGCGGGCATTTGGACTATCTAGGTTAACTAGCGGGCACTTGTACTATCTAGGTTAACTAGCGGGCACTTGGACTATGTAGTTTCCCTAGCGGGCATTTGGATTACTTAGGTTACCTAGTGGGCACTTGGACTATGTAGGTTATCTAGCGGGCACTTGGACTATTTAGGTTAACTAGAAGGCACTTGGACTATCAAGGTTAACTAGCGGGCACTTGGACTATTTAGGTTAACTAGCGGGCACTTGGGCTATCTTCGTTACCTAGCGGGCACTTGGACTATGTAGGTCAACTAGCGGGCGCTTGTACTATGCAGGTTAACTAGCGGGCCCTTGTACTATCTAGGCTAACTAGCGAACCTTGGACTATGTAGGTTAACTAGCGGGCACATGGACTATGTACGTACCCTAGTGGGCACTTGGACTCTCTAGGTTAACTAAAGGGCACTAGGACTATCTAGGTTAACTAGCGGGCACTTGGACAATCTAGGTTACCTAGCAGGCACTTGGATTATGAAGGATCCCTAGCGGGCACTTGGACTATCTAGGTTACCTAGCGGGTACGTGGACTAAGTAGGTTAACTAGCGGACACTTGCAGGTTCTAGGTTAACTAGCGGGCCCTTGCACTATGTAGGTTAACTAGCGGCCCATGGATTATGTAGGTTTACTAGCTGGCACTTGGACTATGTAGGTTAACTAGCGGGCACTTGGACTATATAGTTTCCCTAGCGGGCATTTGGACTATTTAGGTTACCATCTGGAACTTGGACTATGTAGGTTACCTAGCGGGCACTTTGACTATCTAAGTTCACTAACGGGCACTTGGACTATGTAGGTTGCCTAGCGGGCACTTGGACTATGTAGGTTCCCTAGCTGGCACTTGGATTATGTAGGTTCCCTATTGGGCACTTGGACTATGTAGGTTAACTAGCGGGCACTTGGACTGTCTAGGTAACCTAGCGGGCACTTGGATATCTAGGTTAACGAACGGGCACTTGGACTATGTAGGTAACCTAGCGGGCACTTGGACTGTCTAGGTTACCTAGCGGGCACTTTGACTATCTAGGTTAACGAACGGGCACTTGGACTATGTAGGTTACCTAGTGGGCACTTGGACTATGTAGGATCCCTATTGGACATTTGTACTACTTAGGTTAACTAGCGGGCACTTGACTATCTAGGTTAACTAGCGGGCACTTGGCCTTTCTAGGTCCACTAGCGGGCCCTTGTACTATGTAGGTTAACTAGCGGGCACTTGGACTATCTATGTTTCCTATTAGGCACTCGGACTATGTACATACCCTAGTGGGCACTCTGACTATCTAGGTTAACTAACGGGCACTTGGACTATCTAGGTTACCTAGCAGGCTCTTGGATTATGAAGGATCCCTAGCGGGCACTTGGACTATCTAGGTTACATAGCGGGCACTTGGACTATGTAGGTTAACTAGCGGACACTTGCACGATCTAGGTTAACTAGCGGGCCCTTGCACTATGTAGGTTAACTAGCGGGCCCATGGATTATGTAGGTTTACTAGCAGGCACTTGGACTATCTAGGTTAACTAGCGGGCACTTGGACTATGTAGTTTCCCTAGCGGGCATTTGGACTATTTAGGTTACCATCGGGAACTTGGACTATTTAAGTTACCTAGCGGGCACTTGGACTATCTAGGTTACGTAGCAGGCACTTTGACTATCTAGGTTAACTAACGGGCACTTGGACTATGTAGGTTGGCTAGCGGGCGCTTGGACTATGTAGGTTCCCTAGCGGGCACTTGGATTATGTAGGTTCCCTATCGGGCAGTTGGACTATTTAGGATCCCTATCGGACATTTGTACTACTTAGGTCAACTAGCGGGCACTTTGACTATCTGGGTTAACAAGCAGGCCCTTGTACTATGTAGGTTAACTAGCGGGCACTTGGACTATGTAGGTTAACTAGCGGGCACTTGGACTATCTAGGTTTCCTAGCAGGCACTCGGACTATGTACATACCCTAGCGCGCACTTGGACTGTCTAGGTTACCTAGCCGGCACATGGACTATCTAGGTTAACTAACGGGCACTTGGACTATTTAGGTTCCCTAGAAGGCACTTGGACTATGTGGGTTTCCTGGCGGGCACTTGGACTATCTAGGTTAACTAGAAGGCACTTGGACTATCAAGGTTAACTAGCGGGCACTTGGGCTATCTACGTTACCTAGCGGGCACTTGGACTATGTAGGTTAACGAATGGGCACTTGGACTATGTGGGTAACCTAATGGTCACTTTGACTGTCTAGGTTACCTAGCGGGGACTTGGACTATGTAGGTTAACTAGCGGGCACTTGGACTATGTAGGATCCCTATCGGACATTTGTACTACTTAGGTTAACTAGCGGGCACTTGGACTATCTAGGTCAACTAGCGGGCCCTTGTACTATGTAGGTTAACTAGCGGGCACTTGGACTATCTAGGTTACCTAGCGGGTACGTGGACTATTTAGGTTAACTAGCGGACACGTGCACGTTCTAGGTTAACTAGCGGACACGTTCACGTTCTAGGTTAACTAGCGGGCCCTTGCACTATGTAGGTTAACAAGCGGGCCCATGAATTATGTAGGTTTACTAGCAGGCGCTTGGACTATCTAGGTTAACTAGCGGGCACTTGGACTATGTAGTTTCCCTAGCGGTCACTTGGACTATCTAGGTCTCCAAGCAGGCACTAGGACTATGTACATACCCTAGGGCGCACTTGGACTATCTAGGTTACCTAGCGAGCACTTGGAATATCTAGGTTAACTAACGGGCACATGGACTATGTACGTTCCCTAGCAGGCACTTGGACTATCTACGTTACCTAGCGGGTACTTGGATTATGTACGTTACCTAGCGGGCACTTGGACTATGTACGTTTCCTAGCGGGTACTTGGACTAGGTAGGTTCCCTAGCGGGCACTTGGTCTATCTAGGTTAACTAGCGGGCACTTGGACTATCTAGGTTAACTAGCGGGCATTTGGACTATTAGGGCCCCTGTCGGGCACTTGGACTATATTTGTTAACGAATGGGTACTTGGACCATGTAGGTAACCTAGTGGTCACTTGAACTGTCTAGGTTACCTAGCGGGCACTTACACTATGTAGGTTAACTAGCGGGTACTTGGACTATCTAGGTTAAGTAGCGGGCCCTTGGACGATGTAGGTTAACTAGCGGGCCCTTGCACTATGTACGTTAACTAGCGGGCCCATGGATTATGTAGGTTTACTAGCAGGCACTTGGACTATCTAGGTTAACTAGCGGGCACTTGGACTATGTAGTTACCCTAGCGGGCATTTCGACTATTTAGGTTACCCAGCGGGCACTTGGACTATCTAGGTTACCTAGCAGGCACTTTGACAATCTAGGTTAACTAACGGGTTCTTGGACTATGTAGGTTGCCTAGTGGGCACTTGGATTATGTAGGTTCCCTATCGGGGACTTGGACTATGTAGGTTAACTAGCGGGCACTTGGACTGTCTAGGTTACCTAGTGGGCACTTGGATTATCTAGGTTAACAAACGGGCATTTGGACTATGTAGGTTACTTAGCCGCCACTTGGACTATCTAGGTTAGCTAACAGGCACTTGGACTATCTAGGTTCCCTAGCGGGCACTTGTACTATCTAAGTCACCTAGCTGGCACTTGGTCTATGTAGGTCAACTAGCGGGCCCTTGGACTAATTAGGTTAGCCAACGGGCACTTAGATTATGTAGGTTAACTAGCGGGACCTTGGAATATGTAGGTTAAGTAGCGGACACTTGCACTATGAAGGTTAACTAGCGGGCCCATGGACTATGTAGGTTTACTAGCGGGCCCTTGGATTATCTAGGTTCCCTAAAGGGCACTTGGACTATCTAGGTTACCGAACGGGCACTTGTACTATCTAGGTTACCTAGCGGGCACTTGGACTATGTAGGCTAACTAGGGGGCCCTTGGACGATCTAGGTTACCTAGCGGGTACTTGAACTATCTAGGTTAACTAGCGGTGACTTGCACTATCTAGGTTACCTAGCGGGCACTTGGAGTATGTACGTTCCCTAGCGGGCACTTGGACTCTGTATGTTCCCTACGGACACTTGAACTATGTAAGTTAACTACCGGGCACCTGGACTATGTAGGTTAAATAGCGGGACCTTGGACTATCTAGGTTACTAGCGGGCACTTGGACTATGTAGGTTAACTACCGGGCACTTGCACTATCTAGGTTTCCGAACGGGCATTTGGACTATGGAGGTAACCTAGCGG
The DNA here is from genome assembly GCF_050624435.1 of Tenrec ecaudatus. NCBI lineage: Eukaryota > Metazoa > Chordata > Mammalia > Afrosoricida > Tenrecidae > Tenrec > Tenrec ecaudatus. Next base: position 111,194,188 of record NC_134534.1, read on the forward strand.
GCATTTGGAGTGTCTAGGTTACCTAGCGGGCACTTGGACTTCTAGGTTAACGAACGGGCACTTGGACTATGTATGTTGCATAGCGGGCAATTGCACTATCTAGGTTAGGTAACGGGCACTTGAACTATCTAGGTTTCTTAGGGGCACTTGAACAATCTAGGTTAACTAGAGGGCACTTGGACTATCTAGGTTAACTAGCGTGCACGTGGACTATCTAGGTTTCTTAGCGGGTACTTGCACTATGTAGGTTAACTAGTGGGCCCTTGGACAATGTAGATTAACTAGCGGCACTTGGACTATCTACGTTAAATAGCGGGCCCTTGGACTATGTAGATTCCCTAGCGGGCATTTGGACTATATAGATAACCTAGCGGGCACTGTGACTTTGTAGGTTACCTAGCGGCACATGGACTATCTGGTTACCTAACTGGCACTTGAACTATCTACGTTATAGCGGGTTCTTGGAGTATGTAGGTTACCTTGCTGGCTGTTGGACTATCTAGGTTACCTAGCGGGCACTTGGACTATCTAGGTTAACTAACAGGCACTTGGACTGTGTAGGTCCCCTAGCGGGCCCTTGGACTATGTAAGTTCCCTAGCGGGCACTTGGACTACGTAGGTTAAATAGCGGGCACTTGGACAATCTAGGTTAACTGGCGGGCATATGGACTATTAGGGCCCCTAGCGGGCATTTGGACTATATTTGTTACCTAGCGGGCACTTGGACTATGTAGTTTAACGAACGGGCACTTGGACTATGTAGGTTAACTAGCGGGCACTTGGACTATCTAGGTAAACTTGCGGGCCCTTGGACGATGTAGGTTAACTAGCTGGCCCTTGGACTATGTAGGTTAACTAGCGGGCACTTGGACGATCTAGGTTAACTAGTGGGTACTTTGACTATGTAGGTTACCTAGCGGGCCCTTGGACTATGTAGATTCCCTAGTGGGCCAATGGACTATGTCAGTTCCCTAGCGGGCTCTTGGACTATGTGGGTTCCCTAGCGGGCATTTGGACTATGTAGGTTACCTAACGGGCATTTGGACTATGTAGGTTCCCTAGCGGGCACTTGGAGAATGTAGGTTAACTAGGGGGCACTAGGACAATGTAGGTTACCTAGCATGCCCTTGGACTATCTAGGTTACCTAGGGGGAACCTGGACTATGAAGGTTAACTAGCGGGCACTTGGACTATGTACGTTCCCTAGCAGGCACTTGGACTATCTACGTTACCTAGCGGGTACTTGGATTATGTACGTTACCTAGCGGGCACTTGGACTATGTACGTTTCCTAGCGGGTACTTGGACTAGGTAGGTTCCCTAGCGGGCACTTGGTCTATCTAGGTTAACTAGCGGGCACTTGGACTATCTAGGTTAACTAGCGAGCACTTGCACTATCTAGTTTAACTAGCGGGCATTTGGACTATTAGGGCCCCTAGCGGGCACTTGGATTATATTGGTTAACGAATGGGCACTTGGACCATGTAGGTAACCTAGTGGTCACTTGAACTGTCTAGGTTACCTAGCGGGCACTTACACTATGTAGGTTAACTAGCGGGCACTTGGACTATCTAGGTTAAGTAGCGGGCCCTTGGACGATTTAGGTTAACTAGCGGGCCCTTGCAGTATGTAGGTTAACTAGCGGGCCCATGGATTATGTAGGTGTACTAGCAGGCACTTGGACTATCTAGGTTAACTAGCGGGCACTTGGACTATGTAGTTACCCTAGCGGGCATTTCCACTATTTAGGTTACCCAGCGGGCACTTGGACTATGTAGGTTACCTAGCGGGCCCTTGAACTATCTAGGTTACCTAGCAGGCACTTTGACAATCTAGGTTAACTAACAGGTTCTTGGACTATGTAGGTTGCCTAGTGGGCACTTGGATTATGTAGGTTCCCTATCGGGCATTTGGATATGTAGGTTAACTAGCGGGCACTTGGACTGTCTAGGTTACCTAGTGGGCACTTGGATTATCTAGGTTAACAAACAGGCATTTGGACTATGTAGGTTACCTAGCCGCCACTTGGACTATCTAGGTTAGCTAACAGGCACTTGGACTATCTAGGTTCCCTAGCGGGCACTTGTACTATCTAAGTCACCTAGCTGGCACTTGGTCTATGTAGGTCAACTAGCGGGCCCTTGGAATATCTAGGTTAGCCAACGAGCACTTAGATTATGTAGGTTAACTAGCGGGACTTTGGAATATGTAGGTTAAGTAGCGGACACTTGCACTATGAAGGTTAACTAGCGGGCCCATGGACTATGTAGGTTTACTAGCGGGCCCTTGAACTATCTAGGTTCCCTAAAGGGCACTTGGACTATCTAGGTTACCGAACGGGCACTTGGACTATCTAGGTTACCTAGCGGGCACATGGACTATGTAGGCTAACTAGGGGGCCATTGGACGATCTAGGTTACCTAGCGGGTACTTGAACTATCTAGGTTAACTAGCGGTGACTTGCACTATCTAGGTTACCTAGCGGGCACTTGGAGTATGTACGTTCCCTAGCGGGCACTTGGACTCTGTATGTTCCCTACGGACAGTTGAACTATGTAAGTTAACTACCGGGCACTTGGACTATGTTGGTTAAATAGCGGGACCTTGGACTATCTAGGTTACCTAGCGGGCACTTGGACTATGTAGGTTAACTACCGGGCACTTGCACTATCTAGGTTTCCTACGGGCATTTGGACTATGTAGGTAACCTAGCGGGCATTTGGAGAGTCTAGTTTACCTAGCGGGCACTTGGACTTCTAGGTTAACGAACGGGCACTTGGACTATGTATGTTGCATAGCGGGCAATTGCACTATCTAGGTTAGGTAACGGGCACTTGAACTATCTAGGTTTCTTAGGGGCACTTGGACGATCTAGGTTAACTAGAGGGCACTTGGACTATCTAGGTTAACTAGCGTGCACGTGGACTATCTAGGTTTCTTAGCGGGTACTTGCACTATGTAGGTTACATAGCGGGCCCTTGGACTATATAGATAACCTAGCGGGCACTTGGACTGTCTAGGTTACCGAGTGGGCACATTGACTATCTAGGTTAACGAACGGGCACATGGACTATCTAGGTCAACTAGCGGGCCCTTGTACTATGTAGGTTAACTAGGGGGCACTTGGATTATCAAGGTTAACTAGCGGACCTTTGACTATGTAGGTTAACTAGCAGGCCCTTGGACTATGTAGGTTAACTAGCGGGCACTTGGATTATCTAGGTTTCCTAGCTGGCACTTGGACTATATACATGCCCTAGTGCGCACTTGGACTATAAGGGTTACCTAGCGGGCACTTGGACTATCTAGGTTAACTAACGGGCACTAGGACTATCTAGGTAAACTAGCGGGCACTTGGACTATCTAGGTTACCTAGCAGGCACTTGGATTATGAAGGATCCCTAGCGGGCACTTGTACTATCTAGGTTACCTAGCGGGCACTTGGACTATGTAGGTTTACTAGAGGACACTTGCAAGATCTAGGTTAACTAGCGGGCCCTTGCACTTTGTAGGTTAACTAGCGGGCCCATGGATTATGTAGGTTTACTAGCAGGCACTTGGACTATGTAGGTTAACTAGCGGGCAGTTGGACTATGTAGTTTCCCTAGCGGGCATTTGGACTATTTAGGTTACCAAGCGGGCACTTGGACTATGTAGGTTACCTAGCGAACACTTGGACTATCTAGGTTACCTAGCAGGCATTTTGACTATCTAGGTTAACTAACGGGCACTTGGACTGTGTAGGTTGCCTAGCGGGCACTTGGACTATGTAGGTTCCCTAGCGGGCACTTGGATTATGTAGGTTCCCTATCGGCCACTTCGAATATGTATGTTAACTAGCGGGAACATGGACTGTCTAGGTTACCTAGTGGGCATTTGGATTTTCTAGGTTGACGAACGGACACTTGGACTATCTAGGTTTCCTAGCTGACACTTGGACGATGTATATACCCTAGTGCGCACTTGGACTATCTAGGTTACCCAGCGGGTCCTTGGACTATCTAGGTTAACTAACGGGCACTAGGACTATCTAGGTTAACTAGCGGGCACTTGGACTATCTAGGTTACCTAGCAGGCACTTGGATTATGAAGGATCCCTAGCGGGCACTTGGAATATCTAGGTTACCTAGCGGGCACTTGGACTATGTAGGTTAACTAGCGGACACTTGCAAGATCTAGGTTAACTAGCGGGCCCTTGCACTTTGTAGGTTAACTAGAGGGCCCGAGGATTATGTAGGTTTACTAGCAGGCACTTGGACAATGTAGGTTAACTAGCGGGCACTTGGACTATGTAGTTTCCCTAGCGGGCATTTGGACTATTTAGGTTACCAAGCGGGCACTTGGACTATGTAGGTTACCTAGCGAACACTTGGACTATCTAGGTTACCTAGCAGGCATTTTGACTATCTAGGTTAACTAACGGGCACTTGGACTGTGTAGGTTGCCTAGCGGGCACTTGGACTATGTAGGTTCCCTAGCGGGCACTTGGATTATGTAGATTCCCTATCGGGCACTTCGACTATGTAGGTTAACTAGCGGGCACTTGGACTGTCTAGGTTACCTAGTGGGCATTTGGATTATCTAGGTTGACGAAATGTCACTTGGACTTTGTAGGTTACCTAGCCGCCACTTGGACTATCTATGTTAGCTAACAGGCATTTGGACTATCTAGGTTCCCTAGCGGGCACTTATACTATCTAGGATACCTAGCTGGCACTTGGACTATGTAGGTCAACTAGTGGGCCCTTGGACTACCTAGGTTAGCTAACGGGCACTTAGATTATGTAGGTTAACTAGCGGACACTTGCACTATGTAGGTTAACTAGTGGGCCCAAGGACTATGTAGGTTTACTAGCGGGCCCTTGGACTATCTAGGTTACCTAGCAGGCACTTGGACTATGTACGTTCCCTAGCGGGCACTTGGACTATCTATGTTAACTAGCGGGCACTTGGAATATGTAGGTTAACTAGCGGAAACTTGCACTATGTAGGTTACCTAGCAGGCACTTGGACTATCTAGGTTAACTAGCGGGCACTTGGACTATCTAGGTTAACTAGCGTGCACTTGGACTATTTAGGTTAACTAGCGTGCCCTGGATTATCTAGGTTACATAGCAGGTTCTTGGTATGTAGGTTAATTAGCAGGCACTTGGACTATGTAGGTTAACTAGAGGACACTTGGACTATCTAGGTTAACTAGCGGGCCCTTGAACTATATAGGTTACCTAGCGGGCACTTGGAATATGTAGGTTACCTAGTGGGCACTTGGACTATCTAAGTTAACGAACGGGCACTTGGAATATGCAGGTAACCTAGCGGGCACTTGGACTGTCTATGTTACCTAGCGGGCACTTGGACTTCTAGGTTAACGAACGGGCACTTGGACTATGTAGGTTGCTTACCGGGCACTTGGACTATCTAGGTTAGGTAACGGGCACTTGGACGATGTAGATTAACTAGCGAGCACTTGGACTCTAGGTTACCTAGCGGGCACTTGGACTATCTAGGTTACCTAGCGGGCACTTGGACAGTCTAGGTTACCTAGCGGGCACTTGGACTATCTAGGTTAACGAACGGGCACTTGGACTATGTAGGTTACCTAGCGGGCACTTGGACTATGTAGGATCCCTATCGGACATTTGGACTACTTAGGTTACCTAGCGGGCACTTGGACTATCTAGGTTAACTAGCGGGCACATGGACTATCTAGGTCAACTAGCGGGCCCTTGTACTATGTAGGTTAACTAGCGAGCACTTGGACTATCTAGGTTAACTAGCGGACCTTGGACTACGTAGGTCAACTAGCGGACCCTTGGACTATGTAGGTTAACTAGCGGGCACTTGGATGATCAATGTTAACTAGCGAGCACTTGGACTATCTAGGTTAGCTAACGGGCACTTGGACTAAGTACGTCCCCTAGGGGGCACATGGATTATCTAGGTTGAATAGCGGAACTTGGACTATGTAGGTTACCTAGCGTGCCCTTGGACTATGTACATAACCTAGCGCGCACTTGGACTATGTAGGTTAACTAGCGGGCACTTGGACTATCTAGGTTACCTAGCGGGCACTTGGACTATGTAGGTTAACTACCGGGCACATGCACTATCTAGGTTACCTAGCGGGCACTTGGACTATGTACGTTCCATAGCGGGCACTTGGACTATCTATGTTAACTAGTGGGCACTTGGACTATCTATGTTAACTACCGGGCACTTGGACTATGTAGGTTAACTAGGGGACACTTGCCCTATGTAGGTTACCTAGCGGCACTTGGACTATGCAGGTTAACTAGCGTGCACTTGGACTATGTAGGTTAACGAACGGGCATTAGGACTATGTCGGTTTCCTAGCAGACACTTGGACTGTCTAGGTTCCCTAGCGGGCACTTGGCTATCTAGGTTAACGAACGGACACTTGGACTATCTAGGTTACCTAGCAGGCATTTGGACTATGTAAGTTACCTAGCGGGCACTTGGACTATCTAGGTTACCTAGCGGGCACTTGGACTATGTAGGTTAACTAGCGGGCACTTGGACTATGTATGTTGCATAGCGGGCAAATGGACTATCTAGGTTAGGTAACGGGCACTTGGACTATATAGTTTACCTAGCGGACCCTTTGACTATGTATGTTACCTAGCGGGCACTTGGACTATCTAGGTTAACGAAAGGGCACTTGGACTATGTAGGTTTCCTAGCGGGCACTTGGATTATCTAGGTTAGCTAACAGGAACTTGGAATATCTAGGTTACCTATTGGGCACTTGGACTATGTAGGTTACCTTGCAGGCACTTGTACTACCTAGGTTACCCAACGGGAACGTGGACTATATAGGTTAACTAGCGGACACTTGGAATATCTAGGTTAACTAGCGGGCCCTTGGACTATGTAGGTTAACTAGCGGGCACTTGGACTATCTACGTTAACTAGCTGACCTTGGACTATATAAGTTAAGTAGCGGGGACTTGGATTATCTAGGTTAACTAGCGGGCACTTGCACAATGCAGGTTCCCTAGCGGGCACTTTGACTATGTAGGTTCCCTAGCGGGCACTTGGACTATATAGGTTCCCTAAGGGCACTTTAACTATGTAGGTTAACTAGCGGGCACTTGGACTATCTAGGTTAACTAGCTGGTTCTTGGACTATTAAAGTTAACTAGCGGGCACTTGGACTATCTAGGTTAACTAGCTGACCTTGGACTATGTAGGTTAACTAGCGGGCACTTGGACTATCTATGTTAACTAGTTGACCTTGGACTATGTAAGTTAACTAGCGGGCACTTGGACTATCTAGGTTAACTAGCGGGCACTTGCACAATGCAGGTTCCCTAGCGGGCACTTGGAATATGTAGGATCCCTATCGGACACTTGGACTATGTAGGTTCCTCTGTGGGCACTTGGATTATGTAGGTTCCCTAGAGGGCACTTGGACTATGTAGGATCCCTATTGGACATTTGGACTACTTTGGTTACCTAGCGGGCACTTGGACTATCTTGGTTAACTAGCGGGCCCTTGGACTATTTAGGTTACCAGCGGGCACTTGGACTATCTAGGTTAAGTAACGTGCACTTGGACTATGTAGGTAACCTAGCGGGCACTTGGACTGTCTAGGTTACCTAGTGGGCACTTGGCCTATCTAGGCTAACCAACGGGCAATTGGACTATGTAGGTTAACTGGCGGACACTTCGACTATCTAGGTTAGCTAACGGCCAATTGGACTATCTAGGTTACCTAGCGGGCACTTGGACTATGTAGGTTCCCTAGCGGGCCCTTGGACTATGTAGGTTCCCTATCGGGTACTTGGACTGTCTGGGTTAACCAGCGGGCAATTGGACTGTCTAGGTTACCTAGTGGGCACTTGGACTATGTAGTTAACCTAGCAGGCATTTGGACTATGTAGGTTAACTAGCGGGCAATTGGACTATCTAGGTTACCTAGCGGGTACTTGGACTATGTACGTTCCCTAGCGGGCACTTGGGCTATCTACGTTACCTAGCGGGCACTTGGACTATGTAGGTTAACGAACGGGCACTTGGACTATGTAGGTAACATAATGGTCACTTGGACTGTGTAGGTTACCTAGCGGGGACTTGGACTATGTAGGTTAACTAGCGGTCACTTGGACTATGTAGGATCCCTATCGGACATTTGTACTACTTAGGTTAACTAGCAGGCACTTGGACTATCTAGGTTAACTAGCGGACCTTGGACTATGTAGGGTAACTAGCGGGCACTTGCACGATCTATGTTAACTAGCGGGCCCTTGCACTATGTAGGTTAACTAGCGGGCCCATGGATTATGTAGGTTTACTAGCCGGCACTTGGACTATCTAGGTTAACTAGCGGGCATTTGGACTATTTAGGTTACCCAGCGGGAACTTGGACTATGTAGGTTACCTAACAGGCACTTGGACTATCTAAGTTAACTAGCAGGCACTTTGACTATCTAGGTTAACTAACGGGCACATGGATTATGTAGGTTCCCTAGCGGGCACTTGGATTATGTAGGTTCCCTATCGGGCACTTGGATTATGTAGGTTCCCTATAGGGCACTTGGACTATGTCGGTTAACTAGCAGGCAATTGGACTGTCTAGGTAACCTAGCGGGCTCTTGGACTATCTAGGTTAACGAACGGGCACTTGGACTATGTAGGTAATCTAGCGGGCACTTGGACAGTCTAGGTTACCTAGCGGGCACTTTGACTATCTAGGTTAACGAATGGGCACTTGGACTATGTAGGTTACCTAGCGGGCACTTGGACTATGTAGGATCCCTATCAGACATTTGTACTACTTAGGTTAACTAGCGGGCAATTTGAGTATCTGGGTTAACTAGCGGGCACTTGGACTAATCTAGGTCAACTAGCGGGCCCTTGTACTATGTAGGTTAACTAGCGGGCACTTGGACTATGTAGGTTAACTAGCGGGCCTTTGGACTATCTAGGTTACCTAGCGGGCACTTGGACTATCTAAGTTAACGAACGGGCACTTGGAATATGCAGGTAACCTAGTTGGCACTTGGACTTCTAGGTTAACGAACGGGCACTAGGACTATGTAGGCTGCTTAGCGGGCACTTGGACTATCTGGGTTCGGTAACGGGCACTTTGAGTATCTAGGTTACCTAGCGGGAACTTGGACAATATATGTTACCTAGCGGGCACTTGGACTATCTAGGTTACTTAACGGGCACTTTGACTATCTAGGTTACATAGCGGGCACTTGGACTATGTAGGTTAACTAGCGAGCACTTGGACTCTAGGTTACCTAGTGGGCACTTGGACTATCTAGATTACCTAGCGGTCCCTTGGACTATGTAGGTTTCCTAGCGGGCACTTGGACTATCTAGGTTAACGAACGGGCACTTGGAATATGTAGGTAACGTAGCGGGCACTTGGACAGTCTAGGTTACCTAGCGGGCACTTGGACTATCCAGGTTAACGAACGGGCACTTGGACTATGTAGGTTAACTAGCGGGCACTTGGATGATCAATGTTAACTAGCGGGCCCTTTGACTATCTAGGTTAGCTAACTGGCACTTGGACTATGTAGGTTAACTAGCAGACACTTGCACGATCTAGGTTAACTAGCGGGCTCTTGAACTATGTAGGTTAACTAGTGGGCCCATTGACTATGTTGGTTAACTAGCGGACACTTGGACGATCTAGGTTAACTAGCGGGCACTTGGACTATGTAGGTTCCCTAGGGGGCATTTGAACTATATAGATAACCTAGCGGTCATTTAGACTTTGTAGGTTACCTAGCGGGCCCTTGGACTATGTAGGTTAACTAGCGGGCCCTTGGACTATGTAGGTTACCTAGCGTTCACTTGGATGATCTAGGTTAACTAGCGGGTACTTGGACTATGTAGGTTAACTAGCGGGCCCTTGGACTATCTACGTTAACTAGCGGGCCCATGGACAATGTAGATTCCCTGGCGGGCATTTGGACTACATAGATAACCTAGCGGGCACTTAGATTTTGTAGGTTACCTAGCGGGCACATGGACTATCTAGGTTACCTAGCTGGCAATGGAACTATCTACGTTACCTAGCGGGTTCTGGGAGTATGTAGGTTACCTAGCGGGCTGTTGGACTATCTAGGTTACCTAACGGGCACTTGGACTATGTAGGTTCCCTAGCGGGCCTTTGGACTATCTAGGTTTACTAGCGGGCACTTGGACTATGTAGGTAAACTAGCGGGCACTTGGATTATGTAGTTTCCCTAGCGGGCATTTGGATTATTTAGGTTACCTAGTGGGCACTTGGACTATGTAGGTTACCTAGCGGGCACTTGGACTATGTAGGTTACCTAGCGGGCACTTGGACTATGTAGGATAACTCAAGGCACTTGGATTATCAAGGTTACCTAGCGGGCCCTTGGACTATGTAGCTTACCAGCAGGTAATTGGACTATCTAGGTTAACGAACGTGCACTTGGACTATATAGGTAACCTAGCGGGCACTTGGACTGTCTATGTTACCTAGCGGGCACTTGGCCTATCTATGTTAATGAATGGGCACTTGGACTATGTAGGTTAACTAGCGGGCACTTGGACTATTTAGGTTACCTAGCAGGCACTTGACGATCTAGGTTAACTATCGGGCACTTGGTCAATGTAGGTTGCCTAGCGAGCACTTGGACTATGTAGGTTCCCGAGCGAGCACTTAGACTATGTAGGTTTCCTATTGGGTACTTGGACTGTCTAGGTTAACTAGGGGGCACTTGGACTATCTAGGTTACCTAGCGGGCACTTGGACTATGTACGTTCCCTAGCGGGCACTTGGTCTATCTACGTTACCTAGCGGGCACTTGGACTATGTAGGTTAACGAACGGGCACTTGGACTATGTAGGTAACCTAATGGTCACTTGGACTGTCTAGGTTACCTAGCGGGAACTTGGACTATCAAGGTTAACTAGGGGGCCCTTGCTCTATGTAGGTTAACTAGCAGGCCTTTGGATTATGTAAGTTAACTAGAGGGCACTTTGATGATCATGGTTAACTAGCGGGCACTTGGACTATCTAGGTTAACTAGCGGGCATTTGGACAATCAAGGTTAACTAGAAGGCACTTGGATTATGTAGGTTCCCTTGCGGGCACTTTGACTATGTAGGTTGCCTAGCGGGCACTTGGACTATATAGGTTAACTAGCGGGCCCTTGGACTATATAGGTTAACTAGCGTGCACTTGGATGATCTATGTTAACTAGCAGGTACTTGGACTATGTAGGTTAACTAGCGGGCCCTTTGTCTATGTAGATTATCTAGCGGCACTTGGACTATCTACGTTAACTAACGGGCCCTTGGACTATGTAGATTCCCTAGCGGGCACTTGGACTCTGTATGGTCTCTACGGACACTTGAACTATGTAGGTTCCCTAGCAGGCACTTGGACTATGTAGGTTCCAGAGCGGGCACTTGGTCTATGTAAGTTAACTACCCGGCACTTGGACTATGTAGGTAAACTAGCGGGCCCTTGGACTATCTAGGTTACCTAGCGGGCACTTGGACTATGTACGTTCCCTAGCGGGCACTTGGACTATCTATGTTAACTAGTGGGCACTTGGACTATCTATGTTAACTACCGGACACTTGGACTATGTAAGTTAACTAGGGGACACTTGCACTATGTAGCTTACCTAGCGGCACTTGGAATATGTAGGTTTACTAGCGTGCACTTGGACTATGTAGGTTAACTAGAGGACACTTGGACGATCTAGGTTACCTAGTGGGCCCTTGGACTATGTACGTTAACGAACGAGCATTTGGACTATGTCGGTTTCCTAGCAGACACTTGGACTGTCTAGGTTACCTAGCGGGCACTTGGCTATCTAGGTTAACGAACGGACACTTGGACTATCTAGGTTGCCTAGCGGGCATTTGGACTATGTAAGTTACCTAGCGGGCACTTGGACTATCTAGGTTACCTAGCGGGCACTTGGACTATGTAGGTTAACTAGCGGGCACTTGGACTATGTATGTTGCATAGTGGGAAATTGGACTATCTAGGTTAGGTAACGGGCACTTGGACTATATAGTTTACCTAGCGGACCCTTTGACTATGTAGGTTACCTAGCGGGCACTTGGATTATCTAGGTTAGCTAACAGGAACTTGGAATATCTAGGTTACCTATTGGGCACTTGGACTATGTAGGTTACCTTGCGGGCACTTATACTATCTAGGTTACCTAACGGGAACTTGGACTATATAGGATAACTAGCGGACACTTGGAATATCTAGGTTAACTAGCGGGCCCTTGGACTATGTAGGTTAACTAGCGGGCAATAGGACTATCTACGTTAACTAGCTGACCTTGGACTATGTAAGTTAAGTAAAGGGAACTTGGATTATCTAGGTTAACTAGCGGGCACTTGGACTATCGAGGTTAACTAGCGGGCACTTGGACAATGTAGTTTCCCTAGCGGGCATTTGAATTACTTAGGTTACCTAGTGGGCACTTGGACTACGTAGGTTACCTAGCGGGCACTTGGACTATGTAGGTTAACTATCGGGCACTTGGACTATCTAGGTTACCTAGCGGGCACTTGGACTATGTATGTTCCCTAGCGGGCACTTGGTCTATCTACGTTACCTAGCGGGCACTTGGACTATGTAGGTTAACGAATGGGCACTTGGACTATGTAGGTAACCTAATGGTCACTTGGACTGTCTAGGTTAACTTGCGGGAACTTGGACTATCAAGGTTAACTAGGGGGCCCTTGCTCTATGTAGGTTAACTAGCAGGCCTTTGGACTATGTAAGTTAACTAGAGGGCACTTTGATGATCCTGGTTAACTAGCGCGCACTTGGACTATCTAGGTTAACTAGCGGGCATTTGGACTATCTAAGTTAACTAGAGGGCACTTGGACTATGTAGGTTCCCTAGCGGGCACTTTGACTATGTAGGTTGCCTAGCGGGCATTTGGACTATATAGGTTAACTAGCGGGCCCTTGGACTATATAGGTTAACTAGCGTGCACTTGGATGATCTAGGTTAACTAGCGGGTACTTGGACTATGTAGGTTAACTAGCGGGCTCTTGGACTATGTAGATTATCTAGCGGCACTTGGACTTTCTACGTTAACTAACGGGCCTTTGGACTATGTAGATTCCCTAGCGGGCACTTGGACTCTGTATGTTCTCTACGGACACTTGAACTATGTAGGTTCCCTAGCAGGCACTTGGACTATGTAGGTTCCCGAGCGGGCACTTGGACTATGTAAGTTAACTACCGGGCACTTGGACTATGTAGGTAAACTAGCGGGCCCTTGGACTATCTAGGTTACCTAGCGGGCACTTGGACTATGTAGGTTAACTATCGGGCACATGCACTATCTAGGTTACCTAGCGGGCACTTGGACTATGTACGTTCCCTAGCGGGCACTTGGACTATCTATGTTAAGTAGTGGGCACTTGGACTATCTATGTTAACTACCGGGCACTTGGATTATTTAGGTTAACTAGGGGACACTTGCACTATGTATGTTACCTAGCGGCACTTGGACTATGTAGGTTAACTAGCGTGCACTGGGACTATGTAGGTTAACTAGAGGACACTTGGACGATCTAGGTTAACTAGTGGGCCCTTGGACTATGTAGGTTAAGGAACGGGCATTTGGACTATGTCGGTTTCCTAGCAGACACTTGGAATGTCTAGGTTCCCTAGCGGGCACTTGGCTATCTAGGTTAACGAACGGACACTTGGACTATCTAGGTTGCGTAGCGGGCATTTGGACTATGTAAGTTACATAGCGGGCACTTGGACTATCTAGGTTAACTAGCGGGCCCTTAGACTATTTAGGTTACCAGCGGGCACTTGGACTAGCTAGGTTAAGGAACGTGCACTTGGACTATGTAAGTAACCTAGCGGGCACTTGGACTGTCTAGGTTACCTAGTGGGCACTTGGCCTATCAAGGTTAACCAACGGGCAATTGGACTATGTAGGTTAACTGGCGGACACTTCGACTATCTAGGTTAGCTAACGGGCAATTGGACTATCTAGGTTACCTAGTGGGCACTTGGACTATGTAGGTTCCCTAGCGGGCACTTGGACTATTTAGGTTACCTAGCAGGCACTTTGACTATCTAGGTTAACTAACGGGCACCTGGACTATGTAGGTTCCCAGCGGGCACTTGGACTATGTAGGTTCCCTATCGGGTACTTGGACTGTCTGGGTTAACTAGCGGGCAATTGGACTGTCTAGGTTACCTAGTGGGCACTTGGACTATGTAGTTTACCTAGCAGGCATTTGGACTATGTAGGTTAACTAGCGGGCACTTGGACTATCTAGGTTACCTAGCGGGCACTTGGACCATGTACGTTCCCTAGCGGGCACTTGGGCTATCTACGTTACCTAGCGGGCACTTGGACTATGTAGGTTAACGAACGGGCACTTGGACTATGTAGGTAACATAATGGTCACTTGGACTGTGTAGGTTACCTAGCGGGGACTTGGACTATGTAGGTTAACTAGCGGTCACATGGACTATGTAGGATCCCTATCGGACATTTGTACTACTTAGGTTAACTAGCAGGCGCTTGGACTATCTAGGTTAACTAGCGGACCTTGGACTATGTAGGGTAACTAGCGGGCACTTGCACGATCTAGGTTAACTAGCGGGCCCATGGATTATGTAGGTTTACTAGCCGGCACTTGGACTATTTAGGTTACCAAGCAGGAACTTGGACTATGTAGGTTACCTAGCAGGCACTTGGACTATCTAAGTTAACTAGCAGGCACTTTGACTATCTAGGTTAACTAACGGGCACTTGGACTATGTAGGTTGCCTAGCGGGCACATGGATTATGTAGGTTCCCTAGCGGGCACTTGGATTATGTAGGTTCCCTATCGGGCACTTGGATTATGTAGGTTCCCTATAGGGCACTTGGACTATGTCGGTTAACTAGCAGGCAATTGGACTGTCTAGGTAACCTAGCGGGCTCTTGGACTATCTAGGTTAACGAACGGGCACTTGGACTATGTAGGTAACCTAGCGGGCACTTGGACAGTCTAGGTTACCTAGCGGGCACTTTGACTATCTAGGTTAACGAATGGGCACTTGGACTATGTAGGTTACCTAGCGGGCACTTGGACTATGTAGGATCCCTATCAGACATTTGTACTACTTAGGTTAACTAGCGGGCAATTTGAGTATCTAGGTTAACTAGCGGGCACTTGGACTAATCTAGGTCAACGAGCGGGCCCTTGTACTATGTAGGTTAACTAGCGGGCACTTGGACTATGTAGGTTAACTAGCAGGCCTTTGGACTATCTAGGTTACCTAGCGGGCACTTGGACTATCTAAGTTAACGAACGGGCACTTGGAATATGCAGGTAACCTAGCTGGCACTTGGACTTCTAGGTTAACGAACGGGCACTTGGACTATGTAGGCTGCTTAGCGGGCACTTGGACTATCTGGGTTCGGTAACGGGCACTTTGAGTATCTAGGTTACCTAGCGGGAACTTGGACAATATATGTTACCTAGCGGGCACTTGGACTATCTAGGTTACCTAACGGGCACTTTGACTATCTAGGTTACATAGCGGGCACTTGGACTATGTAGGTTAACTAGCGAGCACTTGGACTCTAGGTTACCTAGTGGGCACTTGGACTATCTAGATTACCTAGCGGTCCCTTGGACTATGTAGGTTTCCTAGCGGGCACTTGGACCATCTAGGTTAACGAACGGGCACTTGGAATATGTAGGTAACGTAGCGGGCACTTGGATAGTCTAGGTTACCTAGCGGGCACTTGGACTATCTAGGTTAACGAACGGGCACTTGGACTATGTAGGTTAACTAGCGGGCACTTGGATGATCAATGTTAACTAGCGGGCCCTTTGACTATCTAGGTTAGCTAACTGGCACTTGGACTATGTAGGTTAACTAGCAGACACTTGCACGATCAAGGTTAACTAGCGGGCTCTTGCACTATGTAGGTTAACTAGTGGGCCCATTGACTATGTTGGTTAACTAGCGGGCACTTGGACTATGTAGGTTCCCTAGGGGGCATTTGAACTATATAGATAACCTAGCGGTCATTTAGACTTTGTAGGTTACCTAGCGGGCCCTTGGATTATGTAGGTTAACTAGCGGGCCCTTGGACTATGTAGGTTACCTAGCGTTCACTTGGATGATCTAGGTTAACTAGCGTGTACTTGGACTATGTAGGTTAACTAGCGGGCCCTTGGACTATCTACGTTAACTAGCGGGCCCATGGACTATGTAGATTCCCTGGCGGGCATTTGGACTACATAGATAACCTAGCGGGCACTTAGATTTTGTAGGTTACCTAGCGGGCACTTGGACTATCTAGGTTACCTAGCTGGCAATTGAACTATCTACGTTACCTAGCGGGTTCTGGGAGTATGTAGGTTACCTAGCGGGCTGTTGGACTATCTAGGTTACCAAGCGGGCACATTGACTATCTAGGTTAACTAACGGGCACTTGGACTATGTAAGTTCCCTAGTGGGCCCTTGGACTATGTAAGTTCCCTAGCGGGCACTTGGACTATGTGGGTTTCCTGGCGGGCATTTGGACTATCTAGGTTACCTAACGGGCACTTGGACTATGTAGGTTCCCTAGCGGGCCTTTGGACTATCTAGGTTTACTAGCGGGCACTTGGACTATGTAGGTAAACTAGCGGGCACTTGGATTATGTAGTTTCCCTAGCGGGCATTTGGATTATTTAGGTTACCTAGTGGGCACTTGGACTATGTTGGTTACCTAGCGGGCACTTGGACTATGTAGGTTAACTAGAAGGCACTTGGATTATCAAGGTTACCTAGCGGGCCCTTGGAGTATGTAAGTTACCAGCGGGTAATTGGACTATCTAGGTTAACGAACGTGCACTTGGACTATGTAGGTAACCTAGTGGGCACTTGGACTGTCTATGTTACGTAGCGGGCACTTGGCCTATCTATGTTAATGAACGGGCACTTGGACTATGTAGGTTTACTAGCGGGCACTTGGACTATTTAGGTTACCTAGCAGGCACTTTGACGATCTAGGTTAACTATCGGGCACTTGGACTATGTAGGTTGCCTAGCGAGCACTTGGACTATGTAGGTTCCCTAGCGAGCACTTAGACTATGTAGGTTTCCTATTGGGTACTTGGACTGTCTAGGTTAACTAGGGGGCAATTGGACTGTCTAGGTCACCTAGTGGGCACTTGGACTATGTATTTTACCAAGCAGGCACTTGGAATATGTAGGTTAACTAGCGGGCCCTTGGACTATCTAGGTTACCTAGCGGGCACTTGGACTATGTACGTTCCCTAGCGGGCACTTGGTCTATCTACGTTACCTAGCGGCACTTGGACTATGTAGGTTAACGAACGGGCACTTGGACTATGTAGGTAACCTAATGGTCACTTGGACTGTCTAGGTTACCTAGCGGGAACTTGGACTATCAAGGTTAACTAGGGGGCCCTTGCTCTATGTAGGTTAACTAGCAGGCCTTTGGATTATGTAAGTTAACTAGAGGGCACTTTGATGATCCTGGTTAACTAGCGGGCACTTGGACTATGTATGTTGCATAGCGGGAAATTGGACTATCTAGGTAAGGTAACGGGCACTTGGACTATATAGTTTACCTAGCGGACCCTTTGACTATGTAGGTTACCTAGCGGGCACTTGGATTATCTAGGTTAGCTAACAGGAACTTGGAATATCTAGGTTACCTATTGGGCACTTGGACTATGTAGGTTACCTTGCGGGCACTTATACTATCTAGGTTACCTAACGGGAGCTTGGACTATATAGGATAACTAGCGGACACTTGGAATATCTAGGTTAACTAGCGGGCCCTTGGACTATGTAGGTTAACTAGCGGGCAATTGGACTATCTACGTTAACTAGCTGACCTTGGACTATGTAAGTTAAGTAACGGGCACTTGGATTATCTAGGTTAACTAGCGGGCACTTGGACTATCTAGGTTAACTAGCGGGCACTTGGACTATCTAGATTAACTAGCGGGCCCTTGGACTATCTAGGTTTACTAGCGGGCACTTGGACTATCGAGGTTAACTAGCGGGCACTTGGACTATGTAGTTTCCCTAGCGGGCATTTGGATTACTTAGGTTACCTAGTGGGCACTTGGACTATGTAGGTAACCTAGCGGGCACTTGGACTATGTAGGTTACCTAGCGGGCACTTGGACTATGTATGTTCCCTAGCGGGCACTTGGTCTATCTACGTTACCTAGCGGGCACTTGGACTATGTAGGTTAACGAACGGGCACTTGGACTATGTAGGTAACCTAATGGTCACTTGGACTGTCTAGGTTACCTTGCGGGAACTTGGACTATCAAGGTTAACTAGGGGGCCCTTGCTCTATGTAGGTTAACTAGCAGGCCTTTGGACTATGTAAGTTAACTAGAGGGCACTTTGATGATCCTGGTTAACTAGCGGGCACTTGGACTATCGAGGTTAACTAGCGGGCATTTGGACTATCTAGGTTAACTAGAGGGCACTTGGACTATGTAGGTTCCCTAACGGGCACTTGGACTATGTAGGTTGCCTAGCGGGCATTTGGACTATATAGGTTAACTAGCGGGCCCTTGGACTATATAGGTTAACTAGCGTGCACTTGGATGATCTAGGTTAACTAGCGGGTACTTGGACTATGTAGGTTAACTAGCGGGCCCTTGGACTATGTAGATTATCTAGCGGCACTTGGACTATCTACGTTAACTAACGGGCCTTTGGACTATGTAGATTCCCTAGCGGGCACTTGGACTCTGTATGTTCTCTACGGACACTTGAACTATGTAGGTTCCCTAGCAGGCACTTGGACTATGTAGGTTCCAGAGCGGGCACTTGGACTATGTAAGTTAACTACCGGGCACTTGGACTATGTAGGTAAACTAGCGGGCCCTTGGACTATCTAGGTTACCTAGCGGGCACTTGGACTATGTAGGTTAACTATCGGGCACATGCACTATCTAGGTTACCTAGCGGGCACTTGGACTATGTACGTTGCCTAGCGGGCACTTGGACTATGTAGGTTAACTAGGGGACACTTGCACTATGTAGGTTACCTAGCGGCACTTGGACTATGTAGGTTAACTAGCGTGCACTTGGACTATGTAGGTTAAGTAGAGGACACTTGGACGATCTAGGTTAACTAGTGGGCCCTTGAACTATGTAGGTTAACGAACGGGCATTTGGACTATGTCGGTTTCCTAGCAGACACTTGGACTGTCTAGGTTACCTAGCGGGCACTTCGCTATCTAGGTTAACGAACGGACACTTGGACTATCTAAGTTGCCTAGCGGGCATTTGGACTATGTAAGTTACCTTGCGGGCACTTGGACTATCTAGGTTACCTAGCGGGCACTTGGACTATGTAGGTTAACTAGCGGGCACTTGGACTATGTATGTTGCATAGCGGGAAATTGGACTATCTAGGTTAGGTAACGGGCACTTGGACTATATAGTTTACCTAGCGGACCCTTTGACTATGTAGGTTACCTAGCGGGCACTTGGACTATCTAGGTTAACGAAAGGGCACTTGGACTATGTAGGTTACCTAGCGGGCACTTGGATTATCTAGGTTAGCTAACAGGAACTTGGAATGTCTAGGTTACCTATTGGGCACTTGGACTATGTAGGTTACCTTGCGGGCACTTATACTATCTAGGTTACCTAACGGGAACTTGGACTATATAGGTTAACTAGCGGACACTTGGAATATCTAGGTTAACTAGCGGGCCCTTGGACTATGTAGGTTAACTAGCGGGCACTTGGACTATCTAGGTTAACTAGCTGACCTTGGACTATGTAAGTTAAGTAGCGGGCACTTGGATTATCTTGGTTAACTAGCGGGCACTTGCACAATGCAGGTTCCCTAGCGGGCACTTTGACTATGTAGGTTCCCTAGCGGGCACTTGGACTATATAGGTTCCCTAGGGCACTTTGACTATGTAGGTTAACTAGCGGGCACTTGGACTATCTAGGTTAACTAGCTGACCTTGGACTATGTAGGTTAACTAGCGGGCACTTGGACTATCTAGGTTAACTAGCTGACCTTAGACAATGTAAGTTAACTAGCGGGCACTTGGATTATCTAGGTTAACTAGCGGGCACTTGCACAATGCAGGTTCCCTAGCGGGCACTTTGACTATGTAGGTTCCCTAGCGGGCACTTGGACTATATAGGTTCCCTAAGGGCACTTTGACTATGTAGGTTAACTAGCGGGCACTTGGACTACCTAGGTTGACTAGCTGGTTCTTGGACTATGTAGGTTAACTAGCTGGCACTTGGACTATCTAGGTTAACTAGCTGACCTTGGACTATGTAGGTTAACTAGCCGGCACTTGGACTTTCTAGGTTAACTAGCTGACATTGGACTATGTAAGTCAACTAGCCGGCACTTGGACTATCTAGGTTAACTAGCGGGCACTTGCACAATGCAGGTTCCCTAGCGGGCACTTTGACTATGTAGGTTCCATAGCGGGCACTTGGACTATATAGGTTCCCTACGGGCACTTGGACTATATAGGTTCCCTAACGGGCACTTGGAATATGTAGGATCCCTATCGGGCACTTGGACTATGTAGGTTCCTCTGTGGGCACATGGATTATGTAGGTTCCCTAGAGGGCACTTGGACTATGTAGGATCCCTATTGGACATTTGGACTACTTTGGTTACCTAGCGGGCACTTGGACTATCTAGGTTAACTAGCGGGCCCTTGGACTATTTAGGTTACCAGCGGGCACTTGGACTATCTGGGTTATGGAACGTGCACTTGGACTATGTAGGTAACCTAGCGGGCACTTGGACTGTCTAGGATACCTAGTGGGCACTTGGCCTATCAAGGTTAACCAACGGGCAATTGGACTATGTAGGTTAACTGGCGGACACTTCGACTATCTAGCTTAGCTAACGGGCAATTGGACTATCTAGGTTACCTAGCGGGCACTTGGACTATGTAGGTTCCCTAGCGGGCACTTGGACTATTTAGGTTACCTAGCAGGCACTTTGACTATCTAGGTTAACTAACGGGCACTTGGACTATGTAGGTTCCCAGTGGGCACTTGGACTATGTAGGTTCCCTATCGGGTACTTGGACTGTCTGGGTTAACTAGCAGGCAATTGGACTGTCTAGGTTACCTAGTGGGCACTTGGACTATGTAGTTTACCTAGCAGGCATTTGGACTATGTAGGTTAACCAGCGGGCACTTGGACTATCTAGGTTACCTAGCGAGCACTTGGACTATGTACATTCCTTAGCGGGCACTTGGGCTATCTACGTTACCTAGCGGGCACTTGGACTATGTAGGTTAACGAACGGGCACTTGGATTATGTAGGTAACATAATGGTCACTTGGACTGTGTAGGTTACCTAGCGGGGACTTGGACTATGTAGGTTAACTAGCGGTCACTTGGACTATGTAGGATCCCTATCGGACATTTGTACTACTTAGGTTAACTAGCAGGCACTTGGACTATCTAGGTTAACTAGCGGACCTTGGACTATGTAGGGTAACTAGCGGGCACTTGCACGATCTAGGTTAACTAGCGGGCCCTTGCACTATGTAGGTTAACTAGCGGGCCCATGGATTATGTAGGTTTACTAGCCGGCACTTGGACTATCTAGGTTAACTAGCGGGCATTTGGACTATTTAGGTTACCAAGCGGGAACTTGGACTATGTAGGTTACCTAGCAGGCACTTGGACTATCTAAGTTAACTAGCAGGCACTTTGACTATCTAGGTTAACTAACGGGCACTTGGACTATGTAGGTTGCCTAGCGGGCACATGGATTATGTAGGTTCCCTAGCGGGCACTTGGATTATGTAGGTTCCCTATCGGGCACTTGGATTATGTAGGTTCCCTATAGGGCACTTGGACTATGTCGGTTAACTAGCAGGCAATTGGACTGTCTAGGTAACCTAGCGGGCTCTTGGACTATCTAGGTTAACGAACGGGCACTTGGACTATGTAGGTAACCTAGCGGGCACTTGGACAGTCTAGGTTACCTAGCGGGCACTTTGACTATCTAGGTTAACGAATGGGCACTTGGACTATGTAGGTTACCTAGCGGGCACTTGGACTATGTAGGATCCCTATCAGACATTTGTACTACTTAGGTTAACTAGCGGGCAATTTGAGTATCTAGGTTAACTAGCGGGCACTTGGACTAATCTAGGTCAACTAGCGGGCCCTTGTACTATGTAGGTTAACTAGCGGGCACTTGGACTATGTAGGTTAACTAGCAGGCCTTTGGACTATCTAGGTTACCTAGCGGGCACTTGGACTATCTAAGTTAACGAACGGGCACTTGGAATATGCAGGTAACCTAGCTGGCACTTGGACTTCTAGGTTAACGAACGGGCACTTGGACTATGTAGGCTGCTTAGCGGGCACTTGGACTATCTGGGTTCGGTAACGGGCACTTTGAGTATCTAGGTTACCTAGCGGGAACTTGGACAATATATGTTACCTAGCGGGCACTTGGACTATCTAGGTTACCTAACGGGCACTTTGACTCTCTAGGTTACATAGCGGGCACTTGGACTATGTAGGTTAACTAGCGAGCACTTGGACTCTAGGTTACCTAGCGGGCACTTGGACTATCTAGATTACCTAGCGGTCCCTTGGACTATGTAGGTTTCCTAGCGGGCACTTGGACTATCTAGGTTAACGAATGGGCACTTGGAATATGTAGGTAACGTAGCGGGCACTTGGACAGTCTAGGTTACCTAGCGGGCACTTGGACTATCTAGGTTAACGAACGGGCACTTGGACTATGTAGGTTAACTAGCGGGCACTTGGATGATCAATGTTAACTAGCGGGCCCTTTGACTATCTAGGTTAGCTAACTGGCACTTGGACTATGTAGGTTAACTAGCAGACACTTGCACGATCTAGGTTAACTAGCGGGCTCTTGCACTATGTAGGTTAACTAGTGGGCCCATTGACTATGTTGGTTAACTAGCGGACACTTGGACGATCTAGGTTAACTAGCGGGCACTTGGACTATGTAGGTTCCCTAGGGGGCATTTGAACTATATAGATAACCTAGCGGTCATTTAGACTTTGTAGGTTACCTAGCGGGCCCTTGGACTATGTAGGTTAACTAACGGGCCCTTGGACTATGTAGGTTACCTAGCGTTCACTTGGATGATCTAGGTTAACTAGCGGGTACTTGGACTATGTAGGTTAACTAGCGGGCCCTTGGACTATCTACGTTAACTAGCGGGCCCATGGACTATGTAGATTCCCTGGCGGGCATTTGGACTACATAGATAACCTAGCGGGCACTTAGATTTTGTAGGTTACCTAGCGGGCACTTGGACTATCTAGGTTACCTTGCTGGCAATTGAACTATCTACGTTACCTAGCGGGTTCTGGGAGTATGTAGGTTACCTAGCGGGCTGTTGGACTATCTAGGTAACAAAGCGGGCACATGGACTATCTAGGTTAACTAACGGGCACTTGGACTATGTAAGTTCCCTAGCGGGCCCTTGGACTATGTAAGTTCCCTAGCGGGCACTTGGACTATGTGGGTTTCCTGGCGGGCATTTGGACTATCTAGGTTACCTAACGGGCACTTGGACTATGTAGGTTCCCTAGCGGGCCTTTGGACTATCTAGGTTTACTAGCGGGCACTTGGACTATGTAGGTAAACTAGCAGGCACTTGGATTATGTAGTTTCCCTAGCGGGCATTTGGATTATTTAGGTTACCTAGTGGGCACTTGGACTATGTAGGTTACCTAGCGGGCACTTGGACTATGTAGGTTAACTAGAAGGCACTTGGATTATCAAGGTTACCTAGCGGGCCATTGGACTATGTAAGTTACCAGCGGGTAATTGGACTATCAAGGTTAACGAACGTGCACTTGGACTATGTAGGTAACCTAGCGGGCACTTGGACTGTCTATGTTACCTAGCGGGCACTTGGCCTATCTATGTTAATGAACGGGCACTTGGACTATGTAGGTTAACTAGCGGGCACTTGGACTATTTAGGTTACCTAGCAGGCACTTTGACGATCTAGGTTAACTATCGGGCACTTGGACTATGTAGGTTGCGTAGCGAGCACTTGGACTATGTAGGTTCCCTAGCGAGCACTTAGACTATGTAGGTTTCCTATTGGGTACTTGGACTGTCTAGGTTAACTAGGGGGCAATTGGACTGTCTAGGTCACCTAGTGGGCACTTGGACTATGTAGTTTACCAAGCAGGCACTTGGAATATGTAGGTTAACTAGCGGGCACTTGGACTATCTAGGTTACCTAGCGGGCACGTGGACTATGTACGTTCCCTAGCGGGCACTTGGTCTATCTACGTTACCTAGCGGGCACTTGGACTATGTAGGTTAACGAACGGGCACTTGGACTATGTAGGTAACTTAATGGTCACTTGGACTGTCTAGGTTACCTAGCGGGAACTTGGACTATCAAGGTTAACTAGGGGGCCCTTGCTCTATGTAGGTTAACTAGCAGGCCTTTGGATTATGTAAGTTAACTAGAGGGCACTTTGATGATCCTGGTTAACTAGCGGGCACTTGGACTATCTAGGTTAACTAGCGGGCATTTGGACTATCTAGGTTAACTAGAGGGCACTTGGATGATCTATGTTAACTAGCAGGTACTTGGACTATGTAGGTTAACTAGCGGGCCCTTGGACTATGTAGATTATCTAGCGGCACTTGGACTATCTACGTTAACTAACGGGCCATTGGACTATGTAGATTCCCTAGCGGGCACTTGGACTCTGTATGTTCTCTACGGACACTTGAACTATGTAGGTTCCCTAGCAGGCACTTGGACTATGTAGGTTCCAGAGCGGGCACTTGGACTATGTAAGTTAACTACCGGGCACTTGGACTATGTAGGTAAACTAGCGGGCCCTAGGACTATCTAGGTTACCTAGCGGGCACTTGGACTATGTAGGTTAACTACCGGGAACATGCACTATCTAGGTTACCTAGCGGGCACTTGGACTATGTACGTTCCCTAGCGGCACTTGGACTATCTATGTTAACTAGTTGGCACTTGGACTATCTATGTTAACTACCGGGCACTTGGACTATGTAGGTTAACTAGGGGACACTTGCACTATGTAGCTTACCTAGCGGCACTTGGAATATGTAGGTTTACTAGCGTGCACTTGGACTATGTAGGTTAACTAGAGGACACTTGGACGATCTAGGTTACCTAGTGGGCCCTTGGACTATGTACGTTAACGAACGAGCATTTGGACTATGTCGGTTTCCTAGCAGACACTTGGACTGTCTAGGTTACCTAGCGGGCACTTGGCTATCTAGGTTAACGAACGGACACGTGGACTATCTAGGTTGCCTAGCGGGCATTTGCACTATGTAAGTTACCTAGCGGGCACTTGGACTATCTAGGTTAACTAGCGGGCACTTGGACTATGTAGGTTAACTAGCGGGCACTTGGACTATGTATGTTGCATAGCGGGAAATTGGACTATCTAGGTTAGGTAACGGGCACTTGGACTATATAGTTTACCTAGCGGACCCTTTGACTATGTAGGTTACCTAGCGGGCACTTGGACTATCTAGGTTAACGAAAGGGCACTTGGACTATGTAGGTTACCTTGCGGGCACTTGGATTATCTAGGTTAGCTAACAGGAACTTGGAATATCTAGGTTACCTATTGGGCACTTGGACTATGTAGGTTACCTTGCGGGCACTTATACTATCTAGGTTACCTAACGGGAACTTGGACTATATAGGATAACTAGCGGACACTTGGAATATCTAGGTTAACTAGCGGGCCCTTGGACTATGCAGGTTAACTAGCGGGCACTTGGACTATCTAGGTTAACTAGCTGACCTTGGACTATGTAAGTAAAGTAACGGGCACTTGGATTATCTAGGTTAACTAGCGGGCACTTGGACTATCTAGGTTAACTAGCGGGCACTTGGACTATCTAGATTAACTAGCGGGCCCTTGGACTATCTAGGTTAACTAGCGGGCACTTGGATGATCTATGTTAACTAGCAGGTACTTGGACTATGTAGGTTAACTAGCGGGCCCTTGGACTATGTAGATTATCTAGCGGCACTTGGACTATCTACGTTAACTAACGGGCCATTGGACTATGTAGATTCCCTAGCGGGCACTTGGACTCTGTATGTTCTCTACGGACACTTGAACTATGTAGGTTCCCTAGCAGGCACTTGGACTATGTAGGTTCCAGAGCGGGCACTTGGACTATGTAAGTTAACTACCGGGCACTTGGACTATGTAGGTAAACTAGCGGGCCCTAGGACTATCTAGGTTACCTAGCGGGCACTTGGACTATGTAGGTTAACTACCGGGAACATGCACTATCTAGGTTACCTAGCGGGCACTTGGACTATGTACGTTCCCTAGCGGCACTTGGACTATCTATGTTAACTAGTTGGCACTTGGACTATCTATGTTAACTACCGGGCACTTGGACTATGTAGGTTAACTAGGGGACACTTGCACTATGTAGCTTACCTAGCGGCACTTGGAATATGTAGGTTTACTAGCGTGCACTTGGACTATGTAGGTTAACTAGAGGACACTTGGACGATCTAGGTTACCTAGTGGGCCCTTGGACTATGTACGTTAACGAACGAGCATTTGGACTATGTCGGTTTCCTAGCAGACACTTGGACTGTCTAGGTTACCTAGCGGGCACTTGGCTATCTAGGTTAACGAACGGACACGTGGACTATCTAGGTTGCCTAGCGGGCATTTGCACTATGTAAGTTACCTAGCGGGCACTTGGACTATCTAGGTTAACTAGCGGGCACTTGGACTATGTAGGTTAACTAGCGGGCACTTGGACTATGTATGTTGCATAGCGGGAAATTGGACTATCTAGGTTAGGTAACGGGCACTTGGACTATATAGTTTACCTAGCGGACCCTTTGACTATGTAGGTTACCTAGCGGGCACTTGGACTATCTAGGTTAACGAAAGGGCACTTGGACTATGTAGGTTACCTTGCGGGCACTTGGATTATCTAGGTTAGCTAACAGGAACTTGGAATATCTAGGTTACCTATTGGGCACTTGGACTATGTAGGTTACCTTGCGGGCACTTATACTATCTAGGTTACCTAACGGGAACTTGGACTATATAGGATAACTAGCGGACACTTGGAATATCTAGGTTAACTAGCGGGCCCTTGGACTATGTAGGTTAACTAGCGGGCACTTGGACTATCTAGGTTAACTAGCTGACCTTGGACTATGTAAGTTAAGTAACGGGCACTTGGATTATCTAGGTTAACTAGCGGGCACTTGGACTATCTAGGTTAACTAGCGGGCACTTGGACTATCTAGATTAACTAGCGGGCCCTTGGACTATCTAGGTTAACTAGCGGGCACTTGGACTATCTAGATTAACTAGCGGGCCCTTGGACTATCTAGGTTTACTAGCGGGCACTTGGACTATCGAGGTTAACTAGAGGGCACTTGGAATATGTAGTTTCCCTAGCGGGCATTTGGATTACTTAGGTTACCTAGTGGGCACTTGGACTCTGTATGATCCCTAGCGGGCACTTGGACTATGTATGTTCCTTACGGACACTTGAACTATGTAAGTTAACTAACGGGTACTTGGACTATGTAGGTTAACTAGCAGGCCCTTGGACTATCTAGGTTACCTAGCGGGCACTTGGACTATGTAGGTTAACTACCGGGCACTTGCACTATCTAGGTTACCTAACGGGCACTTGGACTATGTACCTTCACTAGCGGGCACTTGGACTATCTATGTTAACTAGCGGGCACTTGGACTATGTACGTTAACGAGGGGACACTTGCACTATATAGGTTACCTAGCGGCACTTGGACTATCTAGGTTAACTAGCGGGCACTTGGACTATCTGGGTTACATAGCTGGAACTTGGACTATACAGGTTACCTTGCGGGCACTTGGAGTATGTAGGTTAACCAAAGACACTTGGACGATCTAGGTTAAATAGTGGGCCCTTGGACTATCTAGGTTAACGAACGGGCACATGGACTATGTAGGTAACCTAGTGGTCACTTGAACTGTCTAGGTTACCTAGCGGGCACTTGGAGTATGTAGGTTAACTAGGGGACACTTGGACTATCTAGGCTAACTAGAGGGCCCTTGGACGATGTAGTTTAACTAGCGGGCCCTTGGACTATGTAGGTTAACAAGCGGGCCCTTGGACTATGTAGGTTAACTAGCGGGCACTTGGACGATCTAGGTTAACTAGCGGATACTTGGACTATGTAGGTTAACTAGCGGGACCTTGGACTATGTAGATTAACTAGCGGCACTTGGACTATCTACGTTAACTAGCGGGCCCTTGGACTATGTAGATTCCCTAGCGGGCACCTGGACTATGTATGTTCCAAGCGGGCACTTGGACAATGTAGGTTCCCTAGCATGCACTTGGACTATGTGGGTTCCCTAGCGGGCACTTGTACTATGTAGGGTAACTAGCGGACACTTGGACGATCTAGGTTAACTAGCTGGTACTTGAACTACGTAGGTTCCCTAGCGGGCACTTAGACACTGTATGATCCGTAGCGGGCACTTGGAATATGTATGTTCCTTACGGACACTTGAACTATGTAAGTTAACTAACGGGTACTTGGACTATGTAGGTTAACTAGCGGGCCCTTGGACTATCTAGGTTTCCTAGCGGGCACTTGGACTATGTAGGTTAACTACCGGGCACTTGCACTATCTAGATACCTAACGGGCACTTGGACTATGTACGTTCCCTAGCGGGCCCTTGGACTATCTATGTTAACTAGCGGGCACTTGGACTATGTAGGTTAACTAGGGGACACTTGCACTATATACGTTACCTAGCGCCACTTGGACTATCTAGGTTAACTAGCGGGCACTTGGACTATCTGGGTTAACTAGCGTGCACTTGGACTATGTAGGTTACTTAGCGGGCACTTGGACTATCTAGTTTACCTAACGGGCACTTGGACTATGTAGGTTAACTAGAGGGCCCTTGGACTACCTAGGTTACATAGCTGGAACTTGGACTATATAGGTTTCCTTACGGGCACTTAGACTATGTAAGTTAACCAAAGACACTTGCACGATCTAGGTTAAATAGTGGGCCCTTGGACTATGGAGGTTAACGAACGGGCATTTGGACTATGTAGGTTACCTAGAAGGCACTTGGACTGTCTAGGTTACCTAGCGGGCACTTGGACAATCTAGGTTAACGAACGGGCACTTGGACTATCTAGGTTAACTAGCGGGCCCATGGACTATGTAGATTCCCTGGCGGGCATTTGGACTACATAGATAACCTAGCGGGCACTTAGATTTTGTAGGTTACCTAGCGGGCACTTGGACTATCTAGGTTACCTAGCTGGCAATTGAACTATCTACGTTACCTAGCGGGTTCTGGGAGTATGTAGGTTACCTAGCGGGCTGTTGGACTATCTAGGTTACCAAGCGGGCACATTGACTATCTAGGTTAACTAACGGGCACTTGGACTATGTAAGTTCCCTAGTGGGCCCTTGGACTATGTAAGTTCCCTAGCGGGCACTTGGACTATGTGGGTTTCCTGGCGGGCATTTGGACTATCTAGGTTACCTAACGGGCACTTGGACTATGTAGGTTCCCTAGCGGGCCTTTGGACTATCTAGGTTTACTAGCGGGCACTTGGACTATGTAGGTAAACTAGCGGGCACTTGGATTATGTAGTTTCCCTAGCGGGCATTTGGATTATTTAGGTTACCTAGTGGGCACTTGGACTATGTTGGTTACCTAGCGGGCACTTGGACTATGTAGGTTAACTAGAAGGCACTTGGATTATCAAGGTTACCTAGCGGGCCCTTGGAGTATGTAAGTTACCAGCGGGTAATTGGACTATCTAGGTTAACGAACGTGCACTTGGACTATGTAGGTAACCTAGTGGGCACTTGGACTGTCTATGTTACGTAGCGGGCACTTGGCCTATCTATGTTAATGAACGGGCACTTGGACTATGTAGGTTTACTAGCGGGCACTTGGACTATTTAGGTTACCTAGCAGGCACTTTGACGATCTAGGTTAACTATCGGGCACTTGGACTATGTAGGTTGCCTAGCGAGCACTTGGACTATGTAGGTTCCCTAGCGAGCACTTAGACTATGTAGGTTTCCTATTGGGTACTTGGACTGTCTAGGTTAACTAGGGGGCAATTGGACTGTCTAGGTCACCTAGTGGGCACTTGGACTATGTATTTTACCAAGCAGGCACTTGGAATATGTAGGTTAACTAGCGGGCCCTTGGACTATCTAGGTTACCTAGCGGGCACTTGGACTATGTACGTTCCCTAGCGGGCACTTGGTCTATCTACGTTACCTAGCGGCACTTGGACTATGTAGGTTAACGAACGGGCACTTGGACTATGTAGGTAACCTAATGGTCACTTGGACTGTCTAGGTTACCTAGCGGGAACTTGGACTATCAAGGTTAACTAGGGGGCCCTTGCTCTATGTAGGTTAACTAGCAGGCCTTTGGATTATGTAAGTTAACTAGAGGGCACTTTGATGATCCTGGTTAACTAGCGGGCACTTGGACTATGTATGTTGCATAGCGGGAAATTGGACTATCTAGGTAAGGTAACGGGCACTTGGACTATATAGTTTACCTAGCGGACCCTTTGACTATGTAGGTTACCTAGCGGGCACTTGGATTATCTAGGTTAGCTAACAGGAACTTGGAATATCTAGATTACCTATTGGGCACTTGGACTATGTAGGTTACCTTGCGGGCACTTATACTATCTAGGTTACCTAACGGGAGCTTGGACTATATAGGATAACTAGCGGACACTTGGAATATCTAGGTTAACTAGCGGGCCCTTGGACTATGTAGGTTAACTAGCGGGCAATTGGACTATCTACGTTAACTAGCTGACCTTGGACTATGTAAGTTAAGTAACGGGCACTTGGATTATCTAGGTTAACTAGCGGGCACTTGGACTATCTAGGTTAACTAGCGGGCACTTGGACTATCTAGATTAACTAGCGGGCCCTTGGACTATCTAGGTTTACTAGCGGGCACTTGGACTATCGAGGTTAACTAGCGGGCACTTGGACTATGTAGTTTCCCTAGCGGGCATTTGGATTACTTAGGTTACCTAGTGGGCACTTGGACTATGTAGGTAACCTAGCGGGCACTTGGACTATGTAGGTTACCTAGCGGGCACTTGGACTATGTATGTTCCCTAGCGGGCACTTGGTCTATCTACGTTACCTAGCGGGCACTTGGACTATGTAGGTTAACGAACGGGCACTTGGACTATGTAGGTAACCTAATGGTCACTTGGACTGTCTAGGTTACCTTGCGGGAACTTGGACTATCAAGGTTAACTAGGGGGCCCTTGCTCTATGTAGGTTAACTAGCAGGCCTTTGGACTATGTAAGTTAACTAGAGGGCACTTTGATGATCCTGGTTAACTAGCGGGCACTTGGACTATCGAGGTTAACTAGCGGGCATTTGGACTATCTAGGTTAACTAGAGGGCACTTGGACTATGTAGGTTCCCTAACGGGCACTTGGACTATGTAGGTTGCCTAGCGGGCATTTGGACTATATAGGTTAACTAGCGGGCCCTTGGACTATATAGGTTAACTAGCGTGCACTTGGATGATCTAGGTTAACTAGCGGGTACTTGGACTATGTAGGTTAACTAGCGGGCCCTTGGACTATGTAGATTATCTAGCGGCACTTGGACTATCTACGTTAACTAACGGGCCTTTGGACTATGTAGATTCCCTAGCGGGCACTTGGACTCTGTATGTTCTCTACGGACACTTGAACTATGTAGGTTCCCTAGCAGGCACTTGGACTATGTAGGTTCCAGAGCGGGCACTTGGACTATGTAAGTTAACTACCGGGCACTTGGACTATGTAGGTAAACTAGCGGGCCCTTGGACTATCTAGGTTACCTAGCGGGCACTTGGACTATGTAGGTTAACTATCGGGCACATGCACTATCTAGGTTACCTAGCGGGCACTTGGACTATGTACGTTGCCTAGCGGGCACTTGGACTATGTAGGTTAACTAGGGGACACTTGCACTATGTAGGTTACCTAGCGGCACTTGGACTATGTAGGTTAACTAGCGTGCACTTGGACTATGTAGGTTAAGTAGAGGACACTTGGACGATCTAGGTTAACTAGTGGGCCCTTGAACTATGTAGGTTAACGAACGGGCATTTGGACTATGTCGGTTTCCTAGCAGACACTTGGACTGTCTAGGATACCTAGCGGGCACTTCGCTATCTAGGTTAACGAACGGACACTTGGACTATCTAAGTTGCCTAGCGGGCATTTGGACTATGTAAGTTACCTTGCGGGCACTTGGACTATCTAGGTTACCTAGCGGGCACTTGGACTATGTAGGTTAACTAGCGGGCACTTGGACTATGTATGTTGCATAGCGGGAAATTGGACTATCTAGGTTAGGTAACGGGCACTTGGACTATATAGTTTACCTAGCGGACCCTTTGACTATGTAGGTTACCTAGCGGGCACTTGGACTATCTAGGTTAACGAAAGGGCACTTGGACTATGTAGGTTACCTAGCGGGCACTTGGATTATCTAGGTTAGCTAACAGGAACTTGGAATGTCTAGGTTACCTATTGGGCACTTGGACTATGTAGGTTACCTTGCGGGCACTTATACTATCTAGGTTACCTAACGGGAACTTGGACTATATAGGTTAACTAGCGGACACTTGGAATATCTAGGTTAACTAGCGGGCCCTTGGACTATGTAGGTTAACTAGCGGGCACTTGGACTATCTAGGTTAACTAGCTGACCTTGGACTATGTAAGTTAAGTAGCGGGCACTTGGATTATCTTGGTTAACTAGCGGGCACTTGCACAATGCAGGTTCCCTAGCGGGCACTTTGACTATGTAGGTTCCCTAGCGGGCACTTGGACTATATAGGTTCCCTAGGGCACTTTGACTATGTAGGTTAACTAGCGGGCACTTGGACTATCTAGGTTAACTAGCTGACCTTGGACTATGTAGGTTAACTAGCGGGCACTTGGACTATCTAGGTTAACTAGCTGACCTTAGACAATGTAAGTTAACTAGCGGGCACTTGGATTATCTAGGTTAACTAGCGGGCACTTGCACAATGCAGGTTCCCTAGCGGGCACTTTGACTATGTAGGTTCCCTAGCGGGCACTTGGACTATATAGGTTCCCTAAGGGCACTTTGACTATGTAGGTTAACTAGCGGGCACTTGGACTACCTAGGTTGACTAGCTGGTTCTTGGACTATGTAGGTTAACTAGCTGGCACTTGGACTATCTAGGTTAACTAGCTGACCTTGGACTATGTAGGTTAACTAGCCGGCACTTGGACTTTCTAGGTTAACTAGCTGACATTGGACTATGTAAGTCAACTAGCCGGCACTTGGACTATCTAGGTTAACTAGCGGGCACTTGCACAATGCAGGTTCCCTAGCGGGCACTTTGACTATGTAGGTTCCATAGCGGGCACTTGGACTATATAGGTTCCCTACGGGCACTTGGACTATATAGGTTCCCTAACGGGCACTTGGAATATGTAGGATCCCTATCGGGCACTTGGACTATGTAGGTTCCTCTGTGGGCACATGGATTATGTAGGTTCCCTAGAGGGCACTTGGACTATGTAGGATCCCTATTGGACATTTGGACTACTTTGGTTACCTAGCGGGCACTTGGACTATCTAGGTTAACTAGCGGGCCCTTGGACTATTTAGGTTACCAGCGGGCACTTGGACTATCTGGGTTATGGAACGTGCACTTGGACTATGTAGGTAACCTAGCGGGCACTTGGACTGTCTAGGATACCTAGTGGGCACTTGGCCTATCAAGGTTAACCAACGGGCAATTGGACTATGTAGGTTAACTGGCGGACACTTCGACTATCTAGCTTAGCTAACGGGCAATTGGACTATCTAGGTTACCTAGCGGGCACTTGGACTATGTAGGTTCCCTAGCGGGCACTTGGACTATTTAGGTTACCTAGCAGGCACTTTGACTATCTAGGTTAACTAACGGGCACTTGGACTATGTAGGTTCCCAGTGGGCACTTGGACTATGTAGGTTCCCTATCGGGTACTTGGACTGTCTGGGTTAACTAGCAGGCAATTGGACTGTCTAGGTTACCTAGTGGGCACTTGGACTATGTAGTTTACCTAGCAGGCATTTGGACTATGTAGGTTAACCAGCGGGCACTTGGACTATCTAGGTTACCTAGCGAGCACTTGGACTATGTACATTCCTTAGCGGGCACTTGGGCTATCTACGTTACCTAGCGGGCACTTGGACTATGTAGGTTAACGAACGGGCACTTGGATTATGTAGGTAACATAATGGTCACTTGGACTGTGTAGGTTACCTAGCGGGGACTTGGACTATGTAGGTTAACTAGCGGTCACTTGGACTATGTAGGATCCCTATCGGACATTTGTACTACTTAGGTTAACTAGCAGGCACTTGGACTATCTAGGTTAACTAGCGGACCTTGGACTATGTAGGGTAACTAGCGGGCACTTGCACGATCTAGGTTAACTAGCGGGCCCTTGCACTATGTAGGTTAACTAGCGGGCCCATGGATTATGTAGGTTTACTAGCCGGCACTTGGACTATCTAGGTTAACTAGCGGGCATTTGGACTATTTAGGTTACCAAGCGGGAACTTGGACTATGTAGGTTACCTAGCAGGCACTTGGACTATCTAAGTTAACTAGCAGGCACTTTGACTATCTAGGTTAACTAACGGGCACTTGGACTATGTAGGTTGCCTAGCGGGCACATGGATTATGTAGGTTCCCTAGCGGGCACTTGGATTATGTAGGTTCCCTATCGGGCACTTGGATTATGTAGGTTCCCTATAGGGCACTTGGACTATGTCGGTTAACTAGCAGGCAATTGGACTGTCTAGGTAACCTAGCGGGCTCTTGGACTATCTAGGTTAACGAACGGGCACTTGGACTATGTAGGTAACCTAGCGGGCACTTGGACAGTCTAGGTTACCTAGCGGGCACTTTGACTATCTAGGTTAACGAATGGGCACTTGGACTATGTAGGTTACCTAGCGGGCACTTGGACTATGTAGGATCCCTATCAGACATTTGTACTACTTAGGTTAACTAGCGGGCAATTTGAGTATCTAGGTTAACTAGCGGGCACTTGGACTAATCTAGGTCAACTAGCGGGCCCTTGTACTATGTAGGTTAACTAG
This sequence comes from Tenrec ecaudatus, assembly GCF_050624435.1. NCBI lineage: Eukaryota > Metazoa > Chordata > Mammalia > Afrosoricida > Tenrecidae > Tenrec > Tenrec ecaudatus. The sequence continues at coordinate 111,229,396 of NC_134534.1, forward strand.
CGGGCACTTGGACTATGTAGGTTAACTAGCAGGCCTTTGGACTATCTAGGTTACCTAGCGGGCACTTGGACTATCTAAGTTAACGAACGGGCACTTGGAATATGCAGGTAACCTAGCTGGCACTTGGACTTCTAGGTTAACGAACGGGCACTTGGACTATGTAGGCTGCTTAGCGGGCACTTGGACTATCTGGGTTCGGTAACGGGCACTTTGAGTATCTAGGTTACCTAGCGGGAACTTGGACAATATATGTTACCTAGCGGGCACTTGGACTATCTAGGTTACCTAACGGGCACTTTGACTCTCTAGGTTACATAGCGGGCACTTGGACTATGTAGGTTAACTAGCGAGCACTTGGACTCTAGGTTACCTAGCGGGCACTTGGACTATCTAGATTACCTAGCGGTCCCTTGGACTATGTAGGTTTCCTAGCGGGCACTTGGACTATCTAGGTTAACGAATGGGCACTTGGAATATGTAGGTAACGTAGCGGGCACTTGGACAGTCTAGGTTACCTAGCGGGCACTTGGACTATCTAGGTTAACGAACGGGCACTTGGACTATGTAGGTTAACTAGCGGGCACTTGGATGATCAATGTTAACTAGCGGGCCCTTTGACTATCTAGGTTAGCTAACTGGCACTTGGACTATGTAGGTTAACTAGCAGACACTTGCACGATCTAGGTTAACTAGCGGGCTCTTGCACTATGTAGGTTAACTAGTGGGCCCATTGACTATGTTGGTTAACTAGCGGACACTTGGACGATCTAGGTTAACTAGCGGGCACTTGGACTATGTAGGTTCCCTAGGGGGCATTTGAACTATATAGATAACCTAGCGGTCATTTAGACTTTGTAGGTTACCTAGCGGGCCCTTGGACTATGTAGGTTAACTAACGGGCCCTTGGACTATGTAGGTTACCTAGCGTTCACTTGGATGATCTAGGTTAACTAGCGGGTACTTGTACTATGTAGGTTAACTAGCGGGCCCTTGGACTATCTACGTTAACTAGCGGGCCCATGGACTATGTAGATTCCCTGGCGGGCATTTGGACTACATAGATAACCTAGCGGGCACTTAGATTTTGTAGGTTACCTAGCGGGCACTTGGACTATCTAGGTTACCTTGCTGGCAATTGAACTATCTACGTTACCTAGCGGGTTCTGGGAGTATGTAGGTTACCTAGCGGGCTGTTGGACTATCTAGGTAACAAAGCGGGCACATGGACTATCTAGGTTAACTAACGGGCACTTGGACTATGTAAGTTCCCTAGCGGGCCCTTGGACTATGTAAGTTCCCTAGCGGGCACTTGGACTATGTGGGTTTCCTGGCGGGCATTTGGACTATCTAGGTTACCTAACGGGCACTTGGACTATGTAGGTTCCCTAGCGGGCCTTTGGACTATCTAGGTTTACTAGCGGGCACTTGGACTATGTAGGTAAACTAGCAGGCACTTGGATTATGTAGTTTCCCTAGCGGGCATTTGGATTATTTAGGTTACCTAGTGGGCACTTGGACTATGTAGGTTACCTAGCGGGCACTTGGACTATGTAGGTTAACTAGAAGGCACTTGGATTATCAAGGTTACCTAGCGGGCCATTGGACTATGTAAGTTACCAGCGGGTAATTGGACTATCAAGGTTAACGAACGTGCACTTGGACTATGTAGGTAACCTAGCGGGCACTTGGACTGTCTATGTTACCTAGCGGGCACTTGGCCTATCTATGTTAATGAACGGGCACTTGGACTATGTAGGTTAACTAGCGGGCACTTGGACTATTTAGGTTACCTAGCAGGCACTTTGACGATCTAGGTTAACTATCGGGCACTTGGACTATGTAGGTTGCGTAGCGAGCACTTGGACTATGTAGGTTCCCTAGCGAGCACTTAGACTATGTAGGTTTCCTATTGGGTACTTGGACTGTCTAGGTTAACTAGGGGGCAATTGGACTGTCTAGGTCACCTAGTGGGCACTTGGACTATGTAGTTTACCAAGCAGGCACTTGGAATATGTAGGTTAACTAGCGGGCACTTGGACTATCTAGGTTACCTAGCGGGCACGTGGACTATGTACGTTCCCTAGCGGGCACTTGGTCTATCTACGTTACCTAGCGGGCACTTGGACTATGTAGGTTAACGAACGGGCACTTGGACTATGTAGGTAACTTAATGGTCACTTGGACTGTCTAGGTTACCTAGCGGGAACTTGGACTATCAAGGTTAACTAGGGGGCCCTTGCTCTATGTAGGTTAACTAGCAGGCCTTTGGATTATGTAAGTTAACTAGAGGGCACTTTGATGATCCTGGTTAACTAGCGGGCACTTGGACTATCTAGGTTAACTAGCGGGCATTTGGACTATCTAGGTTAACTAGAGGGCACTTGGATGATCTATGTTAACTAGCAGGTACTTGGACTATGTAGGTTAACTAGCGGGCCCTTGGACTATGTAGATTATCTAGCGGCACTTGGACTATCTACGTTAACTAACGGGCCATTGGACTATGTAGATTCCCTAGCGGGCACTTGGACTCTGTATGTTCTCTACGGACACTTGAACTATGTAGGTTCCCTAGCAGGCACTTGGACTATGTAGGTTCCAGAGCGGGCACTTGGACTATGTAAGTTAACTACCGGGCACTTGGACTATGTAGGTAAACTAGCGGGCCCTAGGACTATCTAGGTTACCTAGCGGGCACTTGGACTATGTAGGTTAACTACCGGGAACATGCACTATCTAGGTTACCTAGCGGGCACTTGGACTATGTACGTTCCCTAGCGGCACTTGGACTATCTATGTTAACTAGTTGGCACTTGGACTATCTATGTTAACTACCGGGCACTTGGACTATGTAGGTTAACTAGGGGACACTTGCACTATGTAGCTTACCTAGCGGCACTTGGAATATGTAGGTTTACTAGCGTGCACTTGGACTATGTAGGTTAACTAGAGGACACTTGGACGATCTAGGTTACCTAGTGGGCCCTTGGACTATGTACGTTAACGAACGAGCATTTGGACTATGTCGGTTTCCTAGCAGACACTTGGACTGTCTAGGTTACCTAGCGGGCACTTGGCTATCTAGGTTAACGAACGGACACGTGGACTATCTAGGTTGCCTAGCGGGCATTTGCACTATGTAAGTTACCTAGCGGGCACTTGGACTATCTAGGTTAACTAGCGGGCACTTGGACTATGTAGGTTAACTAGCGGGCACTTGGACTATGTATGTTGCATAGCGGGAAATTGGACTATCTAGGTTAGGTAACGGGCACTTGGACTATATAGTTTACCTAGCGGACCCTTTGACTATGTAGGTTACCTAGCGGGCACTTGGACTATCTAGGTTAACGAAAGGGCACTTGGACTATGTAGGTTACCTTGCGGGCACTTGGATTATCTAGGTTAGCTAACAGGAACTTGGAATATCTAGGTTACCTATTGGGCACTTGGACTATGTAGGTTACCTTGCGGGCACTTATACTATCTAGGTTACCTAACGGGAACTTGGACTATATAGGATAACTAGCGGACACTTGGAATATCTAGGTTAACTAGCGGGCCCTTGGACTATGCAGGTTAACTAGCGGGCACTTGGACTATCTAGGTTAACTAGCTGACCTTGGACTATGTAAGTTAAGTAACGGGCACTTGGATTATCTAGGTTAACTAGCGGGCACTTGGACTATCTAGGTTAACTAGCGGGCACTTGGACTATCTAGATTAACTAGCGGGCCCTTGGACTATCTAGGTTAACTAGCGGGCACTTGGATGATCTATGTTAACTAGCAGGTACTTGGACTATGTAGGTTAACTAGCGGGCCCTTGGACTATGTAGATTATCTAGCGGCACTTGGACTATCTACGTTAACTAACGGGCCATTGGACTATGTAGATTCCCTAGCGGGCACTTGGACTCTGTATGTTCTCTACGGACACTTGAACTATGTAGGTTCCCTAGCAGGCACTTGGACTATGTAGGTTCCAGAGCGGGCACTTGGACTATGTAAGTTAACTACCGGGCACTTGGACTATGTAGGTAAACTAGCGGGCCCTAGGACTATCTAGGTTACCTAGCGGGCACTTGGACTATGTAGGTTAACTACCGGGAACATGCACTATCTAGGTTACCTAGCGGGCACTTGGACTATGTACGTTCCCTAGCGGCACTTGGACTATCTATGTTAACTAGTTGGCACTTGGACTATCTATGTTAACTACCGGGCACTTGGACTATGTAGGTTAACTAGGGGACACTTGCACTATGTAGCTTACCTAGCGGCACTTGGAATATGTAGGTTTACTAGCGTGCACTTGGACTATGTAGGTTAACTAGAGGACACTTGGACGATCTAGGTTACCTAGTGGGCCCTTGGACTATGTACGTTAACGAACGAGCATTTGGACTATGTCGGTTTCCTAGCAGACACTTGGACTGTCTAGGTTACCTAGCGGGCACTTGGCTATCTAGGTTAACGAACGGACACGTGGACTATCTAGGTTGCCTAGCGGGCATTTGCACTATGTAAGTTACCTAGCGGGCACTTGGACTATCTAGGTTAACTAGCGGGCACTTGGACTATGTAGGTTAACTAGCGGGCACTTGGACTATGTATGTTGCATAGCGGGAAATTGGACTATCTAGGTTAGGTAACGGGCACTTTGACTATATAGTTTACCTAGCGGACCCTTTGACTATGTAGGTTACCTAGCGGGCACTTGGACTATCTAGGTTAACGAAAGGGCACTTGGACTATGTAGGTTACCTTGCGGGCACTTGGATTATCTAGGTTAGCTAACAGGAACTTGGAATATCTAGGTTACCTATTGGGCACTTGGACTATGTAGGTTACCTTGCGGGCACTTATACTATCTAGGTTACCTAACGGGAACTTGGACTATATAGGATAACTAGCGGACACTTGGAATATCTAGGTTAACTAGCGGGCCCTTGGACTATGTAGGTTAACTAGCGGGCACTTGGACTATCTAGGTTAACTAGCTGACCTTGGACTATGTAAGTTAAGTAACGGGCACTTGGATTATCTAGGTTAACTAGCGGGCACTTGGACTATCTAGGTTAACTAGCGGGCACTTGGACTATCTAGATTAACTAGCGGGCCCTTGGACTATCTAGGTTAACTAGCGGGCACTTGGACTATCTAGATTAACTAGCGGGCCCTTGGACTATCTAGGTTTACTAGCGGGCACTTGGACTATCGAGGTTAACTAGAGGGCACTTGGAATATGTAGTTTCCCTAGCGGGCATTTGGATTACTTAGGTTACCTAGTGGGCACTTGGACTCTGTATGATCCCTAGCGGGCACTTGGACTATGTATGTTCCTTACGGACACTTGAACTATGTAAGTTAACTAACGGGTACTTGGACTATGTAGGTTAACTAGCAGGCCCTTGGACTATCTAGGTTACCTAGCGGGCACTTGGACTATGTAGGTTAACTACCGGGCACTTGCACTATCTAGGTTACCTAACGGGCACTTGGACTATGTACCTTCACTAGCGGGCACTTGGACTATCTATGTTAACTAGCGGGCACTTGGACTATGTACGTTAACGAGGGGACACTTGCACTATATAGGTTACCTAGCGGCACTTGGACTATCTAGGTTAACTAGCGGGCACTTGGACTATCTGGGTTACATAGCTGGAACTTGGACTATACAGGTTACCTTGCGGGCACTTGGAGTATGTAGGTTAACCAAAGACACTTGGACGATCTAGGTTAAATAGTGGGCCCTTGGACTATCTAGGTTAACGAACGGGCACATGGACTATGTAGGTAACCTAGTGGTCACTTGAACTGTCTAGGTTACCTAGCGGGCACTTGGAGTATGTAGGTTAACTAGGGGACACTTGGACTATCTAGGCTAACTAGAGGGCCCTTGGACGATGTAGTTTAACTAGCGGGCCCTTGGACTATGTAGGTTAACAAGCGGGCCCTTGGACTATGTAGGTTAACTAGCGGGCACTTGGACGATCTAGGTTAACTAGCGGATACTTGGACTATGTAGGTTAACTAGCGGGACCTTGGACTATGTAGATTAACTAGCGGCACTTGGACTATCTACGTTAACTAGCGGGCCCTTGGACTATGTAGATTCCCTAGCGGGCACCTGGACTATGTATGTTCCAAGCGGGCACTTGGACAATGTAGGTTCCCTAGCATGCACTTGGACTATGTGGGTTCCCTAGCGGGCACTTGTACTATGTAGGGTAACTAGCGGACACTTGGACGATCTAGGTTAACTAGCTGGTACTTGAACTACGTAGGTTCCCTAGCGGGCACTTAGACACTGTATGATCCGTAGCGGGCACTTGGAATATGTATGTTCCTTACGGACACTTGAACTATGTAAGTTAACTAACGGGTACTTGGACTATGTAGGTTAACTAGCGGGCCCTTGGACTATCTAGGTTTCCTAGCGGGCACTTGGACTATGTAGGTTAACTACCGGGCACTTGCACTATCTAGATACCTAACGGGCACTTGGACTATGTACGTTCCCTAGCGGGCCCTTGGACTATCTATGTTAACTAGCGGGCACTTGGACTATGTAGGTTAACTAGGGGACACTTGCACTATATACGTTACCTAGCGCCACTTGGACTATCTAGGTTAACTAGCGGGCACTTGGACTATCTGGGTTAACTAGCGTGCACTTGGACTATGTAGGTTACTTAGCGGGCACTTGGACTATCTAGTTTACCTAACGGGCACTTGGACTATGTAGGTTAACTAGAGGGCCCTTGGACTACCTAGGTTACATAGCTGGAACTTGGACTATATAGGTTTCCTTACGGGCACTTAGACTATGTAAGTTAACCAAAGACACTTGCACGATCTAGGTTAAATAGTGGGCCCTTGGACTATGGAGGTTAACGAACGGGCATTTGGACTATGTAGGTTACCTAGAAGGCACTTGGACTGTCTAGGTTACCTAGCGGGCACTTGGACAATCTAGGTTAACGAACGGGCACTTGGACTATCTAGGTTAACTAGCGGGCACTTGGACTATGTAGGTTACCTAGCGGGCACTTGCACTATCTAGGTTACCTAGAGGGCACTTGGACTATGTAGGTTAATTAGCGGTCATTTGGACTATGTAGGTAACCAAGCGGTCACTTGGACAGTCTAGGTTACCTAGCGGGCACTTGGACTTCTAGGGTAACGAATGGGCACTTGGTATATCTAGGTTAACTAGCTGACCTTGGATTATGTAGGTTAACTATCGGGCACTTGGACTATCTAGGTTAACTAGCGGGTACTTGCACAAAGCAGGTTCCCTAGGGGGCACTTTTACTATGTAGGTTACCTAGCGGGCACTTGGACTATATAGGTTCCTCTGCGGGCACTTGGACTATGTAGGTTAACTAGGGGACACTTCGACTCTCTAGGTTATCTAACGGGCACTTGGATTATGTAGGTTCCCTAGAGGGCACTTGGACTGTCTAGGTTAACTAGCGGTCAATTGGACTGTCTAGGTTACCCAGTGGGCACTTGGACTATGTAGTTTACCTAGCATGCACTTGGACTATGTAGGTTAACTAGCGGGCACTTGGACTATCTAGGTTACTTAGCGGGCACTTGGACTATGTACGTTCCCTAGCGGGCACTTGGGCTATCTACGTTACCTAGCGGGCACTTGGATTATGTAGGTTAACGAATGGGCACTTGGACTATGTAGGTAACCTAATGGTCACTTAGACTGTCTAGGTTACCTAGCGGGGACTTGGACTATGTAGGTTAACTAGCGGGCACTTGGACTATCTAGGTTAACTAGCGGTCCCTTGGTCTATGTAGGTTAACTAGCAGGCCTTTGGACTATGTAAGTTAACTAGAGGGCACTTTGATGATCCTGGTTAACTAGTGGGCACTTGGACTATCTAGGTTAACTAGCGGTCACTTGGACTATCTAGGTTAACTAGCGGGCACTTGGACTATGTAGGTTCCCTAGCGGGCACTTTGACTATGTGGGTTCCCTAGCGGGCATTTGGACTATCTAGGTTACCTAACGGGCACGTGGACTATGTAGGTTCCCTAGCGGGCACTTGGATTATGTAGGTTCCCTATCGGGCACTTGGACTATGTGGTTCCCTAGCGGGCATTTGGACTATGTAGGTTACCTAGCGGGCACTTGTTCTATGTAGGTTCCCTATCGGGCACTTGGAGAATGTAGGTTAACTAGGGGGCACGAGGACTATGTAGGTTACCTAGCGGACCCTTAGACTATCTAGGTTACCTAGCGGGGATTTTGGATTATGTAGGCTCCCTAGCGGTCATTTGGACTATATAGCTTATCTAGGGGGCACTTAGACTTTGTAGGTTACCTAGCGGGCCCTTGGACTATCTACGTTATAGCGGGTTCTTAGAGTATGTAGGTTACCTAGTGGGCTGTTGGACTATCTAGGTTACCAAGCGGGCACTTGGACTATCTAGGTTAACTAACGGGCACTTGGACTGTGTAGGTTCCCTAGCGGGCCCTTGGACTATGTAAGTTCCCTAGCGGGCACTTGGACTATGTGGCTTAACTAGATGGCATTTGGACTATGAAGGTTACCTAGCGGGCACTTGGACTATGTACGTTTACTAGCGGGCACTTGGATTATGTAGGTTCCCTATCGGGCACTTGGACTATGTAGAATAACTAGAGGGCATTTGGACAATGTAGGTTACCTAGCGGGCACTTGGACTATGTAGGTTACCTAGCGGGCAATTGGACTATGTAGGTTAACTAGCAGGCCCTTGAACTATCTAGGTTACCGAACGGGCACTTGGACTATGTAGGTTAACTAGTGGACAATTGGACGATCTAGGTTAACTAGCGGGCACTTGGACTATGTAGGTTCCCTAGCGGGCATTTAGACTATATAGGTTACCTAGCGGGCACTTGGACTATGTAGGTTATCTAGTGGGCACTTGGACTATGTAGGTTAACTAGCAGGCCCTTGGACTATCTAGGTTAGCTAAATGGCACTTGGACTATGTAGGTTAACTAGCGGACACTTGCACGATCTAGGTTAACTAGCGGGCTCTTGCACTATGTAGGTTAACTAGCGGGCCCATTGACTATGCAGGTTAACTAGTGGGCACTTGGACGATCTAGGTTAACTAGCGGGCACTTGGACGATATAGTTTAATTAGCGGGCACTTGGATTATCTAGGTTACCTAGCACGCACTTAGACTCTGTAGGTTACCTAGAGGGCACTTGGACTATCTAGGTTACCTAGCTGGCACTTGAACTATCTACGTTACCTAGCGGGTTCTTGGAGTATGTAGGTTACCTAGCGGTCTGTTGGACTATCTAGGTTACCAAGCGGGCACTTGGACTATCTAGGTTAACTACCGATCACTTGGACTATGTAGGTTCCCTAGTGGGCCCTTGGACTATGTAAGTTCCCTAGCGGGCACTTGGACTTTGTGGGTTTCCTGGCGGGCATTTGGACGATCTAGGTTACCTAACGGGCACTTGGACTATGTAGGTTCCCGAGCGGGCACTTGGATTATGTAGGTTCCCTATCGGGCACTTGGACTATGTAGATTAACTAGAGGGCATTTGGACTATGTAGGTTACCTAGCGGGCACTTGGACTATGTAGGTTCCCTATCGGGCACTTGGAGAATGTAGGTTAACTAGGGGGCACTAGGACTATGTAGGTTACCTAGCGGGCCCTTGGACTATCTAGGTTACCTAGCGGGCATTTGGACATTGTAGGCTCAATGATGGGCAATTGGACTATATAGATTACCTAGCGGGCACTTGACTTTGTAGGTTACCTAGTGGGCACTTGGACTATCTAGGTTACCTAGCTGGCACTTGAACTATCTACGTTACCTAGCGGGTACTTGGAGTATGTAGGTTACCTACCGGGCTGTTGGACTATCTAGGTTACCATGCGGGCACTTGGACTATCTAGGTTAACTAACGGGCACTTGGACTATGTAGGTTCCCTAGCGGGCCCTTGGACTTTGTGGGTTCCCTAACGGGCATTTGGACTGTCTAGGTTACCTAGCGGGCACTTGGACTATGTACGTTCCCTAGCGGGCACTTGGATTATCTAGGTTACCTAGCGGGCACTTGGACTATGTACGTTACCTTGCGGGCACTTGGACTATGTACGCTTCCTAGCTGGTACTTGGACTGTCTATGTTAACTAGCGGGCACTTGGACTATGTAGGTTCCTTATCGGGCAAATGGACTAGATAAGTTCGCTAGCAGGCACTTGGTATATCTAGGTTAACTTGTGGGCACTTGGACTATGTATGTTAAGTAGCGAGCACTTGGACTATCTAGGTTAACTAGCGGGCATTTGGACTATTAGGGTCCCTAGCGGGCATTTGGACTATATTGGTTACTTAGCGGGCACTTGGACTATGTAGGTTAACGAACGGGCACTTGGACTATGTAGGTAACCTAGTGGTCACTGGAACTGTCTACGTTACCTAGCGGGCACTTGGAGTATGTAGGTTAACTAGGGGACACTTGGACTATCTAGGTTAACTAGCGGGCCCTAGGACTATGTAGGTTAACTAGCGGGCCCTAGGACTATGTAGGTTAACTAGTGGGCACTTGGACAATGTAGGTTAACTAGCGGATACTTGGACTATGTAGGTTAACTAGTGGGCCCTTGGACTATGTAGATTAACTAGCGGCACTTGGAGTATCTACGTTAACTAGCGGGCCCTTGGACTATGTAGATTCCCTAGCGGGCACTTGGACTACGTAGGTTCCCTAGCGGGCACTTAGACTCTGTATGTTCCCTAGCGGGCACTTGGACTATGTATGTTCCTTACGGACACTTGAACTATGTAAGTTAACTAACGGGCACTTGGATTATGTAGGTTAATAGCGGGCCCTTGGACTATCTAGGTTAGCTAAATGGCACTTGGACTATGTAGGTTAACTAGCGGACACTTGCACGATCTAGGTTAACTAGCGGGCTCTTGCACTATGTAGGTTAACTAGCGGGCCCATTGACTATGCAGGTTAACTAGTGGGCACTTGGAAGATCTAGGTTAACTAGCGGGCATTTGGACGATATAGTTTAATTAGCGGGCACTTGGATTATCTAGGTTACCTAGCAGGCACTTAGACTCTGTAGGTTACCTAGAGGGCACTTGGACTATCTAGGTTACCTAGCTGGCACTTGAACTATCTACGTTACCTAGCGGGTTCTTGGAGTATGTAGGTTACCTAGCGGTCTGTTGGACTATCTAGGTTACCAAGCGGGCACTTGGACTATCTAGGTTAACTACCGATCACTTGGACTATGTAGGTTCCCTAGTGGGCCCTTGGACTATGTAAGTTCCCTAGCGGGCACTTGGACTTTGTGGGTTTCCTGGCGGGCATTTGGACGATCTAGGTTACCTAACGGGCACTTGGACTATGTAGGTTCCCGAGCGGGCACTTGGATTATGTAGGTTCCCTATCGGGCACTTGGACTATGTAGATTAACTAGAGGGCATTTGGACTATGTAGGTTACCTAGCGGGCACTTGGACTATGTAGGTTCCCTATCGGGCACTTGGAGAATGTAGGTTAACTAGGGGGCACTAGGACTATGTAGGTTACCTAGCGGGCCCTTGGACTATCTAGGTTACCTAGCGGGCATTTGGACATTGTAGGCTCAATGATGGGCAATTGGACTATATAGATTACCTAGCGGGCACTTGACTTTGTAGGTTACCTAGTGGGCACTTGGACTATCTAGGTTACCTAGCTGGCACTTGAACTATCTACGTTACCTAGCGGGTACTTGGAGTATGTAGGTTACCTACCGGGCTGTTGGACTATCTAGGTTACCATGCGGGCACTTGGACTATCTAGGTTAACTAACGGGCACTTGGACTATGTAGGTTCCCTAGCGGGCCCTTGGACTTTGTGGGTTCCCTAACGGGCATTTGGACTGTCTAGGTTACCTAGCGGGCACTTGGACTATGTACGTTCCCTAGCGGGCACTTGGATTATCTAGGTTACCTAGCGGGCACTTGGACTATGTACGTTACCTTGCGGGCACTTGGACTATGTACGCTTCCTAGCTGGTACTTGGACTGTCTATGTTAACTAGCGGGCACTTGGACTATGTAGGTTCCTTATCGGGCAAATGGACTAGATAAGTTCGCTAGCAGGCACTTGGTATATCTAGGTTAACTTGTGGGCACTTGGACTATGTATGTTAAGTAGCGAGCACTTGGACTATCTAGGTTAACTAGCGGGCATTTGGACTATTAGGGTCCCTAGCGGGCATTTGGACTATATTGGTTACTTAGCGGGCACTTGGACTATGTAGGTTAACGAACGGGCACTTGGACTATGTAGGTAACCTAGTGGTCACTGGAACTGTCTACGTTACCTAGCGGGCACTTGGAGTATGTAGGTTAACTAGGGGACACTTGGACTATCTAGGTTAACTAGCGGGCCCTAGGACTATGTAGGTTAACTAGCGGGCCCTAGGACTATGTAGGTTAACTAGTGGGCACTTGGACAATGTAGGTTAACTAGCGGATACTTGGACTATGTAGGTTAACTAGTGGGCCCTTGGACTATGTAGATTAACTAGCGGCACTTGGAGTATCTACGTTAACTAGCGGGCCCTTGGACTATGTAGATTCCCTAGCGGGCACTTGGACTACGTAGGTTCCCTAGCGGGCACTTAGACTCTGTATGTTCCCTAGCGGGCACTTGGACTATGTATGTTCCTTACGGACACTTGAACTATGTAAGTTAACTAACGGGCACTTGGATTATGTAGGTTAATAGCGGGCCCTTGGACTATCTAGGTTAGCTAAATGGCACTTGGACTATGTAGGTTAACTAGCGGACACTTGCACGATCTAGGTTAACTAGCGGGCTCTTGCACTATGTAGGTTAACTAGCGGGCCCATTGACTATGCAGGTTAACTAGTGGGCACTTGGAAGATCTAGGTTAACTAGCGGGCATTTGGACGATATAGTTTAATTAGCGGGCACTTGGATTATCTAGGTTACCTAGCAGGCACTTAGACTCTGTAGGTTACCTAGAGGGCACTTGGACTATCTAGGTTACCTAGCTGGCACTTGAACTATCTACGTTACCTAGCGGGTTCTTGGAGTATGTAGGTTACCTAGCGGTCTGTTGGACTATCTAGGTTACCAAGCGGGCACTTGGACTATCTAGGTTAACTACCGATCACTTGGACTATGTAGGTTCCCTAGTGGGCCCTTGGACTATGTAAGTTCCCTAGCGGGCACTTGGACTTTGTGGGTTTCCTGGCGGGCATTTGGACGATCTAGGTTACCTAACGGGCACTTGGACTATGTAGGTTCCCGAGCGGGCACTTGGATTATGTAGGTTCCCTATCGGGCACTTGGACTATGTAGATTAACTAGAGGGCATTTGGACTATGTAGGTTACCTAGCGGGCACTTGGACTATGTAGGTTCCCTATCGGGCACTTGGAGAATGTAGGTTAACTAGGGGGCACTAGGACTATGTAGGTTACCTAGCGGGCCCTTGGACTATCTAGGTTACCTAGCGGGCATTTGGACATTGTAGGCTCAATGATGGGCAATTGGACTATATAGATTACCTAGCGGGCACTTGACTTTGTAGGTTACCTAGTGGGCACTTGGACTATCTAGGTTACCTAGCTGGCACTTGAACTATCTACGTTACCTAGCGGGTACTTGGAGTATGTAGGTTACCTACCGGGCTGTTGGACTATCTAGGTTACCATGCGGGCACTTGGACTATCTAGGTTAACTAACGGGCACTTGGACTATGTAGGTTCCCTAGCGGGCCCTTGGACTTTGTGGGTTCCCTAACGGGCATTTGGACTGTCTAGGTTACCTAGCGGGCACTTGGACTATGTACGTTCCCTAGCGGGCACTTGGATTATCTAGGTTACCTAGCGGGCACTTGGACTATGTACGTTACCTTGCGGGCACTTGGACTATGTACGCTTCCTAGCTGGTACTTGGACTGTCTATGTTAACTAGCGGGCACTTGGACTATGTAGGTTCCTTATCGGGCAAATGGACTAGATAAGTTCGCTAGCAGGCACTTGGTATATCTAGGTTAACTTGTGGGCACTTGGACTATGTATGTTAAGTAGCGAGCACTTGGACTATCTAGGTTAACTAGCGGGCATTTGGACTATTAGGGTCCCTAGCGGGCATTTGGACTATATTGGTTACTTAGCGGGCACTTGGACTATGTAGGTTAACGAACGGGCACTTGGACTATGTAGGTAACCTAGTGGTCACTGGAACTGTCTACGTTACCTAGCGGGCACTTGGAGTATGTAGGTTAACTAGGGGACACTTGGACTATCTAGGTTAACTAGCGGGCCCTAGGACTATGTAGGTTAACTAGCGGGCCCTAGGACTATGTAGGTTAACTAGTGGGCACTTGGACAATGTAGGTTAACTAGCGGATACTTGGACTATGTAGGTTAACTAGTGGGCCCTTGGACTATGTAGATTAACTAGCGGCACTTGGAGTATCTACGTTAACTAGCGGGCCCTTGGACTATGTAGATTCCCTAGCGGGCACTTGGACTACGTAGGTTCCCTAGCGGGCACTTAGACTCTGTATGTTCCCTAGCGGGCACTTGGACTATGTATGTTCCTTACGGACACTTGAACTATGTAAGTTAACTAACGGGCACTTGGATTATGTAGGTTAATAGCGGGCCCTTGGACTATCTAGGTTAGCTAAATGGCACTTGGACTATGTAGGTTAACTAGCGGACACTTGCACGATCTAGGTTAACTAGCGGGCTCTTGCACTATGTAGGTTAACTAGCGGGCCCATTGACTATGCAGGTTAACTAGTGGGCACTTGGAAGATCTAGGTTAACTAGCGGGCATTTGGACGATATAGTTTAATTAGCGGGCACTTGGATTATCTAGGTTACCTAGCAGGCACTTAGACTCTGTAGGTTACCTAGAGGGCACTTGGACTATCTAGGTTACCTAGCTGGCACTTGAACTATCTACGTTACCTAGCGGGTTCTTGGAGTATGTAGGTTACCTAGCGGTCTGTTGGACTATCTAGGTTACCAAGCGGGCACTTGGACTATCTAGGTTAACTACCGATCACTTGGACTATGTAGGTTCCCTAGTGGGCCCTTGGACTATGTAAGTTCCCTAGCGGGCACTTGGACTTTGTGGGTTTCCTGGCGGGCATTTGGACGATCTAGGTTACCTAACGGGCACTTGGACTATGTAGGTTCCCGAGCAGGCACTTGGATTATGTAGGTTCCCTATCGGGCACTTGGACTATGTAGATTAACTAGAGGGCATTTGGACTATGTAGGTTACCTAGCGGGCACTTGGACTATGTAGGTTCCCTATCGGGCACTTGGAGAATGTAGGTTAACTAGGGGGCACTAGGACTATGTAGGTTACCTAGCGGGCCCTTGGACTATCTAGGTTACCTAGCGGGCATTTGGACTATGTAGGCTCAATGATGGCAATTGGACTATATAGATTACCTAGCGGGCACTTGACTTTGTAGGTTACCTAGTGGGCACTTGGACTATCTAGGTTACCTAGCTGGCACTTGAACTATCTACGTTACCTAGCGGGTACTTGGAGTATGTAGGTTACCTACCGGGCTGTTGGACTATCTAGGTTACCATGCGGGCACTTGGACTATCTAGGTTAACTAACGGGTACTTGGACTATGTAGGTTCCCTAGCGGGCCCTTGGACTTTGTGGGTTCCCTAACGGGCATTTGGACTGTCTAGGTTACCTAGTGGGCACTTGGACTATGTACGTTCCCTAGCGGGCACTTGGATTATCTAGGTTACCTAGCGGGCACTTGGACTATGTACGTTACCTTGCGGGCACTTGGACTATGTACGCTTCCTAGCTGGTACTTGGACTGTCTATGTTAACTAGCGGGCACTTGGACTATGTAGGTTCCTTATCGGGCAAATGGACTAGATAGGTTCGCTAGCAGGCACTTGGTATATCTAGGTTAACTTGTGGGCACTTGGACTATCTATGTTAAGTAGCGAGCACTTGGACTATCTAGGTTAACTAGCGGGCATTTGGACTATATTGGTTACTTAGCGGGCACTTGGACTATGTAGGTTAACGAACGGGCACTTGGACTATGTAGGTAACCTAGTGGTCACTGGAACTGTCTACGTTACCTAGCGGGCACTTGGAGTATGTAGGTTAACTAGGGGATACTTGGACTATCTAGGTTAACTAGCGGGCCCTAGGACTATGTAGGTTAACTAGCGGGCCCTAGGACTATGTAGGTTAACTAGTGGGCACTTGGACAATGTAGGTTAACTAGCGGATACTTGGACTATGTAGGTTAACTAGTGGGCCCTTGGACTATGTAGATTAACTAGCGGCACTTGGAGTATCTACGTTAACTAGCGGGCCCTTGGACTATGTAGATTCCCTAGCGGGCACTTGGACTACGTAGGTTCCCTAGCGGGCACTTAGACTCTGTATGTTCCCTAGCGGGCACTTGGACTATGTATGTTCCTTACGGACACTTGAACTATGTAAGTTAACTAACGGGCACTTGGATTATGTAGGTTAATAGCGGGCTCTTGGACTATCTAGGTAACCTAGCGGGCACTTGGACTATGTACGTTCCCTAGCGGGCACTTGGACTATCTATGTTAACTAGCGGGCACTTGGAGTATGTAGGTTAACTAGGGGACAGTTGCACTATATAGGTTACCTAGCAGCACTTGGACTATCTAGGTTAACTAGCGGGGACTAGGACTATCTAGTTTACCTAGCGGGCACGTTGACTACGTAGGTTAACTAGCGGGCCCTTGGACTATCTATTTTACATAGCTGGAACTTGGACTGTATAGGTTACCTTGCGGGCACTTGGACTATGTAGGTTAACCAAAGACACTTGCACGATCTAGGTTAAATAGTGGGCCCTTGGACTATGTAGGTTAAAGAACGGGTATTTGGACTATGTAGGTTACCTAGCAGGCACTTGGACTGTCTAGGTTACCTAGCGGGCACTTGGACTATCTAGGTTAAAGAACGGGCACTTGGACTATCTAGGTTAACTAGCGGGCACTTGGACCATGTAGGTTACCTAGCGGGCACTTGCACTATCTAGGTTACCTAGCGGACACTTGAACTATATAGGTTAATTAGCAGGCATTTGGACTATGTAGGTAACCTAGCGGGCACTTGGACTTCTAGGTTAACGAATGGGCACTTGGAATATGTATGTTGCATAGCGGGCAATTGGATTATCTAGGTTAGGTAACGGGCACTTGGACTATCTAGGTTACCTACCGGGAACTTGGACTATGTAGGTTACCTAGCGGGCACTTGGACTATCTAGGTTACCTAACGGGCACTTGGACTATCTTGGTTTCTTAGCAGGCACTTGGACTATGTACGTTCCCTAGCGGTCACTTGGACTATCTACGTTACCTAGCAGGCACTTGGACTATGTACGTTACCTAGCGAACACTTGGACTATGTACGTTTCCTAGCAGGTACTTGGACTAGATAGGTTCCCTAGCGGGCAGTTGGTCTATCTATGTTAACTAGCGAGGACTTGGACTATCTAGGTTAACTAGCGGGCATATGGACTATTAGGGCCCCTAGCGGGCATTTTTATTCTATTGGTTACCTAGCGGGCACTTGGACTGTGTAGGTTAACGAACGGGCACTTGGACTATGTAGGTAACCTAGTGGTCACTTGAAATGTCTAGGTTACCTAGCGGGCACTTAGAGTATGTAGGTTAACAAGCGGGCACTTGGACTAGCTAGGTTAACTAGCGGGCCCTTGGACGATGTAGGTTAACTAGCGGGCACTTGGACTATCTAGGTTAACTCGCGGGCCCTTGGACTATGTAGGTTACCTGGTGGGCACTTGGACGATCTAGGTTAACTAGCGGGTATTTGGACTATGTAGTTTAACTAGCGGGCCCTTGGACTATGTAGATTAACTAGCGGCACTTGGACTATCTACGTTAACTAGCGGGCCTTGGACTATGTAGATTCCCTAGCGGGCACTTGGACTATGTATGTTCCAGAGCGGGCACATAGACTATCTAGGTTCCCTAGCAGGCACTTGTACTATGTAGGTTAATTAGCGGACACTTGGACGATCTAGGTTAACTAGCAGGTACTTGGATTATGTAGATGAACTAGCGGGCACTTGGACTATGTAGGTTCCCTAGCGGGCACTTGGACTCTGTATGTTCCCTACGGACACTTGAACTACGTAAGTTAACTACCGGGCACTTGGATTATGTAGGTTAACTAGCGGGCCCTTGGACTATCTAGGTTACCTAGCGGGCACTTGGACTATGTAGGTTAACTACCGGGCACTTGCAATATCTAGGTTACCGAACGGGCATTTGGACTATGTAGGTAACCTAGCGGGCAATTGGACTATCAAGGTTAGGTAACGGGCACTTGGAATATCTAGGTTTCCTAGCGGGCACTAGGACGATCTAGGTTAAGTAAAGGGGACTTGGACTATCTACGTTAACTAGTGGGCCCTTGGACTATGTAGATTCCCTAGCGGGCATTTGGACTATATAGATAACCTAGCGGGCACTTAGACTTTGTAGGTTACCTAGCGGCACATGGAATATCTAGGTTACCTAGCTGACACTTGAACTTTCTACGTTATAGCGGGTTCTTGGAGTATGTAGGTAACCTAGCGGGATGTTGGACTATCTAGGTTACCAAGCGGGCACTTGGACTATCTAGGTTAACTAACGGACAATTGGACTGTGTACGTTCCCTAGCGGGCCTTGGACTATGTAAGTTCCCTAGCGGGCACTTGGACTATGTGGGTTTCCTGGCGGGCATTTGGACTATCTAGGATGCCTAACGGGCACTTGGACCATGTAGGTTCCCTAGCGGGCACTTGGATTATGTAGGTTCCCTATCGGGCACTTGGACTATGTGGGTTCCCTAGCGGGCATTTGGACTATGTAGGTTACCTAGAGGGCACTTGTTCTATGTAGGTTCCCTATCGGGCATTTGGAGAATGTAGGTTAACTAGGGGGCACTAGGACTATGTAGGTTACCTAGCAGGCCCTTAGACTATCTAGGTTACCTAGCGGGGATTTTGGAATATGTAGACATCCTAGTGGTCATTTGGACTATATAGATTACCTAGCGGGCACTTAGACTTTGTAGGTTACCTAGCGGGCACTTGGACTATCTACGTTATAGCGGGTTCTTAGAGTATGTAGGTTACCTAGTGGGCTGTTGGACTATCTAGGTTACCAAGCGGGCACTTGGACTATCTAGGTTAACTAACGGACACTTGGACTGTGTACGTTACCTTGCGGGCCTTGGACTATGTAAGTTCCCTAGCGGGCGCTTGGACTATGTGGGTTTCCTGGCGGGCATTTGGACTATCTAGGTTACCTAACGGGCACTTGGACCATGTAGGTTCCCTAGCGGGCACTTGGATTATGTAGGTTCCCTATCGGGCACTTGGACTATGTAGGTTAACTAGAGGGCATTTGGACTATGTAGGTTACCTAGCAGGCACTTGGACTATGTAGGTTCCCTATCGGGCATTTGGAAAATGTAGGTTAACTAGGGGGCACTAGGACTATGTAGGTTAACAAGCGGGCCCTTAGACTATCTAGGTTTCCTAGCGAGCATTTGGACTATGTAGGCTCCCTAGCGGTCATTTGGACTATATAGATTACCTTGCGGGAACTTAGACTTTGTAGGTTACCTAGCGGGCACTTGGACTATCTAGGTTACCTAGTTGGCACTTGAACTATCTACGTTACCTAGCGGGTACTTGGAGTATGTAGGTTACCTAGCGGGCTGTTGGACTATCTAGGTTACCTAGCGGGCACTGGGACTATCTAGGTTAACTAATGGGCACTTGGACTATGTAGGTTCCCTAGCGGGCCCTTGGACTATGTAAGTTCCCTAGCAGCACTTGAACTATGTGGGTTCCCTAGCGGGCATTTGGACTATCTAGGTTACCTAACGGGCACGTGGACAATGTAGGTTCCCTAGCGGGCACTTGGATTATGTAGGTTCCCTATCGGGCACTTGGACTATGTGGTTTCCTAGCGGGCATTTGGACTATGTAGGTTACCTAGCGGGCACTTGGATTATGTACGTTCCCTAGCGGGCACTTGGAGAATGTAGGTTAACTAGGGGGCACATGGACTATGTAGGTTACCTAGCGGACCATTAGACCATCTAGGTTACCTAGCGGGGATTTTGGATTATGCAGGCTCCCTAACGGTCATTTGGACTATATAGATTACCTAGGGGGCACTTGGACTATGTAAGTTCCCTAGCGGACACTTGGACTATGTGGGTTTCCTAGATGGCATTTGGACTATGAAGGTTACCTAGCGGGCACTTGGACTATGTACGTTTACTAGCTGGCACTTGGATTATGTAGGTTCCCTATCGGGCACTTGGACTATGTAGAATAAGTAGAGGGCGTTTGGACAATGTAGGTTACCTAGCGGGCACTTGGACTATGTAGGTTACCTAGCGGGCAATTGGACTATGTAGGTTAACTAGCAGGCCCTTGGACTATCTAGGTTAGCTAACTGGCACTTGGACTATGTAGGTTAACTAGCAGAAACTTGCACGATCTAGGTTAACTAGCGGGCTCTTGCACTATGAAGGTTAACTAGCGGGCCCATTGACTATGTAGGTTAACTAGTGGGCACTTGGACGATCTAGGTTAACTAGCGGGCACTTGGACAATATAGGTTAATTCCAGAGCACTTGGATTATCTAGGTTACCTAGCAGGCACTTGTACTATGTAGGTTCCCTAGCGGGCATTTGGACTATATAGATTACCTAGTAGGCACTTAGACTTTGTAGGTTACCTAGCTGGCACTTGAAGTATCTACGTTACCTAGCGGGTTCTTGGAGTATGTAGGTTACCTAGCGGTCTGTTGGACTATCTAGGTTACCAAGCGGGCACTTGGACTATCTAGGTTAACTAACGGGCACTTGGACTATGTAGGTTCCCTAGCGGGCCCTTGGACTATGTAAGTTCCCTAGCGGGCACTTGGACTATGTGGGTTTCCTTGTGGGTATTTGGATGATCTAGGTTACCTAACGGGCACTTGGAGAATGTAGGTTAACTAGGGGGCACTAGGACTATGTAGGTTACCTAGCGGGCCCTTGGACTCTCTGGGTTACCTAGCGGGCATTTGGACTATGTAGGCTCCCTAACGGGCATTTGGACTATATAGATTACCTAGCGGGCACTTAGACTTTGTAGGTTACCTAGCGGGCTGTTGGACTATCTAGGTTACCTAGCGGGCACTGGGACTATCTACGTTAACAAACGGGCACTTGTACTATGTAGGTTCCCTAGCGGGCCCTTGGATTATGTAAGTTCCCTAGCGGCACTTGGACTATGTGGGTTCCCTAGCGGGCATTTGGACTATCTAGGTTACCTAACGGGCACTTGGACTATGTAGGTTCCCTAGCGGGCACTTGGATTATGTAGGTTCCCTATCGGGCACTTGGAGAATGTAGGTTAACTAGGGGGCACTAGGACTATGTAGGTTACCTAGCGGGCCCTTAGACTATCTAGGTTACGTAGCGGGGAATTTGGATTATGTAGGCTCCCTAGCGGTCATTTGGACTATATAGATTACCAGGCGGGCACTTCGACTTTGTAGGTTACCTAGCGGGCACTTGGACTATCTACGTTATAGCGGTTTCTTAGAGTATGTAGGTTACCTAGTGGGCTGTTGGACTATCTAGTTTACCAAGCGGGAATTTGGACTATCTAGGTAAATAACGGGCACTTGGACTGTGTAGATTCCCTAGCGGGCCCTTGGACTATGTAAGTTCCCTAGCGGGCACTTGGACTATGTGGGTTTCCTGGCGGGCATTTGGACTATCTAGGTTACCTAACGGGCACTTGGACTTTGTAGGTTCCCTAGCGGGCACTTGGATTATGTAAGTTCCCTATCGGTCACTTGCACTACGTAGATTAACTAGAGGGCATTTGGAATATGTAGGTTACCTAGCGGGCACTTGGACTATGTAGGTTCCCTATCGTGCACTTGGAGAATGTAGGTTAACTAGGGGGCACTAGGACTATGTAGGTTACCTAGCGGGCCCTTGGACTATCTAGGTTACCTAGGGGGAACCTGGACTATGTAGGTTAACTAGTGGGCACTTGGACTATCTAGGTTACCTAGCAGGCACTTGGACTATGTACGATCCCTAGCAGGCACTTGGACTATCTACATTAACTAGCGGGCACTTGGACTATGTACGTTACCTAGCGGGCACTTGGACTATGTACGTTTCCTAGCGGGTACTTGGACTAGATATGTTCCCTAGCGGGCACTTTGTCTATCTATGTTAACTAGCGAGCACTTGGACTATCTAGGTTAACTAGCGGGCATATGAACTATTAGGGCCCCTAGCGGGCATTTTTACTATATTGGTTACCTAGCGGGCACTTGGACTATGTAGGTTAACGAACGGGCACTTGGACTATGTAGGTAACCTAGTAGTCACTTGAAATGTCTAGGTTACCTAGCGGGCACTTGGATTATGTAGGTTACCTAGTGGGCATTTGGACGATCTAGGTTAACTAGCGGGTACTTGTACTATGTAGGTTAACTAACGGGCCATGGACTATGTAGATTAACTAGCGGGCCCTTGGACTATGTAGATTCCCTAGCGATCACTTGGACTATGTATGTTCCAGAGCAGGCACTTGAACTATGTAGGTTCCAGAGCGGGCACTTAGACTATCTAGGTTCCCTAGCGGGCACTTGTACTATGTAGGTTAATTAGCGGACACTTGGACGATCTAGGTTAACTAGCGGGCCCTTGAACTATGTAGATTAACTAGCGGGTACTTGGACTATGTAGGTTCCCTAGCGGGCACTTGGACTCTGTATGTTCCCTACGGACACTTGAACTATGTAAGTTAACTACTGGGCACTTGGACTATTTAGGATAACTAGCGGGCCCTTGGAATATCTAGGTTACCTAGCGGGCACTTGGACTATGTAGGTTAACTACCGGGACTTGCACTATCTGGGTTACCGAACGGGCATTTGGACTATGTAGGAAACCTAGCGGGCACTTGGAGAGTCTAGGTTACCTAGCGGGCACTTGGACTTCTAGGTTAACGAACGGGCACTTGGACTATGTATGTTGCATAGCGGGCAATTGGACTATCTAGGTTAGGTAACGGGCACTTGGACTATCTAGGTTTCTTAGCGGGCACTTGGACGATCTAGGTTAACTAGTGTGCACTTGGACTATCTAGGTTTCTTAGCGGGTACTTGGACTGTGTAGGTTAACTAGTGGGCCTTGAACTATGTAGAATAACTAGCGGCACTTGGACTATCTACGTTAACTAGCGGGCCTTTGGACTATGTAGATACCCTAGCGGGCATTTGGACTATATAGATAACCTAGCGGGCACTTTGACTTTGTAGGTTACCTAGCGGCACATGGACTATCTAGGTTACCTAGCTGGCACTTGAACTATCTACGTTATAGCGGGATCTTGGAGTATGTAAGTTACCTAGCGGTCTGTTGGACTATCTAGGTTACCAAGCGGGCACTTGGACTATCTAGGTTAACTAACGGGCACTTGGAATGTGTAGGTTCCATAGCGGGCCCTTGGACTATGTAAGTTCCCTAGCGGGCACTTGGACTATGTACGTTTACTAGCGGGCACTTGGATTATGTAGGTTCCCTATCGGGCACTTGGACTATGTAGGTTACCTAGCGGGCAATTGGACTATGTAGGTTAACTAGCAGGCCCTTGGACTATCTAGGTTAGCTAACTGGCACTTGGACCATGTAGGTTAACTAGCAGAAACTTGCACGATCTAGGGTAACTAGCGGGCTCTTGCACTATGTAGGTTAAATAGCGAGCCCATTGACTATGTAGGTTAACTAGTGGGCACTTGGACGATCTAGGTTAACTAGCGGGCACTTGGACGATATAGGTTAATTCGCGAGCACTTGGATTATCTAGGTTACCTAGCAGCACTTGTACTATGTAGGTTCCCTAGCGGGCATTTGGACTATATAGATTACCTAGCGGGCACTTAGACTTTGTAGGTTACCTAGCTGGCACTTGAACTATCTATGTTACCTAGCGGGTTCTTGGAGTATGTAGGTTACCTAGCGGTCTGTTGGACTATCTAAGTTACCAAGCGGGCACTTGGACTATCTAGGTTAACTAACGGGCACTTGGACTATGTAGGTTCCCTAGCAGGCCCTTGGACTATGTAAGTTCCCTAGCGGGCAATTGGACTATGTGGGTTTCCTTGCGGGCATTTGGACGATCTAGGTTACCTAACGGGCACTTGGAGAATGTAGGTTAACTAGGGGGCACTAGGACTATGTAGGTTACCTAGCGGGCCCTTGGACTATCTGGGTTACCTAACGGGCATTTGGACTATGTAGGCTCCCTAACGGGCATTTGGACTATATAGATTACCTAGCGGGCACTTAGACTTTGTAGGTTACCTAGCGGGCGCTTGGACTACCTAGGTTACCTAGCTGGCACTTGAACTATCTACATTACCTAGCGGGTACTTGGAGTATGTAGGTTACCTAGCGGTCTGTTGGACTATCTAGGTTACCATGCGGGCACTTGGACTATCTAGGTTAACTAACGGGCACTTGGACTATGTAGGTTCCCTAGCGGGCCCTTGGACTATGTAAGTTCCCTAGCGGGCACTTGGACTATGTGGGTTCCCTAGCGGGCATTTGGACTATCTAGGTTACCTAACGGACACTTGGACTATGTGGGTTCCCTAGCGGGCTTTTGGACTATCTAGGTTACCTAGTGGGCACTTGGACAATGTACGTTCCCTGCGGGCACTTGAATTATCTAGGTTACCTAGCGTGCACTTGGACTATGTTGGTTACCTAGCGGGCACTTGGACTATGTACGTTTCCTAGCGTGTACTTGGACTATCTATGTTAACTAGCGGGCACTTGGACTAGGTAGGTTCCCTATCGGGCACTTGGACTATCTAGGTTAACCAGCGGGAACTTGGACTATCTATGTTAAGTAGCGAGTACTTGGACTATATAGGTTAACTAGTGGGCATTTGGACTATTAGGGTCCCTAGCGGGCATTTGGACTATATTGGTTACCTAGCGGGCACTTGGACTATGTAGGTTAACGAACGGGCACTTGGACTATGTAGGTAACCTAGTGGTCACTTGAACTGTCTAGGTTACCTAGCAGGCACTTGGATTATGTAGGTTAACTAGGGGGCGCTTGGACGATCTAGGTTAACTAGGGGGCCCTTGGACTATCTAGGTTAACTAGCGGGCCCTTGGACTATGTAGATTAACTAGCGGCACTTGGACTATCTACGTTAACTAGCGGGCCCTTGGACTACGTATATTCCCTAGCGGGCACTTGGACTATGTATGTTCCAGAGCGGGCACTTGGACGATCTAGGTTAACTAGCGGATACTTGGACTATGTAGGTTAACTAACGGGCCCTTGGACTATGTAGATTCCCTAGCGGGCACTTGGACTATGTATGTTCCAGAGCGGGCACTTGGACTATGTAGTTTCCCTAGCAGGCCCTTGGATTATGTAGGTTCCCTAGCGGGCACTTGTACTATGTAGGTTAACTAGCGGACACTTGGACGAACTAGGTTAACTAGCGGGTACTTGGACTATGTAGGTTAACTAGCGGGCCCTTGAACTATGTAGATTAACTAGCGGCACTTGGACTACATGGGTTCCCTAGCGGGCACTTAGACTCTGTATGTTCCCTAGCGGGCACTTGGACTATGTATGTTCCTTAAGGACACTTGAACTATGTAAGTTAACTAACGGGTACTTGGACTATGTAGTTTAACTAGCTGGCCCTTGGACTATCTACGTTACCTAGCGGGCACTTGGACTATGTAGGTTAACTACCGGGCACTTGCACTATCTAGGTTACCTAACGGGCACTTGTACTATGTACGTTCACTAGCGGGCACTTGGACTATCTATGTTAACTAGCGGGCACTTGGACTATGTAGGTTAACTAGGGGACACTTGCACTATATAGGTTACCTAGCAGCACTTGGACTATCTAGGTTAACAAGCGGGCACTTGGACTATCTAGGTTACCTAGCGGGCTCTTGGACTATGTACGTTTCCTAGCAGGTACTTGGACTATCTATGTTAACTAGCAGGCACTTAGACTATGTAGGTTCCCAATCGGGCAAATGGACTAGATAGGTTCCCTAGCGGGCACTTGGTCTCTCTAGGTTAACTAGCGGGCACTTGGACGATATAGGTTAATTCGCGAGCACTTGGATTATCTAGGTTACCTAGCAGGCACTTGTACTATGTAGGTTCCCTAGCGGGCATTTGGACTATATAGATTACCTAGCGGGCACTTAGACTTTGTAGGTTACCTAGCTGGCACTTGAACTATCTACGTTACCTAGCGGGTTCTTGGAGTATGTAGGTTACCTAGCGGTCTGTTGGACTATCTAAGTTACCAAGCGGGCACTTGGACTATCTAGGTTAACTAACGGGCACTTGGACTATGTAGGTTCCCTAGCGGGCCCTTGGACTATGTAAGTTCCCTAGCGGGCACTTGGACTATGTGGGTTTCCTTGCGGGCATTTGGACGATCTAGGTTACCTAACGGGCACTTGGAGAATGTGGGTTAACTAGGGGGCACTAGGACTATGTAGGTTACCTAGCGGGCCTTTGGACTATCTGGGTTACCTAGCGGGCATTTGGACTATGTAGGCTCCCTAACGGGCATTTGGACTATATAGATTACCTAGCGGGCACTTAGACTTTGTAGGTTACCTAGCTGGCACTTGAACTATCTACGTTACCTAGCGGGTTCTTGGAGTATGTAGGTTACCTAGCGGTCTGTTGGACTATCTAAGTTACCAAGCGGGCACTTGGACTATCTAGGTTAACTAACGGGCACTTGGACTATGTAGGTTCCCTAGCGGGCCCTTGGACTATGTAAGTTCCCTAGCGGGCACTTGGACTATGTGGGTTTCCTTGCGGGCATTTGGACGATCTAGGTTACCTAACGGGCACTTGGAGAATGTAGGTTAACTAGGGGGCACTAGGACTATGTAGGTTACCTAGCGGGCCTTTGGACTATCTGGGTTACCTAGCGGGCATTTGGACTATGTAGGCTCCCTAACGGGCATTTGGACTATATAGATTACCTAGCGGGCACTTAGACTTTGTAGGTTACCTAGCGGGCGCTTGGACTATCTAGGTTACCTAGCTGGCACTTGAACTATCTACGTTACCTAGCGGGTACTTGGAGTATGTAGGTTACCTAGCGGTCTGTTGGACTATCTAGGTTACCATGCGGGCACTTGGACTATCTAGGTTAACTAACGGGCACTTGGACTATGTAGGTTCCCTAGCGGGCCCTTGGACTATGTAAGTTCCCTAGCGGGCACTTGGACTATGTGGGTTCCCTAGCGGGCTTTTGGACTATCTAGGTTACCTAGTGGGCACTTGGACAATGTACGTTCCCTGCGGGCTTTTGGACTATCTAGGTTACCTAGTGGGCACTTGGACTATGTACGTTACCTAGCGGGCACTTGGACTATGTACGTTTCCTAGCGGGTACTTGGACTATCTATGTTAACTAGCGGGCACTTGGACTAGGTAGGTTCCTTATCGGGCACTTGGACTATCTAGGTTAACCAGCGGGCACTTGGACTATCTATGTTAAGTAGCGAGCACTTGGACTATATAGGTTAACTAGCGGGCATTTGGACTATTAGGGTCCCTAGCGGGCATTTGGACTATATTGGTTACCTAGCGGGCACGTGGACTATGTAGGTTAACGAACGGGCACTTGGACTATGTAGGTAACCTAGTGGTCACTTGAACTGTCTAGGTTACCTAGCAGGCACTTGGATTATGTAGGTTAACTAGGGGGCACATGGACGATCTAGGTTAACTAGGGTCGCTTGGACTATCTAGGTTAACTAGCAAGCCCTTGCACTATGTAGATTAACTAGCGGCACTTGGACTATCTACGTTAACTAGCGGGCCCTTGGACTACGTAGATTCCCTAGCGGGCACTTGGACTATGTATGTTCCAGAGCGGGCACTTGGACGATCTAGGTTAACTAGCGGATACTTGGACTATGTAGGTTAACTAGCGGGCCCTTGGACTATGTAGATTCCCTAGCGGGCACTTGGACTATGTATGTTCCAGAGCGGGCACTTGGACTATGTAGTTTCCCTAGCAGGCCCTTGGATTATGTAGGTTCCCTAGCGGGCACTTGTACTATGTAGGTTAACTAGCGGACACTTGGACGATCTAGGTTAACTAGCGGGTACTTGGACTATGTAGGTTAACTAGCGGGCCCTTGAACTACGTAGATTAACTAGCGGCACTTGGACTACATGGGTTCCCTAGCGGGCACTTAGGCTCTGTATGTTCCCTAGCGGGCACTTGGACTATGTATGTTCCTTAAGGACACTTGAACTATGTAAGTTAACTAACGGGTACTTGGACTATGTAGGTTAACTAGCTGGCCCTTGGACTATCTACGTTACCTAGCGGGCACTTGGACTATGTAGGTTAACTACCGGGCACTTGTACTGTCTAGGTTACCTAACGGGCACTTGTACTATGTACGTTCACTAGCGGGCACTTGGAATATCTATGTTAACTATCGGGCACTTGGACTATGTAGGTTAACTAGGGGACACTTGCACTATATAGGTTACCTAGCAGCACTTGGACTATCTAGGTTAACAAGCGGGCACTTGGATTATCTAGGTTACCTAGCGGGCTCTTGGACTATGTACGTTACCTAGCGGGCACTTGGACTATGTACGTTTCCTAGCAGGTACTTGGACTATCTATGTTAACTAGCGGGCACTTAGACTATGTAGGTTCCCAATCGGGCAAATGGACTATATAGGTTCCCTAGCGGGCACTTGGTCTCTCTAGGTTAACTAGCGGGCACTTGGACTATTAGGGTCCCTAGCGGGCATTTGGACTATATTGGTTACCTAGCGGGCACTTGGACTATGTAGGTTAACGAACGGGCACTTGGACTATGTAGGTAACCTAGTGGTCACTTGAACTGTCTAGGTTACCTAGTGGGCACTTGGAGTATGTAGGTTAACTAGGGGGCACTTGGACTATGTAGGTTAACTAGCGGCACTTGGACTACCTACGTTAACTATCGGGCCCTTGGACTACGTAGATTCCCTAGCGGGCACTTGGACTATGTATGTTCCAGAGCGGGCACTTGGACGATCTAGGTTAACAAGCGGATACTTGGACTATGTAGGTTAACTAGCGGGCCCTTGGACTATGTAGATTAACTAGCGGCACCTGGACTATCTACGTAAACTAGCGGGCCCTTGGAATATGTAGATTCCCTAGTGGGCACTTGGACTATGTATGTTCCAGAGCGGGCACTTGGACTATATAGGTTCCCTAGCAGGCACTTGGACTATGTAGGTTCCCTAGCGTGCACTTGTACTATGTAGGTTAACTAGCGGACACTTGGACAATCTAGGTTAACTAGCAGGTACTTGGACTATGTAGGTTAACTAGCGGGCCCTTGAACTATGTAGATTAACTAGCGGCACTTGGACTACATAGGTTCCCTAGGGGCACTTAGACTCTGTATGTTCCCTAGCGGGCACTTGGACTATGTATGTTCCTTAAGGACACTTGAACTATGTAAGTTAACTAACGGGTACTTGGACTATGTAGGTTAACTAGCGGGCCCTTGGACTATCTAGGTTACCTAACGGGCACTTGAACTATGTAGGTTAACTACCGGGCACTTGCACTGTCTAGGTTACCTAACGGGCACTTGTACTATGTACGTTCACTAGCGGGCACTTGGACTATCTATGTTAACTAGCGGGCACTTGGACTATGTAGGGTAACTAGAGGACACTTGCACTATATAGGTTACCTAGCGGCACTTGGACTATCTAGGTTAACTAGCGGGCACTTGGATTATCTAGGTTACCTAGCGGGCACTTGGACTATGTACGTTACCTAGCGGGCACTTGGACTATGTATGTTTCCTATCGGGTACTTGGACTATCTATGTTAACTAGCGGGTACGTGGATTTGTAGTTTCCCTATCGGGCAAATGGACTAGATAGGTTCCCTAGCGGGCACTTTGTCTATCTAGGTTAACTAGCGGGCACTTGGACTATCTATGTTAAGTAGCGAGCACTTGGACTATCTAGGTTAACTAGCGGGCATTTGGACTATTAGGGTCCCTAGCGGGCATTTGGACTATATTGGTTACCTAGCGGGCACTTGGACTATGTAGTTTAACGA
This sequence comes from Tenrec ecaudatus, assembly GCF_050624435.1. Classification (NCBI taxonomy): domain Eukaryota; kingdom Metazoa; phylum Chordata; class Mammalia; order Afrosoricida; family Tenrecidae; genus Tenrec; species Tenrec ecaudatus. Next base: position 111,259,688 of record NC_134534.1, read on the forward strand.
ACGGGCACTTGGACTATGTAGGTAACCTAGTGGTCACTTGAACTGTCTAGGTTACCTAGCGGGCACTTGGAGTATGTAGGTTAACTAGGGGGCACTTGGACTATGTAGGTTAACTAGCGGCACTTGGACTATCTACGTTAACTAGCGGGCCCTTGGACTATGGAAGTTAACTAGCGGGCCCTTGGACTATGTAGGTTAACTAGCGGGCACTTGGACGATCTAGGTCAACTAGCGGATACTTGGATTATGTAGGTTAACTAGCGGGCCCTTGGACTATGTAGATTAACTAGCGGCACTTGGACTATCTACGTTAACTAGTGGGCCCTTGGACTATGTAGATTCCCTAACGGGCACTTGGACTATGTATGTTCCAGAGCGGGCACTTGGACTATGTAGGTTCCCTAGCAGGCACTTGGACTATGTAGGTTCCCTAGCGGGCACTTGTACTATGTAGGTTAACTAGCGGACACTTGGACGATCTAGGTTAACTAGCGGGTACTTGGACTATGTAGATTAACTAGCGGCACTTGGACTATCTACGTTAACTAGCGGGCCCTTGGACTATGTAGATTCCCTAGCGGGCACTTGGACTATGTATGTTCCTTATGGACACTTGAACTATTTAAGTTAACTAACGGGTACTTGGACTATGTAGGTTAGTTAGCGGGCCCTTGGACTATCTAGGTTACCTAGCGGGCACTTGGACTATGTAGATTAACTACCGGGCACTTGCACTATCTAGGTTACCTAACGGGCACTTGGATTATGTACGTTCCCTAGCGGGCACTTGGACTATCTATGTTAACTAGCGGGCACTTGGACTATGTAGGTTAACTAGGGGACACTTGCACTATATAAGTTACCTATGGGGCACTTGGACTATCTAGGTTAACTAGCGGGCACTTGGACTATCTGGGTTAACTAGCGTGCACTTGGACTATGTAGGTTCCTTAGCGGGCACTTGGACTATCGAGTTTACCTTGCGGGCACTTGGACAATGTAGGTTAACTAGCGGCCCTTGGACTATGTAGGTTACCTAGCAGGCACTTGGACTATCTACGTTAACGAAAGGGCCCTTGGATTATGTAAGTTAACTACCGTACACTTGGACGATCTAGGTTAACTAGCGGGCAATTGGAATGTCTAGGTTAACTAGCGGGCCCTTGGACTATGTAGGTTAACTAGCAGGCACTTGGACTATGTAGGTTAACTAGCGGGCACTTGGACTATCTAGGTTAACTACCTGATCTTGGACTATGTAGGTTAACTATCGGGCACTTGGACTATCTAGGTTAACTAGCGGGCACTTGGACTATCTAGGTTTACTAGCGGGCAATTGTACAAAGCAGGTTCCCTAGCGGGCACATTTACTATGTAGGTTCCCTAGCGGGCTCTTGGACTATATAGGTTCCCTATGGGCACATGGACTATCTAGGTTCCCTAACGGGCACTTCGACTATGTAGGTTCCTCTGCGGGCACTTGGACTATGTAGGTTCCCTATCAGGCACTTAGACTATGTAGGTTAACTATCGGGCACTTGGACTATCTAGGTTAACTAGCGGGCACGTGGACTATCTAGGTTAATTAGCGAGCACTTGGACTATGTACATCCCCTAGCGGGCACTTGGGCTATCTAGGTTAACCTGAGGGCCCTTGGACTATGTAGTTTCCCTAGCGGGCATTTGGATTATTTAGGTTACCTAGTGGGCACTTGGACTATGTAGGTTACCTAGCGGGCACTTGGACTATGTAGGTTACCAGCGGGCACGTGGACTATCTAGGTAAACGAACGTGCACTTGGACTATATAGGTAACCTAGCGGGCACTTGCACTGTCTAGGTTACCTAGCGGGCACTTGGCCTATCCAGGTTAACCAACGGGCACTTGGACTATGTAGGTTAACTAGCGGACACTTCGACTATCTAAGTTAGCTAACGGGCAATTGGAATATCTAGGTTACCTAGCGGGCACTTGGACTATGTAGGTTCCCTAGCGGGCACTTGGACTATTTAGGTTACCTAGCAGGCATTTTGACTATCTAGGTTAACTAACGGGCATTTGGACTATGTAGGATGCCTAGCGAGCACTTGGACTATGTAGGTTCCCTAGCGAGCACATGGACTATGTAGGTTCCCTATCGGGAACGTGGACTGTCTAGGTTAACTAGCGGGCAATTGGACTGTCTAGGTTACCTAGTGGGCACTTGGACTATGTAGTTTACCTAGCAGGCACTTGGACTATGTAGGATAACTTGCGGGCACTTGGACTATCTAGGTTACTTAGAGGGTACTTGGACTATGTACGTTCCGTAGCGGGCATTTGGGCTATCTACGTTACCTAGCGGGCACTTGGATTATGTAGGTTAACGAACGGGCACTTGGACTATGTAGGTAACCTAATGGTCACTTGGACTGTCTAGGTTACCTAGCAGGGAATTGGACTATATAGGTTAACTAGCGTGCACTTGGACTATCTAGGTTAACTAGCGGGCCCTTGGTCTATGTAGGTTAACTAGCAGGCCTTTGGACTATATAAGTTAACTAGAGGGCACTTTAATGATCCTGGTTAACTAGCGCGCACTTGGACTATCTAGGTTAAGTAGCGGGCACTTGGACTATCTAGGTTAAATAGCGGGCACTTGGACTATGTAGGTTCCCTAGCGGGCTTTTGGACTATATAGGTTACCTAGCGGGCACTTGGACTATCTAGGTTAACTAGGAGGCACTTGGATTATCTAGGTTAACTAATGGGGACTTGGACTATATATGTTCCAGAGCGGGCAATTGGACTATGTAGGTTCCCTAGCGGGCACTTGGACTATGTAGGTTCCCTAAAGGGCACTTGGACTATCTAGGTTACCTAGCGGGCACTTGGACTATGTAGGTTAACTAGCAGACAATTGGCCGATCTAGGTTAACTAGCGGGTACTTGGACTATCTATGTTAACAAGCGGTCCCTTGGACAATAGGTTACCTAGCGGGCACTTGGACTATCTAGGTTAACTAGCGGGCACTTTGACTATGTAGGTTAATTAGCGGACACTTGCACTATGTAGGTCACGTAGCGGGCACTTGGACTATATAGCTTCCCTAACGGGCACTTGGACTATGTAGGATCCCTATCAGACACTTGTACTATGTAGGTTAACTAGCGGGCAATTGGATGATCAAGGTTAACTAGCGGGCACTTGGACTATCTAGGTTAACTAGCGGGCACTTGGACTTTCTAGGTTAATTAGCGGGCACTTGTACAATGCAGGTTCCCTAGCGGGCACTTTGACTATGTAAGTTCCCTAGCGGGCACTTGGACTATATAGGTTCCCTACAGGCACTTGGACTATCTAGGTTCCCTAACGGGCACTTGGAATATGTAGGTTCCCTATCGGGTTCTTGGACTATGTAGGTTCCTCAGCGGGCACTTGGACTATGTAGGGTCCCTATCGGGCATTGGACTATGTAGGCTAACTAGCAGGACCTTGGACTATCTAGGTTACCTAGCGGGCACTTGGACTATGTAGGTTAACTAGCGGACACTTGGACAATCTAGGTTACCTACCGGGCACTTGAACTATGTACATACAATAGTGGGCACTTGGACTATCTAGGTTACCTAGCGGGCACTTGGACTATGTACGTCCCCTAGCGGGCACTTGGACTATCTAGATTAACTAGCGGGCCCTTGGACTATCCAAGTTTACTAGCGGGAACTTGGACTATCTAGGTTAACTAGCGGGCACTTGGACTATGTAGTTTCCCTAGCGGGCATTTGGATTATTTAGGTTACCTAGTGGGCACTTGGACTATGTTGGTTACCTAGCGGGCACTTGGAATATGTAGGTTACCAGCGGGCACTTGGACTATCTAGCTTAACGAACGTGCACTTGGTCTATGTAGGTAACCTAGCGGGCACTTGGACTGTCTAGGTTTCCAAGCGTGCACTTGGCCTATCTAGGTTAACCAACAGGCACTTGGACTATGTAGGTTAACTAGCGGACACTTCTACTATCTAGGTTAGCTAACGGTTAATTGGAATATCTAGGTTACCTAGCGGGCACTTGGACTATGTAGATTAACTAGCGGGTACTTGGACTATGTAGGTTCCCTAGCGGGCACTTGGACTCTGTATGTTCCCTACGGACACTTGAACTATGTAAGTTAACTACTGGGCACTTGGACTATTTAGGATAACTAGCGGGCCCTTGGAATATCTAGGTTACCTAGCGGGCACTTGGACTATGTAGGTTAACTACCGGGACTTGCACTATCTGGGTTACCGAACGGGCATTTGGACTATGTAGGAAACCTAGCGGGCACTTGGAGAGTCTAGGTTACCTAGCGGGCACTTGGACTTCTAGGTTAACGAACGGGCACTTGGACTATGTATGTTGCATAGCGGGCAATTGGACTATCTAGGTTAGGTAACGGGCACTTGGACTATCTAGGTTTCTTAGCGGGCACTTGGACGATCTAGGTTAACTAGAGGGCACTTGGACTATCTAGGTTAACTAGTGTGCACTTGGACTATCTAGGTTTCTTAGTGGGTACTTGGACTGTGTAGGTTAACTAGTGGGCCTTGAACTATGTAGAATAACTAGCGGCACTTGGACTATCTACGTTAACTAGCGGGCCTTTGGACTATGTAGATACCCTAGCGGGCATTTGGACTATATAGATAACCTAGCTGGCACTTTGACTTTGTAGGTTACCTAGCGGCACATGGACTATCTAGGTTACCTAGCTGGCACTTGAACTATCTACGTTATAGCGGGATCTTGGAGTATGTAAGTTACCTAGCGGGCTGTTGGACTATCTAGGTTACCAAGCGGGCACTTGGACTATCTAGGTTAACTAACGGGCACTTGGACTGTGTAGGTTCCCTAGCGGGCCCTTGGACTATGTAAGTTCCCTAGCGGGCTCTTGGACTATGTACGTTTACTAACGGGCACTTGGATTATGTAGGTTCCCTATCGGGCACTTCTACTATGTAGGTTACCTAGCGGGCAATTGGACTATGTAGGTTAACTAGCAGGCCCTTGGACTATCTAGGTTAGCTAACTGGCACTTGGACCATGTAGGTTAACTAGCAGAAACTTGCACGATCTAGGTTAACTAGCGGGCTCTTGCACTATGTAGGTTAAATAGCGAGCCCATTGACTATGTAGGTTAACTAGTGGGCACTTGGACGATCTAGGTTAACTAGCGGGCCCTTGGACGATATAGGTTAATTCGCGAGCACTTGGATTATCTAGGTTACCTAGCAGGAACTTGTACTATGTAGGTTCCCTAGCGGGCATTTGGACTATATAGATTACCTAGCGGGCACTTAGACTTTGTAGGTTACCTAGCTGGCACTTGAACTATCTACGTTACCTAGCGGGTTCTTGGAGTATGTAGGTTACCTAGCGGTCTGTTGGACTATCTAAGTTACCAAGCGGGCACTTGGACTATCTAGGTTAACTAACGGGCACTTGGACTATGTAGGTTCCCTAGCAGGCCCTTGGACTATGTAAGTTCCCTAGCGGGCACTTGGACTATGTGGGTTTCCTTGCGGGCATTTGGACGATCTAGGTTACCTAACGGGCACTTGGAGAATGTAGGTTAACTAGGGGGCACTAGGACTATGTAGGTTACTAGCGGGCCCTTGGACTATCTGGGTTACCTAGCGGGCATTTGGACTATGTAGGCTCCCTAACGGGCATTTGGACTATATAGATTACCTAGCGGGCACTTAGACTTTGTAGGTTACCTAGCGGGCGCTTGGACTATCTAGGTTACCTAGCTGGCACTTGAACTATCTACGTTACCTAGCGGGTACTTGGAGTATGTAGGTTACCTAGCGGTCTGTTGGACTATCTAGGTTACCATGCGGGCACTTGGACTATCTAGGTTAACTAACGGGCACTTGGACTATGTAGGTTCCCTAGCGGGCCCTTGGACTATGTAAGTTCCCTAGCGGACACTTGGACTATGTGGGTTCCCTAGCGGGCATTTGGACTATCTAGGTTACCTAACGGACACTTGGACTATGTGGGTTCCCTAGCGGGCTTTTGGACTATCTAGGTTACCTAGTGGGCACTTGGACAATGTACGTTCCCTTTGGGCACTTGAATTATCTAGGTTACCTAGCGGGCACTTGGACTATGTACGTTACCTAGCTGACACTTGGACTATGTACGTTTCCTAGCGGGTACTTGGACTATCTATGTTAACTAGCGGGCACTTGGACTAGGTAGGTTCCCTATCGGGCACTTGGACTATCTAGGTTAACCAGCGGGCACTTGGACTATCTATGTTAAGTAGCGAGCACTTGGACTATATAGGTTAACTACCGGGCATTTGGACTATTAGGGTCCCTAGCGGGCATTTGGACTATATTGGTTACCTAGCGGGCACTTGGACTATGTAGGTTAACGAACGGGCACTTGGACTATGTAGGTAACCTAGTGGTCACTTGAACTGTCTAGGTTAACTAGCAGGCACTTGGATTATGTAGGTTAACTAGGGGACACTTGGACGATCTAGGTTAACTAGGGGGCTCTTGGACTATCTAGGTTAGCTAGCGGGCCCTTGGACTATGTAGATTAACTAGCGGCACTTGGACTATCTACGTTAACTAGCGGGCCCTTGGACTACGTAGATTCCCTAGCAGGCACTTGGACTATGTATGTTCCAGAACGGGCACTTGGACGATCTAGGATAACTAGCGGATACTTGGACTATGTAGGTTAACTAGCGGGCCCTTGGACTATGTAGATTCCCTAGCGGGCACTTGGACTATGTATGTTCCAGAGCGGGCACTTGGACTATGTAGTTTCCCTAGCAGGCCCTTGGATTATGTAGGTTCCCTAGCGGGCACTTGTACTATGTAGGTTAACTAGCGGACACTTGGACGAACTAGGTTGACTAGCGGGTACTTGGACTATGTAGGTTAACTAGCGGGCCCTTGAACTATGTAGATTAACTAGCGGACGTGGACTACATGGGTTCCCTAGCGGGCACTTAGACTCTGTATGTTCCCTAGCGGGCACTTGGACTATGTATGTTCCTTAAGGACACTTGAAGTATGTAAGTTAACTAACGGGTACTTGGACTATGTAGGTTAACTAGCTGGCCCTTGGACTATCTACGTTACCTAGCGGGCACTTGGAATATGTAGGTTAACTACCAGGCACTTGCACTATCTAGGTTACCTAACGGGCACTTGTACTATGTACGTTCACTAGCGGGCACTTGGACTATCTATGTTAACTAGCGGGCACTTGGACTATGTAGGTTAACTAGGGGACACTTGCACTATATAGGTTACCTAGCAGCACTTGGACTATCTAGGTTAACAAGCGGGCACTTGGACTATCTAGGTTACCTAGCGGGCTCTTGGACTATGTACGTTTCCTAGCAGGTACTTGGACTATCTATGTTAACTAGCGGGCACTTAGACTATGTAGGTTCCCAATCGGGCAAATGGACTAGATAGGTTCCCTAGCGGGCACTTGGTCTCTCTAGGTTAACTAGCGGGCACTTGGACGATATAGGTTAATTCGCGAGCACTTGGATTTCTAGGTTACCTAGCAGGCACTTGTACTATGTAGGTTCCCTAGCGGGCATTTGGACTATATAGATTACCTAGCGGGCACTTAGACTTTGTAGGTTACCTAGCTGGCACTTGAACTATCTACGTTACCTAGCGGGTTCTTGGAGTATGTAGGTTACCTAGCGGTCTGTTGGACTATCTAAGTTACCAAGCGGGCACTTGGACTATCTAGGTTAACTAACGGGCACTTGGACTATGTAGGTTCCCTAGCGGGCCCTTGGACTATGTAAGTTCCCTAGCGGGCACTTGGACTATGTAGGTAACCTAGTGGTCACTTGAACTGTCTAGGATACCTAGCAGGCACTTGGATTATGTAGGTTAACTAGGGGGCACTTGAACGATCTAGGTTAACTAGGGGGCGCTTGGACTATGTAGATTAACTAGCGGCACTTGGACTATCTACGTTAACTAGCGGGCCCTTGGACTACGTAGATTCCCTAGCGGGCACTTGGACTATGTATGTTCCAGAGCGGGCACTTGGACGATCTAGGTTAACTAGCGGATACTTGGACTATGTAGGTTAACTAGCGGGCCCTTGGACTATGTAGATTCCCTAGCGGGCACTTGGAATATGTATGTTCCAGAGCGGGCACTTGGACTATGTAGTTTCCCTAGCAAGCCCTTGGATTATGTAGGTTCCCTAGCGGGCACTTGTACTATGTAGGTTAACTAGCGGACACTTGGACGATCTAGGTTAACTAGCGGGTACTTGGACTATGTAGGTTAACTAGCGGGCCCTTGAACTACGTAGATTAACTAGCGGCACTTGGACTACATGGGTTCCCTAGCGGGCACTTAGACTCTGTATGTTCCCTAGCGGGCACTTGGACTATGTATGTTCCTTAAGGACACTTGAACTATGTAAGTTAACTAACGGGTACTTGGACTATGTAGGTTAACTAGCTGGCCCTTGGACTATCTACGTTACCTAGCGGGCACTTGGACTATGTAGGTTAACTACCGGGCACTTGCACTATCTAGGTTACCTAACGGGCACTTATACTATGTACGTTCACTAGCGGGCACTTGGACTATCTATGTTAACTATCGGGCACTTGGACTATGTAGGTTAACTAGGGGACACTTGCACTATATAGGTTACCTAGCAGCACTTGGACTATCTAGGTTAACAAGCGGGCACTTGGATTATCTAGGTTACCTAGCGGGCTCTTGGACTATGTACGTTACCTAGCGGGCACTTGGACTATGTACGTTTCCTAGCAGGTACTTGGACTATCTATGTTAACTAGCGGGCACTTAGACTATGTAGGTTCCCAATCGGGCAAATGGACTAGATAGGTTCCCTAGCGGGCACTTGGTCTCTCTAGGTTAACTAGCGGGCACTTGGACTATCTATGTTAAGTAGCGAGCACTTGGACTATCTAGGTTAACTAGCGGGCATTTGGACTATTAGGGTCCCTAGCGGGCATTTGGACTATATTGGTTACCTAACGGGCACTTGGACTATGTAGGTTAACGAACGGGCACTTGGACTATGTAGGTAACCTAGTGGTCACATGAACTGTCTAGGTTACCTAGTGGGCACTTGGAGTATGTAGGTTAACTAGGGGGCACTTGGACTATGTAGGTTAACTAGCGGCACTTGGACTATCTACGTTAACTAGCGGGCCCTTGGACTACGTAGATTCCCTAGCGGGCACTTGGACTATGTATGTTCCCGAGCGGGCACTTGGACGATCTAGGTTAACTAGCGGATACTTGGACTATGTAGGTTAACTAGCGGGCCCTTGGACTATGTAGATTAACTAGCGGCACCTGGACTATCTACGTAAACTAGCGGGCCCTTGAAATATGTAGATTCCCTAGTGGGCACTTGGACTATGTATGTTCCAGAGCGGGCACTTGGACTATATAGGTTCCCTAGCAGGCACTTGGACTATGTAGGTTCCCTAGCATGCACTTGTACTATGTAGGTTAACTAGCGGACACTTGGACAATCTAGGTTAACTAGCAGGTACTTGGACTATGTAGGTTAACTAGCGGGCCCTTGAACTATGTAGATTAACTAGCGGCACTTGGACTACATAGGTTCCCTAGGGGGCACTTAGACTCTGTATGTTCCCTAGCGGGCACTTGGACTATGTATGTTCCTTAAGGACACTTGAACTATGTAAGTTAACTAACGGGTACTTGGACTATGTAGGTTAACTAGCGGGCCCTTGGACTATCTAGGTTACCTAACGGGCACTTGAACTATGTAGGTTAACTACCGGGCGCTTGCACTGTCTAGGTTACCTAACTGGCACTTGTACTATGTACGTTCACTAGCGGGCACTTGGACTATCTATGTTAACTAGCGGGCACTTGGACTATGTAGGTTAACTAGGGGACACTTGCACTATATAGGTTACCTAGCGGCACTTGGACTATCTAGGTTAACTAGCGGGCACTTGGATTATCTAGGTTACCTAGCGGGCACTTGGACAATGTACGTTACCTAGCGGGCACTTGGACTATGTACGTTTCCTAGCGGGTACTTGGACTATCTATGTTAACTAGCGGGCACGTGGATTTGTAGTTTCCCTATCAGGCAAATGGACTAGATAGGTTCCCTAGCGGGCACTTTGTCTATCTACGTTAACTAGCGGGCACTTGGACTATCTATGTTAAGTAGCGAGCACTTGGACTATCTAGGTTAACTAGCGGGCATTTGGACTATTAGGGTCTCTAGCGGGCATTTGGACTATATTGGTTACCTAGCGGGCACTTGGATTATGTAGTTTAACGAACGGGCACTTGGACTATGTAGGTAACCTAGTGGTCACTTGAACTGTCTAGGTTACCTAGCGGGCACTTGGAGTATGTAGGTTAACTAGGGGGCACTTGGACTATGTAGGTTAACTAGCGGCACTTGGACTATCTACGTTAACTAGCGGGCCCTTGGACTATGTAGGTTAACTAGCGGGCCCTTGGACTATGTAGGTTAACTAGCGGGCACTTGGACGATCTAGGTCAACTAGCGGATACTTGGATTATGTAGGTTAACTAGCGGGCCCTTGGACTATGTAGATTAACTAGCGGCACTTGGACTATCTACGTTAACTAGTGGGCCCTTGGATTATGTAGATTCCCTAACGGGCACTTGGACTATGTATGTTCCAGAGCGGGCACTTGGACTATGTAGGTTCCCTAGCAGGCACTTGGACTATGTAGGTTCCCTAGCGGGCACTTGTACTGTGTAGGTTAACTAGCGGACAATTGGACGATCTAGGTTAACTAGCGGGTACTTGGACCATGTATATTAACTAGCGGCACTTGGACTATCTACGTTAACTAGCGGGCCCTTGGACTATTTAGATTCCCTAGCGGGCACTTGGACTATGTATGTTCCTTACGGACACTTGAACTATGTAAGTTAACTAACGGGTACTTGGACTATGTAGGTTAGTTAGCGGGCCCTTGGACTATCTAGGTTACCTAGCGGGCACTTGGACTATGTAGATTAACTACCGGGCACTTGCACTATCTAGGTTACCTAACGGGCACTTGGATTATGTACGTTCCCTAGCGGGCACTTGGACTATCTATGTTAACTAGCGGGCACTTGGACTATGTAGGTTAACTAGGGGACACTTGCACTATATAGGTTACCTAGGGGCACTTGGACTATCTAGGTTAACTAGCGGGCACTTGGACTATCTGGGTTAACTAGCGTGCACTTGGACTATGTAGGTTCCTTAGCGGGCACTTGGACTATCGAGTTTACCTAGCGGGCACTTGGACAATGTAGGTTAAGTAGCGGCCCTTGGACTATGTAGGTTACCTAGCAGGCACTTGGACTATCTACGTTAACGAAAGGGCACTTGGATTATGTAAGTTAACTACCGTACACTTGGACGATCTAGGTTAACAAGCGGGCAATTGGAATGTCTAGGTTAACTAGCGGGCCCTTGGACTATGTAGGTTAACTAGCAGGCACTTGGACTATGTAGGTTAACTAGCGCGCACTTGGACTATCTAGGTTAACTACCTGACCTTGGACTATGTAGGTTAACTATCGGGCACTTGGACTATCTAGGTTAACTAGCGGGCTCTTGCACTATGAAGGTTAACTAGCGGGCCCATTGAGTATGTAGGTTAACTAGTGGGCACTTGGACGATCTAGGTTAACTAGCGGGCACTTGGACAATATAGGTTAATTCCAGAGCACTTGGATTATCTAGGTTACCTAGCAGGCACTTGTACTATGTAGGTTCCCTAGCGGGCATTTGGACTATATAGATTACCTAGCAGGCACTTAGACTTTGTAGGTTACCTAGCTGGCACTTGAAGTATCTACGTTACCTAGCGGGTTCTTGGAGTATGTAGGTTACCTAGCGGTCTGTTGGACTATCTAGGTTACCAAGCGGGCACTTGGACTATCTAGGTTAACTAACGGGCACTTGGACTATGTAGGTTCCCTAGCGGGCCCTTGGACTATGTAAGTTCCCTAGCGGGCACTTGGACTGTGTGGGTTTCCTTGTGGGTATTTGGACGATCTAGGTTACCTAACGGGCACTTGGAGAATGTAGGTTAACTAGGGGGCACTAGGACTATGAAGGTTACCTAGCGGGCCCTTGGACTATCTGGGTTACCTAGCGGGCATTTGGACTATGTAGGCTCCCTAACGGGCATTTGGACTATATAGATTACCTAGTGGGCACTTAGACTTTGTAGGTTACCTAGCGGGCACTTGGACTATCTAGGTTACCTAGCTGGCACTTGAACTATCTACGTTACCTAGCGGGTACTTGGAGTATGTAGGTTACCTAGCGGGCTGTTGGACTATCTAGGTTACCTAGCGGGCACTGGGACTATCTACGTTAACAAACAGGCACTTGTACTATGTAGGTTCCCTAGCGGGCCCTTGGACTATGTAAGTTCCCTAGCGGCACTTGGACTATGTGGGTTCCCTAGCGGGCATTTGGACTATCTAGGTTACCTAACGGGCACTTGGACTATGTAGGTTCCCTAGCGGGCCCTTGGATTATGTAGGTTCCCTATCGGGCACTTGGAGAATGTAGGTTAACTAGGGGGCACTAGGACTATGTAGGTTACCTAGCGGGCCCTTAGACTATCTAGGTTACGTAGCGGGGAATTTGGATTATGTAGGCTCCCTAGCAGTCATTTGGACTATATAGATTACCTGGCGGGCACTTAGACTTTGTAGGTTACCTAGCGGGCACTTGGACTATCTACGTTATAGCGGTTTCTTAGAGTATGTAGGTTACCTAGGGGGCTGTTGGACTATCTAGGTTACCAAGCGGGCATTTGGACTATCTAGGTTAAATAACGGGCACTTGGACTGTGTAGATTCCCTAGCGGGCCCTTGGACTATGTAAGTTCCCTAGCGGGCACTTGGACTATGTGGGTTTCCTGGCGGACATTTGGACTATCTAGGTTACCTAACGGGCACTTGGACTTTGTAGGTTCCCTAGCGGGCACTTGGATTATGTAAGTTCCCTATCGTGCACTTGCACTATGTAGATTAACTAGAGGGCATTTGGAATATGTAGGTTACCTAGCGGGCACTTGGACTATGTAGGTTCCCTATCATGCACTTGGAGAATGTAGGTTAACTAGGGGGCACTAGGACTATGTAGGTTACCTAGCGGGCCCTTGGACTATCTAGGTTACCTAGGGGGAACCTGGACTATGTAGGTTAACTAGTGGGCACTTGGACTATCTAGGTTACCTAGCAGGCACTTGGACTATGTACGATCCCTAGCAGGCACTTGGACTATCTACATTAACTAGCGGGCACTTGGACTATGTACGTTACCTAGCGGGCACTTGGACTATGTACGTTTCCTAGCGGGTACTTGGACTAGATATGTTCCCTAGCGGGCACTTTGTCTATCTATGTTAACTAGCGAGCACTTGGACTATCTAGGTTAACTAGCGGGCATATGAACTATTAGGACCCCTAGCGGGCATTTTTACTATATTGGTTACCTAGCGGGCACTTGGACTATGTAGGTTAACGAACGGGCACTTGGACTATGTAGGTAACCTAGTAGTCACTTGAAATGTCTAGGTTACCTAGCGGGCACTTGGATTATGTAGGTTACCTAGTGGGCATTTGGACGATCTAGGTTAACTAGCGGGTACTTGTACTATGTAGGTTAACTAGCGGGCCATGGACTATGTAGATTAACTAGCGGGCCCTTGGACTATGTAGATTCCCTAGCGATCACTTGGACTATGTATGTTCCAGAGCGGGCACTTGAACTATGTAGGTTCCAGAGCGGGCACTTAGACTATCTAGGTTCCCTAGCGGGCACTTGTACTATGTAGGTTAATTAGCGGACACTTGGACGATCTAGGTTAACTAGCGGGCCCTTGAAGTATGTAGATTAACTAGCGGGTACTTGGACTATGTAAGTTCCCTAGAGGGCACTTGGACTCTGTATGTTCCCTACGGACACTTGAACTATGTAAGTTAACTACTGGGCACTTGGACTATTTAGGATAACTAGCGGGACCTTGAAATATCTAGGTTACCTAGCGGGCACTTGGACTATGTAGGTTAACTACCGGGACTTGCACTATCTGGGTTACCGAACGGGCATTTGGACTATGTAGGAAACCTAGCGGGCACTTGGAGAGTCTAGGTTACCTAGCGGGCACTTGGACTTCTAGGTTAACGAACGGGCACTTGGACTATGTATGTTGCATAGCGGGCAATTGGACTATCTAGGTTAGGTAACGGGCACTTGGACTATCTAGGTTTCTTAGCGGGCACTTGGACGATCTAGGTTAACTAGTGTGCACTTGGACTATCTAGGTTTCTTAGCGGGTACTTGGACTGTGTAGGTTAACTAGTGGGCCTTGAACTATGTAGAATAACTAGCGGCACTTGGACTATCTACGTTAACTAGCGGGCCTTTGGACTATGTAGATACCCTAGCGGGCATTTGGACTATATAGATAACCTAGCGGGCACTTTGACTTTGTAGGTTACCTAGCGGCACATGGACTATCTAGGTTACCTAGCTGGCACTTGAACTATCTACGTTATAGCGGGATCTTGGAGTATGTAAGTTACCTAGCGGTCTGTTGGACTATCTAGGTTACCAAGCGGGCACTTGGACTATCTAGGTTAACTAACGGGCACTTGGAATGTGTAGGTTCCATAGCGGGCCCTTGGACTATGTAAGTTCCCTAGCGGGCACTTGGACTATGTACGTTTACTAGCGGGCACTTGGATTATGTAGGTTCCCTATCGGGCACTTGGACTATGTAGGTTACCTAGCGGGCAATTGGACTATGTAGGTTAACTAGCAGGCCCTTGGACTATCTAGGTTAGCTAACTGGCACTTGGACCATGTAGGTTAACTAGCAGAAACTTGCACGATCTAGGTTAACTAGCGGGCTCTTGCACTATGTAGGTTAAATAGCGAGCCCATTGACTATGTAGGTTAACTAGTGGGCACTTGGACGATCTAGGTTAACTAGCGGGCACTTGGACGATATAGGTTAATTCGCGAGCACTTGGATTATCTAGGTTACCTAGCAGGCACTTGTACTATGTAGGTTCCCTAGCGGGCATTTGGACTATATAGATTACCTAGCGGGCACTTAGACTTTGTAGGTTACCTAGCTGGCACTTGAACTATCTATGTTACCTAGCGGGTTCTTGGAGTATGTAGGTTACCTAGCGGTCAGTTGGACTATCTAAGTTACCAAGCGGGCACTTGGACTATCTAGGTTAACTAACGGGCACTTGGACTATGTAGGTTTCCTAGCAGGACCTTGGACTATGTAAGTTCCCTAGCGGGCAATTGGACTATGTGGGTTTCCTTGCGGGCATTTGGACGATCTAGGTTACCTAACGGGCACTTGGAGAATGTAGGTTAACTAGGGGGCACTAGGACTATGTAGGTTACCTAGCGGGCCCTTGGACTATCTGGGTTACCTAACGGGCATTTGGAATATGTAGGCTCCCTAATGGGCATTTGGACTATATAGATTACCTAGCGGGCACTTAGACTTTGTAGGTTACCTAGCCGGCGCTTGGACTACCTAGGTTACCTAGCTGGCACTTGAACTATCTACATTACCTAGCGGGTACTTGGAGTATGTAGGTTACCTAGCGGTCTGTTGGACTATCTAGGTTACCATGCGGGCACTTGGACTATCTAGGGTAACTAACGGGCACTTGGACTATGTAGGTTCCCTAGCGGGCCCTTGGACTATGTAAGTTCCCTAGCGGGCACTTGGACTATGTGGGTTCCCTAGCGGGCATTTGGACTATCTAGGTTACCTAACGGACACTTGGACTATGTGGGTTCCCTAGCGGGCTTTTGGACTATCTAGGTTACCTAGTGGGCACTTGGACAATGTACGTTCCCTGCGGGCACTTGAATTATCTAGGTTACCTAGCGTGCACTTGGACTATGTTGGTTACCTAGCGGGCACTTGGACTATGTACGTTTCCTAGCGGGTACTTGGACTATCTATGTTAACTAGCGGGCACTTGGACTAGGTAGGTTCCCTATCGGGCACTTGGACTATCTAGGTTATCCAGCGGGCACTTGGACTATCTATGTTAAGTAGCGAGTACTTGGACTATATAGGTTAACTAGTGGGCATTTGGACTATTAGGGTCCCTAGCGGGCATTTGGACTATATTGGTTACCTAGCGGGCACTTGGACTATGTAGGTTAACGAACGGGCACTTGGACTATGTAGGTAACCTAGTGGTCACTTGAACTGTCTAGGTTACCTAGCAGGCACTTGGATTATGTAGGTTAACTAGGGGGCGCTTGGACGATCTAGGTTAACTAGGGGGCCCTTGGACTATCTAGGTTAACTAGCGGGCCCTTGGACTATGTAGATTAACTAGCGGCACTTGGACTATCTACGTTAACTAGCGGGCCCTTGGACTACGTATATTCCCTAGCGGGCACTTGGATTATGTATGTTCCAGAGCGGGCACTTGGACGATCTAGGTTAACTAGCGGATACTTGGACTATGTAGGTTAACTAACGGGCCCTTGGACTATGTAGATTCCCTAGCGGGCACTTGGACTATGTATGTTCCAGAGCGGGCACTTGTACTATGTAGTTTCCCTAGCAGGCCCTTGGATTATGTAGGTTCCCTAGCGGGCACTTGTACTATGTAGGTTAACTAGCGGACACTTGGACGAACTAGGTTAACTAGCGGGTACTTGGACTATGTAGGTTAACTAGCGGGCCCTTGAACTATGTAGATTAACTAGCGGCACTTGGACTACATGGGTTCCCTAGCGGGCACTTAGACTCTGTATGTTCCCTAGCGGGCACTTGGACTATGTATGTTCCTTAAGGACACTTGAACTATGTAAGTTAACTAACGGGTACTTGGACTATGTAGGTTAACTAGCTGGCCCTTGGACTATCTACGTTACCTAGCGGGCACTTGGACTATGTAGGTTAACTACCGGGCACTTGCACTATCTAGGTTACCTAACGGGCACTTGTACTATGTACGTTCACTAGCGGGCACTTGGACTATCTATGTTAACTAGCGGGCACTTGGACTATGTAGGTTAACTAGGGGACACTTGCACTATATAGGTTACCTAGCAGCACTTGGACTATCTAGGTTAACAAGCGGGCACTTGGACTATCTAGGTTACCTAGCGGGCTCTTGGACTATGTACGTTTCCTAGCAGGTACTTGGACTATCTATGTTAACTAGCGGGCACTTAGACTATGTAGGTTCCCAATCGGGCAAATGGACTAGATAGGTTCCCTAGCGGGCACTTGGTCTCTCTAGGTTAACTAGCGGTCACTTGGACGATATAGGTTAATTCGCGAGCACTTGGATTATCTAGGTTACCTAGCAGGCACTTGTACTATGTAGGTTCCCTAGCGGGCATTTGGACTATATAGATTACCTAGCGGGCACTTAGACTTTGTAGGTTACCTAGCTGGCACTTGAACTATCTACGTTACCTAGCGGGTTCTTGGAGTATGTAGGTTACCCAGCGGTCTGTTGGACTATCTAAGTTACCAAGCGGGCACTTGGACTATCTAGGTTAACTAACGGGCACTTGGACTATGTAGGTTCCCTAGCGGGCCCTTGGACTATGTAAGTTCCCTAGCGGGCACTTGGACTATGTGGGTTTCCTTGCGGGCATTTGGACGATCTATGTTACCTAACGGGCACTTGGAGAATGTAGGTTAACTAGGGGGCACTAGGACTATGTAGGTTACCTAGCGGGCCTTTGGACTATCTGGGTTACCTAGCGGGCATTTGGACTATGTAGGCTCCCTAACGGGCATTTGGACTATATAGATTACCTAGCGGGCACTTAGACTTTGTAGGTTACCTAGCTGGCACTTGAACTATCTACGTTACCTAGCGGGTTCTTGGAGTATGTAGGTTACCTAGCGGTCTGTTGGACTATCTAAGTTACCAAGCGGGCACTTGGACTATCTAGGTTAACTAACGGGCACTTGGACTATGTAGGTTCCCTAGCGGGCCCTTGGACTATGTAAGTTCCCTAGCGGGCACTTGGACTATGTGGGTTTCCTTGCGGGCATTTGGACGATCTATGTTACCTAACGGGCACTTGGAGAATGTAGGTTAACTAGGGGGCACTAGGACTATGTAGGTTACCTAGCGGGCCTTTGGACTATCTGGGTTACCTAGCGGGCATTTGGACTATGTAGGCTCCCTAACGGGCATTTGGACTATATAGATTACCTAGCGGGCACTTAGACTTTGTAGGTTACCTAGCTGGCACTTGAACTATCTACGTTACCTAGCGGGTTCTTGGAGTATGTAGGTTACCTAGCGGTCTGTTGGACTATCTAAGTTACCAAGCGGGCACTTGGACTATCTAGGTTAACTAACGGGCACTTGGACTATGTAGGTTCCCTAGCGGGCCCTTGGACTATGTAAGTTCCCTAGCGGGCACTTGGACTATGTGGGTTTCCTTGCGGGCATTTGGACGATCTATGTTACCTAACGGGCACTTGGAGAATGTAGGTTAACTAGGGGGCACTAGGACTATGTAGGTTACCTAGCGGGCCTTTGGACTATCTGGGTTACCTAGCGGGCATTTGGACTATGTAGGCTCCCTAACGGGCATTTGGACTATATAGATTACCTAGCGGGCACTTAGACTTTGTAGGTTACCTAGCGGGCGCTTGGACTATCTAGGTTACCTAGCTGGCACTTGAACTATCTACGTTACCTAGCGGGTACTTGGAGTATGTAGGTTACCTAGCGGTCTGTTGGACTATCTAGGTTACCATGCGGGCACTTGGACTATCTAGGTTAACTAACGGGCACTTGGACTATGTAGGTTCCCTAGCGGGCCCTTGGACTATGTAAGTTCCCTAGTGGGCACTTGGACTATGTGGGTTCCCTAGCGGGCTTTTGGACTATCTAGGTTACCTAGTGGGCACTTGGACAATGTACGTTCCCTGCGGGCACTTGAATTATCTAGGTTACCTAGCGGGCACTTTGACTATGTACGTTACCTAGCGGGCACTTGGACTATGTACGTTTCCTAGCGTGTACTTGGACTATCTATGTTAACTAGCGGGCACTTGGACTAGGTAGGTTCCCTATCGGGCACTTGGACTATCTAGGTTAACCAGCGGGCACTTGGACTATCTATGTTAAGTAGCGAGCACTTGGACTATATAGGTTAACTAGCGGGCATTTGGACTATTAGGGTCCCTAGCGGGCATTTGGACTATATTGGTTACCTAGCGGGCACGTGGACTATGTAGGTTAACGAACGGGCACTTGGACTATGTAGGTAACCTAGTGGTCACTTGAACTGTCTAGGTTACCTAGCAGGCACTTGGATTATGTAGGTTAACTAGGGGGCACTTGGACGATCTAGGTTAACTAGGGTCGCTTGGACTATCTAGGTTAACTAGCAAGCCCTTGCACTATGTAGATTAACTAGCGGCACTTGGACTATCTACGTTAACTAGCGGGCCCTTGGACTACGTAGATTCCCTAGCGGGCACTTGGACTATGTATGTTCCAGAGCGGGCACTTGGACGATCTAGGTTAACTAGCGGATACTTGGACTATGTAGGTTAACTAGCGGGCCCTTGGACTATGTAGATTCCCTAGCGGGCACTTGGACTATGTATGTTCCAGAGCGGGCACTTGGACTATGTAGTTTCCCTAGCAGGCCCTTGGATTATGTAGGTTCCCTAGCGGGCACTTGTACTATGTAGGTTAACTAGCGGACACTTGGACGATCTAGGTTAACTAGCGGGTACTTGGACTATGTAGGTTAACCAGCGGGCCCTTGAATTACGTAGATTAACTAGCGGCACTTGGACTACATGGGTTCCCTAGCGGGCACTTAGGCTCTGTATGTTCCCTAGCGGGCACTTGGACTATGTATGTTCCTTAAGGACACTTGAACTATGTAAGTTAACTAACGGGTACTTGGACTATGTAGGTTAACTAGCTGGCCCTTGGACTATCTACGTTACCTAGCGGGCACTTGGACTATGTAGGTTAACTACCGGGCACTTGTACTGTCTAGGTTACCTAACGGGCACTTGTACTATGTACGTTCACTAGCGGGCACTTGGACTATCTATGTTAACTATCGGTCACTTGGACTATGTAGGTTAACTTGGGGACACTTGCACTATATAGGTTACCTAGCGGCACTTGGACTATCTAGGTTAACAAGCGGGCACTTGGATTATCTAGGTTACCTAGCGGGCTCTTGGACTATGTACGTTTCCTAGCAGGTACTTGGACTATCTATGTTAACTAGCGGGCACTTAGACTATGTAGGTTCCCAATCGGGCAAATGGACTAGATAGGTTCCCTAGCGGGCACTTGGTCTCTCTAGGTTAACTAGCGGGCACTTGGACTATTAGGGTCCCTAGCGGGCATTTGGACTATATTGGTTACCTAGCGGGCACTTGGACTATGTAGGTTAACGAACGGGCACTTGGACTATGTAGGTAACCTAGTGGTCACTTGAACTGTCTAGGTTACCTAGTGGGCACTTGGAGTATGTAGGTTAACTAGGGGGCACTTGGACTATGTAGGTTAACTAGCGGCACTTGGACTATCTACGTTAACTATCGGGCCCTTGGACTACGTAGATTCCCTAGCGGGCACTTGGACTATGTATGTTCCAGAGCGGGCACTTGGACGATCTAGGTTAACAAGCGGATACTTGGACTATGTAGGTTAACTAGCGGGCCCTTGGACTATGTAGATTAACTAGCGGCACCTGGACTATCTATGTAAACTAGCGGGCCCTTGGAATATGTAGATTCCCTAGTGGGCACTTGGACTATGTATGTTCCAGAGCGGGCACTTGGACTATATAGGTTCCCTAGCAGGCACTTGGACTATGTAGGTTCCCTAGCGTGCACTTGTACTATGTAGGTTAACTAGCGGACACTTGGACAATCTAGGTTAACTAGCAGGTACTTGGACTATGTAGGTTAACTAGCGGGCCCTTGAACTATGTAGATTAACTAGCGGCACTTGGACTACATAGGTTCCCTAGGGGCACTTAGACTCTGTATGTTCCCTAGCGGGCACTTGGACTATGTATGTTCCTTAAGGACACTTGAACTATGTAAGTTAACTAACGGGTACTTGGACTATGTAGGTTAACTAGCGGGCCCTTGGACTATCTAGGTTACCTAACGGGCACTTGAACTATGTAGGTTAACTACCGGGCACTTGCACTGTCTAGGTTACCTAACGGGCACTTGTACTATGTACGTTCACTAGCGGGCACTTGGACTATCTATGTTAACTAGCGGGCACTTGGACTATGTAGGGTAACTAGAGGACACTTGCACTATATAGGTTACCTAGCGGCACTTGGACTATCTAGGTTAACTAGCGGGCACTTGGATTATCTAGGTTACCTAGCGGGCACTTGGACTATGTACGTTACCTAGCGGGCACTTGGACTATGTACGTTTCCTATCGGGTACTTGGACTATCTATGTTAACTAGCGGGCACGTGGATTTGTAGTTTCCCTATCGGGCAAATGGACTAGATAGGTTCCCTAGCGGGCACTTTGTCTATCTAGGCTAACTAGCGGGCACTTGGACTATCTATGTTAAGTAGCGAGCACTTGGACTATCTAGGTTAACTAGCGGGCATTTGGACTATTAGGGTCCCTAACGGGCATTTGGACTATATTGGTTACCTAGCGGGCACTTGGACTATGTAGTTTAACGAACGGGCACTTGGACTATGTAGGTAACCTAGTGGTCACTTGAACTGTCTAGGTTACCTAGCGGGCACTTGGAGTATGTAGGTTAACTAGGGGGCACTTGGACTATGTAGGTTAACTAGCGGCACTTGGACTATCTACGTTAACTAGCGGGCCCTTGGACTATGGAAGTTAACTAGCGGGCCCTTGGACTATGTAGGTTAACTAGCGGGCACTTGGACGATCTAGGTCAACTAGCGGATACTTGGATTATGTAGGTTAACTAGCGGGCCCTTGGACTATGTAGATTAACTAGCGGCACTTGGACTATCTACGTTAACTAGTGGGCCCTTGGACTATGTAGATTCCCTAACGGGCACTTGGACTATGTATGTTCCAGAGCGGGCACTTGGACTATGTAGGTTCCCTAGCAGGCACTTGGACTATGTAGGTTCCCTAGCGGGCACTTGTACTATGTAGGTTAACTAGCGGACACTTGGACGATCTAGGTTAACTAGCGGGTACTTGGACTATGTAGATTAACTAGCGGCACTTGGACTATCTACGTTAACTAGCGGGCCCTTGGACTATGTAGATTCCCTAGCGGGCACTTGGACTATGTATGTTCCTTATGGACACTTGAACTATTTAAGTTAACTAACGGGTACTTGGACTATGTAGGTTAGTTAGCGGGCCCTTGGACTATCTAGGTTACCTAGCGGGCACTTGGACTATGTAGATTAACTACCGGGCACTTGCACTATCTAGGTTACCTAACGGGCACTTGGATTATGTACGTTCCCTAGCGGGCACTTGGACTATCTATGTTAACTAGCGGGCACTTGGACTATGTAGGTTAACTAGGGGGCACTTGGACTATGTAGGTTAACTAGCGGCACTTGGACTATCTACGTTAACTAGCGGGCCCTTGGACTATGGAAGTTAACTAGCGGGCCCTTGGACTATGTAGGTTAACTAGCGGGCACTTGGACGATCTAGGTCAACTAGCGGATACTTGGATTATGTAGGTTAACTAGCGGGCCCTTGGACTATGTAGATTAACTAGCGGCACTTGAACTATCTACGTTAACTAGTGGGCCCTTGGACTATGTAGATTCCCTAACGGGCACTTGGACTATGTATGTTCCAGAGCGGGCACTTGGACTATGTAGGTTCCCTAGCAGGCACTTGGACTATGTAGGTTCCCTAGCGGGCACTTGTACTATGTAGGTTAACTAGCGGACACTTGGACGATCTAGGTTAACTAGCGGGTACTTGGACTATGTAGATTAACTAGCGGCACTTGGACTATCTACGTTAACTAGCGGGCCCTTGGACTATGTAGATTCCCTAGCGGGCACTTGGACTATGTATGTTCCTTATGGACACTTGAACTATTTAAGTTAACTAACGGGTACTTGGACTATGTAGGTTAGTTAGCGGGCCCTTGGACTATCTAGGTTACCTAGCGGGCACTTGGACTATGTAGATTAACTACCGGGCACTTGCACTATCTAGGTTACCTAACGGGCACTTGGATTATGTACGTTCCCTAGCGGGCACTTGGACTATCTATGTTAACTAGCGGGCACTTGGACTATGTAGGTTAACTAGGGGACACTTGCACTATATAAGTTACCTAGGGGCACTTGGACTATCTAGGTTAACTAGCGGGCACTTGGACTATCTGGGTTAACTAGCGTGCACTTGGACTATGTAGGTTCCTTAGCGGGCACTTGGACTATCGAGTTTACCTTGCGGGCACTTGGACAATGTAGGTTAACTAGCGGCCCTTGGACTATGTAGGTTACCTAGCAGGCACTTGGACTATCTACGTTAACGAAAGGGCCCTTGGATTATGTAAGTTAACTACCGTACACTTGGACGATCTAGGTTAACTAGCGGGCAATTGGAATGTCTAGGTTAACTAGCGGGCCCTTGGACTATGTAGGTTAACTAGCAGGCACTTGGACTATGTAGGTTAACTAGCGGGCACTTGGACTATCTAGGTTAACTACCTGATCTTGGACTATGTAGGTTAACTATCGGGCACTTGGACTATCTAGGTTAACTAGCGGGCACTTGGACTATCTAGGTTTACTAGCGGGCAATTGTACAAAGCAGGTTCCCTAGCGGGCACATTTACTATGTAGGTTCCCTAGCGGGCTCTTGGACTATATAGGTTCCCTATGGGCACATGGACTATCTAGGTTCCCTAACGGGCACTTCGACTATGTAGGTTCCTCTGCGGGCACTTGGACTATGTAGGTTCCCTATCAGGCACTTAGACTATGTAGGTTAACTATCGGGCACTTGGACTATCTAGGTTAACTAGCGGGCACGTGGACTATCTAGGTTAATTAGCGAGCACTTAGACTATGTACATCCCCTAGCGGGCACTTGGGCTATCTAGGTTAACCTGAGGGCCCTTGGACTATGTAGTTTCCCTAGCGGGCATTTGGATTATTTAGGTTACCTAGTGGGCACTTGGACTATGTAGGTTACCTAGCGGGCACTTGGACTATGTAGGTTACCAGCGGGCACGTGGACTATCTAGGTAAACGAACGTGCACTTGGACTATGTAGGTAACCTAGCGGGCACTTGCACTGTCTAGGTTACCTAGCGGGCACTTGGCCTATCCAGGTTAACCAACGGGCACTTGGACTATGTAGGTTAACTAGCGGACACTTCGACTATCTAAGTTAGCTAACGGGCAATTGGAATATCTAGGTTACCTAGCGGGCACTTGGACTATGTAGGTTCCCTAGCGGGCACTTGGACTATTTAGGTTACCTAGCAGGCATTTTGACTATCTAGGTTAACTAACGGGCATTTGGACTATGTAGGATGCCTAGCGAGCACTTGGACTATGTAGGTTCCCTAGCGAGCACATGGACTATGTAGGTTCCCTATCGGGAACGTGGACTGTCTAGGTTAACTAGCGGGCAATTGGACTGTCTAGGTTACCTAGTGGGCACTTGGACTATGTAGTTTACCTAGCAGGCACTTGGACTATGTAGGATAACTTGCGGGCACTTGGACTATCTAGGTTACTTAGAGGGTACTTGGACTATGTACGTTCCGTAGCGGGCATTTGGGCTATCTACGTTACCTAGCGGGCACTTGGATTATGTAGGTTAACGAACGGGCACTTGGACTATGTAGGTAACCTAATGGTCACTTGGACTGTCTAGGTTACCTAGCAGGGAATTGGACTATATAGGTTAACTAGCGTGCACTTGGACTATCTAGGTTAACTAGCGGGCCCTTGGTCTATGTAGGTTAACTAGCAGGCCTTTGGACTATATAAGTTAACTAGAGGGCACTTTAATGATCCTGGTTAACTAGCGCGCACTTGGACTATCTAGGTTAAGTAGCGGGCACTTGGACTATCTAGGTTAAATAGCGGGCACTTGGACTATGTAGGTTCCCTAGCGGGCTTTTGGACTATATAGGTTACCTAGCGGGCACTTGGACTATCTAGGTTAACTAGCAGGCACTTGGATTATCTAGGTTAACTAATGGGGACTTGGACTATATATGTTCCAGAGCGGGCAATTGGACTATGTAGGTTCCCTAGCGGGCACTTGGACTATGTAGGTTCCCTAAAGGGCACTTGGACTATCTAGGTTACCTAGCGGGCACTTGGACTATGTAGGTTAACTAGCAGACAATTGGCCGATCTAGGTTAACTAGCGGGTACTTGGACTATCTATGTTAACAAGCGGTCCCTTGGACAATAGGTTACCTAGCGGGCACTTGGACTATCTAGGTTAACTAGCGGGCACTTTGACTATGTAGGTTAATTAGCGGACACTTGCACTATGTAGGTCACGTAGCGGGCACTTGGACTATATAGCTTCCCTAACAGGCACTTGGACTATGTAGGATCCCTATCAGACACTTGTACTATGTAGGTTAACTAGCGGGCAATTGGATGATCAAGGTTAACTAGCGGGCACTTGGACTATCTAGGTTAACTAGCGGGCACTTGGACTTTCTAGGTTAATTAGCGGGCACTTGTACAATGCAGGTTCCCTAGCGGGCACTTTGACTATGTAGGTTCCCTAGCGGGCACTTGGACTATATAGGTTCCCTACAGGCACTTGGACTATCTAGGTTCCCTAACGGGCACTTGGAATATGTAGGTTCCCTATCGGGTTCTTGGACTATGTATGTTCCAGAGCGGGCACTTGTACTATGTAGTTTCCCTAGCAGGCCCTTGGATTATGTAGGTTCCCTAGCGGGCACTTGTACTATGTAGGTTAACTAGCGGACACTTGGACGAACTAGGTTAACTAGCGGGTACTTGGACTATGTAGGTTAACTAGCGGGCCCTTGAACTATGTAGATTAACTAGCGGCACTTGGACTACATGGGTTCCCTAGCGGGCACTTAGACTCTGTATGTTCCCTAGCGGGCACTTGGACTATGTATGTTCCTTAAGGACACTTGAACTATGTAAGTTAACTAACGGGTACTTGGACTATGTAGGTTAACTAGCTGGCCCTTGGACTATCTACGTTACCTAGCGGGCACTTGGACTATGTAGGTTAACTACCGGGCACTTGCACTATCTAGGTTACCTAACGGGCACTTGTACTATGTACGTTCACTAGCGGGCACTTGGACTATCTATGTTAACTAGCGGGCACTTGGACTATGTAGGTTAACTAGGGGACACTTGCACTATATAGGTTACCTAGCAGCACTTGGACTATCTAGGTTAACAAGCGGGCACTTGGACTATCTAGGTTACCTAGCGGGCTCTTGGACTATGTACGTTTCCTAGCAGGTACTTGGACTATCTATGTTAACTAGCGGGCACTTAGACTATGTAGGTTCCCAATCGGGCAAATGGACTAGATAGGTTCCCTAGCGGGCACTTGGTCTCTCTAGGTTAACTAGCGGGCACTTGGACGATATAGGTTAATTCGCGAGCACTTGGATTATCTAGGTTACCTAGCAGGCACTTGTACTATGTAGGTTCCCTAGCGGGCATTTGGACTATATAGATTACCTAGCGGGCACTTAGACTTTGTAGGTTACCTAGCTGGCACTTGAACTATCTACGTTACCTAGCGGGTTCTTGGAGTATGTAGGTTACCTAGCGGTCTGTTGGACTATCTAAGTTACCAAGCGGGCACTTGGACTATCTAGGTTAACTAACGGGCACTTGGACTATGTAGGTTCCCTAGCGGGCCCTTGGACTATGTAAGTTCCCTAGCGGGCACTTGGACTATGTGGGTTTCCTTGCGGGCATTTGGACGATCTAGGTTACCTAACGGGCACTTGGAGAATGTAGGTTAACTAGGGGGCACTAGGACTATGTAGGTTACCTAGCGGGCCTTTGGACTATCTGGGTTACCTAGCGGGCATTTGGACTATGTAGGCTCCCTAACGGGCATTTGGACTATATAGATTACCTAGCGGGCACTTAGACTTTGTAGGTTACCTAGCTGGCACTTGAACTATCTACGTTACCTAGCGGGTTCTTGGAGTATGTAGGTTACCTAGCGGTCTGTTGGACTATCTAAGTTACCAAGCGGGCACTTGGACTATCTAGGTTAACTAACGGGCACTTGGACTATGTAGGTTCCCTAGCGGGCCCTTGGACTATGTAAGTTCCCTAGCGGGCACTTGGACTATGTGGGTTTCCTTGCGGGCATTTGGACGATCTATGTTACCTAACGGGCACTTGGAGAATGTAGGTTAACTAGGGGGCACTAGGACTATGTAGGTTACCTAGCGGGCCTTTGGACTATCTGGGTTACCTAGCGGGCATTTGGACTATGTAGGCTCCCTAACGGGCATTTGGACTATATAGATTACCTAGCGGGCACTTAGACTTTGTAGGTTACCTAGCGGGCGCTTGGACTATCTAGGTTACCTAGCTGGCACTTGAACTATCTACGTTACCTAGCGGGTACTTGGAGTATGTAGGTTACCTAGCGGTCTGTTGGACTATCTAGGTTACCATGCGGGCACTTGGACTATCTAGGTTAACTAACGGGCACTTGGACTATGTAGGTTCCCTAGCGGGCCCTTGGACTATGTAAGTTCCCTAGCGGGCACTTGGACTATGTGGGTTCCCTAGCGGGCTTTTGGACTATCTAGGTTACCTAGTGGGCACTTGGACAATGTACGTTCCCTGCGGGCACTTGAATTATCTAGGTTACCTAGCGGGAACTTGGACTATGTACGTTACCTAGCGGGCACTTGGACTATGTACGTTTCCTAGCGTGTACTTGGACTATCTATGTTAACTAGCGGGCACTTGGACTAGGTAGGTTCCCTATCGGGCACTTGGACTATCTAGGTTAACCAGCGGGCACTTGGACTATCTATGTTAAGTAGCGAGCACTTGGACTATATAGGTTAACTAGCGGGCATTTGGACTATATTGGTTACCTAGCGGGCACGTGGACTATGTAGGTTAACGAACGGGCACTTGGACTATGTAGGTAACCTAGTGGTCACTTGAACTGTCTAGGTTACCTAGCAGGCACTTGGATTATGTAGGTTACCTAGGGGGCACTTGGACGATCTAGGTTAACTAGGGGGCGCTTGGACTATCTAGGTTAACTAGCAAGCCCTTGCACTATGTAGATTAACTAGCGGCACTTGGACTATCTACGTTAACTAGCGGGCCCTTGGACTACGTAGATTCCCTAGCGGGCACTTGGACTATGTATGTTCCAGAGCGGGCACTTGGACGATCTAGGTTAACTAGCGGATACTTGGACTATGTAGGTTAACTAGCGGGCCCTTGGACTATGTAGATTCCCTAGCGGGCACTTGGACTATGTATGTTCCAGAGCGGGCACTTGGACTATGTAGTTTCCCTAGCAGGCCCTTGGATTATGTAGGTTCCCTAGCGGGCACTTGTACTATGTAGGTTAACTAGCGGACACTTGGACGATCTAGGTTAACTAGCGGGTACTTGGACTATGTAGGTTAACTAGCGGGCCCTTGAACTACGTAGATTAACTAGCGGCACTTGGACTACATGGGTTCCCTAGCGGGCACTTAGGCTCTGTATGTTCCCTAGCGGGCACTTGGACTATGTATGTTCCTTAAGGACACTTGAACTATGTAAGTTAACTAACGGGTACTTGGACTATGTAGGTTAACTAGCTGGCCCTTGGACAATCTACGTTACCTAGCGGGCACTTGGACTATGTAGGTTAACTACCGGGCACTTGTACTGTCTAGGTTACCTAACGGGCACTTGTACTATGTACGTTCACTAGCGGGCACTTGGACTATCTATGTTAACTATCGGGCACTTGGACTATGTAGGTTAACTAGGGGACACTTGCACTATATAGGTTACCTAGCAGCACTTGGACTATCTAGGTTAACAAGCGGGCACTTGGATTATCTAGGTTACCTAGCGGGCTCTTGGACTATGTACGTTTCCTAGCAGGTACTTGGACTATCTATGTTAACTAGCGGGCACTTAGACTATGTAGGTTCCCAATCGGGCAAATGGACTAGATAGGTTCCCTAGCGGGCACTTGGTCTCTCTAGGTTAACTAGCGGGCACTTGGACTATTAGGGTCCCTAGCGGGCATTTGGACTATATTGGTTACCTAGCGGGCACTTGGACTATGTAGGTTAACGAACGGGCACTTGGACTATGTAGGTAACCTAGTGGTCACTTGAACTGTCTAGGTTACCTAGTGGGCACTTGGAGTATGTAGGTTAACTAGGGGGCACTTGGACTATGTAGGTTAACTAGCGGCACTTGGACTATCTACGTTAACTATCGGGCCCTTGGACTACGTAGATTCCCTAGCAGGCACTTGGACTATGTATGTTCCAGAGCGGGCACTTGGACGATCTAGGTTAACAAGCGGATACTTGGACTATGTAGGTTAACTAGCGGGCCCTTGGACTATGTAGATTAACTAGCGGCACCTGGACTATCTACGTAAACTAGCGGGCCCTTGGAATATGTAGATTCCCTAGTGGGCATTTGGACTATGTATGTTCCAGAGCGGGCACTTGGACTATATAGGTTCCCTAGCAGGCACTTGGACTATGTAGGTTCCCTAGCGTGCACTTGTACTATGTAGGTTAACTAGCGGACACTTGGACAATCTAGGTTAACTAGCAGGTACTTGGACTATGTAGGTTAACTAGCGGGCCCTTGAACTATGTAGATTAACTAGCGGAACTTGGACTACATAGGTTCCCTAGGGGCACTTAGACTCTGTATGTTCCCTAGCGGGCACTTGGACTATGTATGTTCCTTAAGGACACTTGAACTATGTAAGTTAACTAACGGGTACTTGGACTATGTAGGTTAACTAGCGGGCCCTTGGACTATCTAGGTTACCTAACGGGCACTTGAACTATGTAGGTTAACTACCGGGCACTTGCACTGTCTAGGTTACCTAACGGGCACTTGTACTATGTACGTTCACTAGCGGGCACTTGGACTATCTATGTTAACTAGCGGGCACTTGGACTATGTAGGGTAACTAGAGGACACTTGCTCTATATAGGTTACCTAGCGGCACTTGGACTATCTAGGTTAACTAGCGGGCACTTGGATTATCTAGGTTACCTAGCGGGCACTTGGACTATGTACGTTACCTAGCGGGCACTTGGACTATGTACGTTTCCTAGCGGGTACTTGGACTATCTATGTTAACTAGCGGGCACGTGGATTTGTAGTTTCCCTATCGGGCAAATGGACTAGATAGGTTCCCTAGCGGGCACTTTGTCTATCTAGGTTAACTAGCGGGCACTTGGACTATCTATGTTAAGTAGCGAGCACTTGGACTATCTAGGTTAACTAGAGGGCATTTGGACTATTAGGGTCCCTAGCGGGCATTTGGACTATATTGGTTACCTAGCGGGCACTTGGACTATGTAGTTTAACGAACGGGCACTTGGACTATGTAGGTAACCTAGTGGTCACTTGAACTGTGTAGGTTACCTAGCGGGCACTTGGAGTATGTAGGTTAACTAGGGGGCACTTGGACTATGTAGGTTAACTAGCGGCACTTGGACTATCTACGTTAACTAGCGGGCCCTTGGACTATGGAAGTTAACTAGCGGGCCCTTGGACTATGTAGGTTAACTAGCGGGCACTTGGACGATCTAGGTCAACTAGCGGATACTTGGATTATGTAGGTTAACTAGCGGGCCCTTGGACTATGTAGATTAACTAGCGGCACTTGGACTATCTACGTTAACTAGTGGGCCCTTGGACTATGTAGATTCCCTAACGGGCACTTGGACTATGTATGTTCCAGAGCGGGCACTTGGACTATGTAGGTTCCCTAGCAGGCACTTGGACTATGTAGGTTCCCTAGCGGGCACTTGTACTATGTAGGTTAACTAGCGGACACTTGGACGATCTAGGTTAACTAGCGGGTACTTGGACTATGTAGATTAACTAGCGGCACTTGGACTATCTACGTTAACTAGCGGGCCCTTGGACTATGTAGATTCCCTAGCGGACACTTGGACTATGTATGTTCCTTATGGACACTTGAACTATTTAAGTTAACTAACGGGTACTTGGACTATGTAGGTTAGTTAGCGGGCCCTTGGACTATCTAGGTTACCTAGCGGGCACTTGGACTATGTAGATTAACTACCGGGCACTTGCACTATCTAGGTTACCTAACGGGCACTTGGATTATGTACGTTCCCTAGCGGGCACTTGGACTATCTATGTTAACTAGCGGGCACTTGGACTATGTAGGTTAACTAGGGGACACTTGCACTATATAAGTTACCTAGGGGCACTTGGACTATCTAGGTTAACTAGCGGGCACTTGGACTATCTGGGTTAACTAGCGTGCACTTGGACTATGTAGGTTCCTTAGCGGGCACTTGGACTATCGAGTTTACCTTGCGGGCACTTGGACAATGTAGGTTAACTAGCGGCCCTTGGACTATGTAGGTTACCTAGCAGGCACTTGGACTATCTACGTTAACGAAAGGGCCCTTGGATTATGTAAGTTAACTACCGTACACTTGGACGATCTAGGTTAACTAGCGGGCAATTGGAATGTCTAGGTTAACTAGCGGGCCCTTGGACTATGTAGGTTAACTAGCAGGCACTTGGACTATGTAGGTTAACTAGCGGGCACTTGGACTATCTAGGTTAACTACCTGATCTTGGACTATGTAGGTTAACTATCGGGCACTTGGACTATCTAGGTTAACTAGCGGGCACTTGGACTATCTAGGTTTACTAGCGGGCAATTGTACAAAGCAGGTTCCCTAGCGGGCACATTTACTATGTAGGTTCCCTAGCGGGCTCTTGGACTATATAGGTTCCCTATGGGCACATGGACTATCTAGGTTCCCTAACGGGCACTTCGACTATGTAGGTTCCTCTGCGGGCACTTGGACTATGTAGGTTCCCTATCAGGCACTTAGACTATGTAGGTTAACTATCGGGCACTTGGACTATCTAGGTTAACTAGCGGGCACGTGGACTATCTAGGTTAATTAGCGAGCACTTAGACTATGTACATCCCCTAGCGGGCACTTGGGCTATCTAGGTTAACCTGAGGGCCCTTGGACTATGTAGTTTCCCTAGCGGGCATTTGGATTATTTAGGTTACCTAGTGGGCACTTGGACTATGTAGGTTACCTAGCGGGCACTTGGACTATGTAGGTTACCAGCGGGCACGTGGACTATCTAGGTAAACGAACGTGCACTTGGACTATGTAGGTAACCTAGCGGGCACTTGCACTGTCAAGGTTACCTAGCGGGCACTTGGCCTATCCAGGTTAACCAACGGGCACTTGGACTATGTAGGTTAACTAGCGGACACTTCGACTATCTAAGTTAGCTAACGGGCAATTGGAATATCTAGGTTACCTAGCGGGCACTTGGACTATGTAGGTTCCCTAGCGGGCACTTGGACTATTTAGGTTACCTAGCAGGCATTTTGACTATCTAGGTTAACTAACGGGCATTTGGACTATGTAGGATGCCTAGCGAGCACTTGGACTATGTAGGTTCCCTAGCGAGCACATGGACTATGTAGGTTCCCTATCGGGAACGTGGACTGTCTAGGTTAACTAGCGGGCAATTGGACTGTCTAGGTTACCTAGTGGGCACTTGGACTATGTAGTTTACCTAGCAGGCACTTGGACTATGTAGGATAACTTGCGGGCACTTGGACTATCTAGGTTACTTAGAGGGTACTTGGACTATGTACGTTCCGTAGCGGGCATTTGGGCTATCTACGTTACCTAGCGGGCACTTGGATTATGTAGGTTAACGAACGGGCACTTGGACTATGTAGGTAACCTAATGGTCACTTGGACTGTCTAGGTTACCTAGCAGGGAATTGGACTATATAGGTTAACTAGCGTGCACTTGGACTATCTAGGTTAACTAGCGGGCCCTTGGTCTATGTAGGTTAACTAGCAGGCCTTTGGACTATATAAGTTAACTAGAGGGCACTTTAATGATCCTGGTTAACTAGCGCGCACTTGGACTATCTAGGTTAAGTAGCGGGCACTTGGACTATCTAGGTTAAATAGCGGGCACTTGGACTATGTAGGTTCCCTAGCGGGCTTTTGGACTATATAGGTTACCTAGCGGGCACTTGGACTATCTAGGTTAACTAGCAGGCACTTGGATTATCTAGGTTAACTAATGGGGACTTGGACTATATATGTTCCAGAGCGGGCAATTGGACTATGTAGGTTCCCTAGCGGGCACTTGGACTATGTAGGTTCCCTAAAGGGCACTTGGACTATCTAGGTTACCTAGCGGGCACTTGGACTATGTAGGTTAACTAGCAGACAATTGGCCGATCTAGGTTAACTAGCGGGTACTTGGACTATCTATGTTAACAAGCGGTCCCTTGGACAATAGGTTACCTAGCGGGCACTTGGACTATCTAGGTTAACTAGCGGGCACTTTGACTATGTAGGTTAATTAGCGGACACTTGCACTATGTAGGTCACGTAGCGGGCACTTGGACTATATAGCTTCCCTAACGGGCACTTGGACTATGTAGGATCCCTATCAGACACTTGTACTATGTAGGTTAACTAGCGGGCAATTGGATGATCAAGGTTAACTAGCGGGCACTTGGACTATCTAGGTTAACTAGCGGGCACTTGGACTTTCTAGGTTAATTAGCGGGCACTTGTACAATGCATGTTCCCTAGTGGGCACTTGTACAATGCATGTTCCCTAGCGGGCACTTTGACTATGTAGGTTCCCTAGCGGGCACTTGGACTATATAGGTTCCCTACGGGCACTTGGACTATCTAGGTTCCCTAACGGGCACTTGGAATATGTAGGTTCCCTATCGGGTTCTTGGACTATGTAGGTTCCTCAGCGGGCACTTGGACTATGTAGGGTCCCTATCGGGCATTGGACTATGTAGGCTAACTAGCAGGACCTTGGACTATCTAGGTTACCTAGCGGGCACTTGGACTATGTAGGTTAACTAGCGGACACTTGGACAATCTAGGTACCTACCGGGCACTTGAACTATGTACATACAATAGTGGGCACTTGGACTATCTAGGTTACCTAGCGGGCACTTGGACTATGTACGTCCCCTAGCGGGCACTTGGACTATCTAGATTAACTAGCGGGCCCTTGGACTATCCAAGTTTACTAGCGGGCACTTGGACTATCTAGGTTAACTAGCGGGCACTTGGACTATGTAGTTTCCCTAGCGGGCATTTGGATTATTTAGGTTACCTAGTGGGCACTTGGACTATGTTGGTTACCTAGCGGGCACTTGGAATATGTAGGTTACCAGCGGGCACTTGGACTATCTAGCTTAACGAACGTGCACTAGGTCTATGTAGGTAACCTAGCGGGCACTTGGACTGTCTAGGTTTCCAAGCGTGCACTTGGCCTATCTAGGTTAACCAACAGGCACTTGGACTATGTAGGTTAACTAGCGGACACTTCTACTATCTAGGTTAGCTAACGGTCAATTGGAATATCTAGGTTACCTAGCGGGCACTTGGACTATGTAGGTTCCCTAGCGGGCAGTTGGACTATTTAGGTTACCTAGCAGGCACTTTGACTATCAAGGTTAACTAACGGGTATTTGGACTATGTAGGATGCCTAGCGAGCACTTGGACTATGTAGATTCCCTATCGGGAACTTGGACTGTCTAGGTTAACTAGAGGGCAATTGGACAGTCTAGGTTACCTAGTGGGCACTTGGACTATGTAGTTTACCTAGCAGGCACTTGGACTATGTAGGTTAACTAGCGGGCACTTGGACTATCTAGGTTACTTAGCGGGCACTCGGACTATGTACGTTCCATAGCGGGCACTTGGGCTATCTACGTTACCTAGTGGGCACTTGGATTATGTAGGTTAACAACGGGCACTTGGACTATGTAGGTAACCTAATGGTCACTTGGTCTGTCTAGGTTACCTAGCGGAGACTTGGACTATGTAGGTTAACTAGCGGGCACTTGGACTATGTAGGTTAACTAGGGGACACTTGCACTATATAGGTTACCTAGCAGCACTTGGACTATCTAGGTTAACTAGCGGGCACTTGGATTATCTAGGTTACCTAGCGGGCTCTTGGACTATGTACGTTACCTAGCGGGCACTTGGACTATGTACGTTTCTTGCAGGTACTTGGACTATCTATGTTAACTAGCGGGCACTTAGACTATGTAGTTTCCCTATCGGGCAAATGGACTAGATAGGTTCCCTAGCGGGCACTTGGTCTCTCTAGGTTAACTAGCGGGCACTTGGACTATCTATGTTAAGTAGCGAGCACTTGGACTATCTAGGTTAACTAGCGGGCATTTGGACTATTAGGGTCCCTAGCGGGCATTTGGACTATATTGGTTACCTAGCGGGCACTTTGACTATGTAGGTTAATTAGCGGACACTTGCACTATGTAGGTCACGTAGCGGGCACTTGGACTATATAGCTTCCCTAACGGGCACTTGGACTATGTAGGATCCCTATCAGACACTTGTACTATGTAGGTTAACTAGCGGGCAATTGGATGATCAAGGTTAACTAGCGGGCACTTGGACTATCTAGGTTAACTAGCGGGCACTTGGACTTTCTAGGTTAATTAGCGGGCACTTGTACAATGCATGTTCCCTAGTGGGCACTTGTACAATGCATGTTCCCTAGCGGGCACTTTGACTATGTAGGTTCCCTAGCGGGCACTTGGACTATATAGGTTCCCTACGGGCACTTGGACTATCTAGGTTCCCTAACGGGCACTTGGAATATGTAGGTTCCCTATCGGGTTCTTGGACTATGTAGGTTCCTCAGCGGGCACTTGGACTATGTAGGGTCCCTATCGGGCATTGGACTATGTAGGCTAACTAGCAGGACCTTGGACTATCTAGGTTACCTAGCGGGCACTTGGACTATGTAGGTTAACTAGCGGACACTTGGACAATCTAGGTACCTACCGGGCACTTGAACTATGTACATACAATAGTGGGCACTTGGACTATCTAGGTTACCTAGCGGGCACTTGGACTATGTACGTCCCCTAGCGGGCACTTGGACTATCTAGATTAACTAGCGGGCCCTTGGACTATCCAAGTTTACTAGCGGGCACTTGGACTATCTAGGTTAACTAGCGGGCACTTGGACTATGTAGTTTCCCTAGCGGGCATTTGGATTATTTAGGTTACCTAGTGGGCACTTGGACTATGTTGGTTACCTAGCGGGCACTTGGAATATGTAGGTTACCAGCGGGCACTTGGACTATCTAGCTTAACGAACGTGCACTAGGTCTATGTAGGTAACCTAGCGGGCACTTGGACTGTCTAGGTTTCCAAGCGTGCACTTGGCCTATCTAGGTTAACCAACAGGCACTTGGACTATGTAGGTTAACTAGCGGACACTTCTACTATCTAGGTTAGCTAACGGTCAATTGGAATATCTAGGTTACCTAGCGGGCACTTGGACTATGTAGGTTCCCTAGCGGGCAGTTGGACTATTTAGGTTACCTAGCAGGCACTTTGACTATCAAGGTTAACTAACGGGTATTTGGACTATGTAGGATGCCTAGCGAGCACTTGGACTATGTAGATTCCCTATCGGGAACTTGGACTGTCTAGGTTAACTAGAGGGCAATTGGACAGTCTAGGTTACCTAGTGGGCACTTGGACTATGTAGTTTACCTAGCAGGCACTTGGACTATGTAGGTTAACTAGCGGGCACTTGGACTATCTAGGTTACTTAGCGGGCACTCGGACTATGTACGTTCCATAGCGGGCACTTGGGCTATCTACGTTACCTAGTGGGCACTTGGATTATGTAGGTTAACAACGGGCACTTGGACTATGTAGGTAACCTAATGGTCACTTGGTCTGTCTAGGTTACCTAGCGGAGACTTGGACTATGTAGGTTAACTAGCGGGCACTTGGACTATGTAGGTTAACTAGGGGACACTTGCACTATATAGGTTACCTAGCAGCACTTGGACTATCTAGGTTAACTAGCGGGCACTTGGATTATCTAGGTTACCTAGCGGGCTCTTGGACTATGTACGTTACCTAGCGGGCACTTGGACTATGTACGTTTCTTGCAGGTACTTGGACTATCTATGTTAACTAGCGGGCACTTAGACTATGTAGTTTCCCTATCGGGCAAATGGACTAGATAGGTTCCCTAGCGGGCACTTGGTCTCTCTAGGTTAACTAGCGGGCACTTGGACTATCTATGTTAAGTAGCGAGCACTTGGACTATCTAGGTTAACTAGCGGGCATTTGGACTATTAGGGTCCCTAGCGGGCATTTGGACTATATTGGTTACCTAGCGGGCACTTGGACTATGTAGGTTAACGAACGGGCACTTGGACTATGTAGGTAACCTAGTGGTCACTTGAACTGTCTAGGTTACCTAGCGGGCACTTGGAGTATGTAGGTTAACTAGGGGGCACTTGCACTATGTAGGTTAACTAGCGGCACTTGGACTATCTACGTTAACTAGCGGGCCCTTGGACTACGTAGATTCCCTAGCGGGCACTTGGACTATGTATGTTCCAGAGCGGGCACTTGGACCATCTAGGTTAACTAGCGGATACTTGGACTATATAGTTTAACTAGCGGGCCCTTGGACTATGTAGATTAACTAGCGGCATTTGGACTATCTACGTAAACTAGCGGGCCCTTGGACTATGTAGATTCCCTAGCGGGCACTTGGACTATGTATGTTCCAGAGCGGGCACTTGGACTATGTAGGTTCCCTAGCAGGCACTTGGACTATGTAGGTTCCCTAGCGTGCACTTGTATTATGTAGGTTAACTAGCGGACACTTGGACGATCTAGGTTAACTAGCAGGTACTTGGACTATGTAGGTTAACTAGCGGGCCCTTGAACTATGTAGATTAACTAGCGGCACTGGGACTACATAGGTTCCCTAGGGGGCACTTAGACTCTGTATGTTCCCAAGCGGGCACTTGGACTATGTATGTTCCTTAAGGACACTTGAACTATGTAAGTTAACTAACCGGTACTTGGACTATGTAGGTTAACTAGTGTGCCCGTGGACTATCTAGGTTACCTAACGGGCACTTGGACTATGTAGGTTAACTACCGGGCACTTGTACTGTCTAGGTTACCTAACGGGCACTTGTACTATGTACGTTCACTAGCGGGCACTTGGACTATCTATGTTAACTAGCGGGCACTTGGACTATGTAGGTTACTAGGGGACACTTGCACTATATAGGTTACCTAGCGGCACTTGGACTATCTAGGTTAACTAGCGGGCACTTGGATTATCTAGGTTACCTAGCGGGCACTTGGACTATGTACGTTACCTAGCGGGCACTTGGACCATGTACATTTCCTAGCGGGTACTTGGACTATCTATGTTAACTAGCGGGCACGTGGATTTGTAGTTTCCCTATCGGGCAAATGGACTAGATAGGTTCCCTAGCGGGCAATTTGTCTATCTAGGTTAACTAGCGGGCACTTGGACTATCTATGTTAAGTAGCGAGCACTTGGAATATCTAGGTTAACTAGCGGGCATTTAGACCATTAGGGTCCCTAGCGGGTATTTGGACTATATTGGTTACCTAGCGGGCACTTGGACTATGTAGTTTAACGAACGGGCACTTGGACTATGTAGGTAACCTAGTGGTCACTTGAACTGTGTAGGTTACCTAGCGGGCACTTGGAGTATGTAGGTTAACTAGGGGGCACTTGGACTATGTAGGTTAACTAGCGGCACTTGGACTATCTACTTTAACTAGCGGGCCCTTGGACTATGTAGGTTAACTAGCGGGCCCTTGGACTATGTAGGTTAACTAGCGGGCACTTGGACGATCTAGGTCAACTAGCGGATACTTGGATTATGTAGGTTAACTAGCGGGCCCTTGGACTATGTAGATTAACTAGCGGCACTTGGACTATCTACGTTAACTAGTGGGCCCTTGGACTATGTAGATTCCCTAGCGGGCACTTGTACTATGTATGTTCCAGAGCGGGCACTTGGACTATGTAGGTTCCCTAGCAGGCACTTGGACTATGTAGTTTCCCTAGCGGGCACTTGTACTATGTAGGTTAACTAGCTGACACTTGGACGATCTAGGTTAACTAGCGGGTACTTGGACTATGTAGATTAACTAGCGGCACTTGGACTATCTACGTTAACTAGCGGGCCCTTGGACTATGTAGATTCCCTAGCGGGCACTTGGACTATGTATGTTCCTTACGGACACTTGAACTATGTAAGTTAACTAACGGGTACTTGGACTATGTAGGTTAGCTAGCGGGCCCTTGGACTATCTAGGTTACCTAGCGGGAACTTGGACTATGCAGATTAACTACCGGGCATTTGCACTATTTAGGTTACCTAACGGGCACTTGGATTATGTACGTTCCCTAGCGGGCACTTGGACTATCTATGTTAACTAGCGGGCACTTGGACTATGTAGGTTAACTAGGGGACACTTGCACTATATTGGTTACCTAGCGCCACTTGGACTATCTAGGTTAACTAGCGGGCACTTGGACTATCTGGGTTAACTAGCGTGCACTTGAACTATGTAGGTTCCTTAGCGTGCACTTGGACTATCTAGTTTACCTAGCGGGCACTAGGACAATGTAGGTTAACCAAAGACACTTGCACGATCTAGGTTAAATAGTGGGCCCTTGGACTATGTAGGTTAACGAACGAGCATTTGGACTATGTAGGTTACCTAGCAGGCACTTGGACTGTCTAGGTTACCTAGCGGGCACTTGGACTATCTAGGTTAACGAACGGGCACTTGGACTATCTAGGTTAACTAGCGGGCACTTGGACTATGTAGGTTACCTAGCGGGCACTTGTACTATCTAGGTTACCTAGCGGGCACTTGGACTATGTAGGTTAATTACCGGGCATTTGGACTATGTAGGTAACCTAGCGGTCACTTGGACAGTCCAGGTTACCTAGCGGGCACTTGGACTTCTAGGTTAACGAATGGGCACTTGGAATATGTATGTTGCATAGCGGGCAATTGGATTATCTAGGTTAGGTAACGGGCACTTGGACTATCTAGGTTACCTAGCGGGAACTTGAACTATGTAGGTTACCTAGCGGGCCCTTGGACTATGTAGGTTACCTAGCAGGCACTTGGACTATCTACGTTAACGAAAGGGCACTTGGACTATGTAAGTTAACTACCGTACACTTGGACGATCTAGGTTAACTAGCAGGCAATTGGAATATCTAGGTTAACTAGCGGGCCCTTGGACTATGTAGGTTAACTAGCAGGCCCTTGGACTATGTAGGTTAACTAGCGGGCACTTGGACTATCTAGGTTAACTACCTGACCTTGGACT
Source organism: Tenrec ecaudatus (assembly GCF_050624435.1). Taxonomy (NCBI): domain Eukaryota; kingdom Metazoa; phylum Chordata; class Mammalia; order Afrosoricida; family Tenrecidae; genus Tenrec; species Tenrec ecaudatus. The sequence continues at coordinate 111,300,231 of NC_134534.1, forward strand.
ACGTAGGTTAACTATCAGGCACTTGGACTATCTAGGTTAACTAGCGGGCCCTTGGACTATCTAGGTAAACTAGCGGGCAATTACACAAAGCAGGTTCCCTAGCGGGCACTTGGACTATATAGGTTCCCTACGGGCACATGGACTATCTAGGTTCCCTAACGGGCACTTGGACTATGTAGCTTCCTCTGCGGGCAATTGGACTATGTAGGTTCCCTATCAGGCACTTGGACTATGTAGGTTAACTTTCGGGCACTTGGATTATCTATTTAACTTGCGGGCACGTGGACTATCTAGGTTAATTAGCGAGCACTTGGACTATGTACTTCCCCTAGCGGGCACTTGGGCTATCTAGGTTAACTAGAGGGCCCTTGGACTATGTAGTTTCCCTAGCGGGCATTTGGATTATTTAGGTTACCTAGTGGGCACTTGGACTATGTAGGTTACCTAGCGGGCACTTAGACTATGTAGGTTACCAGCGGGCACTTGGACTATCTAGATTAACGAACGTGCACCTGGACTATGTAGGTAACCTAGCGGGCACTTGCACTGTCTAGGTTACCTAGCGGGCACTTGGCCTATCCAGGTTAACCAACGGGCACTTGGACTATGTAGGTTAACTAGCGGACACTTCGACTATCTAAGTTAGCTAACGGGCAATTGGAATATCTAGGTTACCTAGCGGGCACTTGGACTATGTAGGTTCCCTAGCGGGCACTTGGACTATTTAGGTTACCTAGCCGGCATTTTGACTATCTAGGTTAACTAACGGGCATTTGGACTATGTAGGATGCCTAGCGAGCACTTGGACTATGTAGGTTCCCTAGCGAGCACATGGACTATGTAGGTTCCCTATCGGGAACTTGGACTGTCTAGGTTAACTAGCGGGCAATTGGACTGTCTAGGTTACCTAGTGGGCACTTGGACTATGTAGTTTACCTAGCAGGCCTTTGGACTATGTAGGATAATTTGCGGGCACTTGGACTATCTAGGTTACTTAGAGGGCACTTGGACTATGTACGTTCCCTAGCGGGCACTTGGGCTATCTACGTTACCTAGTGGGCACTTGGATTATGTAGGTTAACGAACGGGCACTTGGACTATGTAGGTAACCTAATGGTCACTTGGAATGTCTAGGTTACCTAGCAGGGAATTGGACTATGTAGGTTAACTAGCGTGCACTTGGACTATCTAGGTTAACTAGCGGGCCCTTGGTCTATGTAGGTTAACTAGCAGGCCTTTGGACTATATGAGTTAACTAGAGGGCACTTTGATGATCCTCGTTAACTAGCGCGCACTTGGACTATCTAGGTTAACTAGCGGGCACTTGGACTATCTAGGTTAAATAGCGGGCACTTGGACTATGTAGGTTCCCTAGCGGGCATTTGGACTATATAGGTTACCTAGCGGGCACTTGGACTATGTAGGTTACCTAGCGGGCACTTGGACTATCTAGGTTAACTAGCAGGCACTTGGATTATCTAGGTTAACTAATGGGGACTTGGACTATATATGTTCCAGAGCGGGCAATTGGACTATGTAGGTTCCCTAGCGGGCACTTGGACTATGTAGGTTCCCTAAAGGGCACTTGGACTATCTAGGTTACCTAGCGGGCACTTGGACTATGTAGGTTAACTAGCGGACAATTGGCCGATCTAGGTTAACTAGCGGGTACTTGTACTATCTATGTTAACAAGCGGTCCCTTGGGCAATAGGTTAACTAGCGGACACTTTCACTATGTAGGTTACCTAGCGGGCACTTGGACTATCTAGGTTAACTAGCGGGCACTTTGACTATGTAGGTTAATTAGCGGACACTTGCACTATGTAGGTCACGTAGTGGGCACTTTGACTATGTAGGTTCCCTAGCGGGCACTTGGACTATATAGGTTCCCTAAAGGGCACTTGTACTATGTAGGTTAACTAGCGGGCAATTGGATGATCAAGGTTAACTAGCGGGCACTTGGACTATCTAGGTTAACTAGCGGGCACTTGGACTATCTAGGTTAATTAGCGGGCACTTGTACAATGCAGGTTCCCTAGCGGGCACTTTGACTATGTAGGTTCCCAAGCGGGCACTTGGACTATATAGGTTCCCTACGGCACTTGGACTATCTAGGTTCCCTAACGGGCACTTGGAATATGTAGGTTCCCTATCGGGTTCTTGGACTATGTAGGTTCCTCAGCGGGCACTTGGACTATGTAGGGTCCCTATCGGGCATTGGACTATGTAGGTTAACTAGCAGGACCTTGGACTATCTAGGTTACCTAGCGGGCACTTGGACTATGTAGGTTAACTAGCGGACACTTGGACAATCTAGGTTACCTACCGGGCACTTGAATTATGTACATACAATAGTGGGCACTTGGACTATCTTGGTTACCTAGCGGGCACTTGGACTATGTATGTCCCCTAGCGGGCACTTGGACTATCAAGGTTAACTAGAGGGCCCTTGGACCATGTTGGTTAACTAGCGGGCACTTGGACTATCTAGAATAACTAGCGGGCCCTTGGGCTATCCAGGTTTACTAGCGGGCACTTGGACTATCTAGGTTAACTAGCGGGCACTTGGACTATGTAGTTTCCCTAGCGGGCATTTGGATTATTTAGGTTACCTAGTGGGCACTTGGACTATGTTGGTAACCAAGCGGGCACTTGGAATATGTAGGTTACCAGCGGGCACTTGGACTATCTAGGTTAACGAACGTGCACTTGGTCTATGTAGGTAACCTAGCGGGCACTTGGACTGTCTAGGTTACCTAGCGGGCACTTGGCCTATCTAGGTTAACCAACGGGCACTTGGACTATGTAGGTTAACTAGCGGACACTTCGACTATCTAGGTTAGCTAACGGTCAATTGGAATATCTAGGTTACCTAGCGGGCACTTGGACTATGTAGGTTCCCTAGCGGGCAGTTGGACTATTTAGGATACCTAGCAGGCACTTTGACTATCAAGGTTAACTAACGGGCATTTGGACTATGTAGGATGCCTAGCGAGCACTTGGACTATGTAGATTCCCTATCGGGAACTTGGACTGTCTAGGTTAACTAGCGGGCAATTGGACTGTCTAGGTTACCTAGTGGGCACTTGGACTATGTAGTTTACCTAGCAGGCACTTGGACTATGTAGGTTAACTAGCGGGCACTTGGACTATCTAGGTTACTTAGCGGGCACTTGGACTATGTACGTTCCCTAGCGGGCACTTGGGCTATCTACATTACCTAGCGGGCACTTGGATTATGTAGGTTAACAACGGGCACTTGGACTATGTAGGTAACCTAATGGTCACTTGGACTGTCTAGGTTACCTAGCGGAGACTTGGACTATGTAGGTTAACTTGCGGGCACTTGGACTATGTAGGTTAACTAGGGGACACTTGCAATATATAGGTTACCTAGCAGCACTTGGACTATCTAGGTTAACTAGCGGGCACTTGGATTATCTAGGTTACCTAGCGGGCTCTTGGACTATGTACGTTACCTAGCGGGCACTTGGACTATGTACGTTTCCTAGCAGGTACTTGGACTATCTATGTTAACTAGCGGGCACTTAGACTATGTAGTTTCCCTATCGGGCAAATGGACTAGATAGGTTCCCTAGCGGGCACTTGGTCTCTCTAGGTTAACTAGCGGGCACTTGGACTATCTATGTTAAGTAGCGAGCACTTGGACTATCTAGGTTAACTAGCGGGCGTTTGGACTATTAGGGTCCCTGGCGGGCATTTGGACTATATTGGTTACCTAGCGGGCACTTGGACTATGTAGGTTAACGAACGGGCACTTGGACAATGTAGGTAACCTAGTGGTCACTTGAACTGTCTAGGTTACCTAGCGGGCACTTGGAGTATGTAGGTTAACTAGGGGGCACTTGCACTATGTAGGTTAACTAGCGGCACTTGGACTATCTACGTTAACTAGCGGGCCCTTGGACTACGTAGATTCCCTAGCGGGCACTTGGACTATGTATGTTCCAGAGCGGGCACTTGGACGAACTAGGTTAACTAGCGGATACTTGGACTATGTAGGTTAACTAGCGGGCCCTTGGACTATGTAGATTAACTAGCGGCACTTGGACTATCTACGTAAACTAGCGGACCCTTGGACTATGTAGATTCCCTAGCGGGCACTTAGACTATGTAGGTTCCCTAGCAGGCACTTGGACTATGTAGGTTCCCTAGCGGGCACTTGTACTATGTAGGTTAACTAGCGGACACTTGGACGATCTAGGTTAACTAGCAGGTACTTGGACTATGTAGGTTAACTAGCGGGCCCTTGATCTATGTAGATTAACTAGCGGCACTTGGACTACATAGGTTCCCTAGGGGGCACTTAGACTCTGTATGTTCCCTAGCGGGCAATTGGACTATGTATGTTCCTTAAGGACACTTGAACTATGTAAGTTAACTAACGGGTACTTGGACTATGTAGGTTAACTAGCGGGCCCATGGACTATCTAGGTTACCTAACGGGCACTTGGACTATGTAGGTTAACTACCGGGCACTTGCACTGTCTTGGTTACCTAACGGGCACTTGTACTATGTACGTTCACTAGCGGGCACTTGGGCTATCTATGTTAACTAGCGGGCACTTGGACTATGTAGGTTAACTAGGGGACACTTGCACTATATAGGTTACCTAGCGGCACTTGGACTATCTAGGTTAATTAGCGGGCACTTGGATTATCTAGGTTACCTAGCGGGCACTTGGAATATGTACGTTACCTAGCGGGCACTTGGACTATCTATGTTAACTAGCGGGCACGTGGATTTATAGTTTCCCTATCGGGCAAATGGACTAGATAGGTTCCCTAGCGGGCACTTTGTCTATCTAGGTTAACTAGCGGGCACTTGGACTATCTATGTTAAGTAGCGAGCACTTGGACTATCTAGGTTAACTAGCGGGCATTTAGACTATTAGGGTCCCTAGCGGGTATTTGGACTATATTGGTTACCTAGCGGGCACTTGGACTATGTAGTTTAACGAACGGGCACTTGGACTATGTAGGTAACCTAGTGGTCACTTGAACTGTGTAGGTTACCTAGCGGGCACTTGGAGTATTTAGGTTAACTAGGGGGCACTTGGACTATGTAGGTTAACTAGCGGCACTTGGTCTATCTACGTTAACTAGCGGGCCCTTGGACTATGTAGGTTAACTAGCGGGCCCTTGGACTATGTAGGTTAACTAGCGGACACATGGACGATCTAGGTAAACTAGCGGATACTTGGATTATGTAGGTTAACTAGCGGGCCCTTGGACTATGTAGATTAACTAGCGGCACTTGGACTATCTACGTTAACTAGTGGGCCCTTGGACTATGTAGATTCCCTAACGGGCACTTGGACTATGTATGTTCCAGAGCGGGCACTTGGACTATGTAGGTTCCCTAGCAGGCACTTGGACTATGTAGGTTAACTAGCGGACACTTGGACGATCTAGGTTAACTAGCGGGTACTTTGACTATGTAGATTAACTAGCGGCACTTGGACTATCTACGTTAACTAGCGGGCCCTTGGACAATGTAGATTCCCTAGCGGGCACTTGGACTATGTATGTTCCTTACGGACACTTGAACTATGTAAGTTAACTAACGGGTACTTGGACTATGTAGGTTAGCTAGCGGGCCCTTGGACTATCTAGGTTACCTAGCGGGCACTTGGACTATGTAGATTAACTACCGGGCACTTGCACTATCTAGGTTACCTAACGGGCACTTGGATTATGTACGTTCCCTAGCGGGCACTTGGACTATCTATGTTAACTAGCGGGCACTTGTACTATGTAGGTTAACTAGGGGACACTTGCACTATATAGGTTACCTAGCGCCACTTGGACTATCTAGGTTAACTAGCGGGCACTTGGACTATCTGGGTTAACTAGCGTGCACTTGGACTATGTAGGTTCCTTAGCGTGCACTTGGACTATCGAGTTTACCTAGCGGGCACTTGGACAATGTAGGTTAACTAGCGGGCCCTTGGACTATCTAGGTTACATAGCTGGAACTTGGACTATATAGGTTACCTTGCGGGCACTTGGACTATGTAGGTTAACCAAAGACACTTGCACGATCTAGGTTAAATAGTGGGCCCTTGGACTATGTAGGTTAACGAACGAGCATTTGGACTATGTAGGTTACCTAGCAGGCATTTGGACTGTCTAGGTTACCTAGCGGGCACTTGGACTATCTAGGTTAACGAACGGGCACTTGGACTATCTAGGTTAACTAGCGGGCACTTGGACTATGTAGGTTACCTAGCGGGCACTTGCACTATCTATGTTACCTAGCGGGCACTTGCACTATCTAGGTTACCTAGCGGGCACTTGGACTATGTAGGTTAATTACCGGGCATTTGGACTATGTAGGTAACCTAGCGGTCACTTGGACAGTCTAGGTTACCTAGCGGGCACTTTGACTTCTAGGTTAAGGAATGGGCACTTGGAATATGTATGTTGCATAGCGGGCAATTGGATTATCTAGGTTAGGTAACGGGCACTTGGACTACCTAGGTTACCTAGCGGGAACTTGAACTATGTAGTTTACCTAGCGGGCCCTTGGACTATGTAGGTTACCTAGCAGGCACTTGGACTATCTACGTTAACGAAAGGGCACTTGGACTATGTAAGTTAACTACCGTACACTTGGACGATCTAGGTAACTAGCGGGCAATTGGAATATCTAGGTTAACTAGCGCGCCCTTGGACTATGTAGGTTAACTAGCAGGCACTTGGACTATGTAGGTTAACTAGCGGGCACTTGGACTATCTAGGTTAACTAACTGACCTTGGACTATGTAGCTTAACTATCGGGCACTTGGACTATCTAGGTTAAATAGCGGGCACTTGGACTATCTAGGTTAACTAGCGGGCACGTGGACTATCTAGGTTAATTAGCGAGCACTTGGACTATGTACATCCCCTAGCGGGCACTTGGGCTATCTAGGTTGACTAGAGGGCCCTTGGACTATGTAGTTTCCCTAGCGGGCATTTGGATTATTTAGGTTACCTAGTGGGCACTTGGACTATGTAGGTTACCTAGCGGGTACTTGGACTATGTAGGTTACCAGCGGGCACTTGGACTCTCTAGGTTAACGAACGTGCACTTGGACTATGTAGGTAACCTAGCGGGCACTTGCACTGTCTAGGTTACCTAGCGGGCACTTGGCCTATCCAGGTTAACCAACGGGCATTGGTCTATTTAGGTTAACTAGCGGACACTTCGACTATCTAAGTTAGCTAACGGGCAATTGGAATAACTAGGTTACCTAGCGGGCACTTGGACTATGTAGGTTCCCTAGCGGGCACTTGGACTATTTAGGTTACCTAGAAGGCATTTTGACTATCTAGGTTAACTAACGGGCATTTGGACTATGTAGGATGCCTAGCGAGCACTTGGACTATGTAGGTTCCCTATCGGGAACTTGGACTGTCTAGGTTAACTAGCGGGCAATTGGACTGTCTAGGTTACCTAGTGGGCACTTGGACTATGTAGTTTACCTAGCAGGCACTTGGACTATGTAGGATAACTTGCGGGCACTTGGACTATCTAGGTTACTTAGAGGGCACTTGGACTATGTACGTTCTCTAGCGGGCACTTGCGCTATCTACGTTACCTAGCGAGCACTTGGATTATGTAGGTTAACGAACGGGCACTTGGACTACGTAGGTAACCTAATGATCACTTGGACTGTCTAGGTTACCTAGCAGGGAATTGGACTATGTAGGTTAACTAGCGGGCACTTGGACTATCTAGGTTAACTAGCGGGCCCTTGGTCTATGTAGGTTAACTAGCAGGCCTTTGGACTATATAAGTTAACTAGAGGGCACTTTGATGATCCTGGTTAACTAGCGCGCACTGGGACTATCTAGGTTAACTAGCGGGCACATGGACTATCTAGGTTAAATAGCGGGCACTTGGACTATGTAGGTTCCCTAGCGGGTATTTGGACTATATAGGTTACCTAGCGGGCACTTGGACTATGTAGGTTACCTAGCGGGCACTTGGACTATCTAGGTTAACTAGCAGGCACTTGGATTATCTAGGTTAACTAATGGGGACTTGGACTATATATGTTCCAGAGCGGGCAATTGGACTATGTAGGTTCCCTAGCGGGCACTTGGACTATATAGGTTCCCTAAAGGGCACTTGGACTATCTAGGTTACCTAGCGGGCACATGGACTATGTAGGTTAACTAGCGGACAATTGGCCGATCTAGGTTAACTAGCGGGTACTTGGACTATCTATGTTAACAAGCGGTCCCTTGGACAATAGGTTAACTAGCGGACACTTGCACTATGTAGGTTACCTAGCGGGCACTTGGACTATCTAGGTTAACTAGCGGGCACTTTGACTATGTAGGTTAATTAGCGGACACTTGCACTATGTAGGTCACGTAGCGGGCATTTTGACTATGTAGGTTCCCTAGCGGGCACTGGGACTATATAGCTTCCCTAACGGGCACTTGGACTATGTAGGTTCCCTATCAGGCACTTGTACTATGTAGGTTAACTAGCGGGCAATTGGATGATCAAGGTTAACTAGCGGGCACTTGGAATATCTAGGTTAACTAGCGGGCACTTGGACTATCTAGGTTAATTAGCGGGCACTTGTACAATGCAGGTTCCCTAGCGGGCACTTTGACTATGTAGGTTCCCTAGCAGGCACTTGGACTATATAGGTTCCCTATGGGCACTTGGACTATCTAGGTTCCCTAACGGGCACTTGGAATATGTAGGTTCCCTATCGGGTTCTTGGATTATGTAGGTTCCTCAGCGGGCACTTGGACTATGTAGGGTCCCTATCGGGCATTGGACTATGTAGGTTAACTAGCAGGACCTTGGACTCTCTAGGTTACCTAGCGGGCACTTGGACTATGTAGGTTAACTAGCGGACACTTGGACAATCTAGGTTACCTACCGGGCACTTGAACTATGTACATACAATAGTGGGCACTTGGACTATCTAGGTTACCTAGCGGGCACTTGGACTATGTACGTCCCCTAGCGGGCACTTAGACTATCTAGGTTAACTAGAGGGCCCTTGGACTATGTAGGTTAACTAGCGGGCACTTGGATTATCTAGATTAACTAGCGGGCCCTTGGACTATCCAGGTTTACTAGCGGGCACTTGGACTATCTAGGTTAACTAGCGGGCACTTGGACTATGTAGTTTCCCTAGCGGGCATTTGGATTATTTAGGTTACCTAGTGGGCACTTGGACTATGTTGGTTACCTAGCGGGCACTTGGAATATGTAGGTTACCAGCGGGCACTTGGACTATCTAGGTTAACGAACGTGCACTTGGTCTATGTAGGTAACCTAGCGGGCACTTGGACTGTCTAGGTTACCTAGCGGGCACTTGGCCTATCTAGGTTAACCAACGGGCACTTGGACTATGTAGGTTAACTAGCAGACACTTCGACTATCTAGGTTAGCTAACGGGCAATTGGAATATCTAGGTTACCTAGCGGGCACTTGGACTATGTAGGTTCCCTAGCGGGCAGTTGGAGTATATAGGTTACCTAGCGGGCACTTGGACTATGTAGGTTAACTAACGGGCATTTGGACTATGTAGGATGCCTAGGGAGCACTTGGACTATGTAGATTCCCTATCGGGAACTTGGACTGTCTAGGTTAACTAGCGGGCAATTGGACTGTCTAGGTTACCTAGTGGGCACTTGGACTATGTAGTTTACCTAGCAGGCACTTGGACTATGTAGGTTAACTAGCGGGCACTTGGACTATCTAGGTTACTTTACGGGCACTTGGACTATGTACGTTCCCTAGAGGGCACTTGGGCTATCTACGTTACCTAGCGGGCACTTGGATTATGTAGGTTAACAACGGGCACTTGGACTATGTAGGTAACCTAATGGTCACTTGGACTGTCTAGGTTACCTAGCGGAGACTTGGACTATGTAGGCTAACTAGCGGGCACTTGGACTATCTAGGTTAACTAGCGGGCCCTTGTTCTATGTAGGTTGACTAGCAGGCCTTTGGACTATGTAAGTTAACTAGAGGGCACTTTGATGATCCTGGTTAACTAGCGGGCACTTGGACTATCTAGGTTACCTAGCGGGCACTTGGAATATCTAGGTTAACTAGCAGGCACTTGGATTATCTAGGTTAACTAATGGGGACTTGGACTATGTATGTTCTAGAGCGGGCAATTGGACTATGTACGTTCCATAGAGGGCACTTGGACTATGTAGGTTCCCTAAAGGGCACTTGGACTATCTAGGTTACCTAGCGGGTATTTGGACTATGTTGGTTAACTAGCGGACAATTGGCCGATCTAGGTTAACTAGCGGGTACTTGGACTATCTAGGTTAACTAGCGGTCCCTTGGACAATAGGTTACCTAGCGGACACTTGCACTATGTAGATTACCTAGCGGGCACTTGGACTATCTAGGTTAACTAGCGGGCACTTTGACTATGTAGGTTAATCAGCGGACACTTGCACTATGTAGGTCACGTAGCGGGCACTTTGACTATGTAGGTTCCCTAGCAGGCACTTGGACTATATAGGTTTCCTACGGGCACTTGGACTATCTAGGTTCCCTAACGGACACTTGGAATATGTAGGTTCCCTATCGGGCACTTGGACTATGTAGGTTCCTCTGCGGGCACTTGGACTATGTAGGTTCCCTATCAGGCACTTGGACTATGTAGGTTAACTAGCGGGCAATTGGATGATCAAGGTTAACTAGCGGGCACTTGGACTATCTATGTTAACTAGCGGGCACTTGGACTATATAGGTTAAATAGCGGGCACTTGTCCAATGCAGGTTCCCTAGCGGGCATTTTGACTATGTAGGTTCCCTAGCGGGCACTTGGACTATATAGGTTCCCTAAGGGCACTTGGACTATCTAGGTTCCCTAACGGGCACTTGGAATATGTAGGTTCCCTATCGGGTACTTGGACTATGTAGGTCCCTCAGCGGGCACTTGGACTATGTAGGGTCCCTATCGGGTATTGGACTATGTAGGTTAACTAGCAGGACCTTGGACTATCTAGGGTACCTAGCGGGCACTTGGTCTATGTAGGTTAACTAGCGGACACTTGGGCAATATAGGTTACCTACCGGGCACTTGAACTATGTACATACAATAGTGGGCACTTGGACTATCTAGGTTACCTAGCGGGCATTTGGACTATGTACGTCCCCTAGCGGACATTTGGATTATTTAGGTTACCTAGTGGGCACTTGTACTATGTAGGTTAACTAGAAGTCACGTGGACTATCAAGGTTAACTAGCGGGCACTTGGACTATCTAGGTTAACTAGCGGGCACTTGGACTATGTAGGTTCCCTAGCGGGCATTTGGACTATATAGGTTACCTAGCGGGCACTTGGACTATGTAGGTTACCTAGCGGGCACTTGGACTATCAGGTTAACTAGCGTGCACTTTGATTATCTAGGTTAACTAAAGGGCACTTGGACTACGTATGTTCCAGAGCGGGCAATTGGACTATGTAGGTTCCCAAGTGGGCACTTGGACTATCTAGGTTCCCTAAAGGGCACTTGGACTATCTAGGTTACCGAACAGGCACTTGGATTATTTAGGTTAACTAGTGGACTATTGGACGATCTAGGTTAACTAGCGGGTACTTGGACTATGTAGGTTCCCTAGCGGGCATTTAGACTATATAGGTTACCTAGCGGGCACTTGGACTATGTAGGTTACCTAGCGGGCACTTGGACTATGTAGGTTAACTAGCAGGCCCTTGAACTATCTAGGTTAGCTAACTGGCACTTGGACTATGTAGGTTAACTGGCAGACACTTGCACGATCTAGGTTAACAAGCGGGCTCTTGCACTATGTAGGTTAACTAGCGGGCCCATTGACTATGTAGGTTAACTAGTGGGCGCTTGGACGATCAAGGTTAACTAGCGGGCACTTGGACGATATAGGTTAATTAGCGGGTACTTGGATTATCTAGGTTACCTAGCAGGCACTTGTACTATGTAGGTTCCCTAGCGGGCATTTGGACTATATAGATAACCTAGCGGGCACTTGGACTCTGTAGGTTACCTAGCGGGCACTTGGACTATCTAGGTTACCTAGCTGGCACTTGAACTATCTACATTACCTAGCGGGTTCTTGGAGTATGTAGGTTACCTAGCGGTCTGTTGGACTATCTAGGTTACCATGCGGGCACTTGGACTATCTAGGTTAACTAACGGGCACTTGGACAGTGTAGGTTCCCTAGCGGCCCCTTGGACTATGTAAGTTCCCTAGCGGGCACTTGGACTATGTGGGTTTCCTGGGGGGCATTTGGATGATCTAGGTTACCTAACGGGCACTTGGACTATATAGGTTCCCTAGCGGGCACTTGGATTATGTAGGTTCCCTATGGGGCACTTCGACTATGTAGGTTAACTAGAGGGCATTTGGGCTATGTAGGTTACCTAGCGGGCACTTAGACTATGTAGGTTCCATATCGGGCACTTGGAGAATGTAGGTTAACTAGGGGGCACTAGGACTATGTAGGTTACCTAGCGGGCCCTTTGACTATCTAGGTTACCTAGCGGGCATTAGGACTATGTAGGCTCCCTAACAGGCATTTGGACTATATAGATTACCTAGAGGGCACTTAGACTTTGTAGGTTATCTAGTGGGCACTTGGACTATCTAGGTTCCCTACGGGCACTTGGACTATATAGGTTCCCTAACGGGCACTTGGAATATGTAGGTTCCCTATCGGGCAATTGGACTATGTAGGTTCCTCAGCGGGCACTTGGACTATGTAGGTTCCCTATCCGGCATTGGACTATGTAGGTTAAGTAGCAGGACCTTGGACTATCTAGGTTACCTAGCGGGCACTTGGACTATGTAGGTTAACTAGCGGACACTTGGACAATCTAGGTTACGTAGCGGGCACTTGAACTATGTACATACCCTAGCGGGCACTTGGACTATCTAGGTTAACTAGCGGGCACTTGCACAAAGCAGGTTCCCTAGCGTGCACTTTTACTATGTAGGTTCCCTAGCGGGCACTTGGACTATATAGGTTCCCTACGGGCACTTGGACTATCTAGGTTCCCTAACGGGCACTTGGACTACGTAGGTTTCTCTGCGGGCACTTGGACTATGTAGGTTCCCTATCAGGCACTTGGACTATGTAGGTTAACTATCGGGCACTTGGACTATCTACGTTAACTAGCGGGCACGTGGACTATCTAGGTTAATTAGCGGGCACTTGTACAATGCAGGTTCCCTAGCAGGCATTTTGACTATGTAGGTTCCCTAGCCGACACTTGGACTATATAGGTTCCCTACGGGCACTTGGACTATCTAGGTTTCCTAACGGGCACTTGGAATATGTAGGTTCCCTATCAGGCAATTTGACTATGTAGGTTCCTCAGTGGGCACTTGGACAATGTAGGTTCCCTATCGGGCATTGGACTATGTAGGTTAACTAGCAGGACCTTGGACTATCTAGGTTACCAACGGGCACTTGGACTATGTAGGTTAACTAGCGGATACTTGAACAATCTAGGTTACCTAGCGGGCACTTGATCTATGTACATACCCAAGCGGGCACTTGGACTATCTAGGTTACCTAGCGGGCACTTGGACTATGTACGTCCCCTAGCGGGCACTTGGACTGTATAGATTAACTAGAGGGCCCTTGGACTATGTAGGTTAACTAGCGGGCACTTGGATTATCTAGGTTAACTAGCGGGCACTTAGACGATCTAGGTTAACTAGCGGGCACTTGGACTATCTAGGTTAACTAGTGGGCGCTTGGAATATCTAGATTAACTAGCGGTCCCTTGGACTATCTATGTTTACTAGCGGGCACTTGGACTATCTAGGTTAACAAGCGGTCACTTGGACTATGTAGTTTCCCTAGTGGGCATTTGGATTATTTAGGTTATCTAGTGGGCACTTGGACTATGTAGGTTACCTAGCGGGCACTTGGACTATGTAGGTTTCCAGCGGGCACTTGGACTATCTAGGTTAACGAACGTGCACTTGGACTATGTAGGTAACCTAGCGGGCACTTGGACTGTTTAGGTTACCAAGCGGGCACTTGGCCTATCTAGGTTAACCAACGGGCACTTGGACTATGTAGGTTGCCTAGCGGGCACTTGGACTATGTAGGTTCCCTAGCGGGCACTTGGATTATGTAGGTTATCTATCGGGCACTTGGATTATGTAGGTTCCCTATCGGGCACTTGGACTATGTAGGTTACCTAGCGGGCACTTGAACTATGTAGGATCCCTATCGGACATTTGTACTACTTAGGTTAACTAGCGGGCACTTTGACTATCTAGGTTAGCTAACGGGCAATTGGACTATCTAGGTTACCTAGCGGGTACTTGGACTATGTAGGTTCCCTAGCGGGCACTTGGACTATTTATGTTACCTAGCAGGCACTTTGACTATCTAGGTTAACTAACGGGCATTTGGACTATGTATGATGCCTAAGGAGCACTTGGACTATGTAGGTTCCCTAGCGAGCACTTGGACTATGTAGGTTCCCTATCGGGAACTTGGACTGTCTAGGTTAACTAGCGGGCAATTGGACTGTCTAGGTTACCTAGTGGGCACTTGGACTATGTAGTTTACCTAGCAGGCACTTGGACTATGTAGGTTAACTAACGGGCACTTGGATTATCTAGGTTCCTTAGCGGGCACTTGGACTATGTACGTTCCCTAGCGGGCACTTCGGCTATCTACATTACCTAGCGGGCACTTGGACTATGTAGGTAACCTAATGGTCACTTGGACTGTCTAGGTTACCTAGCGGGGACTTGGACTATCTAGGTTAACTAGCGGGCCCTTGGTCTATGTAGGTTAACTAGCTTGCTTTGGACTATGTAAGTCAACTAGAGGGCACTTTGATGATCCTGGTTAACTAGCGGGCACTTGGACTAACTAAGTTAACTAGCGGGCACTTGGACTATCTAGGTTAACTAGCGGGCACTTGGACTATGTAGGTTCCCTAGCGGGTATTTGGACTATATAGGTTACCTTGCGGGCACTTGGACTATGTAGGTTACCTAGCGGGCACTTGGACAATCTAGGTTAACTAGCAGGCACTTGGGTTATCTAGGTTAACTAATGGGGACTTGGACTATGTATGTTCCATAGCGGGCAACTGGACTATGTAGGTTCCCTAAAGGGCACTTGGACTATGTAGATTAACTAGCGGACAATTGGCCGATCTAGGTTAACTAGCGGGTACTAGGAATATCTAGGTTAACTAGCGGGCACTTGGATTATCTAGGTTACCTAGCGGGCACTTGGACCATGTAGGTTCCCTAACTGGCATTTGGACTATATAGATAACCTAGCGGGCACTTAGACTCTGTAGGTTACCTAGCTGGCACTTGAACTATCTACGTTACCTAGCGGGTTCTTGGAGTATGTAGGTTACCTAGCGGGCTGTTGGACTATCTAGATTAAAAAGAGGGCACTTGGACTATCTAGGTTAACTAACGGGCACTTGGACTATGTAGGTTCCCTAGTGGGCCCTTGGCCTCTGTAAGATCCCTAGCGGGCATTTGGTCTATGTGGGTTTCCTGGCGTGCATTTGGACTATCTAGGTTACTTAACGGGCACTTGGACTATGTAGGTTCCCTAGCGGGCACTTGGATTATGTAAGTTCCCTATCGGGCACGTGGACTATGTAGGATAACTAGAGGGCATTTGGACTATGTAGGTTACCTAGCGGGCACTTGAACTATGTAGGTTGCCCATCGGGCAATTGGAAAATGTAGGTTAACTAGGGGGCACTAGGACTATGAAGGTTACCTAGAGGGCCCTTAGACTATCTAGGTTACCTAGCGGGCATTTGGACTATATAGGCTCCCTAGCGGTCATTTGGACTATATAGATTACCTAGCGGGCACTTAGACTTTGTAGGTTACCAGCGGGCACTAGGACTATCTAGGTTACCTAGCAGGCACTTGAACTATCTATGTTACCTAGCGGGTACTTGGAGTATGTAGGTTACCTACCGGGCTGTTGGAGTATCTAGGTTAACTTGAGGGGACTTGGACTATCTAGGTTAACTAACGGGCACTTGGACTATGTAGGTTCCATAGCGGGCCCTAGGACTATATAAGTCCCCTAGCGGGCACTTGGTCTATGTGGGTTCCCTAGCGGGCATTTGGACTATCTAGGTTACTTAACGGGCACTTGGACTATGTAGGTTCCCTAGCGGGCACTTGGATTATGTAAGTTCCCTACCGGGCACGAGGACTATGTAGGATAACTAGAGGGCATTTGGACTATGTAGGTTACCTAGCGGGCCCTTGGACTATGTAGGTTACCTAGCAGGCACTTGGACTATCTAGGTTAACGAAATGGCATTTGGACTATGTAGGTTACCTAGCGGGCACTTGGATTATCTAGGTTAGCTAACAGGAACTTGGAATATCTAGGTTACCTAGCGGGCACTTGGACTATGGAGGTTACCTTGCGGGCACTTGTACTATCTAGGTTACCTAACGGGAACTTGGACTATGTAGGTTAACTAGCGTACACTTGGACGATCTAGGTTAACTAGCGGGCACTTGGAATATCTAGGTTAACTAGCGGGCCCTTGGACTATGTAGGTTAACTAGCGGACACTTGGACAATCTAGGTTACCTAGCGGGCACTTGATCTATGTACATACCTTGCGGGCACTTGGACTATCTAGGTTAACTAGCGGGCACTTGCACAAAGCAGGTTCCCTAGCGTGCACTTTTACTATGTAGGTTCCCTAGCGGGCACTTGGACTATATAGGTTCCCTACGGGCACTTGGACTATCTAGGTTCCCTAACGGGCACTTGGACTATGTAGGTTTCTCTGCGGGCACTTGGACTATGTAGGTTCCCTATCAGGCACTTGGACTATGTAGGTTAACTATCGGGCACTTGGACTATCTAGGTTAACCAGCGGGCACATGGACTATCTAGGTTAATTAGCGGGCACTTGTACAATGCAGGTTCCCTAGCGGGCATTTTGACTATGTAGGTTCCCTAGCGGGCACTTGGATTATATAGGTTCCCTACGGGCACTTGGACTATCTAGGTTCCCTAACGGGCACTTGGAATATGTAGGTTCCCTATCGGGCAATTGGACTATGTAGGTTCCTCAGCGGGCACTTGGACTATGTAGGTTCCCTATCGGGCATTGGACTATGTAGGTTAACTAGCAGGACCTTGGACTATCTAGGTTACCTAGCGGGCACTTGGACTATGTAGGTTAATTAGCGGACACTTGGACAATCTAGGTTACCTAGCAGGCACTTGGACTATGTACGTCCCCTAGCGGGCACTTGGACGGTCTAGATTAACTAGAGGGCCCTTGGACTATGTAGGTTAACTAGTGGGCACTTGGATTATCTAGGTTAACTAGCGGGCACTTAGACTATCTAGGTTAACTAGCGGGCACTTGGAATATCTAGATTAACTAGCGGGCCCTTATACTTTCTAGGTTTACTAGCGGGCACTTGGACTATCTAGGTTAACTAGCGGGCACTTGGAGTATGTAGTTTCCCTAGCGGGCATTTGGATTATTTAGGTTATCTAGTGGGCACTTGGACTATGTAGGTTACCTAGCGGGTACTTTGACTATGTAGGTTACCAGCGGGCACTTGGACTATCTAGGTTAACGAACGTGCACTTGGACTATGTAGGTAACCTAGCGGGCACTTGGACTGTCTAGGTTACCTAGCGGGCACTTAGCCTATCTAGGTTAACCAAAGGGCACTTGGCTATGTAGGTTAACTAGCGGACACTTCGACTATCTAGGTTAGCTAACGGGCAATTGGACTATCTAGGTTACCTAGCGAGCACTTGGACTAGGTAGGTTCCCTAGCGAGCACTTGGACTATGTAGGTTCCCTATCGGGAACTTGGACTGTCTAGGTTAACTAGCGGGCAATTGGACTGTCTAGGTTAGCTAGTGGGCACTTGGACTATGTAGTTTACCTAGCTGGCACTTGGACTATGTAGGTTAACTAGCGGGCACTTGGACTGTAAAGGTTACTTAGCGGGCACTTGGACTATGTACGTTCCCTAGCGGGCACTTGGGCTATCTACGTTACTTAGCGGGCTTGGATTATCTAGGTTAACGAACGGGCACTTGGACTATGTAGGTAACCTAATGGTCACTTGGACTGTCTAGGTAACCTAGCGGGGACTTGGACTATCTAGGTTAACTAGCGGGCCCTTGGACTATGTAGGTTAACTAGCAGGCCTTTGGACTATGTAAGTTAACTAGAGGGCACTTTGATGGTCCTGGTTAACTAGCGGGCACTTGGACTCTCTAGGTTAACTAGCGGGCACTTGGACTATCTAGGTTAACTAGCGGGCACTTGGACTATGTAGGTTCCCCAGCGGGCATTTGGACTATATAGGTTACCTTGCGGGAACTTGAACTATGTAGGTTACCTAGCGGGCACTAGGACTATCTAGGTTAACTAGCAGGCACTTGGATTATCTAGGTTAACTAATGGGGACTTGGACTATGTATGTTCCAGAGAGGGCAATTGGACTATGTAGGTTCCCTAGAGGGCACTTGGACTATGTAGGTTCCCTAAAGGGCACTTGGACTATCTAGTTTACCTAGAGGGCACTTGGACTATGTAGCTTAACTAGCGGACAATTGGCCAATCTAGGTTAACTAGCGGGTACTTGGACTATCTAGGTTAACTAGCGGGCACTTGGATTATCTAGGTTACCTAGCAGGCACTTGAACTATCTATGTTAACTAGCGGGTACTTGGACTATGTAGGTTAACAAGGGGACACTTGCACTATATAGGTTACCTAGCGGCACTTGGACTATCTAGGCTAACTAGCGGGCACTTGGACTATCTGGGTTAACTAGCGTGCACTTGGAATATGTAGGTTCCTTAGCGGGCACTTGGACTATCTAGTTTACCTAGCGGGCACTTGGACTATGTAGGTTAACTAGCGGGCCCTTGGACTATCTAGGTTACATAGCTGGAACTTGGACTATATAGGTTACCTGGCGGGCACTTGGACTATGTAGGTTAACCAAAGACACTTGCACGATCTATGTTAAATAGTGGGCCCTTGGACTATGTAGGTTAACGAACGGGCATTTGGACTATGTAGGTTACCTAGGAGGCACTTGGACTGTCTAGGTTACCTAGCGGGCACTTGGACTATCTAGGTTAATGAACGGGCACTTGGACTATCTAGGTTAACTAGCGGGCACTTAGACTATGTAGGTTACCTAGCGGGCACATGCACTATCTAGGTTACCTAGCGGGCACTTGGACTATGTAGGTTAATTAGTGGGCATTTGGGCTATGTAGGTAACCTAGCGGTCACTTGGACAGACTAGGTTACCTAGCGGGCAGTTGGACTTCTAGGTTAACGAATGGGCACTTAGACTATGTATGTTGCATAGCGGGCAATTGGATTATCTAGGTTAGGTAACGGGCACTTGGACTATCTAGGTTACCTAGCGGGAACTTGGACTATGTAGGTTACCTAGCGGGCACTTGGACTATCTAGGTTACCTAACGGGCACTTGGACTATCTTGGTTTCTTAGCGGGCACTTCGACTATATAGGTTACCTAGCGGGCCCTTGGACTATGTAGGTTACCTAGCAGGCACTTGGACTATCTAGGTTAACGAAATGGCATTTGGACTATGTAGGTTACCTAGCGGGCACTTGGATTATCTAGGTTAGCTAACAGGAACTTGGAATATCTAGGTTACCTAGCGGGCACTTGGACTATGGAGGTTACCTTGCGGGCACTTGTACTATCTAGGTTACCTAACGGGAACTTGGACTATGTAGGTTAACTAGCGTACACTTGGACGATCTAGGTTAACTAGCGGGCACTTGGAATATCTAGGTTAACTAGCGGGCCCTTGGACTATGTAGGTTAACTAGCGGACACTTGGACAATCTAGGTTACCTAGCGGGCACTTGATCTATGTACATACCTTGCGGGCACTTGGACTATCTAGGTTAACTAGCGGGCACTTGCACAAAGCAGGTTCCCTAGCGTGCACTTTTACTATGTAGGTTCCCTAGCGGGCACTTGGACTATATAGGTTCCCTACGGGCACTTGGACTATCTAGGTTCCCTAACGGGCACTTGGACTATGTAGGTTTCTCTGCGGGCACTTGGACTATGTAGGTTCCCTATCAGGCACTTGGACTATGTAGGTTAACTATCGGGCACTTGGACTATCTAGGTTAACCAGCGGGCACATGGACTATCTAGGTTAATTAGCGGGCACTTGTACAATGCAGGTTCCCTAGCGGGCATTTTGAGTATGTAGGTTCCCTAGCGGGCACTTGGATTATATAGGTTCCCTACGGGCACTTGGACTATCTAGGTTCCCTAACGGGCACTTGGAATATGTAGGTTCCCTATCGGGCAATTGGACTATGTAGGTTCCTCAGCGGGCACTTGGACTATGTAGATTCCCTATCGGGCATTGGACTATGTAGGTTAACTAGCAGGACCTTGGACTATCTAGGTTACCTAGCGGGCACTTGGACTATGTAGGTTAATTAGCGGACACTTGGACAATCTAGGTTACCTAGCAGGCACTTGGACTATGTACGTCCCCTAGCGGGCACTTGGACGGTCTAGATTAACTAGAGGGCCCTTGGACTATGTAGGTTAACTAGTGGGCACTTGGATTATCTAGGTTAACTAGCGGGCACTTAGACTATCTAGGTTAACTAGCGGGCACTTGGAATATCTAGATTAACTAGCGGGCCCTTATACTTTCTAGGTTTACTAGCGGGCACTTGGACTATCTAGGTTAACTAGCGGGCACTTGGAGTATGTAGTTTCCCTAGCGGGCATTTGGATTATTTAGGTTATCTAGTGGGCACTTGGACTATGTAGGTTACCTAGCGGGTACTTTGACTATGTAGGTTACCAGCGGGCACTTGGACTATCTAGGTTAACGAACGTGCACTTGGACTATGTAGGTAACCTAGCGGGCACTTGGACTGTCTAGGTTACCTAGCGGGCACTTAGCCTATCTAGGTTAACCAAAGGGCACTTGGCTATGTAGGTTAACTAGCGGACACTTCGACTATCTAGGTTAGCTAACGGGCAATTGGACTATCTAGGTTACCTAGCGAGCACTTGGACTAGGTAGGTTCCCTAGCGAGCACTTGGACTATGTAGGTTCCCTATCGGGAACTTGGACTGTCTAGGTTAACTAGCGGGCAATTGGACTGTCTAGGTTAGCTAGTGGGCACTTGGACTATGTAGTTTACCTAGCTGGCACTTGGACTATGTAGGTTAACTAGCGGGCACTTGGACTGTAAAGGTTACTTAGCGGGCACTTGGACTATGTACGTTCCCTAGCGGGCACTTGGGCTATCTACGTTACTTAGCGGGCTTGGATTATCTAGGTTAACGAACGGGCACTTGGACTATGTAGGTAACCTAATGGTCACTTGGACTGTCTAGGTAACCTAGCGGGGACTTGGACTATCTAGGTTAACTAGCGGGCCCTTGGACTATGTAGGTTAACTAGCAGGCCTTTGGACTATGTAAGTTAACTAGAGGGCACTTTGATGGTCCTGGTTAACTAGCGGGCACTTGGACTCTCTAGGTTAACTAGCGGGCACTTGGACTATCTAGGTTAACTAGCGGGCACTTGGACTATGTAGGTTCCCCAGCGGGCATTTGGACTATATAGGTTACCTAGCGGGCACTAGGACTATCTAGGTTAACTAGCAGGCACTTGGATTATCTAGGTTAACTAATGGGGACTTGGACTATGTATGTTCCAGAGAGGGCAATTGGACTATGTAGGTTCCCTAGAGGGCACTTGGACTATGTAGGTTCCCTAAAGGGCACTTGGACTATCTAGGTTACCTAGAGGGCACTTGGACTATGTAGGTTAACTAGCGGACAATTGGCCAATCTAGGTTAACTAGCGGGTACTTGGACTATGTAGGTTAACTAGCGGGCACTTGGATTATCTAGGTTACCTAGCAGGCACTTGAACTATCTATGTTAACTAGCGGGTACTTGGACTATGTAGGTTAACAAGGGGACACTTGCACTATATAGGTTACCTAGCGGCACTTGGACTATCTAGGCTAACTAGCGGGCACTTGGACTATCTGGGTTAACTAGCGTGCACTTGGAATATGTAGGTTCCTTAGCGGGCACTTGGACTATCTAGTTTACCTAGCGGGCACTTGGACTATGTAGGTTAACTAGCGGGCCCTTGGACTATCTAGGTTACATAGCTGGAACTTGGACTATATAGGTTACCTGGCGGGCACTTGGACTATGTAGGTTAACCAAAGACACTTGCACGATCTATGTTAAATAGTGGGCCCTTGGACTATGTAGGTTAACGAACGGGCATTTGGACTATGTAGGTTACCTAGGAGGCACTTGGACTGTCTAGGTTACCTAGCGGGCACTTGGACTATCTAGGTTAACGAACGGGCACTTGGACTATCTAGGTTAACTAGCGGGCACTTAGACTATGTAGGTTACCTAGCGGGCACATGCACTATCTAGGTTACCTAGCGGGCACTTGGACTATGTAGGTTAATTAGTGGGCATTTGGACTATGTAGGTAACCTAGCGGTCACTTGGACAGACTAGGTTACCTAGCGGGCAGTTGGACTTCTAGGTTAACGAATGGGCACTTAGACTATGTATGTTGCATAGCGGGCAATTGGATTATCTAGGTTAGGTAACGGGCACTTGGACTATCTAGGTTACCTAGCGGGAACTTGGACTATGTAGGTTACCTAGCGGGCACTTGGACTATCTAGGTTACCTAACGGGCACTTGGACTATCTTGGTTTCTTAGCGGGCACTTCGACTATATAGGTTACCTAGCGGGCCCTTGGACTATGTAGGTTACCTAGCAGGCACTTGGACTATCTAGGTTAACGAAATGGCATTTGGACTATGTAGGTTACCTAGCGGGCACTTGGATTATCTAGGTTAGCTAACAGGAACTTGGAATATCTAGGTTACCTAGCGGGCACTTGGACTATGGAGGTTACCTTGCGGGCACTTGTACTATCTAGGTTACCTAACGGGAACTTGGACTATGTAGGTTAACTAGCGTACACTTGGACGATCTAGGTTAACTAGCGGGCACTTGGAATATCTAGGTTAACTAGCGGGCCCTTGGACTATGTAGGTTAACTAGCGGACACTTGGACAATCTAGGTTACCTAGCGGGCACTTGATCTATGTACATACCTTGCGGGCACTTGGACTATCTAGGTTAACTAGCGGGCACTTGCACAAAGCAGGTTCCCAAGCGTGCACTTTTACTATGTAGGTTCCCTAGCGGGCACTTGGACTATATAGGTTCCCTACGGGCACTTGGACTATCTAGGTTCCCTAACGGGCACTTGGACTATGTAGGTTTCTCTGCGGGCACTTGGACTATGTAGGTTCCCTATCAGGCACTTGGACTATGTAGGTTAACTATCGGGCACTTGGACTATCTAGGTTAACCAGCGGGCACATGGACTATCTAGGTTAATTAGCGGGCATTTGTACAATGCAGGTTCCCTAGCGGGCATTTTGACTATGTAGGTTCCCTAGCGGGCACTTGGATTATATAGGTTCCCTACGGGCACTTGGACTATCTAGGTTCCCTAACGGGCACTTGGAATATGTAGGTTCCCTATCGGGCAATTGGACTATGTAGGTTCCTCAGCGGGCACTTGGACTATGTAGGTTCCCTATCGGGCATTGGACTATGTAGGTTAACTAGCAGGACCTTGGACTATCTAGGTTACCTAGCGGGCACTTGGACTATGTAGGTTAATTAGCGGACACTTGGACAATCTAGGTTACCTAGCAGGCACTTGGACTATGTACGTCCCCTAGCGGGCACTTGGACGGTCTAGATTAACTAGAGGGCCCTTGGACTATGTAGGTTAACTAGTGGGCACTTGGATTATCTAGGTTAACTAGCGGGCACTTAGACTACCTAGGTTAACTAGCGGGCACTTGGAATATCTAGATTAACTAGCGGGCCCTTATACTTTCTAGGTTTACTAGCGGGCACTTGGACTATCTAGGTTAACTAGCGGGCACTTGGAGTATGTAGTTTCCCTAGCGGGCATTTGGATTATTTAGGTTATCTAGTGGGCACTTGGACTATGTAGGTTACCTAGCGGGTACTTTGACTATGTAGGTTACCAGCGGGCACTTGGACTATCTAGGTTAACGAACGTGCACTTGGACTATGTAGGTAACCTAGCGGGCACTTGGACTGTCTAGGTTACCTAGCGGGCACTTAGCCTATCTAGGTTAACCAAAGGGCACTTGGCTATGTAGGTTAACTAGCGGACACTTCGACTATCTAGGTTAGCTAACGGGCAATTGGACTATCTAGGTTACCTAGCGAGCACTTGGACTAGGTAGGTTCCCTAGCGAGCACTTGGACTATGTAGGTTCCCTATCGGGAACTTGGACTGTCTAGGTTAACTAGCGGGCAATTGGACTGTCTAGGTTAGCTAGTGGGCACTTGGACTATGTAGTTTACCTAGCAGGCACTTGGACTATGTAGGTTAACTAGCGGGCACTTGGACTGTAAAGGTTACTTAGCGGGCACTTGGACTATGTACGTTCCCTAGCGGGCACTTGGGCTATCTACGTTACTTAGCGGGCTTGGATTATCTAGGTTAACGAACGGGCACTTGGACTATGTAGGTAACCTAATGGTCACTTGGACTGTCTAGGTAACCTAGCGGGGACTTGGACTATCTAGGTTAACTAGCGGGCCCTTGGACTATGTAGGTTAACTAGCAGGCCTTTGGACTATGTAAGTTAACTAGAGGGCACTGTGATGGTCCTGGTTAACTAGCGGGCACTTGGACTATCTAGGTTAACTAGCGGGCACTTGGACTATTCAGGTTCCCCAGCGGGCATTTGGACTATATAGGTTACCTTGCGGGCACTTGAACTATGTAGGTTACCTAGCGGGCACTAGGACTATCTAGGTTAACTAGCAGGCACTTGGATTATCTAGGTTAACTAATGGGGACTTGGACTATGTATGTTCCAGAGAGGGCCATTGGACTATGTAGGTTCCCTAGAGGGCACTTGGACTATGTAGGTTCCCTAAAGGGCACTTGGACTATCTAGGTTACCTAGAGGGCACTTGGACTATGTAGGTTAACTAGCGGACAATTGGCCAATCTAGGTTAACTAGCGGGTACTTGGACTATCTAGGTTAACTAGCGGGCACTTGGATTATCTAGGTTACCTAGCAGGCACTTGAACTATCTATGTTAACTAGCGGGTACTTGGACTATGTAGGTTAACAAGGGGACACTTGCACTATATAGGTTACCTAGCGGCACTTGGAC
Organism: Tenrec ecaudatus; assembly: GCF_050624435.1. Taxonomy (NCBI): domain Eukaryota; kingdom Metazoa; phylum Chordata; class Mammalia; order Afrosoricida; family Tenrecidae; genus Tenrec; species Tenrec ecaudatus. Next base: position 111,325,552 of record NC_134534.1, read on the forward strand.
TATCTAGGCTAACTAGCGGGCACTTGGACTATCTGGGTTAACTAGCGTGCACTTGGAATATGTAGGTTCCTTAGCGGGCACTTGGACTATCTAGTTTACCTAGCGGGCACTTGGACTATGTAGGTTAACTAGCGGGCCCTTGGACTATCTAGGTTACATAGCTGGAACTTGGACTATATAGGTTACCTGGCGGGCACTTGGACTATGTAGGTTAACCAAAGACACTTGCACGATCTATGTTAAATAGTGGGCCCTTGGACTATGTAGGTTAACGAACGGGCATTTGGACTATGTAGGTTACCTAGGAGGCACTTGGACTGTCTAGGTTACCTAGCGGGCACTTGGACTATATAGGTTAACGAACGGGCACTTGGACTATCTAGGTTACCTAGCGGACACTTGGACTATGTAGGTTAATTAGTGGGCATTTGGACTATGTAGGTAACCTAGCGGTCACTTGGACAGACTAGGTTACCTAGCGGGCAGTTGGACTTCTAGGTTAACGAATGGGCACTTAGACTATGTATGTTGCATAGCGGGCAATTGGATTATCTAGGTTAGGTAACGGGCACTTGGACTATCTAGGTTACCTAGCGGGAACTTGGACTATGTAGGTTACCTAGCGGGCACTTGGACTATCTAGGTTACCTAACGGGCACTTGGACTATCTTGGTTTCTTAGCGGGCACTTCGACTATATAGGTTACCTAGCGGGCCCTTGGACTATGTAGGTTACCTAGCAGGCACTTGGACTATCTAGGTTAACGAAATGGCATTTGGACTATGTAGGTTACCTAGCGGGCACTTGGATTATCTAGGTTAGCTAACAGGAACTTGGAATATCTAGGTTACCTAGCGGGCACTTGGACTATGGAGGTTACCTTGCGGGCACTTGTACTATCTAGGTTACCTAACGGGAACTTGGACTATGTAGGTTAACTAGCGTACACTTGGACGATCTAGGTTAACTAGCGGGCACTTGGAATATCTAGGTTAACTAGCGGGCCCTTGGACTATGTAGGTTAACTAGCGGACACTTGGACAATCTAGGTTACCTAGCGGGCACTTGATCTATGTACATACCTTGCGGGCACTTGGACTATCTAGGTTAACTAGCGGGCACTTGCACAAAGCAGGTTCCCAAGCGTGCACTTTTACTATGTAGGTTCCCTAGCGGGCACTTGGACTATATAGGTTCCCTACGGGCACTTGGACTATCTAGGTTCCCTAACGGGCACTTGGACTATGTAGGTTTCTCTGCGGGCACTTGGACTATGTAGGTTCCCTATCAGGCACTTGGACTATGTAGGTTAACTATCGGGTACTTGGACTATCTAGGTTAACCAGCAGGCACGTGGACTATCTAGGTTAATAGCGGGCACTTGTACAATGCAGGTTCCCTAGCGGGCATTTTGACTATGTAGGTTCCCTAGCGGGCACTTGGATTATATAGGTTCCCTACGGGCACTTGGACTATCTAGGTTCCCTAACGGGCACTTGGAATATGTAGGTTCCCTATCGGGCAATTGGACTATGTAGGTTCCTCAGCGGGCACTTGGACTATGTAGGTTCCCTATCGGGCATTGGACTATGTAGGTTAACTAGCAGGACCTTGGACTATCTAGGTTACCTAGCGGGCACTTGGACTATGTAGGTTAACTAGCGGACACTTGGACAATCTAGGTTACCTAGCAGGCACTTGGACTATGTACGTCCCCTAGCGGGCACTTGGACGGTCTAGATTAACTAGAGGGCCCTTGGACTATGTAGGTTAACTAGTGGGCACTTGGATTATCTAGGTTAACTAGCGGGCACTTAGACTATCTAGGTTAACTAGCGGGCACTTGGAATATCTAGATTAACTAGCGGGGCCTTATACTTTCTAGGTTTACTAGCGGGCACTTGGACTATCTAGGTTAACTAGCGGGCACTTGGAGTATGTAGTTTCCCTAGCGGGCATTTGGATTATTTAGGTTATCTAGTGGGCACTTGGACTATGTAGGTTACCTAGCGGGCACTTTGACTATGTAGGTTACCAGCGGGCACTTGGACTATCTAGGTTAACGAACGTGCACTTGGACTATGTAGGTAACCTAGCGGGCACTTGGACTGTCTAGGTTACCTAGCGGGCACTTAGCCTATCTAGGTTAACCAAAGGGCACTTGGCTATGTAGGTTAACTAGCGGACACTTCGACTATCTAGGTTAGCTAACGGGCAATTGGACTATCTAGGTTACCTAGCGAGCACTTGGACTAGGTAGGTTCCCTAGCGAGCACTTGGACTATGTAGGTTCCCTATCGGGAACTTGGACTGTCTAGGTTAACTAGCGGGCAATTGGACTGTCTAGGTTAGCTAGTGGGCACTTGGACTATGTAGTTTACCTAGCAGGCACTTGGACTATGTAGGTTAACTAGCGGGCACTTGGACTGTAAAGGTTACTTAGCGGGCACTTGGACTATGTACGTTCCCTAGCGGGCACTTGGGCTATCTACGTTACTTAGCGGGCTTGGATTATCTAGGTTAACGAACGGGCACTTGGACTATGTAGGTAACCTAATGGTCACTTGGACTGTCTAGGTAACCTAGCGGGGACTTGGACTATCTAGGTTAACTAGCGGGCCCTTGGACTATGTAGGTTAACTAGCAGGCCTTTGGACTATGTAAGTTAACTAGAGGGCACTTTGATGGTCCTGGTTAACTAGCGGGCACTTGGACTATCTAGGTTAACTAGCGGGCACTTGGACTATCTAGGTTAACTAGCGGGCACTTGGACTATGTAGGTTCCCCAGCGGGCATTTGGACTATATAGGTTACCTTGCGGGCACTTGAACTATGTAGGTTACCTAGCGGGCACTAGGACTATCTAGGTTAACTAGCAGGCACTTGGATTATCTAGGTTAACTAATGGGGACTTGGACTATGTATGTTCCAGAGAGGGCAATTGGACTATGTAGGTTCCCTAGAGGGCACTTGGACTATGTAGGTTCCCTAAAGGGCACTTGGACTATCTAGGTTACCTAGAGGGCACTTGGACTATGTAGGTTAACTAGCGGACAATTGGCCAATCTAGGTTCACTAGCGGGTACTTGGACTATCTAGGTTAACTAGCGGGCACTTGGATTATCTAGGTTACCTAACGGACACTTGGACTATGTAGGTACCCTAGCTGGCATTTGGACTATATAGATAACCTAGCGGGCACTTAGACTATGTAGGTTACCTAGCTGGCACTTGAACTATCTACGTTACCTAGCGGTTTCTTGGAGTATGTAGGTTGCCTAGCAGGCTGTTGGACTATCTAGGTTACCAAGAGGGCACTTGGACTATCTAGGTTAACTAACGGGCACTTGGAATATGTACGTTCCCTAGCGGGCCCTTGGCCTATGTAAGTTCCCTAGCGGGCACTTGGACTATGTGGGTTTCCTGGCGTGCATTTGGATTATCTAGGTTACTTAACGGGCACTTGGACTATGTAGGTTCCCTAGCGGGCAATTGGATTATGTAAGTTCCCTATCGGACACGTGGACTATGTAGGTTAACTAGAGGGCATTTGGACTATGTAGGTTACCTAGCGGGCACTTGGACTATGTAGGTTCCCTATCGGACACTTGGAAAATGTAGGTTAACTAGGGGGCACTAGGACTATGTAGGTTACCTAGAGGGCCCTTAGACTATCTAGGTTACCTAGCGGGCATTTGGACTATATAGATTACCTAGTGGGCACTTAGACGTTGTAGGTTACCTAGCGGGCACTAGGACTATCTAGGTTACCTAGCAGGCACTTGAACTATCTATGTTACCTAGCGGGTACTTGGAGTATGTAGGTTACCTACCGGGCTGTTGGAGTATCTAGGTTACCTTGCGGGCATTTGGACTATCTAGGTTACCTAGCGGGCACTTGGACTATGTAGGTTACCTAGCAGGCACTTGGACTATCTAGGTTAACGAAATGGCATTTGGACTATGTAGGTTACCTAGCGGGCACTTGGATTATCTAGGTTAGCTAACAGGAACTTGGAATATCTAGGTTACCTAGCGGGCACTTGGACTATGGAGGTTACCTTGCGGGCACTTGTACTATCTAGGTTACCTAACGGGAACTTGGACTATGTAGGTTAACTAGCGTACACTTGGACGATCTAGGTTAACTAGCGGGCACTTGGAATATCTAGGTTAACTAGCGGGCCCTTGGACTATGTAGGTTAACTAGCGGACACTTGGACAATCTAGGTTACCTAGCGGGCACTTGATCTATGTACATACCTTGCGGGCACTTGGACTATCTAGGTTAACTAGCGGGCACTTGCACAAAGCAGGTTCCCTAGCGTGCACTTTTACTATGTAGGTTCCCTAGCGGGCACTTGGACTATATAGGTTCCCTATGGGCACTTGGACTATCTAGGTTCCCTAACGGGCACTTGGACTATGTAGGTTTCTCTGCGGGCACTTGGACTATGTAGGTTCCCTATCAGGCACTTGGACTGTGTAGGTTAACTATCGGGTACTTGGACTATCTAGGTTAACCAGCAGGCACGTGGACTATCTAGGTTAATTAGCGGGCACATGTACAATGCAGGTTCCCTAGCGGGCATTTTGACTATGTAGGTTCCCTAGCGGGCACTTGGATTATATAGGTTCCCTACGGGCACTTGGACTATCTAGGTTCCCTAACGGGCACTTGGAATATGTAGGTTCCCTATCGGGCAATTGGACTATGTAGGTTCCTCAGCGGGCACTTGGACTATGTAGGTTCCCTATCGGGCATTGAACTATGTAGGTTAACTAGCAGGACCTTGGACTCTCTAGGTTACCTAGCAGGCACTTGGACTATGTAGGTTAACTAGCGGACACTTGGACAATCTAGGTTACCTAGCAGGCACTTGGACTATGTACGTCCCCTAGCGGGCACTTGGACTGTCTAGATTAACTAGAGGGCCCTTGGACTATGTAGGTTAACTAGTGGGCACTTGGATTATCTAGGTTAACTAGCGGGCACTTAGACTATCTAGGTTAACTAGCGGGCACTTGGACTATCTAGGTTAACTAGCGGGCACTTGGAATATCTAGATTAACTAGCGGGCCCTTATACTTTCTAGGTTTACTAGCGGGCACTTGGACTATCTAGGTTAACTAGCGGGCACTTGGAGTATGTAGTTTCCCTAGCGGGCATTTGGATTATTTAGGTTATCTAGTGGGCACTTGGACTATGTAGGTTACCTAGCGGGCACTTTGACTATGTAGGTTACCAGCGGGCATTTGGACTATCTAGGTTAACGAACGTGCACTTGGACTATGTAGGTAACCTAGCGGGCACTTGGACTGTCTAGGTTACCTAGCGGGCACTTAGCCTATCTAGGTTAACCAAAGGGCACTTGGACTATGTAGGTTAACTAGCGGACACTTCGACTATCTAGGTTAGCTAACGGGCAATTGGACTATCTAGGTTACCTAGCGAGCACTTGGACTATGTAGGTTCCCTAGCGAGCACTTGGACTATGTAGGTTCCCTATCGGGAACTTGGACTGTCTAGGTTAACTAGCGGGCTATTGGACTTTCTAGGTTAGCTAGTGGGCACTTGGACTATGTAGTTTACCTAGCAGGCACTTGGACTATGTAGGTTAACTAGCGGGCACTTGGACTGTAAGGTTACTTAGCGGGCACTTGGACTATGTACGTTCCCTAGCGGGCACTTGGGCTATCTACGTTACTTAGCGGGCTTGGATTATCTAGGTTAACGAACGGGCACTTGGACTATGTAGGTAACCTAATGGTCACTTGGACTGTCTAGGTAACCTAGCGGGGACTTGGACTATCTAGGTTAACTAGCGGGCCCTTGGACTATGTAGGTTAACTAGCAGGCCTTTGGACTATGTAAGTTAACTAGAGGGCACTTTGATGGTCCTGGTTAACTACGGGCACTTGGACTATCTAGGTTAACTAGCGGGCACTTGGACAATGTAGGTTCCCTAGCGGGCATTTGGACTATATAGGTTACCTTGCGGGCACTTGAACTATGTAGGTTACCTAGTGGGCACTTGGACTATCTAGGTTAACTAGCAGGCACTTGGATTATCTAGGTTAACTAATGGGGACTTGGACTATGTATGTTCCAGAGCGGGCAATTGGACTATGTAGGTTCCCTAAAGGGCACTTGGACTATCTAGGTTACCTAGAGGGCACTTGGACTATGTAGGTTAACTAGCGGACAATTGGCCAATCTAGGTTAACTAGCGGGTACTTGGACTATCTAGGTTAACTAGCGGGCACTTGGATTATCTAGGTTACCTAGCGGACACTTGGACTATGTAGGTTCCCTAGCTGGCATTTGGACTATATAGATAACCTAGCGGGCACTTAGACTATGTAGGTTACCTAGCTTGCACTTGAACTATCTACGTTACCTAGCGGTTTCTTGGAGTATGTAGGTTACCTAGCGGGCTGTTGGACTATCTAGGTTACCAAGAGGGCACTTGGACTATCTAGGTTAACTAACGGGCACTTGGAATATGTACGTTCCCTAGCGGGCCCTTGGCCTATGTAAGTTCCCTAGCGGGCACTTGGACTATGTGGGTTTCCTGGAGTGCATTTGGATTATCTAGGTTACTTAACGGGCACTTGGACTATGTAGGTTCCCTAGCGGGCAATTGGATTATGTAAGTTCCCTATCGGGCACGTGGACTATATAGGTTAACTAGAGGGCGTTTGGACTATGTAGGTTACAAAGCGGGCACTTGGACTATGTAGGTTCCCTATCGGGCACTTGGAAAATGTAGGTTAACTAGGGGGCACTAGGACTATGTAGGTTACCTAGAGGGCCCTTAGACTATCTAGGTTACCTAGCGGGCATTTGGACTATGTAGGCTCTCTAGCGGTCATTTGGACTATATAGATTACCTAGTGGGCACTTAGACTTTGTAGGTTGCCTAGCGGGCACTAGGACAATCTAGGTTATCTAGCAGGCACTTGAACTATCTATGTTAACTAGCGGGTACTTGGACTATGTAGGTTAACAAGGGGACACTTGCACTATATAGGTTACCTAGCGGCACTTGGACTATCTAGGCTAACTAGCGGGCACTTGGACTATCTGGGTTAACTAGCGTGCACTTGGAATATGTAGGTTCCTTAGCGGGCACTTGGACTATCTAGTTTACCTAGCGGGCACTTGGACTATGTAGGTTAACTAGCGGGCCCTTGGACTATCTAGGTTACATAGCTGGAACTTGGACTATATAGGTTACCTGGCGGGCACTTGGACTATGTAGGTTAACCAAAGACACTTGCACGATCTATGTTAAATAGTGGGCCCTTGGACTATGTAGGTTAACGAACGGGCATTTGGACTATGTAGGTTACCTAGGAGGCACTTGGACTGTCTAGGTTACCTAGCGGGCACTTGGACTATATAGGTTAACGAACGGGCACTTGGACTATCTAGGTTAACTAGCGGGCACTTAGACTATGTAGGTTACCTAGCGGGCACATGCACTATCTAGGTTACCTAGCGGGCACTTGGACTATGTAGGTTAATTAGTGGGCATTTGGACTATGTAGGTAACCTAGCGGTCACTTGGACAGACTAGGTTACCTAGCGGGCAGTTGGACTTCTAGGTTAACGAATGGGCACTTAGACTATGTATGTTGCATAGCGGGCAATTGGATTATCTAGGTTAGGTAACGGGCACTTGGACTATCTAGGTTACCTAGCGGGAACTTGGACTATGTAGGTTACCTAGCGGGCACTTGGACTATCTAGGTTACCTAACGGGCACTTGGACTATCTTGGTTTCTTAGCGGGCACTTCGACTATATAGGTTACCTAGCGGGCCCTTGGACTATGTAGGTTACCTAGCAGGCACTTGGACTATCTAGGTTAACGAAATGGCATTTGGACTATGTAGGTTACCTAGCGGGCACTTGGATTATCTAGGTTAGCTAACAGGAACTTGGAATATCTAGGTTACCTAGCGGGCACTTGGACTATGGAGGTTACCTTGCGGGCACTTGTACTATCTAGGTTACCTAACGGGAACTTGGACTATGTAGGTTAACTAGCGTACACTTGGACGATCTAGGTTAACTAGCGGGCACTTGGACTATCTAGGTTCCCTAACGGGCACTTGGACTATGTAGGTTTCTCTGCGGGCACTTGGACTATGTAGGTTCCCTATCAGGCACTTGGACTATGTAGGTTAACTATCGGGCACTTGGACTATCTAGGTTAACCAGCGGGCACATGGACTATCTAGGTTAATTAGCGGGCACTTGTACAATGCAGGTTCCCTAGCGGGCATTTTGACTATGTAGGTTCCCTAGCAGGCACTTGGATTATATAGGTTCCCTACGGGCACTTGGACTATCTAGGTTCCCTATCGGGCACTTGGAATATGTAGGTTCCCTATCGGGCAATTGGACTATGTAGGTTCCTCAGCGGGCACTTGGACTATGTAGGTTCCCTATCGGGCATTGGACTATGTAGGTTAACTAGCAGGACCTTGGACTATCTAGGTTACCTAGCGGGCACTTGGACTATGTAGGTTAATTAGCGGACACTTGGACAATCTAGGTTACCTAGCAGGCACTTGGACTATGTACGTCCCCTAGCGGGCACTTGGACGGTCTAGATTAACTAGAGGGCCCTTGGACTATGTAGGTTAACTAGTGGGCACTTGGATTATCTAGGTTAACTAGCGGGCACTTAGACTACCTAGGTTAACTAGCGGGCACTTGGAATATCTAGATTAACTAGCGGGCCCTTATACTTTCTAGGTTTACTAGCGGGCACTTGGACTATCTAGGTTAACTAGCGGGCACTTGGAGTATGTAGTTTCCCTAGCGGGCATTTGGATTATTTAGGTTATCTAGTGGGCACTTGGACTATGTAGGTTACCTAGCGGGTACTTTGACTATGTAGGTTACCAGCGGGCACTTGGACTATCTAGGTTAACGAACGTGCACTTGGACTATGTAGGTAACCTAGCGGGCACTTGGACTGTCTAGGTTACCTAGCGGGCACTTAGCCTATCTAGGTTAACCAAAGGGCACTTGGCTATGTAGGTTAACTAGCGGACACTTCGACTATCTAGGTTAGCTAACGGGCAATTGGACTATCTAGGTTACCTAGCGAGCACTTGGACTAGGTAGGTTCCCTAGCGAGCATTTGGACTATGTAGGTTCCCTATCGGGAACTTGGACTGTCTAGGTTAACTAGCGGGCAATTGGACTGTCTAGGTTAGCTAGTGGGCACTTGGACTATGTAGTTTACCTAGCAGGCACTTGGACTATGTAGGTTAACTAGCGGGCACTTGGACTGTAAAGGTTACTTAGCGGGCACTTGGACTATGTACGTTCCCTAGCGGGCACTTGGGCTATCTACGTTACTTAGCGGGCTTGGATTATCTAGGTTAACGAACGGGCACTTGGACTATGTAGGTAACCTAATGGTCACTTGGACTGTCTAGGTAACCTAGCGGGGACTTGGACTATCTAGGTTAACTAGCGGGCCCTTGGACTATGTAGGTTAACTAGCAGGCCTTTGGACTATGTAAGTTAACTAGAGGGCACTTTGATGGTCCTGGTTAACTAGCGGGCACTTGGACTATCTAGGTTAACTAGCGGGCACTTGGACTATCTAGGTTAACTAGCGGGCACTTGGACTATTCAGGTTCCCCAGCGGGCATTTGGACTATATAGGTTACCTTGCGGGCACTTGAACTATGTAGGTTACCTAGCGGGCACTAGGACTATCTAGGTTAACTAGCAGGCACTTGGATTATCTAGGTTAACTAATGGGGACTTGGACTATGTATGTTCCAGAGAGGGCCATTGGACTATGTAGGTTCCCTAGAGGGCACTTGGACTATGTAGGTTCCCTAAAGGGCACTTGGACTATCTAGGTTACCTAGAGGGCACTTGGACTATGTAGGTTAACTAGCGGACAATTGGCCAATCTAGGTTAACTAGCGGGTACTTGGACTATCTAGGTTAACTAGCGGGCACTTGGATTATCTAGGTTACCTAGCAGGCACTTGAACTATCTATGTTAACTAGCGGGTACTTGGACTATGTAGGTTAACAAGGGGACACTTGCACTATATAGGTTACCTAGCGGCACTTGGACTATCTAGGCTAACTAGCGGGCACTTGGACTATCTGGGTTAACTAGCGTGCACTTGGAATATGTAGGTTCCTTAGCGGGCACTTGGACTATCTAGTTTACCTAGCGGGCACTTGGACTATGTAGGTTAACTAGCGGGCCCTTGGACTATCTAGGTTACATAGCTGGAACTTGGACTATATAGGTTACCTGGCGGGCACTTGGACTATGTAGGTTAACCAAAGACACTTGCACGATCTATGTTAAATAGTGGGCCCTTGGACTATGTAGGTTAACGAACGGGCATTTGGACTATGTAGGTTACCTAGGAGGCACTTGGACTGTCTAGGTTACCTAGCGGGCACTTGGACTATATAGGTTAACGAACGGGCACTTGGACTATCTAGGTTACCTAGCGGACACTTGGACTATGTAGGTTAATTAGTGGGCATTTGGACTATGTAGGTAACCTAGCGGTCACTTGGACAGACTAGGTTACCTAGCGGGCAGTTGGACTTCTAGGTTAACGAATGGGCACTTAGACTATGTATGTTGCATAGCGGGCAATTGGATTATCTAGGTTAGGTAACGGGCACTTGGACTATCTAGGTTACCTAGCGGGAACTTGGACTATGTAGGTTACCTAGCGGGCAATTGGATTATGTAAGTTCCCTATCGGGCACGTGGACTATATAGGTTAACTAGAGGGCGTTTGGACTATGTAGGTTACATAGCGGGCACTTGGACTATGTAGGTTCCCTATCGGGCACTTGGAAAATGTAGGTTAACTAGGGGGCAGTAGGACTATGTAGGTTACCTAGAGGGCCCTTAGACTATCTAGGTTACCTAGCGGGCATTTGGACTATGTAGGCTCTCTAGCGCTCATTTGGACTATATAGATTACCTAGTGGGCACTTAGACTTTGTAGGTTGCCTAGCGGGCACTAGGACAATCTAGGTTATCTAGCAGGCACTTGAACTATCTATGTTAACTAGCGGGTACTTGGACTATGTAGGTTAACAAGGGGACACTTGCACTATGTAGGTTACCTAGCGGCACTTGGACTATCTAGGCTAACTAGCGGGCACTTGGACTATCTGGGTTAACTAGCGTGCACTTGGAATATGTAGGTTCCTTAGCGGGCACTTGGACTATCTAGTTTACCTAGCGGGCACTTGGACTATGTAGGTTAACTAGCGGGCCCTTGGACTATCTAGGTTACATAGCTGGAACTTGGACTATATAGGTTACCTGGCGGGCACTTGGACTATGTAGGTTAACCAAAGACACTTGCACGATCTATGTTAAATAGTGGGCCCTTGGACTATGTAGGTTAACGAACGGGCATTTGGACTATGTAGGTTACCTAGGAGGCACTTGGACTGTCTAGGTTACCTAGCGGGCACTTGGACTATATAGGTTAACGAACGGGCACTTGGACTATCTAGGTTAACTAGCGGGCACTTAGACTATGTAGGTTACCTAGCGGGCACATGCACTATCTAGGTTACCTAGCGGGCACTTGGACTATGTAGGTTAATTAGTGGGCATTTGGACTATGTAGGTAACCTAGCGGTCACTTGGACAGACTAGGTTACCTAGCGGGCAGTTGGACTTCTAGGTTAACGAATGGGCACTTAGACTATGTATGTTGCATAGCGGGCAATTGGATTATCTAGGTTAGGTAACGGGCACTTGGACTATCTAGGTTACCTAGCGGGAACTTGGACTATGTAGGTTACCTAGCGGGCACTTGGACTATCTAGGTTACCTAACGGGCACTTGGACTATCTTGGTTTCTTAGCGGGCACTTCGACTATATAGGTTACCTAGCGGGCCCTTGGACTATGTAGGTTACCTAGCAGGCACTTGGACTATCTAGGTTAACGAAATGGCATTTGGACTATGTAGGTTACCTAGCGGGCACTTGGATTATCTAGGTTAGCTAACAGGAACTTGGAATATCTAGGTTACCTAGCGGGCACTTGGACTATGGAGGTTACCTTGCGGGCACTTGTACTATCTAGGTTACCTAACGGGAACTTGGACTATGTAGGTTAACTAGCGTACACTTGGACGATCTAGGTTAACTAGCGGGCACTTGGACTATCTAGGTTCCCTAACGGGCACTTGGACTATGTAGGTTTCTCTGCGGGCACTTGGACTATGTAGGTTCCCTATCAGGCACTTGGACTATGTAGGTTAACTATCGGGCACTTGGACTATCTAGGTTAACCAGCGGGCACATGGACTATCTAGGTTAATTAGCGGGCACTTGTACAATGCAGGTTCCCTAGCGGGCATTTTGACTATGTAGGTTCCCTAGCAGGCACTTGGATTATATAGGTTCCCTACGGGCACTTGGACTATCTAGGTTCCCTATCGGGCACTTGGAATATGTAGGTTCCCTATCGGGCAATTGGACTATGTAGGTTCCTCAGCGGGCACTTGGACTATGTAGGTTCCCTATCGGGCATTGGACTATGTAGGTTAACTAGCAGGACCTTGGACTATCTAGGTTACCTAGCGGGCACTTGGACTATGTAGGTTAATTAGCGGACACTTGGACAATCTAGGTTACCTAGCAGGCACTTGGACTATGTACGTCCCCTAGCGGGCACTTGGACGGTCTAGATTAACTAGAGGGCCCTTGGACTATGTAGGTTAACTAGTGGGCACTTGGATTATCTAGGTTAACTAGCGGGCACTTAGACTACCTAGGTTAACTAGCGGGCACTTGGAATATCTAGATTAACTAGCGGGCCCTTATACTTTCTAGGTTTACTAGCGGGCACTTGGACTATCTAGGTTAACTAGCGGGCACTTGGAGTATGTAGTTTCCCTAGCGGGCATTTGGATTATTTAGGTTATCTAGTGGGCACTTGGACTATGTAGGTTACCTAGCGGGTACTTTGACTATGTAGGTTACCAGCGGGCACTTGGACTATCTAGGTTAACGAACGTGCACTTGGACTATGTAGGTAACCTAGCGGGCACTTGGACTGTCTAGGTTACCTAGCGGGCACTTAGCCTATCTAGGTTAACCAAAGGGCACTTGGCTATGTAGGTTAACTAGCGGACACTTCGACTATCTAGGTTAGCTAACGGGCAATTGGACTATCTAGGTTACCTAGCGAGCACTTGGACTAGGTAGGTTCCCTAGCGAGCATTTGGACTATGTAGGTTCCCTATCGGGAACTTGGACTGTCTAGGTTAACTAGCGGGCAATTGGACTGTCTAGGTTAGCTAGTGGGCACTTGGACTATGTAGTTTACCTAGCAGGCACTTGGACTATGTAGGTTAACTAGCGGGCACTTGGACTGTAAAGGTTACTTAGCGGGCACTTGGACTATGTACGTTCCCTAGCGGGCACTTGGGCTATCTACGTTACTTAGCGGGCTTGGATTATCTAGGTTAACGAACGGGCACTTGGACTATGTAGGTAACCTAATGGTCACTTGGACTGTCTAGGTAACCTAGCGGGGACTTGGACTATCTAGGTTAACTAGCGGGCCCTTGGACTATGTAGGTTAACTAGCAGGCCTTTGGACTATGTAAGTTAACTAGAGGGCACTTTGATGGTCCTGGTTAACTAGCGGGCACTTGGACTATCTAGGTTAACTAGCGGGCACTTGGACTATCTAGGTTAACTAGCGGGCACTTGGACTATTCAGGTTCCCCAGCGGGCATTTGGACTATATAGGTTACCTTGCGGGCACTTGAACTATGTAGGTTACCTAGCGGGCACTAGGACTATCTAGGTTAACTAGCAGGCACTTGGATTATCTAGGTTAACTAATGGGGACTTGGACTATGTATGTTCCAGAGAGGGCCATTGGACTATGTAGGTTCCCTAGAGGGCACTTGGACTATGTAGGTTCCCTAAAGGGCACTTGGACTATCTAGGTTACCTAGAGGGCACTTGGACTATGTAGGTTAACTAGCGGACAATTGGCCAATCTAGGTTAACTAGCGGGTACTTGGACTATCTAGGTTAACTAGCGGGCACTTGGATTATCTAGGTTACCTAGCAGGCACTTGAACTATCTATGTTAACTAGCGGGTACTTGGACTATGTAGGTTAACAAGGGGACACTTGCACTATATAGGTTACCTAGCGGCACTTGGACTATCTAGGCTAACTAGCGGGCACTTGGACTATCTGGGTTAACTAGCGTGCACTTGGAATATGTAGGTTCCTTAGCGGGCACTTGGACTATCTAGTTTACCTAGCGGGCACTTGGACTATGTAGGTTAACTAGCGGGCCCTTGGACTATCTAGGTTACATAGCTGGAACTTGGACTATATAGGTTACCTGGCGGGCACTTGGACTATGTAGGTTAACCAAAGACACTTGCACGATCTATGTTAAATAGTGGGCCCTTGGACTATGTAGGTTAACGAACGGGCATTTGGACTATGTAGGTTACCTAGGAGGCACTTGGACTGTCTAGGTTACCTAGCGGGCACTTGGACTATATAGGTTAACGAACGGGCACTTGGACTATCTAGGTTACCTAGCGGACACTTGGACTATGTAGGTTAATTAGTGGGCATTTGGACTATGTAGGTAACCTAGCGGTCACTTGGACAGACTAGGTTACCTAGCGGGCAGTTGGACTTCTAGGTTAACGAATGGGCACTTAGACTATGTATGTTGCATAGCGGGCAATTGGATTATCTAGGTTAGGTAACGGGCACTTGGACTATCTAGGTTACCTAGCGGGAACTTGGACTATGTAGGTTACCTAGCGGGCACTTGGACTATCTAGGTTACCTAACGGGCACTTGGGACTATCTTGGTTTCTTAGCGGGCACTTCGACTATATAGGTTACCTAGCGGGCCCTTGGACTATGTAGGTTACCTAGCAGGCACTTGGACTATCTAGGTTAACGAAATGGCATTTGGACTATGTAGGTTACCTAGCGGGCACTTGGATTATCTAGGTTAGCTAACAGGAACTTGGAATATCTAGGTTACCTAGCGGGCACTTGGACTATGGAGGTTACCTTGCGGGCACTTGTACTATCTAGGTTACCTAACGGGAACTTGGACTATGTAGGTTAACTAGCGTACACTTGGACGATCTAGGTTAACTAGCGGGCACTTGGAATATCTAGGTTAACTAGCGGGCCCTTGGACTATGTAGGTTAACTAGCGGACACTTGGACAATCTAGGTTACCTAGCGGGCACTTGATCTATGTACATACCTTGCGGGCACTTGGACTATCTAGGTTAACTAGCGGGCACTTGCACAAAGCAGGTTCCCAAGCGTGCACTTTTACTATGTAGGTTCCCTAGCGGGCACTTGGACTATATAGGTTCCCTACGGGCACTTGGACTATCTAGGTTCCCTAACGGGCACTTGGACTATGTAGGTTTCTCTGCGGGCACTTGGACTATGTAGGTTCCCTATCAGGCACTTGGACTATGTAGGTTAACTATCGGGTACTTGGACTATCTAGGTTAACCAGCAGGCACGTGGACTATCTAGGTTAATAGCGGGCACTTGTACAATGCAGGTTCCCTAGCGGGCATTTTGACTATGTAGGTTCCCTAGCGGGCACTTGGATTATATAGGTTCCCTACGGGCACTTGGACTATCTAGGTTCCCTAACGGGCACTTGGAATATGTAGGTTCCCTATCGGGCAATTGGACTATGTAGGTTCCTCAGCGGGCACTTGGACTATGTAGGTTCCCTATCGGGCATTGGACTATGTAGGTTAACTAGCAGGACCTTGGACTATCTAGGTTACCTAGCGGGCACTTGGACTATGTAGGTTAACTAGCGGACACTTGGACAATCTAGGTTACCTAGCAGGCACTTGGACTATGTACGTCCCCTAGCGGGCACTTGGACGGTCTAGATTAACTAGAGGGCCCTTGGACTATGTAGGTTAACTAGTGGGCACTTGGATTATCTAGGTTAACTAGCGGGCACTTAGACTATCTAGGTTAACTAGCGGGCACTTGGAATATCTAGATTAACTAGCGGGGCCTTATACTTTCTAGGTTTACTAGCGGGCACTTGGACTATCTAGGTTAACTAGCGGGCACTTGGAGTATGTAGTTTCCCTAGCGGGCATTTGGATTATTTAGGTTATCTAGTGGGCACTTGGACTATGTAGGTTACCTAGCGGGCACTTTGACTATGTAGGTTACCAGCGGGCACTTGGACTATCTAGGTTAACGAACGTGCACTTGGACTATGTAGGTAACCTAGCGGGCACTTGGACTGTCTAGGTTACCTAGCGGGCACTTAGCCTATCTAGGTTAACCAAAGGGCACTTGGCTATGTAGGTTAACTAGCGGACACTTCGACTATCTAGGTTAGCTAACGGGCAATTGGACTATCTAGGTTACCTAGCGAGCACTTGGACTAGGTAGGTTCCCTAGCGAGCACTTGGACTATGTAGGTTCCCTATCGGGAACTTGGACTGTCTAGGTTAACTAGCGGGCAATTGGACTGTCTAGGTTAGCTAGTGGGCACTTGGACTATGTAGTTTACCTAGCAGGCACTTGGACTATGTAGGTTAACTAGCGGGCACTTGGACTGTAAAGGTTACTTAGCGGGCACTTGGACTATGTACGTTCCCTAGCGGGCACTTGGGCTATCTACGTTACTTAGCGGGCTTGGATTATCTAGGTTAACGAACGGGCACTTGGACTATGTAGGTAACCTAATGGTCACTTGGACTGTCTAGGTAACCTAGCGGGGACTTGGACTATCTAGGTTAACTAGCGGGCCCTTGGATTATGTAGGTTAACTAGCAGGCCTTTGGACTATGTAAGTTAACTAGAGGGCACTTTGATGGTCCTGGTTAACTTGCGGGCACTTGGACTATCTAGGTTAACTAGCGGGCACTTGGACTATCTAGGTTAACTAGCGGGCACATGGACTATGTAGGTTCCCCAGCGGGCATTTGGACTATATAGGTTACCTTGCGGGCACTTGAACTATGTAGGTTACCTAGCGGGCACTAGGACTATCTAGGTTAACTAGCAGGCACTTGGATTATCTAGGTTAACTAATGGGGACTTGGACTATGTATGTTCCAGAGAGGGCAATTGGACTATGTAGGTTCCCTAGAGGGCACTTGGACTATGTAGGTTCCCTAAAGGGCACTTGGACTATCTAGGTTACCTAGAGGGCACTTGGACTATGTAGGTTAACTAGCGGACAATTGGCCAATCTAGGTTCACTAGCGGGTACTTGGACTATCTAGGTTAACTAGCGGGCACTTGGATTATCTAGGTTACCTAGCGGACACTTGGACTATGTAGGTACCCTAGCTGGCATTTGGACTATATAGATAACCTAGCGGGCACTTAGACTATGTAGGTTACCTAGCTGGCACTTGAACTATCTACGTTACCTAGCGGTTTCTTGGAGTATGTAGGTTGCCTAGCAGGCTGTTGGACTATCTAGGTTACCAAGAGGGCACTTGGACTATCTAGGTTAACTAACGGGCACTTGGAATATGTACGTTCCCTAGCGGGCCCTTGGCCTATGTAAGTTCCCTAGCGGGCACTTGGACTATGTGGGTTTCCTGGCGTGCATTTGGATTATCTAGGTTACTTAACGGGCACTTGGACTATGTAGGTTCCCTAGCGGGCAATTGGATTATGTAAGTTCCCTATCGGACACGTGGACTATGTAGGTTAACTAGAGGGCATTTGGACTATGTAGGTTACCTAGCGGGCACTTGGACTATGTAGGTTCCCTATCGGACACTTGGAAAATGTAGGTTAACTAGGGGGCACTAGGACTATGTAGGTTACCTAGAGGGCCCTTAGACTATCTAGGTTACCTAGCGGGCATTTGGACTATATAGATTACCTAGTGGGCACTTAGACGTTGTAGGTTACCTAGCGGGCACTAGGACTATCTAGGTTACCTAGCAGGCACTTGAACTATCTATGTTACCTAGCGGGTACTTGGAGTATGTAGGTTACCTACCGGGCTGTTGGAGTATCTAGGTTACCTTGCGGGCATTTGGACTATCTAGGTTACCTAGCGGGCACTTGGACTATGTAGGTTACCTAGCAGGCACTTGGACTATCTAGGTTAACGAAATGGCATTTGGACTATGTAGGTTACCTAGCGGGCACTTGGATTATCTAGGTTAGCTAACAGGAACTTGGAATATCTAGGTTACCTAGCGGGCACTTGGACTATGGAGGTTACCTTGCGGGCACTTGTACTATCTAGGTTACCTAACGGGAACTTGGACTATGTAGGTTAACTAGCGTACACTTGGACGATCTAGGTTAACTAGCGGGCACTTGGAATATCTAGGTTAACTAGCGGGCCCTTGGACTATGTAGGTTAACTAGCGGACACTTGGACAATCTAGGTTACCTAGCGGGCACTTGATCTATGTACATACCTTGCGGGCACTTGGACTATCTAGGTTAACTAGCGGGCACTTGCACAAAGCAGGTTCCCTAGCGTGCACTTTTACTATGTAGGTTCCCTAGCGGGCACTTGGACTATATAGGTTCCCTACGGGCACTTGGACTATCTAGGTTCCCTAACGGGCACTTGGACTATGTAGGTTTCTCTGCGGGCACTTGGACTATGTAGGTTCCCTATCAGGCACTTGGACTATGTAGGTTAACTATCGGGTACTTGGACTATCTAGGTTAACCAGCAGGCACGTGGACTATCTAGGTTAATTAGCGGGCACATGTACAATGCAGGTTCCCTAGCGGGCATTTTGACTATGTAGGTTCCCTAGCGGGCACTTGGATTATATAGGTTCCCTACGGGCACTTGGACTATCTAGGTTCCCTAACGGGCACTTGGAATATGTAGGTTCCCTATCGGGCAATTGGACTATGTAGGTTCCTCAGCGGGCACTTGGACTATGTAGGTTCCCTATCGGGCATTGAACTATGTAGGTTAACTAGCAGGACATTGGACTCTCTAGTTTACCTAGCAGGCACTTGGACTATGTAGGTTAACTAGCGGACACTTGGACAATCTAGGTTACCTAGCAGGCACTTGGACTATGTACGTCCCCTAGCGGGCACTTGGACTGTCTAGATTAACTAGAGGGCCCTTGGACTATGTAGGTTAACTAGTGGGCACTTGGATTATCTAGGTTAACTAGCGGGCACTTAGACTATCTAGGTTAACTAGCGGGCACTTGGACTATCTAGGTTAACTAGCGGGCACTTGGAATATCTAGATTAACTAGCGGGCCCTTATACTTTCTAGGTTTACTAGCGGGCACTTGGACTATCTAGGTTAACTAGCGGGCACTTGGAGTATGTAGTTTCCCTAGCGGGCATTTGGATTATTTAGGTTATCTAGTGGGCACTTGGACTATGTAGGTTACCTAGCGGGCACTTTGACTATGTAGGTTACCAGCGGGCATTTGGACTATCTAGGTTAACGAACGTGCACTTGGACTATGTAGGTAACCTAGCGGGCACTTGGACTGTCTAGGTTACCTAGCGGGCACTTAGCCTATCTAGGTTAACCAAAGGGCACTTGGACTATGTAGGTTAACTAGCGGACACTTCGACTATCTAGGTTAGCTAACGGGCAATTGGACTATCTAGGTTACCTAGCGAGCACTTGGACTATGTAGGTTCCCTAGCGAGCACTTGGACTATGTAGGTTCCCTATCGGGAACTTGGACTGTCTAGGTTAACTAGCGGGCTATTGGACTTTCTAGGTTAGCTAGTGGGCACTTGGACTATGTAGTTTACCTAGCAGGCACTTGGACTATGTAGGTTAACTAGCGGGCACTTGGACTGTAAGGTTACTTAGCGGGCACTTGGACTATGTACGTTCCCTAGCGGGCACTTGGGCTATCTACGTTACTTAGCGGGCTTGGATTATCTAGGTTAACGAACGGGCACTTGGACTATGTAGGTAACCTAATGGTCACTTGGACTGTCTAGGTAACCTAGCGGGGACTTGGACTATCTAGGTTAACTAGCGGGCCCTTGGACTATGTAGGTTAACTAGCAGGCCTTTGGACTATGTAAGTTAACTAGAGGGCACTTTGATGGTCCTGGTTAACTACGGGCACTTGGACTATCTAGGTTAACTAGCGGGCACTTGGACAATGTAGGTTCCCTAGCGGGCATTTGGACTATATAGGTTACCTTGCGGGCACTTGAACTATGTAGGATACCTAGTGGGCACTTGGACTATCTAGGTTAACTAGCAGGCACTTGGATTATCTAGGTTAACTAATGGGGACTTGGACTATGTATGTTCCAGAGCGGGCAATTGGACTATGTAGGTTCCCTAAAGGGCACTTGGACTATCTAGGTTACCTAGAGGGCACTTGGACTATGTAGGTTAACTAGCGGACAATTGGCCAATCTAGGTTAACTAGCGGGTACTTGGACTATCTAGGTTAACTAGCGGGCACTTGGATTATCTAGGTTACCTAGCGGACACTTGGACTATGTAGGTTCTCTAGCTGGCATTTGGACTATATAGATAACCTAGCGGGCACTTAGACTATGTAGGTTACCTAGCTTGCACTTGAACTATCTACGTTACCTAGCGGTTTCTTGGAGTATGTAGGTTACCTAGCGGGCTGTTGGACTATCTAGGTTACCAAGAGGGCACTTGGACTATCTAGGTTAACTAACGGGCACTTGGAATATGTACGTTCCCTAGCGGGCCCTTGGCCTATGTAAGTTCCCTAGCGGGCACTTGGACTATGTGGGTTTCCTGGAGTGCATTTGGATTATCTAGGTTACTTAACGGGCACTTGGACTATGTAGGTTCCCTAGCGGGCAATTGGATTATGTAAGTTCCCTATCGGGCACGTGGACTATATAGGTTAACTAGAGGGCGTTTGGACTATGTAGGTTACATAGCGGGCACTTGGACTATGTAGGTTCCCTATCGGGCACTTGGAAAATGTAGGTTAACTAGGGGGCAGTAGGACTATGTAGGTTACCTAGAGGGCCCTTAGACTATCTAGGTTACCTAGCGGGCATTTGGACTATGTAGGCTCTCTAGCGCTCATTTGGACTATATAGATTACCTAGTGGGCACTTAGACTTTGTAGGTTGCCTAGCGGGCACTAGGACAATCTAGGTTATCTAGCAGGCACTTGAACTATCTATGTTAACTAGCGGGTACTTGGACTATGTAGGTTAACAAGGGGACACTTGCACTATGTAGGTTACCTAGCGGCACTTGGACTATCTAGGCTAACTAGCGGGCACTTGGACTATCTGGGTTAACTAGCGTGCACTTGGAATATGTAGGTTCCTTAGCGGGCACTTGGACTATCTAGTTTACCTAGCGGGCACTTGGACTATGTAGGTTAACTAGCGGGCCCTTGGACTATCTAGGTTACATAGCTGGAACTTGGACTATATAGGTTACCTGGCGGGCACTTGGACTATGTAGGTTAACCAAAGACACTTGCACGATCTATGTTAAATAGTGGGCCCTTGGACTATGTAGGTTAACGAACGGGCATTTGGACTATGTAGGTTACCTAGGAGGCACTTGGACTGTCTAGGTTACCTAGCGGGCACTTGGACTATATAGGTTAACGAACGGGCACTTGGACTATCTAGGTTAACTAGCGGGCACTTAGACTATGTAGGTTACCTAGCGGGCACATGCACTATCTAGGTTACCTAGCGGGCACTTGGACTATGTAGGTTAATTAGTGGGCATTTGGACTATGTAGGTAACCTAGCGGTCACTTGGACAGACTAGGTTACCTAGCGGGCAGTTGGACTTCTAGGTTAACGAATGGGCACTTAGACTATGTATGTTGCATAGCGGGCAATTGGATTATCTAGGTTAGGTAACGGGCACTTGGACTATCTAGGTTACCTAGCGGGAACTTGGACTATGTAGGTTACCTAGCGGGCACTTGGACTATCTAGGTTACCTAACGGGCACTTGGACTATCTTGGTTTCTTAGCGGGCACTTCGACTATATAGGTTACCTAGCGGGCCCTTGGACTATGTAGGTTACCTAGCAGGCACTTGGACTATCTAGGTTAACGAAATGGCATTTGGACTATGTAGGTTACCTAGCGGGCACTTGGATTATCTAGGTTAGCTAACAGGAACTTGGAATATCTAGGTTACCTAGCGGGCACTTGGACTATGGAGGTTACCTTGCGGGCACTTGTACTATCTAGGTTACCTAACGGGAACTTGGACTATGTAGGTTAACTAGCGTACACTTGGACGATCTAGGTTAACTAGCGGGCACTTGGACTATCTAGGTTCCCTAACGGGCACTTGGACTATGTAGGTTTCTCTGCGGGCACTTGGACTATGTAGGTTCCCTATCAGGCACTTGGACTATGTAGGTTAACTATCGGGCACTTGGACTATCTAGGTTAACCAGCGGGCACATGGACTATCTAGGTTAATTAGCGGGCACTTGTACAATGCAGGTTCCCTAGCGGGCATTTTGACTATGTAGGTTCCCTAGCAGGCACTTGGATTATATAGGTTCCCTACGGGCACTTGGACTATCTAGGTTCCCTATCGGGCACTTGGAATATGTAGGTTCCCTATCGGGCAATTGGACTATGTAGGTTCCTCAGCGGGCACTTGGACTATGTAGGTTCCCTATCGGGCATTGGACTATGTAGGTTAACTAGCAGGACCTTGGACTATCTAGGTTACCTAGCGGGCACTTGGACTATGTAGGTTAATTAGCGGACACTTGGACAATCTAGGTTACCTAGCAGGCACTTGGACTATGTACGTCCCCTAGCGGGCACTTGGACGGTCTAGATTAACTAGAGGGCCCTTGGACTATGTAGGTTAACTAGTGGGCACTTGGATTATCTAGGTTAACTAGCGGGCACTTAGACTACCTAGGTTAACTAGCGGGCACTTGGAATATCTAGATTAACTAGCGGGCCCTTATACTTTCTAGGTTTACTAGCGGGCACTTGGACTATCTAGGTTAACTAGCGGGCACTTGGAGTATGTAGTTTCCCTAGCGGGCATTTGGATTATTTAGGTTATCTAGTGGGCACTTGGACTATGTAGGTTACCTAGCGGGTACTTTGACTATGTAGGTTACCAGCGGGCACTTGGACTATCTAGGTTAACGAACGTGCACTTGGACTATGTAGGTAACCTAGCGGGCACTTGGACTGTCTAGGTTACCTAGCGGGCACTTAGCCTATCTAGGTTAACCAAAGGGCACTTGGCTATGTAGGTTAACTAGCGGACACTTCGACTATCTAGGTTAGCTAACGGGCAATTGGACTATCTAGGTTACCTAGCGAGCACTTGGACTAGGTAGGTTCCCTAGCGAGCATTTGGACTATGTAGGTTCCCTATCGGGAACTTGGACTGTCTAGGTTAACTAGCGGGCAATTGGACTGTCTAGGTTAGCTAGTGGGCACTTGGACTATGTAGTTTACCTAGCAGGCACTTGGACTATGTAGGTTAACTAGCGGGCACTTGGACTGTAAAGGTTACTTAGCGGGCACTTGGACTATGTACGTTCCCTAGCGGGCACTTGGGCTATCTACGTTACTTAGCGGGCTTGGATTATCTAGGTTAACGAACGGGCACTTGGACTATGTAGGTAACCTAATGGTCACTTGGACTGTCTAGGTAACCTAGCGGGGACTTGGACTATCTAGGTTAACTAGCGGGCCCTTGGACTATGTAGGTTAACTAGCAGGCCTTTGGACTATGTAAGTTAACTAGAGGGCACTTTGATGGTCCTGGTTAACTAGCGGGCACTTGGACTATCTAGGTTAACTAGCGGGCACTTGGACTATCTAGGTTAACTAGCGGGCACTTGGACTATTCAGGTTCCCCAGCGGGCATTTGGACTATATAGGTTACCTTGCGGGCACTTGAACTATGTAGGTTACCTAGCGGGCACTAGGACTATCTAGGTTAACTAGCAGGCACTTGGATTATCTAGGTTAACTAATGGGGACTTGGACTATGTATGTTCCAGAGAGGGCCATTGGACTATGTAGGTTCCCTAGAGGGCACTTGGACTATGTAGGTTCCCTAAAGGGCACTTGGACTATCTAGGTTACCTAGAGGGCACTTGGACTATGTAGGTTAACTAGCGGACAATTGGCCAATCTAGGTTAACTAGCGGGTACTTGGACTATCTAGGTTAACTAGCGGGCACTTGGATTATCTAGGTTACCTAGCAGGCACTTGAACTATCTATGTTAACTAGCGGGTACTTGGACTATGTAGGTTAACAAGGGGACACTTGCACTATATAGGTTACCTAGCGGCACTTGGACTATCTAGGCTAACTAGCGGGCACTTGGACTATCTGGGTTAACTAGCGTGCACTTGGAATATGTAGGTTCCTTAGCGGGCACTTGGACTATCTAGTTTACCTAGCGGGCACTTGGACTATGTAGGTTAACTAGCGGGCCCTTGGACTATCTAGGTTACATAGCTGGAACTTGGACTATATAGGTTACCTGGCGGGCACTTGGACTATGTAGGTTAACCAAAGACACTTGCACGATCTATGTTAAATAGTGGGCCCTTGGACTATGTAGGTTAACGAACGGGCATTTGGACTATGTAGGTTACCTAGGAGGCACTTGGACTGTCTAGGTTACCTAGCGGGCACTTGGACTATATAGGTTAACGAACGGGCACTTGGACTATCTAGGTTACCTAGCGGACACTTGGACTATGTAGGTTAATTAGTGGGCATTTGGACTATGTAGGTAACCTAGCGGTCACTTGGACAGACTAGGTTACCTAGCGGGCAGTTGGACTTCTA